>NC_073255.2:108876250-109530000 GCF_029289425.2 Pan paniscus | reverse complement strand
AAAATTTAGAAGAAGGACAGGTCTTTCCCACCAACATCTGTCTCTGAATGGCATAGTCCTAAGTTTGAGTTGCCAGCAGAATGGACTGTGGCACTGTCAGCCCAGACTAGGGATGATCATAGATACATTACCCACCTAGAGAAGCCGTTGGGACTTGCACCCAACCCTGACCCTTCCTGCATCAATGCCCAGGCCCCTTTGGGGGTGAGTGGAATGTGGTGGAAGTGGCTGTGGGGCAAGTTTGCGGAGAGTAAAGTCAGGTTGTCTGGGGCACCAGGAGACAGGGAACAGTGGGGACTGAGAACCATCCTTGTGGGGTGGAGAGGTAGTAGGAAGCAGGCCTACACCAAAGCTTCAAGCCCACCAACCTTGCTCCATTGTCCTGTTGAATTTCACTTACAAAACACAAATTCAAAGATGAAATCAGAGTATTAAACCCCCAGGGCAGGGCTCTTCTGAGCGCAGGGCACTGTGTAACTGCAGTGGTCACGCTCATGAAGCGGGCCCTGACTCTGGACATTGCCTGCTATCTTTGTGTTTTGAGAATTTATTCACTCTTGCTTTTGCTTGGTCTATATGAAAAACTAAATAATGTTTATGCTAATCTGATAGTCTAATGCAGCGATCCTCCAACCCTGGGCCTGGACTAGCAGCATAAGCATCCCTGGAAAACTTATTAGAAATGCAGATTCGGGGGCTCTACCTCAAAGTATGGAAACAGAATCTCTAGGGATGGGGTCTAATAACCTGTGGATTTGACAAACCCTCCTGATGATTCTGAAGCATGCCAAAGTTTTAGTTTGTTTTTTGTTTTTGCTTTTATAAAATCACAAATTATTTCTGCAGAATTCCCAACAATATTTGGAGGTGACAGTAGCATCAATTTGTGGGCCACATAGGTGTTCCCTACTCTTGCCAGTTTTCTTCCAGTGGGAAAAAAATTTGTTGCAGCACCTGCTGCATGGGACACTTGAGTTGAAGTGTTCCTAATAGCTGCTTGGAGATGGTGGGAGGGCTTACATATTAAAGGAAATTCAGGTATGGGTTACAGAGACAGAGAAGGCTTAGCACGGTGGCTTTGGGCTCCAGAGACACCCAACACAAAGAAATCCTAGTTCTCTTTCTAACCAGTGGTGAGACCTTAAGGGAATTATTTACTTTTTTCTGATCCCACTGGGAGCAGTATCTTCAGCCATAAAATGGAGACAATAATGGTGATATCTACTGAGCTCGTGAGTGAAAAGTTTGACTGAGCTCGTGAGTGAAAAGTTTGACTGAGCTCCTGAGTGAAAGTCCTTATCATACTGCCTGGCACAACAAATGGAAGCTGTTATTCGGGGCATAAAATTATTGTGCACTGATCTAATCATATGATGCACTTATGTATCTATGAATTTTATTGGTAATAATGATTATTTGATATAAATTGAAACATCTTATTTCCATAAAGGTCACTGGAATATATATGTGTTTGTGTATATATGTGTGTATATATATATATATATATATACACACATATATACACACACATACACACACATACAAATGTGCATCATAACAATTCTCCTATGGGATCATTTTGCTTTTCTTTTTTCATATTTTTAATTGATATATCATAGTTGTAGATATTTTGGAATATATATATATAATATTTTGATGCATGTATACAATGTGCCATGATCAAATCAGGGTAATTGAGATACCCATCACCTCAAACATTGATCTTTTCATTGTGTTGAGAACATTACAAATTTTTCTCTTCTAGCTATTTTGAAATACACAATAAATTATTGTTAACCATAATTTTCCTACTATACTGTCAAATACAAGAATATACTCCTTCTGTCAAACTATTTTGTAAACATTAATCAACTTCTCTTCATCATTCCTCCCCACTTCTCTTCCCAGCCTCTGGAATGGATCATTCTACTCTCAACCTCCATGAGATGCACTTTTTAAGCTCCCACATATGAGTGAGAAAAGCGATTTTGTCTTTCTCTGCCTAGCTTGTTTTACTTTTTTTTTTTTTCTTAGAGGGCTTCCATAGATTCTACCTGGCTTGCTGGAGGCTTAAGCTTTCTTCTTTCCAGAACTGGAAACTCAGTTCTTCCCAGCATTAGCTTTGCTTCTGTGCTAAGCATAAATCATTGGAATTTCATAAGCTTTCTTTCTCTTAGCACTCATACACTTTGTAAATCAATGATTTGCAAAGTAAAAAGGGCTCCCTTCAGTAAATATTTGCAAGGCAGGTCTGTCTTCCCCTGCTTTCCGAGCAGAGGCAAAGACTCCCTCTAATCCTGGCGTTGAGGAGGATGGTGGAATATCGATTTGCTGCCTGCTACTTGCTCCATCATCACATCAGTTATAGGTGAAGTGGAATTATTCCTCCTCGGATATGTGGGCCTTTCTTTGTGTTTGGGTCTAAAAACCAACTCCAGGCTAATTGTATTCTTCTTATTGAATAATAAATGAAGATCAAGATCTGTTCGACTCTGAATACAGCAAGTCAACTGGACTGTGAGTTGAATATCGAGGCCACGAGGCTTTTTCTGCAAACACACACTGCTTTTTGATTAAAAACCAACCACATAAAAGCAACAAAAAATAACCTGAACCCCAAGTGATTCAACAGGAAAAGAATACTCTCTTTAGGGACTTTGGATCCCAGGTGGCATGCATCTGGATGCTTTTAGCATTGCGGGACTTGAATGCTAAGGGCTGAAAACATTTATACCCAGCTCTTCCTGGTATTGATTTCCCTCACACTGATTTAGTGTGGGGCCTCTTGGCGTCTCTCTACTGCTTCTAGCAGCTGAGTTTTGGCCCCAAAGGGCTTTATTTAATGAAAACTTGGGGCTTATACTGTGAGAAAGATGCCCCAGGAATTGAAGTTGTAGACATCCCAGTGGAGAAAACATCAAGACAAGAGTCATGTGCTGTGCAGTGGATGAGATGATGATATGAAGCCTCCACTAAAGTATGTTTTAAAGAGGAGGGAGCAGCAACCTTCAAATGACTGTTGAGAGTTAAAAGAAGCTCTTATTACTGAAAAATAAAGTGCTTACATGAAATACGTACAGAAGTTGCACTGGGAGAGGGATCAGAAGAGGAGGGGAGCCACATATTAGAATCTTGGAGAAGACTGTCTGGCTATGTATTAGAGCCGCTTACAGACAACCATGGCCATTGGGGAGAGTTAAACAGGGTATGCTTTAAAAATAAACCTTTTATTTTAGAACAGTTTTAGATTTACAGAAAAATAGTGAAGATAGTACATAGACTTCCCATACACCCCACACCCAGTTTCCCTTATTGGTAACATCATGATGACTATTTGTTACAATTAATAGACCATGTATATTTGTTACAATTAGTAAATCAGTATTGATAAATTATTATGAACTAAAGTTCATATGTTATTCAGATTTCCTTCATTTTTATCTAATGTTCTTTTTCCATTCCAGGATTTGATTCATATTCCATTATCTCCTTAGTATCCTCCGGTCTGTGACAGTTTTCCAAACCCTCCTTGTTTTTGATGACCTTCACAACTTTGAGAATTATTGGTCAGGCATTTAGTCAAATTTCCCTCACGTGGTGACACAGGATTTGTCTCACACTTTTCTCATTATTAGACTGGAGTTACGTGTTTTTCTGAGGAAGACCATATAGGTAAAGCGCCATTTCCATCATGTCATTTCAAGGGTCCATATTATCCACATGACTTATAACTGTTGATGGAACAGGAACATTTTTAATGGGAGACTGAATTGCAACAGACTTGGAGTGTTGGGAATTAAGAACATTACGGATCGAGACCATCCTGGCTAACACGGTGAAACCCCGTCTCTACTAAAAATACAAAAAATTAGCTGGGCGCGGTGGCGGGCGCCTGTAGTCCCAGCTACTTGGGAGGCTGAGGCAGGAGAATGGCGTGAACCCAGGAGGCGGAGCTTGCAGTGAGCCGAGGTAGCGCCACTGCACTCCTGCCTGAGCGAAACAGTGAGACTCCATCTCAAAAAAAAAAAAAAAGAAAGAAAGAAATTTTACTCCTCAAATGTGGTATATTTCAGTTAGTGTTGCTTCTCACAAAATAATAAATGGTCAAAACAAAACAAACAAACAAAAAGCAAGTGAAGCAGTGGTAAAACTTATTTGACTCCAGTTCCGGTTGCAAACCGAAAGACTTCCAGTTTCTCAAACCGGTTTTCATTGAGACAGCTTGCAAAAAAAACTCACCCATGTGTGCAAGCAAATCTTGAAACTGTAAGTCTGTAACTGAGAGACTCCACCCATTCAGAAATAAGTTGTTAAATAAGAGAGGTTTAGGAGTTTTTCAAATGAATTGTTATTGTTCCATGGTTTATATCTTCAGGAATTAGCTGGACAGTGGTCTGACTCTCCTTGGCTCACCTATCCAACAGGGTATTGATTTTTACAGAAATTTTGTAAAATATCAAGACAACATTAGGATACTCATAAGTTTTTGTGCTTTCATTATATGAGTCCTTCATCTTGTCTGTGTCAAAGACTTTGTGCAGGTTGTAAAAGCATTATACTTTCAAGCGCTCATGCCTCAGACACCATGGCTGTGGTTACTTTAGCAAGAGTAGACAACGTTTATCACATATAGAGCTCCAAAGCCACCCACCTGAGTAACTGGAGTGGAGATAAGCATGATAGACTAAAATGCATTCTTGATGACAGTGGTAGACAGTTTTCCATGTTGTTAAAGGTCCCAGGTAGACATCTTCTGTTTGGAATGGTTGGAGGAAAGAATCTCAATGGAAGTGTATTTATTTGCTAGGGCTGCCATAACAAAGTACCACAGACTAGGGGCGCTTAAACAACAGCAATTTATTTCCTCACAGACCTGGAGGCTAGAAGTCTGAGATCAAGGTGTCGGCAAGGCTGATTTCATCTGAGGCCTCTCTCTTTGGCTGGTAGATGGCCATCTTTTCAATGTGCCCTCACATTTCTTTCCTCTGTGTGTGTCTGTGTCCTAATCATCTGTTCTCACGGGGACACCAGTTATGTTCAACTAGGGCCCACACTAATGACCTCTTGTAATCTTAATTATGTTGTTCTCTTTGTTTTTGTTGTTTTTTTAGGTTCAATATTTATTATTCAACAAATATTTATTGAGTACTATGTTTACCTTACAGGCTTTAATTTTTTTAAAATTTTAATTGTGGGTACATAGTAGGTGTACATATTTTGGGGGTATGTGAGATATTTTGGTATCTCATGCAATGTGTAATAATCACATCAGGGAAAATGGGGTATCCATCACCTCAAGCATCCATCCTTTCTTTGTGTTGCAAATGACACAATTATACTCTTTTAGTTATTTTTAAATGTGCCATAAATTATTGTTGACTGTAGTCACTCTGTTGTGCTATCAAATACTAGACCTCATTTATTTTAACTATTAACCATTTTTTTGTACCCATTAACCGTCTCCACTTTCCTCCCTGACTACCCTTCCCAGCCTGTGGTAACTATCCTTCTACTCTCTATCCCCATGAGTTCAATTGTTTTGATTTTTGCTCCAATAAATAAGTGAGAACATGTGAAGTTTGTCTTTCTGTGCCTGGCTTATTTCACTAACATAATGATCTCCAGTTCCATCCACGTTGTTGCTAATGACAGGATCTCATGTTTTTATGGATGAATAGTATTCCTTTGTATATACGTACCACATTTTCTTTATCCATTCATCTGTTGATGGACACTTAGGTTGCTTCCAACCTTGGCTATTGCGAATAGTGCTGCAATAAACATGGGAGTGCAGATCTCTCTTTGATATATTAATTACATTTTTAAAGACACTGTCTCCAAATACAGTCACATTCTGAGGTAGTGGAGATTAGGGCTTCCACACACAAATTTGGGGGGACACAATTCAGTCCATAACAGGAAGGGTAAAGGATTCAGTAAAATAGATATTTCCTTCTCTCCAGACCTGGGTTTCCAGGAGTCTGGGATGACTGACATTTGATGCTGACTTTTTGCTGGGCTATTTGAGGGGAATTTAACAATGGAGAAAAATGTGAGAGGGAGCACTTCATGTGGGGAGAGCCATGCTGTGTAATATGGCTTTGTCAGGAGCCCATTTCCGGATGTTACCTGTGGTGTTTGCACAGCTGTTCTGTCATTGTACTCCTTGGCAGCCTGAAGGCTGATTTCCTGGTGAATTTTCACCTAATTTCCTTTGCATCTGCCTTATAAGTGATAGTTTCATGTCTGAACTTTAAAAATGGCATCAGCCAGAATGCTGATTTATTAATTTACAATGAGAAATGTAATCATTGGGTGGACTGGGTACTCCAGTTTCTTGTCCAGCATGTGCTTTCCCTGCAGGCAAATGTAAGTGGGAAGCCAAATTATCATCAGAAGGTGGCTTGGTGAGCATGGAATCAGGCCAGGGGAGTTAGGGATGAGATTTGGCATTCCCTTGCTTTTTTATTCTTTGGGCCAAGCAGCGCCGAGCAGCATAGACTGGCAGCACGTGCTGGCTGCCTCTGCCTCTGCTACTCTCCCTGACCTGCCATTGCCTCCTCTGGCAAACTCAGCAAGCAGGACTCAGCTCAACCATCTCTGCCTCGGAGAAGCCTTTCTTCATTTCCCCAGACAGAGGAGGTCTCTCTTCTTCCTTACCCCTGTGGTACTTTATGCTAAGTATGTATTTGGCATCCTGTGTTTTGGTTATTTATTTACTCACCTGTCTTCTCCACTGAACTCAGAGAAACTTAAGTGAAGGGATTTAATTGTGTTTACTGTATACAATGCAAGTGGTCAGTGTTCAATAACTACTAACTGCTTAATAGAAGTTATCATTATGGTAATTCACATTACGGTGGGGGTTTATGTATATTTGTTTTTGTTTTTGCTTTATGTTTTAATACACTTTCCAATAAGTTACTCATAAGACATGATCTTACATTGCACTAATAGCTATGAGGTGAGATAGGCAGGTAGGCACCAGTATCAGATGACAGCATACTTAGAGGTTAAGTGATTTGTCAATCAATTAAAGGCACTTTCCACCAAACCTGCTTATCTTGAGAACTGGGTCTCCTCTCCCCTGAGTTCTCCCTGTTCTTGCCCTGCGGGTTGATACTTAACGGCTTAAGCCTTTCTCCCACATCCTTAGTTTTCCTCTTTCCTCCTCCTTAGGAGCCTGGAGCTCTCTGGGTGCTTGGTATTCTCTCTTTAAAAGGAGCTTCCTTCTCAGCCCTGTCTTACTGGGGAGGATTCTGCACTTGAAAATCCTGCTCTTCCCTTTTTGAGCACCCATTTTCTCCTCATGCATTTCCCTTCTAATTTCCAGGTCAAACTCTGATTCCCTCAGACATTTAGTCTTGTGAAGAAAGCAATGTGATTAAATTTAATTTACACTAAGATGCTAATAACATCCTCAGGGTATTTGCATATTAAGATTTTAAGAGTGAATTCCTTTAGCAATGTTCTGAAAGCTGGCTACATGTTACCATGTTGGCATTTCTCTCTCCCTCTGTGTCTCCACACACACACACACAAAAACACACAAGTGTGCGCACACACACATTTAATTTTGTTTACTCCGTATTTGGTAAAATTTCCTGGGCCTTTAGAAACTATTTCTTTTTTTATGTTTTTAAAAGAAATTTCTATACTTTGCAGTCCAGATGCTACCATGAATTTCTTCAGACCATCAGCAACTAGTCATTATAACCTTTGGGGAGATACAGTGCTTCACCAGTGAGTCATTAGCTTTTGGGCCTAGAGAACAAACCTGAAGGACCTTTTCATATCTTATAATTAAATACATTCTGCAGCTTGCAGATAAACATGCTGATCTGACAGCGAGTTAAGGAGGTTTATCAGCATTTGTGCACCTGCAGTGTTACACTAAAAGACACGACTTCATTAAAACTCACTGTGCTTGTGAGAACAATGAGGACTGGTGGTAGGTGTTAAAAAGAAAGACACTACTAGATGGCGGCTTTAAGCTCATCTTTGAAGGGATGAACTCATTCTATCCGACATGTCCAGCTGTGCAAACAGCAGCACCGAGTGAGCTGCAGTTAGCTTTACTAATACATAGGATTAGAACAGAGGCTGGGCCACATACAAATGATGCGAATGCTTAATATACTTGAACACTATGAATGCTGCACAGAGGGGGAATAAGAGCCCCAGAAGTGACAGAAGATATTTTGCTAACTGTCATAAAAAAGAGTATGTTAGGGCCTTCTAGGAACATTTCTCTTGCTGGTGACTTTTGCCTTTTGAGGCCAGTGTTTTCTTAGATGAAAAAACAATACAAAACATCGATCTCTCAAAAAACTTCACAGGGAAATAACAAGGGTTGCCACAGTTACCATTGTTCTCTCATAAAATTCCAGAATGAGAAAACCGTGGGGGGGGTGTGTGTGTGTGTATGTATGTATGCATCTGTGTGTGTATGTGAATGTGTATTTGGGCTTCATCTGCAATAGCAACTTAAGCTCAGAATAAGTGAATGGGTTGTCAAAGTGGGCATTAGCAGTGAGAGACCAAGAGTCTGGACAACAGGGATTCAGTGATTGGGCTAGAAGACCCAGTCATGAAGGACTAGAAAGTGGGTCAAAGGAAGCACAACTCAGGTTCTAGAAGCCTTGGCAATGGATAGAAGCAACACAGGCCTAGGAGCAACACAGACCTTGATACTGATGCTAATCTCGTCTGAGGAAGTGTTAATGGGAGTGGATTCTTTATATGCTTCCTGTCCTTAGTGAGAGCTGTGGGTAGGCTGGGTAGAGCTGAACCAAGCTCCTTCATGGGCAGATGAAAGGGAGGTTGCAGTGGGAGGGAAACCAGCAAGTCCTGAACACTTAGAGACCCATCCCCAACCCTCACAGCACTGCTGTAAGAACTGCAGAATGAAGGACTTCATAACATCTTCTTCCTTATTTCCCTAAGATTTGAAAATGCTAGTTATCCTTAAAAGTTTTCTGAGTAGTGCAAAACATACATAGGTTTATTTCTCTCATAGTATTAGGAGCTGAATATTATAAGTTCCTATGTTCCAGGACCTTAAATGAATGGATCTCTTTGCGAGGTGTCCTGAAACATTATTCTACCACATTTGGCTCATGCAGTCAGAAGAGCCTTTAATATAATACACATAAGTGATCCCAGGAGACCAGGAGTACTTCTGACAATTTCATTGCAGTCCATAATTACACTTTTCCTTATTTTAGTCATGTTTCATGAAACTTATACTATCTCTTTGTCCTTTGCCAGAATGTATGGCAAGAGCTGAAACAATCTGTTTTTTAAGAAAGTTTACTTAGGTAAGATGTGATCATAAGTCAGAGCCAGAGATGAAGTAAAGGACATAACTCCATGTTGTAAATAATCACAGTGGTCTTTTTGGAAACATGAGTAAATTATCTTGTGTAACAACATATTTGCATATTTAGCATCTCTAGATAAACTATAAACTCCTTTAAGAATGCTATTTGCTTCTTTTATATCTCCTATCAATGTAACACAATATTCAACATGGTAAATGTTCACATTCAGTTACAACTGGTAAATATAAATGAGAAACCCACATAACTAACACACTATGTAAATATGCTCATGAATTTCTCTAAATCATCTCACACTTAGTCAACTCCTTTGGCAATATATCTAGACCTGCCTATTTCATGCATTGCAAGCAATAGAGGTCAGGAATTATTGGCATGTTGGTCAATAAGTTACTGAAGTTAATCTTCATTTAATGAATCATCAGCAAGGGAGCTACACAGATGACAAGTGTTCAATTTTCAGAAATCTCTTGCCCAATCTGTCTCTCTTCCTTCTGTCTTCCTAATTATTGATTTGATGTATGAGCCCCTCCTCCCAATCCTTCAGCCAGCACCCTTGAGAGTTCAGCCTTTTAAAGATGTTCTCATTAGAGTCAGTAATTCGCCATGGCATATTATATACTACCCTGAATATCTATAAAGCTGTTCTTTCATGTTGTACATCCTGGGGTGCTCAAATAATTAATTTCACTAGCTATAAAGAACAATACCTTCTATTGTGAGTGGTAAAAATGTACTATACACAGAGCCAATTGTATGGACATGGCTTGGAGACAAGCTCTGCTGGAGAGTTTCTCAAGAGGATTTTAATGTTGAAGATAGGTAGTTCTGTTCTTGGACCGATATGAAAGCATAAAATAAAGTATAAATGTTCTTTGGAATTAGTCAATTACCAATTGGTCCAAATAATTTCTTTGGGCATTTTTTTCTCTTTCCTCTAATTTCTAAGAGTAAAAATAGTTTATTTAGTATCATTGAAAACTCTTGCTTGGAATAAAGCATTCCAAAGACATAATACCAAGACTCAGGAGAAAATACCAGTGTCTGTTTCTCACAGTCTGATTCAGAACTGTTTAGATTTTAAAACAGGTATTTGTATGAATGCTAAAGACTTTTTAGTTAATTAATATTAATAAAGGCCAGTCATATCCCAATTTAGTTACCTAAAGAGGGGAATAACAATATGCACATTAACATTTTAATTACTGCTAAGTAAAATAAGGACTTCAATTTAGTTTGTGGGAAATCAGTAACAATTTAGATAAATTAAAAATTACCTTTTAAACTTTTGTAGTATAATTAAGAGTCAGGGGTCTCAGATTCAAATTGTAGCTCTGCCAATAACGAAATAGGTGGCCTTGAGTTAAGTCATTTCAGTTAACCTGGCCTTGGTTTCTTCAGTCCTATAAAATAGAGATTAGTTCCTTCCAGTTCTAGTACTCTATGTTTCTTTCTATGATCATCACTTAGACCTCCAATGAATAAATCACTCACTCCACTGGAATAGAAACATTAAGTAGCAATCTTTCTTTTTTCTTGAATAAATTCTGGGCAAAAGGTATTTATGGGAACAAAGAAATGGATGAATTATTTTCAAAACATATATGTTCCCTTAGATGGAAGAGTTCCTGGGATGAAATTTTAGTTTTATAGGAGACTGGCTTAGGAAACCCAAGACAGAATGTATATCTATTCATTTCTAGGTCATAGTGTGAAAACTTCCATTTGGAAATCTGGGAGCAGTTCTTAAGTCAAAAAACAGACCTGGAATCACAGTATCCATACATACCAGTTGGAGGACAAAAGACATTGCCCCAGAGACCAGAGGCGCCAAAATACACTGCACCTAGCTACCTGAGAATGCCTCTAGCTGGCAACTCCAGCAAAGGCCCTTTTCCCCATCCTTGACCATCTTGAGTGAAAGCAAAGAACTGAAAGATTGAAAAATCTGAGACTGAGCGTTCCTTCCTAGAGAGACTCGTACCATATCAACCAGATTGGATATGTATTTATTTTTCTTTTCTGCCATTCAGCATGTGGCAAAGACCCATTTAGTTATAAACAAAATAAAAGAGGTTGTATTTATAAAATTTTGCACGTCTAAGTTGTAGTATGTATTAAGTTTGTATCTTTGTTATATGTGATTCCCTGCTGTGGCCCAGCAGACAATATAAACACTGTATTTTATAGACCCCAAATTTAATACTGGAATCTTAAGCAAACAAAGTCTTTCTCACACATTTTATCGTATTTGTCACTAAAAGTCCTTTGTCTCCAGAACATCAATCTGGGTACTGTTCCTAAGAACCCAATTGGTACAACTTTTTGGAGTTAATAAAATTGTGTTCCCACTGGTTTCCATTGCTGTTTTGTGCACAATTCCCCACTGAGTATTTGATGAATTTCTACTCCTTGGGGGCCCCATTTTTTGTGTGAGTTTGCTGAGGATCCATGCGTCTTGTCACAGGGAGGAAGATGATTTCCTCTGATAACATTCCCCTGGTACCTGAGGAGCTTATCACAGCCCTTTATTTGGCTGTTTCTGTTATGTTGGCATGCGTCCAGAGCAATGGGAAAGAAAAGTTTGTGCTTTTACAGGGAACATTTTATTCCCTCTTGGGAAAAGTGAACATAACTCAATGTCAGGAAGGGAAATTTTTCATTCAGATAAAGAGAATGAACATCCGCCTACCTCTTTTAATAGTTAAAACACATTTACGGTCCGTTTGTATTTTGTTTTCTTGAAGAGCTCAAATTATTTTAGAAAATCTGATTTCTTGAAACCAGACCTGCACCAGCTTGTTTTGTGTGTGAAGAGGGACTATTTTTCATTTCTCAAGAGACCTGTGTGGTGAGGGGGGCCAAGATGGTGAGGTCAGGTTGGATATGGGTGGGTGGGGGAAGATTTCTGAAATAAAGAACCAAAAACTGGGTGCAAGCTGGACTTTCTCCCTAATGAGAGAAGCCAAGAGGGGAATGAAAATTATTAAAGATTGATCGGGTAAGGCATTTGAACTTATCAATAGGTTTCAACCTATTGGATTGCTGTTAAATAGTCACAAAAACTGCATCCTGATTTTTGAAGGTGATGGATATTGGAAGGGACTTGGGCAAATCCAACCCTGAGTTTACCTTTGTAAATTTATCATTTGTCATTCATTTGAAAATCTCAACTCCTTAATAGAACTGTAAGTCTCCAGAGAGCATAGAGTCTGTGTTTCCTTTTATTAAAAAATGACTTCTTGTTCTATTCCTCAGAGTACCCAGCTTAGCTCTGAGTATGTGCTCAGTAACATTGTAGTTGTCTCAATATATGTATTTTAAATTGACTGCTGTATTATCTAAAGATAGAGACTCACTGGCTCTAATTCAGCAGTTCCTGTGGGCACCAGCGAGGCGCCTATACACTGGATTAAGGACAGTATAATAGTTTGCTTTAACGTCTCTGTAATAAAAATTTGTTTGCTGATGATCAAGGCAGAGAAAATTTTTTTGTTCCTTGTTTTCTCCAGACTGGTTTTTGTATGAGTCCAGAATCAAGGATGTCTCTTGTTGCGGAGACTACTGAGAGGTGACAGTGTGCTGGCAGTCCTCACAGCTCTCGCTCGCTCTCGGCGCCTCCTCTGCCTGGGCTCCCACTTTGGCGGCACTTGAGGAGCCCTTCAGCCCACCGCTGCACTGTGGGAGCCCCTTTCTGGGCTGGCCAAGGCCAGAGCCGGCTCCCTCAGCTTGCAGGGAGGTGTGGAGGGAGAGGCGCGAGTGGGAACCGGGGCTGCGCACGGCGCTTGCGGGCCAGCTGGAGTTCCGGGTGGGCGTGGGCTTGGCGGGCCCCGCACTCGGAGCAGCTGGCCGGCCCTGCAGGCCCTGGGCAATGAGGGGCTTAGCACCCGGGCCAGTGGCTGCGGAGGGTGTACTGGTTCCCCCAGCAGTGCCAGCCCACCGGCGCTGTGCTCGATTTCTCACCGGGCCTTAGCTGCCTTCCTGCGGGGCAGGGCTGGGGACCTGCAGCCCGCCAAGCCTGAGCCTCCCACCCGCTCCATGGGCTCCTGTGCGGCCGGAGGTTCCCGACGACCGCCACCCCCTGCTCCACGGTGCCCAGTCCCATCGACCACCCAAGGGCTGAGGAGTGCGGGCACACGGCACCAGGACTGGCAGGCAGCTCCACCTGCAGCTCTGGTGCGGGATCCACTGGGTGAAGCCAGCTGGGCTCCTGAGTCTGGTGGGGACGTGGAGAACCTTTGTATCTAGCTCAGGGATTGTAAATGCACCAATCAGCGCCCTGTCAAAACAGACCACTGGGCTCTACCAATCAGCAGGATGTGGGTGGGGCCAGATAAGAGAATAAAAGCAAGCTGCCCGAGCCAGCAGTGGCAATCCGCTGGGGTCCCCTTCCGCACTGTGGAAGCTTTGTTCCTTCGCTCTTTGCAATAAATCTTGCTTCTGCTCAGTCTTTGGGTCCACACTGCTTTTATGAGCTGTAACACTCACTGTGAAGATCTGCAGCTTCACTCCTGAAGCCAGCGAGACCACGAGCCCACCGGGAGGAACGAACAACTCCAGACGCGCTACCTTAAGAGCTGTAACACTCACGGCGAAGGTCTGCAGCTTCACTCCTGAGCCAGCGAGACCACGAACCCACCAGAAGGAAGAAACTCCGAACACATCTGAACATCAGAAGGAACGAACTCCAGACGCGCCACCTTAGGAGCTATAACCCTCACCGTGAGGGTCCGTGGCTTCATTCTTGAAAGTCAGTGAGACCCAAAAACCCACCAATTCCGGACACACTACTACTTGACCTCCAATATCTATTTTTTACATCTGCCTTCCTTAGTAATTCAGCTTCCTCCTGATTTTTTTCCCCAGGGCTCATGCCAACCTAGAATATGTATTATACTCCCCAGCCTCCCTTACAGTTAGATGTGGCTACACAACTCAGTTCTGGGCAATGGAGTGTATGTGGAAGTGCAACTTTTGCATATAGGATACTGTCCTTTATGGAAAGGGGAAAGCCGTTCTTCTCTGCTTTCTTACACCCTGCTGCCTGGAGTGTGGATGTAATGGCTGGAGCTCCCAGGCCTATCAAGGACCATGTTCTTGGGAATGGAAGCTGTGCATACAGAACGAGATAGAAGAAGCTTTACATTTTGACACCATGGAGCTTCCGTATAACCAACCTCTGGACTGCTCACCTCTTGAATTCCATCTGAGGGAGGAATAAACAACTATATTGTTTAAGTTTTCTTTTGGCTTTTAATTCTAGTTAGAATCTAATTTGAACTAATATGGTCCCCTGAGCCAATAATCTGTATTCTGTTATAAACCGCAATTCTGTTGTATAAAGCATCTTTTTTTATACAACAGAGAAGTTCCTGAACTTTTTTTGGTAAGTTTGAAGATATTTTAAATATAATAATAGGGGTTACACTTTAAAGAAACCATATAGCAAATTCTTTTATAAAGGATTTACATTTTTTTATTACAAAAATGTTTTAAGTGCCAAATCCTAGAATGGGGGGAAAAAAAAGACATTAGTGGAACTATTGATGAAACCTAAATAAAGTCTGTAGTCTGGTTAACAATGTTGTACTAATGTTCTTTTCTAGTTTTGATAGTTGCACAACGGTTATGTAAGATGGTAATGTTAGAATAAGCTATCCGGTTGGTTCAAAAGTAATTGCAGTTTTTGCCATTGAAAGTGATGGGAAAAAACGCAATTACTTTTGCTCCAAACCCAATAGTCACAGGTTATGTGGAAATTCAACTCAGTACTTTTTCTAAAACTATGGTAAAATATTCATAATACAATTTACCATGTAAACAAATTTAAGTGTACATTTCAGTGGCATTAAATACATTCATATTGTTCTGTAACCATCACAACTATCCATTCCCAGAACTTTTTCATCTTCCTAAACCGAAACTCTGTGCCCATCAAACACTAAATCCCCGTTTCAACCCTTCCCCCAGCCTTTGGCAACCACCACTCAATTTCTGTATCTATAAATTTGACTACTCTAGGTGCCTCATAGAAGTGGAATTATACACTATTTGTCCTTTTGTTACTAGCTTATTTCAGTTAGCATAATGTCTGTAAGAGTCATCTATGTTGTAGCCTGTGTTGGAATTTTCTTTTTTTTTTTTCGAGACGGAGTCTTGTTCTGTTGCCCAGGCTGGAGTGCAGTGGCCCGATCTCAGCTCACTGCAAGCTCCGCCTTCCGGGTTCACGCCATTCTCCTGCCTCAGCCTCCCGAGTAGCTAGGACTACAGGCGCCTGCTACCACGCCCGGCTAATTTTTTTGTATTTTTAGTAGAGACGGGGTTTCACTGTGTTAGCCAGGATGGTCTGGATCTCCTGACCTCGAGATCCGCCCGCCTCGGCCTCCCAAAGCGCTGAGATTACAGGCGTGAGCCACCAAGCCCGGCCTGTGTTCAAATTTTCTATTCAAGGCTGAATAATACTGTTGTGTATATATACTACATTTTGTTTGTTCATTCATCTGTTGATATGAATTTTGAGGGACAAAAACATTTGGTTGATAGTAGCTTCCAAAAGATATTCACATCCTAGTCCCCAGAACCTATGAATGTTACCTTACGATGGCAAAGAAGGATTCTGTAGATCTTGAGATGGGGAGATTTTTCTGGATTATCTGGGTGGGGCCTAAATGCATTCACAGGAATCCTTAGAAGAGGGAAGCAGAGGGCGATTTCAGCAGAAGAGAAGACAATATGAGCAGGGAGACAGAGAGTAGAGTGACAGTGATGCAGACCGAAACCAAGGAATGCCCAGAGCCATCAGAAATTGGAAGAGACAAGGAGTGGATTCTCCCTTAGAGCATGCTAAGGGAGTGTAGCACCTTGATTTTGGCCCAGAGATACTGATTTCAGACTTCTGGCCTTTAGAACTGTGAGGGAATGCATTTCTGTTGTTTTAAGCTTCCAAGTTTGTGATGATTTGTTACAGAAGCCACAGGAAACTAATACATCATATAAAAATTAGCTGATGATTTATTAACAGGATGCCAAATGTTCAGCTGGTGAGATATAATTTATATAGACAAATTATGGAAATGACCTAATTTTTTAATCTCTCATTTAGCATCATTTTATACTACTCAGAATTTCTGCATTTGTTACAGTATTCTTAGAAATGTTTTTTTCCTGACTGGTAAAATAATAATACATGTTAGTTGCAGAAAAGTTAGAAAATATAGAAAAGTGGGCTAGGCACGGTGGCTCACGCCTGTAATCCCAGCGCTTTGGGAGGCTGAGGTGGGTGGATCGCTTGAGCTCAGTAGTTTGAGACCAGCCTGGGAGACACGGCAAAACCCCGTCTCTACAAAAAATGCAAAAATTAGCCAGGTGTGGTGGCATGCGCCTGTAGTCTCAGCTACCCAGGAGGCTGAGGGAGGATCGCTTGAGCCTGGAGGGTAGAGGCTGCAGTGAGCCATGATCTTGCTGCTGCACTCCACCCTGGGCAACAGAGCAAGACCCTGTCTCAAAAAACAAACAAACAAACAAAGAGAAAAATATGGAAAAGCATAAAGAATTAAATATAATCTTACTCACAATCCCAACATTCAGTTTTGATGACATTTAGATATATTTCCTTCAAGTCCTCTCTTTAGATTTACAAACTGCATTTACAATGACATCTCACATTTATTTCACATAGAATCAGTTTGTGTATAATATGCATTTATTAATGAAATAATATTTTATATAAAACATTATTGTCCATAAACTAATCTGGATGTAGTAAACTGGATTGGCTGAATTACATGTACTGTTACTAAACTAACACGATAGAGAAAAAGGTTTAATAATCTCTCTTTTAAAATATGCATTTGTTTTGTATCTATTTGTGACAGAGTTGTGATCTCATTGTATATAATTACATATTATATACATTTTATTCTTTTTTTACATAGCAAAACCCTTTCCCCAGATTATTAATAATTTATCCTATATGTGATTTTAAATGTCCATATAATACTCCATAGAATATCATGTATATTTCTATACCTATAAACTATGGAAATATCTCAGCCATTTCTCACATTTATAATTTTTATTTATATCATTTATGATTTTTATTATTTTCTGAGACATAATAGATCTACACATTTGTGGGGTACGTGTGATAATTTAATACATTCATATATTTGTGAAGATCAAATCAGTGTAACTGGGATCTTTGTCTTTTCTTTATGCTAGAAACATTCAAATTATTCTCTTCTAGCTATTTTGAAATATATGGTAGGTTAATGTAAACTTATAATCAACACATTGGAGAGCATCTTTGCACATAATAATTGGGTCCATTCTTGGTTATTTGTAAATTGTTCATTCCATGTACTTTATCCTTTTATCCATTTATCTCTTGAGGGCCCTAGTTTTTTCCTTAGTAATTTATATAATAAAGATGTAAACACTTTTAAGATAACAAAACAGATTTTTATTATTTGTGCTTACTTAATTATAGATATACTTGTATTCTGAACCAAAATGACAATTATGTTATAATAAATCCAATCTTTTGGTTATCTCAATGAAAAATTATTTCTGCTTTATATGTGTAGGACATACCCTATTAGTAAATGCACTGATTTTTAAACTTAAAACAAAACACCAAGTAGTTGATAATGTTGGATATCACCACTTTACGGTTTTAGAAAATTTTTCTCTAGATCCCTATTATCTATTACAATCACCCTTCTTAGCTAATACTAATTTATTTTACTAAGGTGAATATTTAGGGAAAATTAGAAATGGAAAATTGGAATTAGAAATTAGAAAATCCCACTCAGGCAGTAATTCTGAAATCTTAAATATTATTGGTTTTCAAAATGATTCTATTTTCAATTGAAGCAAGAGGTCTAAAGAAAGAGGAAAAAAAGCATAAAATCCTTTGTTCCTGAGCCTTTGGAACTGACAATTTCTATTGAAAAAAAATTTTTTTAAAGATGTGTGCACCGCAAATAAACACAGAAACATTTTTAGGGTGGAATCAGATTTTTCAAAGGCAATGAAATGTTCAAGGGTTCACACAACCGTTAGATATTTTCCCAAATGGAGGCCAAGGAGAATAATTATGGAACTGGAAGGGAAATAGGAATTAATCAGATGCTTCGTTGGAAAGCAGGTTACAATACAGCTCCAGACAAGTGTATCCATTGGGAGCTATGACTCCAGTTGCTGGAAGACACTTAGCTAGATAAAGACTCTTCATTTCATCCTGGTAACTTTTAATTTTGTTTGCATATTTAATTTAAAGGCTTTAATTGTGTGTATTACTTCAAGAATCTCTTGTTGATAGAGCATATATCATTTTTCTTCCTTTTTCAAAATAAAAAGCTCTAGAGAGAATACCTTTTCCCCAATATTTGAACTTTAATCCCTGGAATAGTATCTAGATCTAAATATACCACTTTGGAACTTCAAAAAGATATTATAAATAATCTTATCTATAAAGTTGAAAATGTACAATAAACAATTTTGTAAACTTATGACACTAGTAGTTCAGAAGAGACCACAGGTAGAAAAATTTATTTAATACAAAAATTTTTTGGCAGAAGGCTTTGAGAATACCAGAATGGCAATTCACTTAATATTAGTAAAGCCCTTTTAGAAGCTTTAAATGAATGGACTAATAGCTTCGATGAATTGACTATATAGCAAATCCTTATGCAACGTAATTAGAAATTTCCCATATATATTGGGATGACTTTCCTGGAAATATGTATGTCTTCATCCCTCTTATAACTCTGAATTAAAGCTATTATTAAAGGCCAATTTGAAAAATATGAAGTTACTTAAAATTATAAATAATGTTATTTTTTAAATATTGAAATATCTTGAATAAATACGAGTCGCAAAAATCAGCTCTTAATCAATTATTCAACACCTGTTTGTTGGGCATTTATTCAATAAAATATATTGAACATCTTTATTTGACATTCAATGCTGCAATTAAGGAATACCAACTAGTGGAAGAAATAGGCACTAATACAGATAATTAAAAAATAATATGGTAAATGCAATTAATTTATTCACTCATTTGTTATATGTTGCCTATTGTAGGTGCTAGTTATACAGAGGCTAGAAATCAAACAAAACCCTGGCCTGATTCTGCTTCTCATGTAGTTTAGAGTGTATATTTTGTAAATAAACGTAATTAAGAACTGATCATTTTTATGAATGAACATGGCTGGTGCTATGAGTGAGTTTAGGAGGATATAAGTGAGATTAGGGACAAGAAAAGCTTCTCTGAGAAAATATTTCAGCTGAGGTCTGATGAATGGGTGTTAGACAAAGAGTAAAGGAACCAATAATCTGGGCAGAGGGAGTAGCTTGTTTGTCTTGAAGGCCCTGGGCCAGGAATGAGCTTGTCTAGATTGATAATCCTAAAGAGGGTAAGTGTGGCTGGCGCTTGGTGAGTGAAGGTGAGATATAAGAAGCTGAGGCTGGAGAGGTGGGAGTGGCCAGAGCATGGAGGGCCTGGGAGGCCACATACCTTCCATATGGGGAAGTCATTGAAGCAGTTTCTACAGAGGACTCACATGATCTAGAAATATGACTTTGAAAATATCCAGGAAGAGGGGGCACCTGGGAAGGGCTCTCTCTCTCTCTCTCTCCCTCTCTCTCTGTCTCTCTGTCTCTCTCTTCTCTCTCTCTCTCTGTGTGTGTGTGTGTGTGAGAGAGAGAGAGAGAGGGAGAGAGAGAGGTTTTGTTGAATTATAGCCTGTGACGCAGGGAGTGGTGGGAAATGAGTTGGAGGGTGGGCCACAGACAGGTCTCAGTGGGTCTTGGTGGGACATATCAGGAGCTTGCATGCTGTGGGAAGGCACTGCATGGTTTTAAGCAGGAGAGTGACCTTGACCAATTTGTAATTAACAGAGCGAATTGTAGCCATTTTGAAGGAGATTGCAGTATACCCACCTTTAACTGGGGTAATGATACTAAAGGTGGCCAGGAGCAGATACACTCAAGAAATG
Organism: Pan paniscus; assembly: GCF_029289425.2. NCBI lineage: Eukaryota > Metazoa > Chordata > Mammalia > Primates > Hominidae > Pan > Pan paniscus. The sequence continues at coordinate 109,509,659 of NC_073255.2, read as the reverse complement.
TAAAAGTAAAAGGTAAAATTGGCAGACTTCAGTGACTGCCATATGTGACAGGCGAGGAAGAAAAAGAAACCAAGGTTGAAGTGAGGTTTCTAGCTTGAGTGCCTGGATGGAGAACACCGGTCAGGAGTGTGTGGGGGGGGCGCGGGGGAGGATGATGACTTTAGCATTGATGTGCCCAGCACAGTGCTAGAAACTGTATTTGATATAAAAGGTCAGGAAAGCAACCAATCATTAAGAATCTAATCTATTCAAGGTACTTTTTCAAACGCCTTACTTATTTAGTTCTCCTGACAACAATATGAATAGGAATTTCAAATCTCATTTACAGATGAAGCAATAAGGTGCACAGAGACTTAGACTCTCTATGACAAAGATCCCTATACTCGTAAAGTTGTAGAAGTGAAGGTCACTGAACTTAGGAGTTTATGGTGTGGGAGAGATTAAGATGCACACACAAACATATGACCTAATAGGATTAAATGCTAAGCTATATGGTTATAACAATAGATGATGAAGACTCCCAGAAGGGTAAAAACAGAGTGGATGGCAGTATTTGGGAAGTCTGATAGGACGTATGGTACCATGCTGAGAACCTCAGGGATATTGCAAAAGGCAAAGATGGAGTCTCTGGATTATGTATTAGGGCTGTATAGTGTTTAACCCCTTTCAAATGTGTTATATCCCGTCAAGATGAGTAAGCAAAACCAGAGGATTTATTCTTGGTTCTTTTTACTTGCACATGTTCTTGGCAAATACTTAATTGTGCCATTTCGTTTGAAAGAAAATCCCATTTCTTTAGTATGACTAGACTGATTGTTTTAACGGTTTCCATTGTTTTCAGGAATCGAACATTTCTTGGAAATGGAAAGTGATAAGAGGATGGTTACATAGAAAAATCCCCATAGAGTCGAGCAATGCAGTTCCCTGGACTAGAAAAGTTCATATAGTGATGTCAGAGCTTAGCAATAATTTATATAAACGCTGGCCCAAAGCCACTGACCATGGGAAAAGTTTCTGTATAACTACTCTTCTGATGGGGTCTGACCCAAAAATGAGGGAGAGAGATAACCTATTTGAACTGAGTAAAAAAAAGAATTTCATCTGGTTCAACCTAACAGTACTGAAATAATTGCAGAAAAGCAACAGTCTATACTTTTCTTACCAGCTTCAGGAAAAGCTCTTCCACAACTTCCTTTGGCAGCCCCTTCTATTGTCTTGTAATTCATTCATTCAGGGAGTTCTTAGTATTGACCTAAATCCCTCTTGAATTAATTAAAGCCATTTTACTTCTCTTGCCCAGAACAAGCATTGAAAAGGACAGCTTGTCATTACTTGTTTAAACCCCCTTCATCATTTTGAAGACAGTAATGAAATGTCCAGTCAGCCCCTTTTCTCTAACTTAAAAGTTCCTCTAGCTTTCCCTCAAGGACCTATTCCCTTTCAATTTTTAGATGCTGTTCAGAAAGACCAGGTAAGTGAACTTGGACAAACACTTAATCTTTCTAAGACTCAGCTTCTTTGTTTGCAAAACGAGGATTTGGAATAAAATCAAATGTTTTCCATCTGCTCCGAAGCTCTTTCTTAGGGGTTTCTGGGAGGTGGCATGGCATATGTGTGTGTGTGTGTGTGTGTGTGTGTGTGTGTGTGTGTGTGTGTGTATGAGACAGAGAGAGAGAGAAGGCTGATTTCTGCTGTACTGTATTTGTATGCAATACTTAATTTTTTCAAAGTTATACATGCTAAATTACCCTTTTGTATCCATTCTTCCCCCTTTCCACTCTTTCACTTGAGTTCACATACACACACATATACACTCAAAAGGAAAAATTAAAACCAAACTGTTATAAATAGCATTTTTTAAAATCCTAAATAAATTAACAAAAAAAACACAGGAGCATATTTAAAGACTAATATACTATGATCAATTTAAATATAAAAATTAAAAAATTACCTAATTATAATTTATTAATACAGTATAATTTTTTGTACTCTTGTAATAATCTCCAAAGATGCTGAAAGTAAATGCAATAATTTTAATTTTCCTTTTTTTACTTTAAAAACCTCTTAAATAGGACTAGATAGATGGATATTTCCCTATTATGATATATATTTATATATCTCAACCAACAAACCTGTCATATGACTAATGAAGGAGAACTAGAAGCAGTCGTAATAAAGTGATGAACAAGTTGAAAATGTCCAGTTTTACTATTAGTATCTAACATAGGACAGGGGGTATCAATAAACAAATATGAAAAATCAGGTTGGGGGACTTGAGCAGCCTGATGGCAAGTCCTATATAAAGCTATTATAATTAGGAAAGATACAGACATTGGAACGGAATAGAGAATACAGAAGTATCCACAGATACATGGAAATCTGAAAAATGACAAAAGTCACACTACAGATCAACAAAGAATGGATTATTTGATAAATGGTACCTGGTCTGGTTGCCAGACAAAATGCAGGTTGTCAGTTAAATTTGATTTGCAGATAAACAACAAATAATTTTTTGGCATAAATGCGTTCAAAATATTGCAAAGGTGGCTGGGTGCGGTGGCTCACACCTGTAATCCCAGCACTTTGGGAGGCCGAGGAGGGCGGATCACGAGGTCAGGAGATGGAGACCATCCTGGCTAACACGGTGAAACCCCGTCACTACTAAAAATAAAAAAAAAATTAGCCGGGCGTGGTGGCGGGCCCTGTAGTCCCAGCTACTCTACTCGGGAGGCTGAGGCAGGAGAATGGTGTGAATCCAGGAGGCGGAGCTTGCAGTGAGCCGAGATCGTGCCACTGCACTCCAGCCTGGGCGACAGAGCGAAACGCCGTCTCAAAAAAATAAAAAATAAAAATAAAAAATATTGCAAAGGACGTACTTATACTAAAATATTCATTTTTATCTGAAATTCAAATTAAACTGGGTGTCCTGTGTTTTTATTTGCTAAGTCTGGCAACTCTAGTACCAAGCCAATATGTTATTCACATGGACCAAAGTAAAAATGGACTCCTACCTCATTTTCTATACATAAATAAATTTTAAATGAATCAAGGTCTTAAATGGAAAAGGCAAAAACTTAAAATACAAGGAAAAAATTTCATGACCTCAGAATAGGGAAGAATTTCCTAAATAAGACTCAGAATGTAACCCATTTTTTGGAGAAGATATATAAATTTGACCACCTTAAAATGACATACTTCTTTTTTCTCAAAAAATACTCCAAAAAAAAAGACAGCTATAAACTGAGAGATGTTTTTGTAAGACATAATCAAAAAGCATCACTATTCAGAATATATGAAAAATTTCTACAAATCAGAAAGATTTCAATGATAAAAGACAACAAAAAAGAAAAATGCAAAAGACAGAAAGAGGCAATTTTTTAAAAGAGAAAGCACACAAGGCCAATAATTGTGAAGATATGCTAAACATCACTAATAATGAGGAAAATGCCAATTAGAGACATCATTTTACAGCGTCAGATGGCAAACATTAAAAAATAATCTGACTGTGATATTATCACACAATGTATACATATTTAAATTTTCATGTTCTAGATCTTCAATGTATATAATCTTTATTTGTTAATTAAATATTTTAAAATTTAAGAAAGGAAAACATTGGGCAATATTACATTTTGGCAAGAATGTGCAGCAATGGGAACATAAACACATTTCTGGTGGTTGTGTGCTTTAGTAAAATCATTTTGGAAAACATTTGATTCTACCTGGACAAGTTGAACAAGTGCATATACCCTACTTATAGCAATTCCACTCTCATGTGTATGTATTCCAGAGGAACTCCTGAACATGTTTATCTGGATATGTACACAAGAATATTCAAGGTAGCCTTATTTGTAACAGGAAAACAAAAACAAAAAGAAAATAAATCTAGATATCTACAAAGAGTATGTTGAATACATAAATTGTAATGTATTGTTACAAAAGAATATAGTACAGTGGATAAAATGGCCAAAATACAACTACTTCCTACAAAATGGGTAAATCTCAAAAGTATAGTGATGGGAATAAATAAGCACATCACATACTGATTTCCATTCCTTTGGATATATACACAGAAGTAGGATTGCTGACATATAGTAGTTCTATTTTTAGTTTTTTGAGTAACCTCCATACTATTTTCCAAAATGGCTGTACTAATTTACATTCCCACCAATAATGTACAAGGGTTCCCTTTTCTCCACATCCTCACTAATATTTGTCATTTGTCTTTTTGATAATAACCATTCTAACAGGCACAAGGTGATATCTCATTGTGGTTTTAATTTGCATTTCTCTGATGATTAGAGATGTTGACCTTTTTTTCATATATCTGTTGGCCATTGATATATTTTCTTTTGAGAAATATCTGTTCATATCTTTTTCTCATTGCTAAACAGATATCTGCATTCCCATGTTTATTTCAGCATAATTCACAGTAGCCAAGATATGGAAGCAACCTAAGTACCTATCAATACATGAATGTATAAAGAAAATGTGGTATATACACACAATGGATTATGATACAGCCTTAAAAAAGAAGGACAATCTGTCATTTGCAACAATATGGATGGAACTGGAGGGCATTATGTTAACTGAAATAAGCCATGCACAGAAAGACAAATGCTGTGTTTCACTTACATGTGGAATCTAAAGTCAATTTCATAGAAACAGAGAGTAGAAAGCTGGTTACCAGAAGCTGGGGGGAGGGGAAAGGATAAGGAATGAGAAGATGTTGATTAAAGGGTACAGAGATTCAGTTAGACTGGAGGAATAAGTTTTAGTGATCTATTGAACTGTGTGGTGACTACAGTTAATAATAATGTATATTTCAAAATTGCTACAATAGATTTTTCATGTTCTCATTACAAAAAATGATACATTGGTGAGGTGGTAGATATGTTAATTAGCCTGATTGAATCTTTCCATAATGAATATATAGATTAAAACATTACATTGTACCCTATAAACATACACAATTATTTGTTATTTAAAAATGTTTTAAAAAGCAAGACATACAATATATACAGTATAATTCAATTTACATAAAGTTGCAAATCAGACAAAACAAAATTACACACACACATGCATTAAAATGCAAGGGTATTAGTATTACTACAAAATTCAAGGCAGTAGTTACTTCTGGAAGGGACACACAAGAGCTACAAATGAATTGGTGGTGTGCTATTTGCTTGGGGAGTACATAGGAATTTATTTTATTTTTAAATTATTATTATTATTTAAAATGTACAGGTGTGTTATAATGTGCTTTTGTGTGGGTATAATGTATTTTGAAATAAATGAAAAGAAAGAAAGTGATCAAGTTACTATTTTATTTTCTAGAGAGTGATTGTATTCTTGGAAGATTCCAGAGAATTAAAATACTGAGAGTTCAATGGGGTTGGATAAAAATAGACATGCAAAACATAATTACTTTTATTTACTAATAAATAACCTGTTTAGAAAATACCTTTAAAAAATTTAATCCCTGATAACAATGTAATCATTAATATTCCCAGGAATAAACCTGACAAAGGATGTGTGACATTTATATGAAAAACACCATAAGGGTTCACTAAAGGGTTTAAAGTTCTGAATGTACATAAAAAAATACTTGTCCACTTCTAATAGGAGTCCTCTCTGAACCCCTTCATTACATCTGTGCCTCAAACCTAATGGAGAGGAATGCTGATCCAGTTGGTGCGACTCACATAACTGATTAGGTCACTTTTTCTGAGGGTGGAGCTTTGAAAGAACTGGAAATTTTGTATTTGTCTGCACGTGCAGTGAGAACATAAGTGGCCCCAATTCTGTTTTTTTCCATCAAGCTTGGCCGCTTCTCTTTCTTTCACTGGGTCTCTGTCTTCTATCTTAGCTGGTTTTACTTCAGATACTACTTTTAACGACTGGAAAATGTGTTTTCTCTTTCCACGTATCTCTCCAGATCCTCTTTCTGTAGTGCTGACGGGAGTGACATATCATCCCACTGGCATAGCAAGGTTTGGTATTAATATTTGGGATTTATTATCAGTTGGTGGTGGGAAGGGTGGTGCAACAAAGAGCAAGAGGACTGGTGACATGTGGCATGAGCCGAGCAGATTCTTCTTTGATGCTAGGCCATTCACACTGATGTAGCTTTAAAGAGGATATCCCCACTTTGCCCAGATGAGCTTACCAGAAGTCTGAATATGGTGCAGGGCCAAAGTGTCAGCTAATAATAAAGTATTATTTTTCCTTACTTTGCCTTCTTTGGGAAAAAAGGGTTGATTCTGCCAAGGCAGAATTCAATTCTTTTCCACCAATATCTCATCTTATTTTCTAATGATATGTTCCTGAATAGGAAGATGCAGAGTTATAAAGATTCTCTCCAAGTAAAACCGTAAGTTTAATAAAATTTTAGCAATGTTCCCAACCAGTGGTTTTTTATCTTGAAAATCTGATCAAATTGTTTATCTTGAAAAATAAATGTAAAAGAATGCCCAAAAACTATGGAGGAAAAAAGAATAATAGGAGAATTGCATTAAAAATCATAAGCACATACCCTAAATATACTGTAATTAAAATTGTAGTATTGCCTAGAAATAGACAAATAGATCAATGAGTGGAATAAAAGACCTAGAAACTACACATGTATAGGGGCATATAATATAAGATAACAGATGGCATATGAAATTAACGAGAAGTTTAAATAACAAATATCACCGTTACAATTGGATAACAGTTTAGGGAAAAATAGGTTAGGTAACTACCACTGTAGTAAAAAATAAATTCTAAGTAGTTTAAGGATTTAGACATACATATCATGTAAATTGCAGAAGGAAAAAGAGAGAACATTTTTACAATCTTGAAGCAAGGATCATTTTCCTTAGCATGTTGCCAAGGCCTGAATATATAAAAGGAATGACTTATTAAAAACATACAAATGGAAAAAGAGGCCATAAATAAAGATGAAAGTCAAGAGATAAGCCGGAAAATATATTTATAAAAGGGGTTAATACCCATAATATAGCAAAGAGATTAAAACAAAAAACAACAACAACAACAAAAAATTCCAATAGAAAAAAGGGCAAAGCATTACACAGGCAAATCACAGTGTGGGCTAAAGGGGGGAAGGTTAAGCCACAGGTCAAGTGTTTCGTGTGAGCTCCCTGCTCTTCACCAAGTGAGACTTAAGAGGGAAGAAATAAATTATTCCCTTCATCTACTTGACAAATGCTTATTATTTACATTCAAAGTCTTCCAAGACAGTTGACATATTGTCATGACTTTCTTTATAACCTTGATGCTGAGGATTTATCGTTCTCTCTTCCCTAGGTTCCAGGTCTGCTATTACCAAATATCATGTGGACATTCTGTTTTGAATATCTTGTAATCATTTTTAAATGTCGAAAATTCAATTCATCATTCATAGGATCATTTACATGAGTTTTCTATAAGAAAATTAATGTCTCGTGCTGTATTAGTTTTATTTATTGCAGCTGAAAAATTTACCCCCCAAACTCAGTAGCTTCAAACACTCAGCTCCTGTCAGTTTGGAATCTGGATGCAGTTTATGTAGATGCCTCTTCCTCAAGGGAGTTCACTCACAAGGCTGCAATCAATGTGTTGAGCAGAGCTGAAGTCTCATCTGAAGGCTTGACTGGAGGAGAGCACACGATTGCTTCCATATTCACTCATGTGGTTGTTGGTGGAACTCAGATCCTCGGGGATTGTTGGGCTGAGACTTCCCTCAGTTTTTTGCCATGTGAGCATCTCCATAGGGTAGACAGCAACATTTCAGCTAGCCTCCCTCAGAATAAGTGGGTGAGAGAGTGAGAAAAGGTGCCCAAGATAAAAGCCACAGCACTTAGTAATCTAACGTCAGAAATTAAGTCCTATCATGTTTGCTGTATTCAGTTGGTTAGAAGTGAGCTGCTAGGTTCTAGCTGACACTCAAGGGGAAGGATTTCACAGGGTATAGATCCTAGGAGGCAGTTCATTGGGGCCATCTTAGAGGCTGCCTACCTCAGATGCTAAGGTATCCAGGAGAACTAGTGATACAGGTGTGATCTGAAGTCCAAGTAGATGGACTAGGCTGGATATTACAAGGCTCTGAGGCATACACTGGAGCAGGGTCAGAGAGAGAGCTCACGGCCAAGGGTGGCAGGAGGGCACTAGTAAAAGTAGAGTACACACAAGTTAAAACTTAGGGTTCAGAGAAGCTATGAGAGAACAGGTGTGTGTAAAGTTCAGACCAACATCTTAAGATTCACGGCTCAGGCAAACAGAACCACAGCACAGCACAGCACAGCTGAGGTTTGACTCTGATTTTTGAACAGATAGGACAGGTTTATGGGCAGCCATTGAATGGTGTGGGCCAAAAGATACAAGCTGTTCTGATGGAAAATTCTGTAGCTGCTATTAATTATCACAGGGAGCTTTGTTCTTCAAGGGAGGGAACTTTCAGAGCTCTGATGTTCTTTGTCTTCCTCTTCCTCCTGAACCAAGTTTTTTTTTTTTTTTTTCCAGTGTCACTGATTCTATCAAGGGTGCCTTAATTCTCCCAAACCCTTTGGCTCCTCTTTTCATTTTCCTCTCCCATATTCAATTCCTCTCAAGTAATTATTTAAGGAAAAGTATGAAAGTGGCAGCCAGTAATCTGTGGAATTTGGGCAGATTATGCAATCATTCATTTCAATAAACATTAATTGGGCACCTTGCTACGTATCAGGTGGGACCTGTGCTGTCTAGCCACCGGCCACGTGTGGCAACTGCGGACTTCAAATGTGGCTAATATGACTAAGGAACTGAAATTCTAATTGTTTTAAATTTAGAAACAGAAGTAGTGTAACATTTTTCTATTAAGACAAATTTATCGTTTTGGTAGGAATACATTTTACTATGACCATTGAAAATTTAGCATCCACATTGAGATATACTATAAATGTAAAACACACATGGATTTTGAAGACTTGGTATGAGAAAATAATTTTTATACTGATTACATGTTGGAATATAAATATTTTGAATATATGGTGTTAAATAAAATATATTATTAAAATAAATTTCACCTGTTTTTACATGTAGACACTAGAAAATTTTAAATTACATATGTAACTTGTATTATATTTCTATTGGATATGTTAGGTTGGACTATATGACTTCTTTAGTTATATTTTTCCTTAAAATTCATAGATGTTAAAAAGTCTTTGCAGTTTTTAATCTCAAAATATTTGCATAACCTTCCCTATACATGTGTTTTCACAACCACTGACCTCACTGATCTCCAAGATGAAGAAATTTGTGCAACACAAAAAAAATTAGAAGTAAAATCTTTGTTTTATATTTCTGTATACTTCCTAGGAAACTCTCAATTTACAGCTGAACACCAACAGGAATTTCAAGTAAATATTGAGAAGTTGTAATGGTATTTGTCACAGTGTATGAATTGTGGTTCATGCTTTCTTCTTAAATTGTCAGCAGACTTTAAGAATCATATTCATTGAAATTTGAGCAAATTACCAGTAGATGATGGCCTTGCAACTTTTCCACAGGTAGGACTTTTAGACTAGCTTCATTTTTTTAAGATGGTAAATTTTATGCTGCCAAATACTGAATAACTATATGTTGAGTGATTATAAAATTAAACTTACTCTGCTCTCAGATGCAAATATCATGAGGGTTTTTCATGTGTCCACTAGGAAATCTGTGTCTTATGAACACACACATGCTCCTTTCTTCTTATTTCCCAGCTTGGGCAGGGTCAAGTGGCTGTTCTCTGCTGCCTTGTCCCCACTTTTGTTCTTTGTGAAGACTACTGAGTGTCCATATCCTCCGTCTAGTCCCTGGGCCTTGGTAGTTCGCCCTGCAAGCTCTTTGCAGGTTCCCTTCACCTCTTCCCATGGTAAGGCCCTATGGCAGCCTTTCTGGATCTCAGCTCATCCATTTGCCCTCCTCCCCACCCCTCCCTCCATAGGAGAATGTGGAATCTTCTCTGGGTTGCCCACCTGAGAGCTAGAGAGGTGGCTCTCTCCTTTGGCCAGACTTGTGTGGCCTCTTTACATGGCTAGGCCTGCCCCATGTTGTCATAGAGCACCCTGCTCAGTGGATTCCTCCCAGGGAACAAAACAGGAAGCAGAGCAGGTGCACCTCTGCTTTCAGCCTTCCCGTCCACTCATCTAATATTCCCTCTCTACCATCCTCTAGATCAAATGCTGGAGAAAGGACACTATGACTCATGTGTCCCGCCTCCTTTTTCCTCTCCTGACTTTCTCCTCCTAACTGCCCCTGCCGCCAGTCACTCTCCCTGCCCTCTCCCTCTGACTGGATGGATGGGGCTTTTGTTTCCTGCACCTTTTCACTCTAGTTTTATGTTCTTTATATCATATATTCCTCCTTCACAATCTCAAGATGATATCTCAGCCTTAAGGCAGATGCAGATGGGAAGAACATCAACTTACACCTAAGAGTAGTTATATCAATAAAGACTTAAAAATATTGTACATGAATGAGATGTATTTTCATATAATTTTCTAAAGTGTTCTAGAAACAGAAAGGGCCATTTTAAACATTTTTTGAGAGAAGAAAAGATAAGAATTATGTCCAAAATAGGATTAATCAGACTTTTAAATATCTCTTCAGTATTCTCAGACATGTGGTAGCTTATATAAAAATTGCTCCTCTTGGTCAGTAGTATTTTGTAGCCTCTCCACCACATGAGGTCACAGCTTGCCCAAAGAATCAAAACCTTTCTTTTCAGTTTAGAAAACTAGGTATTCAGCCTTATCTAAATGGGCTGTCTCTGTCCCCTACAGATATAATTATAATAAGATTTCATTATCTGCTTTTCCTGAGTTAAAACTAAAATCACAGGTCAAATATATGTCTATTTCTCCTTTATTCTTTGTTCTCAGAGCTTTTCTTTTTCTGTGAAAAGGATTCTGGGGCAGAGATGAGATGCACATGATGGTTTATGATTTAGGCTCTGATCTCCCCTATCAGATTCTATTTTCTCTGATCCTCTCCTAGTTTATAAACACACATAAACATGTCTGTCTGAGTTTGGCTGGAATATTTTACTCAAAAAGGAAGTTAATTTTATCCTTTGGTATCTACTAAAAATATCATACTTTACAAAAAAACTTTCTTGTTTCTCATAACATTGAAATTTATTTTAAACGAACAGATTTTTATTGATAAAATCAGCTAAGCACCAGTATTACAAATTGAAATGGGGCAATAGCTAATATTCGAACAGTATCTAGAATCTGATATACTGAAAAGTGCTCCAGATTGGGGATCAGGAGAAAAGGGTTGTAGTGCAGACCTGCCATCATCACATATGTATCTGTGAACAGCTCATTTCATTTTGCTGGGCTCCAAATTACTCCCTCTATAAAATATGAAGTTAGAGTAACTTTTCTTCTAAGGTCTATATTTTGATAAAAATCTGTGATTCTAATATATAGAGAAGGAAAGTGACCAAATCTACTGAAAAAATAGACAACGCAACATTTCCATCAGCAACTCCCACTTCTAACTATGCCCTTATAGGTTTTCTGCCAAACCAACAAGGGATATGGACTGTCTGGCAGAGTCACTAGGACAAAGGATTAAAGGAAGAAAAAAGGATCCAGATGTTTCCATTGGGGTAATTGAATTTTCAGACACATCTAATTTAGATGAGCTGTATCCATGGACAATTGAGCCGAAGACATAAAAGTGAATCTTAAAATTCAACTGGGTTTTCATGATACCACTTCCCATTTAGCACTCTAATCGATATTATCCCCTCACATGTCTGTGATGACATGGTAGGAGTCAAGGGGAAGGACACCCTTAATCAAAAAGCAAATTAAAATCTCCATGCCCCCAGCGGTTTCACAGCAGAATTTGTTGCATGCTCACTGAGTAGAGCACTGTTTTAAGTGAGACGAGGAAGGGATACAAAAGTAAGACTAATGGTACTGCAAAAAGTTCTCAATCTAGTTGAAGAAAATGTGTACAATAACAATAAACTTCATGACCTACTTCTAAAAAATCACATAAATGGCAAATGTCTTTATCTGTGTATTGAATGTTTCCCTTAATTCTTTGAGGTTAGGCTATCATAAAAATTTGATTAATTAAACCAAGAAAAGAGGTTTAATTAACAATGCATAATTAACAACCCCAAACTCATATCATACTTAGAAAGTTTGATCTTCATCTACCAAGTCTGTTAAATTCTGCGGTAAATTTTAGGCCTAGGAAATAAATAAGGAACCAGAGCCAGCAATAAATAGGATGAGAATATAATTTATCATCTGAAACTTTTGAGAGTGAAAGGCGGCACTTTTAATAATTACACAGTTATGGTAATTATTATGGCAAGTTTAAACTGAGCCTGCTTTGAGTAAACTGGAATATATGGATGTCCTTTTGATAAATAAAATAGACTTGACATCATTGGAATAAGTTTTATCTAGGATCAGAATGCTGAGGCAAGCAGTAAAATGGAGTTCCAGAACCTGCCTGGCTAAATGCTTCTGCCAAGCATATTTCCAGCCTGGAAAATCTGAGGTGACCTTTGTCACTTACCTTCCCTTCTATTCATTTTAAAAATAAGCCTTTATTTATTGTTTATTGAACACCTATTTGAAGGAATGGAGTGAATACAAAAGTTAAAGGTACACTCCTGTTAAGGAGTTGGTTGCTGGTGTGGACAGATGGGACTTGCATGTAACTGACAATTCTTAGGTATGTCATCAGGCACTATGGGATAAATTGCCAAATAAATTGTACAATGAGTTGAAAGGTAGGTAGAGGGAGAAATCACATTAGGATGGTAACGGAGGTAAGGCTTTAGGAAAAGATGTGGGATTGAAGTGGGTCTTGAGAGATAAGGTGGAAATTTACAGAGTCAGTGGCACATTATGCTTTCCATCTTCTTTTCCAATTAGCAAATAACAAGCTATTAAATACAACAAACAAACAACAGCAACAACAACAAGGATAACAAAAACCCTTGCAATTTTTGTGGCACTCAAAATGTTATGAGCTCTACTATGTAGATAGTTTTATAAATAATGAAGAGAAGGATAAATTCCTCTGTAGAAAAATGGACTAAGGACATGAAAAGGCAATTAATATAAGAAGAAATGTGAAAGGCCAGTCTACATTTGAAAATGTATTCACTTATTAGTACGAAAGAGGTAAAAAAAAACTTGACTAACTGGTGGGAGTAAGTAGAGAGAATGGTCACTCTCAGGACTTTTAGTAGAAAAGGGTACATTGGGATAATGTTTTTGAGTCAGTTTAGCCATATGTATCGATAGGTATATATTCTTTGGTTCAGGAATACTACTTTTAGAAATTTGTGATAAGGATATAATTATATAATTGTACAAAGATGTTTGTACAAATGTGTTTAACATAGCACCATTTATATTAATGTGAAAAATTATAACCAACTAGTAGTACATTGATAGGATATTTGCTTAATAAATTTTGGTGCAAATAGTAGGCACATAGTAGAGCTCATGACTGTATGAGGTGATGGATATATTTATTAGCTTGACTGTGGTAATCATTTGACAGTGTATACATATATCAAAACACCATATTGTACCCTATGTACAATTTTTATTTGTCAATTATACCTCAATAAAGTTAAAAATAAATGTTGGCACATTCATACAATAGAGTAATGCATAGTCACTGAGAAGGTTAATGTGCAAAATATTCATTAAGATATTTTAAGTGAAAAAAATCAGACTGAAAATAACATGTGAAATAAAGATCTCGTTTATGTCTCAGGATTTTTGTCCAAATATTAACAATAATTATCTCTAAGTGGTAATTGTAGCAGCAGCACTAGTAGTCTTTTTTTTTGAAGGGGGGATTTAGGTGTGTTTTTATTTTATTTTTATAGTTTATATTGTTTGAATTTTACTCAATGAGCATGTGTTGTCTTTATTACTAGATTATGCTATTAAAACAAAAGTATTTTGAGGAAAACGGTCTTGCTGATTTGATAAGCAATGTCCATATAATAGGCACAGAAACACATTTTCAAGGTTGTTCCTTCTAGAAATCCTCAACAAACTATTGGTATTCCCTTAAGTCATGATTTAACACAAAGAATTCTGAGAAGATTTATGTCTCTAGATGTCTGTCTTGATCCAGGGATCTATTTTTGGCTGTCTAGATGTGTGAACATTTAATCCATTTCATCCAATTTTGTTTCTCTAACTGAAATTTTGGATAAAAGATTGAATTGCAGTGAACTGGAGATTGTATTTCGTGACAGCTCCCTGCAGTGCATCTCAGTCTATATAGGAGGGATCTTTAAAAAGTTTATGGAAAATGCATATTATTATAAAAAACTATGTATGGATTTCAGACTTTTTTGCACCAAAATAAACGTGTCCTAACTTGTTATAACATGTCTGAACAGGATCTAGTTTGAAGGATTAAGACATATAAGACATCAGTTTGAAAAGAACCCCATCAGAACAACATGAATTCTGCTAAAATTGAAGCAAGAACAAACATAAAATTTATGGTGAAGCTTGGATGGAAGAATAGTAAATCACTGATGCTTAACAAAAAGTTTATGGATACAATGTCCAAGAGAAATCAGTAGTTTACCAACGAATAATTCATTTTAAGAAGGGATGAGACAACATTGAAGATGAAGTCTGCAGTGGCAAAACATATCAATTTGTGAGGAAAAAATTAATCTTTTCCGTACCCTAATTGAAAACAATGGTTAATGGCAGAAACAATAGCTAACACCACAGACATCTCAATTGGTTCTGTTTCCACAATTCTGACTAAAAAATTAAAATTGAGCAAACTTTCCATTTGATAGGTGTCAAAACTATTGTGCCTAGATAACCTGAAGACAAGAGCAGAGCTTTCAATGGAAATTTTAAACAAGTGGAATCAAGATCCTGAAGTATTTATTTAAAGGACTGTAACAGAAGATGAAGCATGGCTTTACCAGGATGATCTTGAAGACAAAGTACAATCAAAGCAATGGCTACCAAGAGAGGGAAATGGTCCAAAGTAAAAGCAGACTGGTCAAGAGCAAAGGTCATGTAAAGTTTTTTGGGATGCTCAAGGCATTTTCTAGTTTACTTTCTGGAGGGTCAAATAATGATAACATCTGCTTATTTTGAGAGTGTTTGGAGAAAGTTAGCCAAAGCTTTAGCAGAAAAACACCCAGGAAAGCTTCACTGGAGTGCTTCTCTACCACAAAAATGCTCCTACTCTTTCCCCTCATCAAACAAAGGCAATTTTCTGAGCATTTCCATGGGAGATTAATAGGCATCCACCTTATGGTACTAATTTGGCTCCTTCTTCCTTCTTTTTGTTTTCTCATCTTAAAAAATCTCTAAAGGGCACCCATTTTTGTTTCAGCTAATAATATAAAAAAGGCTGCATTGATGTGTTTAAATTCCAAGGATCCTCAGTTCTCTAAGGGTGGACTAACTGGCTGGTATCATTGCTTACAAAAGTATCTTGACCTTCATGGAGCTTATTTTGAGAAATAAAATTTATATTTTTATCTTTATCTTTTAATTCCATTTTTCCATGAACTTTTTGAAGTCCCTTTATATAGTTTGTTGTCTAAGAAGCCTTATGTCTTAGTTATCAATCCTAAGGATAGGATTAATGTTCTTTTTTTGAAGCTAAGGACTATTACTGTCAGGAGAACATGGCTAGGTAGAAGGCCATCCTACCTCCTCCCTTAAATAAGGACTCCTTAGCAAGGCTGAGCTTTTCTGCAGAAAAGAGTTCTGGATCTTATTCAGGGTATCAATAAATTTACAGTCAAGGTACTACTGTTTCAATCATGTAACATCATAAAAATAGCTTTGGTTTAAAATGTTCTAAGGCAGTTATAAACATGGTCACCTTGGCCAAACCACTGTAAACTCTTAGTTAAGCATACATATAAAATGAAAGGTTCACAATGAGCAATGCTAATTCTTTATTTATCCTCCCAAATACATTGTATGGCTAGATAACTAAATGTATAGATGGGTTGTATGGTATAGTTATTTGTGAAACAGAAGAAAAAATCTCCAAAGAAGAATAATTATATATTAGAATAATGAATATGTCTGCAATCCTATTTTCTGGTGATAATTACCTACAGAAGTCAGTAATCTGCTAAACCTATTCCTAATTTAAGATAGTAAAATACGTTGTTTGCATTTTTAAAGCAGTTTTACCTGGTCTTTGTAGCTGGAGTTACAATCTGGTTGGGCCAATTCTGTACAAATAGAGTAACTCAATTAAAACAAAATAAAACTGTTTAAAAAATTAAAATCTAAGGCCTATGGTACAACACAAATTTTAGGAAAATCTCAAATGACAATGAATTTTAGAAAAATATCACACCCACCCACACACACACAGCAGATTATCAAGTTCTATTTACTCTAAAGCTGCAGAAAAAGGATCTCCAGGTGGCAAAGCCTGAGCATGCGTATTTTTAAAGCACCAAGGCAATTCTGATAGGCAGCCAGGTTGAGAACCATTGTCCCAGCAGGCAAGCCATCTGGCCTCACTTGGTGTCCTTGGCAAATAAAAGGTGAGCCCTCCATTGCAGGACTTGTAAACTAATAAGCAGTTGAAAATAGTATTGGGTTTGGAACCAAATAACACTCGGAACAAACTGCTCAAAAAACTCCAAGGTTGAGGCTAGTCATTTTTGTGTATATGTGAAAAAAATGTGTTTTTGTTTTCTGGAAAATTTCTTGCTACTTCTTACAAAAGCAATACATGTTTGCTATTGAAATTTTGAAAATAAACTATAAAAGAGCACAAGGGAGATTTAAAAATTACCTGTAATTCCATCAGCCAGATATTACCACAACATTGTTTATATCCTTTCAGACTTTTTATATAAATGGAAATATATTTTATATTCGATTTTGTAATATGCTTTTTAAAATTAGCAGTGTACCACGAGCACTTTCCCTTGTTAATATTCTTCAATAAAATGATGTTCAAGGGCTACAGAACATTTCATTCCATAATTAGCTTTATTGTTTTTCTATTTTAGCTTTTCAATTTATGACCAAAATAATCGTTCAATGATCCTCCTTGACCAAAACTCCACATGCACCTTTTGAATACAGATCCTCTTTGACTTACGATGGGTTCACATCCCAATAAACCCATTGCAGATTGAAAATATTGTAAGTCAAAAATGCACTTAATAGACCTCACCTACTGAACATCCTAGCTTAGCCTTGCCTACCTTAAACATGCTCAGAACGCTTACATTAACAGTTGGGCAAAATCATCTAATACAAAGCCTATTTTATAAAAAAGTGTTGGATATCTCAAGAACTTTATTGAATGTTGTGCTGAAAGTGAAAAACAGAATGATTATATGGGTACTCTCTAGGTACAGTTTCTACTGAATGTATATTGCTTTCACATCATGATAAAGTTGAAACAAGTTGAACCACAAGGTGGGGACCATCTGTACTTCCTTAGGAGTGCTAGAGTTGGGGTCATTGGATTAAAAAATAAATGTTTACAAGGCATTTCATACATATTGTTCAACTATCCTTTGGGAAGGATATATCAATTTTACATTTTTTGACCACAGTTTCCAGTCCATAAATTCTAATCAATATTGAATATGTTATAATTGTTGCTAATCTGATAGGTGACAATATGTCTTAAGTTAATTTGCATTTCTTTGAAATAACTTCCAAAGATATTTAATATTTTGTTCATTGTTACTGGTCACTTATATTTCTTGAGAGAACTGCCTGATCATGTTCTACATTTGTTTTTCAGTTAGGGTATTTGTCTTTTCCTTATAGTGTAAACTCTTTTTGTTTCAGAAATGTAGAATATATTTTTTCCTACTTTATTTACTTAAAAATTTTTCTTATGATGTTTTGGGATATATACAAGTTGATAACTATTTTTTGAGAAGAATTTATAATTCAATTATGTCACTGTAGAAGAGTCAGCTTTGGAAAGATTACCATCTTGGTAAGAATGATGCACTCCCATCCTACACTGCATAACTCCAAGCCTGAAATCTAATAATTGTTCGGCCTAACGATATCTGGTTTAGCAAAGGATCACTAACCCTTGGTATGAATTTAACTCAATGTTTTATATCTTCAGGGGCTACTTAGATTTTAAGCTTTGTCCCTAAACACTGTACCCTGTTAAAGAAATGTTGGTCATTGAAGAATAGCTGCAATTCTGTAGTTATTTATTGAACAGGTCGGATGTAAAAGTCCCTAAATAAATATTAATCTGGCTATGTGTAAGTGTGAACATGCTGTACTGCAAATCACCTTTTAAAAAAACTGATGAATGAAAATGTATGCCTCATTTGAGTATGAAATAAGATTTTATGTTTATGTAGAGCTTTACAATGAAAAAACGCCACATTCACATACTATTTCTTTTGATCCTCAAAAACTGATGAAGTAAACAGAGCAGTAATGCTCACCACAGTTAAACTGATGAGGAAATTGATATTAAAATGCAGGATGACCCACCACAAATTCAGTGCTTAGTGAAGGAACTGGTATTTTTTAAAAGCTTCTGAACATCAGAAAAAGACAAAGAAGGCTGGGTGCAGTGGCTCATGCCTGTAATCCCAGCACTTTGGAAAGCCGAGGCAGGCAGATCGGTCAGGAGTTCGACACCAGGCTGACCAACATGGTGAAACCCTGTCTCTACTAAAAATACAAAAACTAGCAGCTGGGGGTGGTGGAGTGCACCTGTAATCCCAGTTACTCAGGAGGCTGAGGCAGGAGAATCACTTGAACCCCAGAGGAGGAGGTTGCAGTGAGCCTAGATTGTGCCACTGCACTTCAGCCTGGGCGACAGAGCGAGACTCCTTCTAAAGAAAAAAAAAAAAAAAAAAGGAAAAAAAAGAAAGAAAAGAAAAAGGCAAAGAAGCCAAAGCAAAGATGAAAGAAATAAGCCAGAGAATTTCCCAAACTCTAAGTGAAGCATGGGTGTGGTTGAGTTTGAATGTAGCTGCAGATTTAAGGGAATTCTTGGTTTTCTTTTATTATCTAAATTTTAGGGCACATCCATTTGTTTGCAATGTTTTAAACACAGAGATTGAGTTGGCTTCTTAGAGGGGTCAGTAAGGCTTGGACAAGACTCATATTTGACATATGGCAGTGAAAGGGTATGCTCTGTTAAAAAGAACCAGATCTGGGCCGGGCGCGGTGGCTCACGCCTGTAATCCCAGCACTTTGGGAGGCCGAGGCGGGCGGATCACGAGGTCAGGAGATCGAGACCATCCTGGCTAACACAGTGAAACCCCGTCTCTACTAAAAATACAAAAAATTAGCCGGGCGTGGTAGCGGGCGCCTGTAGTCCCAGCTACTCGGGAGGCTGAGGCAGGAGAATGGCGTGAACCCGGGAGGCGGAGCTTGCAGTGAGCCGAGATCGCGCCACTGCACTCCAGCCTGGGCGACAGAGCGAGACTCCGTCTCAAAAAAAAAAAAAAAAAAAAAAAAAAAAAGAACCAGATCTAATAGCAGCACTGGGCAAGATGCTGTATGTGGGGATCAGAAGGTATTGCATCCATAGAAAGCCTACCTGAGAGTGGAACAAGGTAGAGAATGAAAGGCAAGGGAGAGAGAAGAATTCTGTTTGGTGACACCATTGCATACAGACCGACTGGTGAGTGACATGGATAGTTTTTTTTCCAGACATAGAGAAAAACCAAAAAACAACAACAACAACAAAAAAACATAGGGACAAGATTTAGTAGATTTTAGTAGATAAGGGAAAGATGACTATTTGCCTGTGGCCTATCTGCTAACCAGCTAATGTAGTCATATTCATTTTCTTCTGGGACCTTTACATTTCAATAACAGTTTTAGCATCAAATGCCAAATAATGAAATTTTGATAGAGATTACATTAAATCTGTAGATTAGTTTGGGGAGTATTGCCATTTTAATAATATTAAGTCTTCTATTCTGTGAACATGTGATGTTTTTCCATTTATTTAGGTTTCCTTCATTCCTTTTAGCAGTGTTTTAGAGTTCTCAGAGTGTAAATTTTGTACTTCTTTTGTTGAATTTATTCCTAAATATTTTATTCTTTGTGATGTTACTATAAATTAGGTTACTTTCTTAATTTTATTTTTAGATTTTTCACTGCAAGTAAACAAAAATGGAACTGATTTTTGTATGTTAATCTTATATTCTGAAACCTTGATGAACTCACTTATGAGTTCTAATAGTATTTTTAGTGGATTCCTTAGGATTTTCTCTCTATATAAGATCATGTCATCTGCAAATAGAGATACTTTTACTTGCTTTTCAATCTGGTTGCCCTTTATTTCATTTACTTGCCCAAATGCCCTGGCTAGAACCTTTGGTACAATGTTGAAAAAAAGTGAGAACAGACATTCTTATCTTGTTCTGGATCTAAGGCATTCTTTAAGCTTGATGAAGTCCCAGCTCTGTGTCCCCTCAGGTGACCCAACCACACCTTGATGAAGTGCTCATTTCAGTCAGATGCAACAATATTCTAGACAAAGGATCCTTACTCTTATAGCTGGCATTGATGACCAGAATGCTCAGAACCAATGGTTGGACACAGCACCATTAAGGGATTAAGACTCAGGCCCTAGTCACAAAGCATAGGCTACAAAAGATGCTAAATTATTATATACTGTTCATGAAAGGGTAGTGTCTCTAAAGTATTTGAACCAATACATATATCTTTATTTTCATCAACTTAATCTACTCCCCCTAGTTTCACCAATGAAAACCCACTTGTAACATTCATTACGCTAATTAGCAGAGATTTGGGGTTGGTTAAAAATAACAATAGCCAAAGCACCTGTAGTAGTGACATGTGGAGGGTAGATTCTCTGATATAATGTTATCCAACCACCTTTGAAGGTTGAATTCTGAATTAGGACCATTAGCTGTCCCTAGGGTATTGCCTAAATTAACAGAAAACACACATGCACATACACACACACACCCCTTATACTCTCAATGCAGAAATATTTTACAGACATTATAGCAATGTTACAGACATTATAACAATGTCAAATAGGCATTCTTTATTTGGTGTGGCTGAAACAGAACTCCTATTTCCTTCTTAAAGATGTTCTCCTCAGGAATTTCCATCTCATTAAATTATGCCATCAACATCACCATCCAGGCATATGCCTAAGCTGAAAATCTAGGTGTCAGCCTTGATTTCTTGATTCTCACCTTCTGTAATCAATCCAGTAGAAAGCCCTTTTGATTATGCGTCTAACTCATATCCTAAAGCCATCTCCTTGTTTTCTCCACTATCACCACCTTAGTCCAAATCACCAGATTTACATCTGTTAAAAAAAGCATGAAGTGATGCGCAAGAAGCCTATGCCAGCGCCTGTGGCCACACTCTTACCTTTTTTCTGAATATCTGACTTAGCCTCCTCACAGGTGTTCTGGCTTTTTCTCCACCATCCCTTCCTCCCACCTGACTCCACTCTCAGAAAAGCAGCCAGAAGCATCATGTAAACATGTAAATTAGGTTACATCACTTCCCTTATTGAAACCATCCAATGACTTCCAATCATACTTGGAATGAATTCCAGATTCCTTACTCTAGCTGTGAAGTCCCCATGGTCTGGCTCCTGATTATTTCTTTGACCTCATTTCAAACAACCTCCATTCTGCCTGCTATGTTTTGGCCATGGTAGCCAACTTTTTGGTCCTTGAAAATGCCAAACTCATTCTTGCCTTGGGGCCTCTGCACCAGCTGTCTGGCTGGCTATTCTGGCCACAAAGCTCTTGCCTGGATCTTATAATAGCTGCCTGTTTCTTGTGATTCAGAACTCAGCCTAAATGTAAATTACACATTCTAACTTGGATCCAGCTTGTCATGCTCTACTATATCTGCCCATTTTAATTGTCTGTATTACACGTTTAGATGTGTGTGTCATTTCACCATAGACAGGATATAAACCCCATGACAGCAAATATTGTGCCTGTGTTATTCACCTCTGTATCTCCATCATGGAGAACCATGCCTGGTTCCTAGAGATGCTCAATAAGTGCTTATTGAATGAACAAGTGGAAATTTCAGAATTGAGCCTGATGTTGTGATAAAAGGACCATCATAATTATTCTGCTTGACTGGATTTTTTGGTATCAAATACTGTTCAAATAAATGAGTTATAATCTGGGGCTCAAAACTTCTTTAGGGACAAGAACTAATTGTATGCTATTTGTTGTAATAGAATATAATCAAGATCAATTTTTAAAACATTGGGTACATTATTTGTTTAATTTGTACATCACTATATGATTTATATCCTAATTGCACTGGGTAGTCCTGGAACTTATCTGTTTAACTTTCCTACAGTGTCTGCTCCATCAATTAACCACCCTCTGCACATGAAGCTCTTGGCCAGGATTCCAACAGAATCAGAATCCCCTGTGATACTCCAATAGGGAAACTCATCAGTATTCCTGATTTTAAAAAGAAAAAAATTCACATTGCCTCAGACAAGAATTCTCAGGTGCTAGACTCTTTAATGATATTTTTGGTATTAAATTTTCTCTTAAAAAGGAAAATGTGCCTTAGATTGCAATTACAGGGAGGTAGGGGACTGGAATGGAGCAGAGTCAGGGAACACAGGACAATTGCACCTGTGTGGGGTGCCCTTTGAATAATAATAACTTGAAGTATGAACTGGTCCTGTGTTTTTTTCTTCTTCCTCACTTCTCTCAATGCTATATCCTTTATGACCATGAGGTGAGTCTGCCATTGAAACCAGGAGAAATGTGTCAGTTCATATCCTGGGATCAAAGTGATGGTGCATTGGTAAATGTTTGACAAATGAATTTCCAGAAAAAGAGCGCTGGTTTGTGGTCTTTGCTGGTTTCTGCAGGGTAAATGCCTCTGCAAGCTATCAATGAGGCACCAGTGAATTTGGAGTTAGGAAGAGATGCTAACAATTGTCTCTCATGAGCTAATATGACCTGGCTGTACCACATCAATGGATCAATGATACAAATTCTTAGAGTTCTTAGCTTCAAGTTCAGCAAGTCTGATCCAGGTACAAGACAGAAAAGATTTGACAACAGATGATACAACGAGGCTGAACTAATTGCACACCCCATCCCAAGACATAAAACAAACAAACAAACAAAACGCAAACCAGAACAAACAGCCAAAGAAACTTTAAGCTGGAGAGAGAGAAGAGGGAGATGTTTAGAGGGAAGTGATACTATTTAACAGCAGGTCAGGGTGAGCCTGGGAGGGCAGGGTTTAAAGACATGATGAAAGTTGGAGATGCTAAAGTAGAAGAAACTTGTCCTGCCCAGTGACAGGGCACTAATTATATTAAAGTTTCCTCTAAGAGGAAGAGGCACCGTGTCCTGTTAGCCCCACCTATAACTCCAGGAGTAGGCAGTCTTGCTTATGCTCATCTTGGCACACAGGCAGAATGAGAGAGCCAGGATAGCCATGGCTATCCATGAGCAGACAGAGTGCTGCCTATAGCCCAGAGTCTTCCTGAGGCCTCAAAAGGTGCCACCCTTCCCTTTGCTTTTCAGTTTCTGTGTGGCTGTAAGAACAGGAAAGGGCTAAAGGGCCGGGGTCAGGATTTGATGATCTTGGGGTCCTAATGGGGATGCTGCAGAGGGTTTAACTGTATAGATCCAGAAGATTTTCCAGGACAGCAGGCATCTAATGGAAAAAAAGAGAGAGGCTACATTTTAATTTTCATTTTGCACAGGGCCCTGCAAATTATGTAGCTGGTCCTAGACCTGGGTCTCCCCAAAACTAGCTTATCCTCATTCCCTTAGGATTCTCCCTCACTAGAAGAGCAGGGCAGGAAAGAAGAAAGCAGGCCAATAGTATCTTTAGAACAACTGTCAGGGTGGCCCTGGGTCTACATTTCCAAACCTCATTCCCTACTATCCTAGCTCCCCAAGACATTTATGCATTCTTGAAGAGCAAAGGGATCAGCAGACGCAAAAACTCAGGAAACGGTATCCTAAAACCCCATCTGCAGATTTAAAGGCCGTATAAGTGCAATAAAGCTCCTGGGAAGTCTCCTCAGTAAATAAGATACCTATTTAATTATGCTTAAGGCTTGAATAAACAACTGCATTTGTGCAGATTTTTTTTCTGACCCATGTGTAAACATCCTGAAACAATTTCCCTTAACGCTCATTTGAGAAGTGGTGCCCCAGAAACTTGAGAAGAATTGGCCACACCTTGAAGTCTTGAGCCTAGCACTGACTTCCTCCCTGCACTCCTTTTGGAAGTGATGAGCAATGAATCGTTAGGTTGCCATGGTATTTAGGAACTAAAAGCGAGCTCACACAGCCTATTTCAGATGTAAACAAGAAAAGAGAGGTCCTTCAAGGTTAAATCATTGTTATAAAGTAACAGGAGCTTGAAGCAGCCCAGTCAAGAGTTAAGTACAAGCAATAATGATAACAGTTAACATTTACTGAATATTTACTTTTCCAGGGGTGTGTTATATTATTTCACCTTCACACAAACTATAGAGTAGATACCAATGCAGATATATGAAGTAAACACCTGTGGTGGCTCATATTGTGTGACAACTTGGTTAAGTTATGGTGTCCAGTTATTTGGTTAAACACCAGTCTAGAGGTTGTTATGAAAGTATTCTCATTTTTAGACAGGGTCTTGCTCTGTCACCCAGGCTGGAGTGCAGTGGTGCAATCACAGCTCACTGCGGCCTTGACCTCCAGGGTACAACCTGTTTTCCCACCTCGGACTCCCAAGTAGCTGGGACTACAGGTGTGCATCACCACACCCAACTAACAAAGTATTTTTTTAAAGATGAACTTAACTTTTAAATCAGTAGACTTTGAATGAAGCATATTAACCTCCATAATGTGGGTGGGCCTCCAATCAGTTGAAGGCCCTAAAAGCAAAGACTGAAATTTCCTTTTTTAAAAATTTTAAAATTTATTTTATTTTATTATTATTATACTTTAAGTTTTAGGGTACATGTGCACAGTGTGCAGGTTAGTTACATATGTATACATTTGTCATGCTGGTGTGCTGCACCCATTAACTCGTCATTTAGCATTAGGTATATCTCCTAATGCTATCCCTCCCCCCCACCGCCCACCCTACAACAGTCCCCAGAGTGTGATGTTCCCCTTCCTGTGTCCATATGTTCTCATTGTTCAATTCCCACCTATGAGTGAGAATATGCAGTGTTTGGTTTTTTGTTCTTGTGATAGTTTACTGAGAATGATGATTTCCAATTTCATCCATGTCCCTGCAAAGGACATGAACTCATCATTTTTTATGGCTGCATAGTATTCCATGGTGTATATGTGCCACATTTTCTTAATCCAGTCTATCATTGTTGGACATTTGGGTTTGTTCCAAGTCTTTGCTATTGTGAATAGTGCCGAAATAAACATATGTGTGCATGTGTCTTTATAGCAGCATGATTTATAGTCCTTTGGGTATATACCCAGTAATGGGATGGCTGGCTTAAATGGTATTTCTGGTTCTAGATCCCTGAGGAATCGCCGCACTGACTTCCACAATGGTTGAACTAGTTTACAGTCCCACCAACAGTGTAAAAGTGTTCCTATTTCTCCACATCCTCTCCAGCACCTGTTGTTTCCTGACTTTTTAATGATTGCCATTCTAACTGGTGTGAGATGGTATCTCATTGTGGTTTTGATTTGCATTTCTCTGATGGCCAGTGACGGTGAGCATTTTTTCATGTGTTTTTTGGCTGCATAAATGTCTTCTTTTGAGAAGTGTCTGCTCATGTCCTTCGCCCACTTTTTGACGGGGTTGTTTGTTTTTTTCTTGTAAATGTGTTGGAGTTCATTGTAGATTCTGGATATTAGCCCTTTGTCAGATGAGTAGGTTGCAAAAATTTTCTCCCATTTTGTAGGTTGCCTGTTCACTCTGATGGTAGTTTCTTTTGCTGTGCAGAAGCTCTTTAGTTTAATTAGATCCCATTTGTCAATTTTGGCTTTTGTTGCCATTGCCTTTGGTGTTTTAGACATGAAGTCCTTGCCCATGGCTATGTCCTGAATGGTATTGCCTAGGTTTTCTTCTAGGGTTTTTATGGTTTTAGGTCTAACGTTTAAGTCTTTAATCCATCTTGAATTGATTTTTGTATAAGGTGTAAGGAAGGGATCCAGTTTCAGCTTTGTACATATGGCTAGCCAGTTTTCCCAGCACCATTTATTCAATAGGGAATCCTTTCCCCATTGCTCATTTTTCTCAGGTTTGTCAAAGATCAGATAGTTGTAGATATGCGGCGTTATTTCTGAGGGCTCTGTTCTGTTCCATTGATCTACATCTCTGTTTTGGTACCAGTACCATGCTGTTTTGGTTACTGTAGCCTTGTAGTATAGTTTGAAGTCAGGTAGCGTGATGCCTCCACCTTTGTTCTTTTGGCTTAGGATTGACTTGGCAATGCGGGCTCTTTTTTGGTTCCATATGAACTTTAAAGTAGTTTTTTCCAATGCTGTGAAGAAAGTCATTGGTAGCTTGATGGGGATGGCATTGAATCTATAAATTACCTTGGGCAGTATGGCCATTTTCATGATATTGATTCTTGCTACCCATGAGCATGGAATGTTCTTCCATTTGTTTGTATCCTCTTATTTCATTGAGCAGTGGCTTGTAGTTCTCCTTGAAGAGAGCCTTCACATGCCTTGTAAGGTGGATTCCTAGGTATTTTATTCTCTTTGAAGCAATTGTGAATGGGAGTTCACTCATGATTTGGCTCTCTGTTTGTTATTGCTGTATAAGAATGCTTGTGATTTTTGTACATTGATTTTGTATCCTGAGACTTTGCTGAAGTTGCTTATCAGCTTAAGGAGATTTTGGGCTGAGACAATGGGGTTTTCTAGATATACAATCATGTCATCTGCAAACAGGGACAATTTGACTTCCTCTTCTCCTATATGAATACCCTTTATTTCCTTCTCCTGCCTGATTGCCCTGGCCAGAACTTCCAACACTATGTTGAATAGGAGTGGTGAGAGAGGGCATCCCTGTCTTGTGCCAGTTTTCAAAGGGAATGCTTCCAGTTTTTGCCCATTCAGTATGATATTGGCTGTAGGTTTGTGATAGATAGCTCTTATTATTTTGAGATACGTCCCATCAATACCTAATTTATTGAGAGTTTTTAGCATGAAGGGTTGTTGAATTTTGTCAAAGGCTTTTTCTGCATCTATTGAGATAATCATGTGGTTTTTGTCTTTGGTTCTGCTTATATGCTGGATTACATTTATTGATTTGTGTATATTGAACCATCCTTGCATCCCAGGGATGAAGCCCACTTGATCATGGTGGATAAGCTTTTTGAGGTACTGCTTGATTCAGTTTGCCAGTATTTTATTGAGGATTTTTGCACCAATGTTCGTCAAGGATATTGGTCTAAAATTCTCTTTTTTTGTTGTGTCTCTGCCTGGCTTTGATCATCCTGCCTGGCCAGGATGATGCTGGCCTCATAAAATGAGTTAGGGAGTATTCCCTCTTTTTCTATTGATTGGAATACTTTCAGAAAGAATGGTACCAATTCCTCCTTGTACCTCTGGTAGAATTCAGCTGTGAATCCATCTGGTCCTGGACTCTTTTTGGTTGGTAAGCTATTGATTATTGCCACAATTTCAGAGTCTGTTATTGGTCTATTCAGAGATTCAACTTCTTCCTGGTTTAGTCTTGGGAGGGTGTATGTGTCGAGGAATTTATCCATTTCTTCTAGATTTTCTAGTTTATTTGCGTAGAGGTGTTTGTAGTATTCTCTGATGGTAGTTTGTATTTCTGTGGGATCGGTGGTGATATCCCCTTTATCATTTTTTATTGCATCTATTTGATTCTTCTCTCTTTTCCTCTTTATTAGTCTTGCTAGCGGTCTATCAGTTTTGTTGATCCTTTCAGAAAACCAGCTCCTGGATTCATTAGTTTTTTGAAGGGTTTTTTGTGTCTCTATTTCCTTCAGTTCTGCTCTGATTTTAGTTATTTCTTGCCTTCTGCTACCTTTTGAATGTGTTTGCTCTTGCTTTTCTAGTTCTTTTAATTGTGATGTTAGGGTGTCAATTTTGGATCTTTCCTACTTTCTCTTGTGGGCATTTAGTGCTATAAATTTCCCTCTACACACTGCTTTGAATGTGTCCCAGAGATTCTGGTATGTTGTGTCTTTGTTCTCGTCGGTTTCAAAGAACATCTTTATTTCTGCCTTCGTTTGGTTATGTACCCAGTAGTCATTCAGGAGCAGGTTGTTCAGTTTCCATGTAGTTGAGCGGTTTTGAGTGAGTTTCTTAGTCCTGAGTTCTAGTTTGATTGCACTGTGGTCTGAGAGACAGTTTGTTATAATTTCTGTTCTTTTACGTTTGCTGAGGATAGCTTTACTTCCAACTGTATGGTCAATTTTGGAATAGGTGTGGTGCGGTGCTGAAAAAAATGTATATTCTGTTGATTTGGGGTGGAGAGTTCTGTAGATGTCTATTAGGTCTGCTTGGTGCAGAGCTGAGTTCAAATCCTGGGTATCCTTGTTAACTTTCTGTCTCGTTGATCTGTCTAATGTTGACAGTGGGCTGTTAAAGTCTCCCATTATTATTGTGTGGGAGTCTAAGTCTCTTTGTAGGTCACTCTGGACTTGCTTTATGAAACTGGGTGCTCCTTTATTGGGTGCATATATATTTAGGATTGTTAGCTCTTCTTTTTGAATTGATGCCTTTATCGTTATGTAATGGCCTTCTTTATCTCTTTTGATCTTTGTTGGTTTAAAGTCTGTTTTATTAGAGACTAGGATTGCAACCCCTGCCTTTTTTTTGTTTTCCATTGGCTTGGTAGATCTTCCTCCATCCTTTTATTTTGAGCCTATGTGTGTCTCTGCATGTGAGATGGGTTTCCTGAATACAGCACACTGATGGGTCTTGACTCTTTATTCAATTTGCCAGTCTGTGTCTTTTAATTGGAGCATTTAGTCCATTTACATTTAAAGTTAATATTGTTATGTGTGAATCTGATCCTGTCATTATGATGTTAGCTGGTGATTTTGCTTGTTAGTTGATGCAGTTTCTTCCTAGTCTCAATGGTCTTTACATTTTGGCATGATTTTGCAGTGGCTGGTACCGGTTGTTCCTTTCCAAGTTTAGTGCTTCCTTCAGGAGCTCTTGTAAGGCAGGCCTGGTGGTGACAAAATCTCTCAGCATTTGCTTGTCTGTAAAGTATTTTATTTCTCCTTCACTTATGAAGCTTAGTTTGGCTGGATATGAAATTCTGGGTTGAAAATTCTTTTCTTTAAGAATGTTGAATATTGGCCCCCACTCTCTTCTGGCTTGTAGGGTTTCTGCCGAGAGATCCGCTGTTAGTCTGATGGGCTTCCCTTTGAGGGTAACGCGACCTTTCTCTCTGGCTGCCCTTAACATTTTTTCCTTCATTTCAACTGTGGTGAATCTGACAATTATGTGTCTTGGAGTTGCTCTTCTCGAGGAGTATCTTTGTGGCGTTCTCTGTATTTCCTGAATCTGAACGTTGGCCTGCCTTGCTAGATTGGGGGAAGTTCTCCTGGATAATATCCTGCAGAGTGTTTTCCAACTTGGTTCCATTCTCCCCATCACTTTCAGGTACACCAATCAGACGTAGATTTGGTCTTTTCACATAGTCCCATATTTCTTGGAAGCTTTGCTCATTTCTTTTTATTCTTTTTTCTCTAGACTTCCCTTCTCGCTTCATTTCATTCATTTCATCTTCCATCACTGATACCCTTTCTTCCAGTTGATCGCATCAGCTCCTGAGGCTTCTGCATGCTTCACGTAGTTCTCGAGCTTTGGTTTTCAGCTCCATCAGCTCCTTTAAGC
Source organism: Pan paniscus (assembly GCF_029289425.2). Taxonomy (NCBI): domain Eukaryota; kingdom Metazoa; phylum Chordata; class Mammalia; order Primates; family Hominidae; genus Pan; species Pan paniscus. Next base: position 109,479,844 of record NC_073255.2, on the reverse strand, counting down.
ACTTCTCTGTATTGGTTATTCTAGTTATACATTCTTCTAAATTTTTTTCAAAGTTTTCAACTCCTTTGCCTTTGGTTTGAATGTCCTCCCATAGCTCAGAGTAATTTGATCATCTGAAGCCTTCTTCTCTCAGCTCGTCAAAGTCATTCTCCATCCAGCTTTGTTCCGTTGCTGGTGAGGAACTGCATTCCTTTGGAGGAGGAGAGGCGCTCTGCTTTTTAGAGTTTCCAGTTTTTCTGTTCTGTTTTTTCCCCATCTTTGTGGTTTTATCTACTTTTGGTCTTTGATGATGGTGATGTACAGATGGGTTTTCGGTATGGATGTCCTTTCTGTTTGTTAGTTTTCCTTCTAACAGACAGGACCCTCAGCTGCAGGTCTGTTGGAATACCCTGCCGTGTGAGGTGTCAGTGTGCCCCTGCTGGGGGGTGCCTCCCAGTTAGGCTGCTCGGGGGTCGGGGGTCAGGGACCCACTTGAGGAGGCAGTCTGCCCGTTCTCAGATCTCCAGCTGCGTGCTGGGAGAACCACTGCTCTCTTCAAAGCTGTCAGACAGGGACATTTAAGTCTGCAGAGGTTACTGCTGTCTTTTTGTTTGTCTGTTCCCTGTCCCCAGAGGTGGAGCCTACAGAGGCAGGCAGGCCTCCTTGAGCTGTGGTAGGCTCCACCCAGTTCGAGCTTCCTGGCTGCTCTGTTTACCTAAGCAAGCCTGGGCAATGGCGGGCGCCCCTCCCCCAGCCTCGCTGCCGCCTTGCAGTTTGATCTCAGACTGCTGTGCTCACAATCAGGGAGACTCTGTGGGCGTAGGACCCTCCGAGCCAGGTGCGGGGTATAATCTCGTGGTGCGCCGTTTTTTCAGCCGGTCTGAAAAGCGCAATATTCAGATGGGAGTGACCCAATTTTCCAGGTGCGTCCATCACCCCTTTCTTTGACTCGGAAAGGGAACTCCCTGACCCCTTGCGCTTCCCAAGTGAGACCATGCCTCGCCCTGCTTCGGCTCGCGCACGGTGTGTGCACCCACTGACCTGCGCCCACTGTCTGGCACTCCCTAGTGAGATGAACCCGGTACCTCAGATGGAAATGCAGAAATCACCCGTCTTCTGCGTCGCTCACGCTGGAGCTGTAGACCAGAGCTGTTCCTATTCGGCCATCTTGGCTCCTCCCCCGACAATTTCTTAAAGTAAGTCTCTCTATCTCTCTCTTTGTGTGTGTATATATATTTCAGTAGTGGTTCTGTTTCTCTGAAGAACCTGACTAATACAACACCCACGACCGATGCTGAGTATTGTTTGCCCCTCCAGATCTATCCTCTACTTCCTTCTGCCCCATCTGTGACTGTTAAAATGTGCATTAATTTGCTTTATCTGCTTCATTGCTCTCTGCTTCTGGGTGGGTTAGGCCAAAGAGAGTTAGTGGCAGGAGATCAGAAGTCAGGATGAGAATGAGATTAGGATGTTGATTCTCTTGGCTCTCTGCTGATAAGGCTGCAGGATGGCAGTGGCTGTGTTCCGTTACCTGAGGCTGGAGCTCCGCAGTGGCCTCTCCTACAGCAGCAGCTAAAGTCTCAGTACTCATTGATTTCCTGTGGCCACTCCCCTCCTTTGCTCTTCAGGCCTAGGATGAGAGGGGCTCTCCACTGCTGCTAGTCCTTCCCTTCTCATCCCTGCCTCCATGTACTTTACCATTCTACGTAGTTTTCTCTTAATCCTGCCCATAGCTCTGTAAATCATCCTCAATTTTTTCTGTTGGAGTGTGCCATCTGTTTCCTGCCAGGACCCTCAGTCTCTATCGGGTACTGGTTCCAGGAGCCCTGCAGATACCCAAATCCATGGATGCTCAAGTTCCTTATATAAAATGGTATAGTATTTATATATAACGTATGCACATCATCCTTCTATATACTTTAAACAATCTCTAGATTACTTATAATACCTAATACAATGTAAATGCTATGTAAATATTTGTTATACTTTATTGTTAGGGAATAATGCCAAGGAAAAAGTCTGTACATGTTCAGTACAGATGCAACTTTCTGAAATTATTTTTAGGAATATTTTCAATCTGTGATTGGTCAAATACATGAATGCAGAACCTGTGGATGCAGGGGGCCTACTGTAGCTCAATGCCCTTTTAATTCTCATTTATGCATGAGGAAACTGAGGCCTAGAGAGGTTTGGTAACTTCTCCACAGCTGGGATTTAAGCCAAGGTCTCTGATTCCCATGGCAATATTCACAGCTTGTGCACTATATATCACTGTTTACTCTTTCTGAATTAGTTTCCCGATTTGTAAATGGAGTCAGCACAAAAATTTCTGTGATGGTTAATTTCATGTGTTAATCTAACTGGGCCATAGAATGCCCAGCTATTTGATTAAACATTATTTCTGGGTGTGTCTCTGAGGGTATTTATTAGCATTTGAATTGGTGGACTGAGTAAAGCCCATAGCTTACCTCAGGGAAGGTGGGCATCATCCAATCAGTTGAGGGCCTGAAAAGAACAAAAAGAAGGAGGATGATTAGATTTGGTTTCTCTCTGCCTGATTGCTTGAACTGGGACATAGATCTTCTCTTGTCCTCTGTGCTCCTGGTTTTTAGGCCTTCAAACTTAGATGGGGATATACACCATTGCTCTCCAGCTCTCAGGCCTTTGAATGATCCCACCAGCTTTCCTGGATCTGCAGCTTGTGGATGCAGATCATGAGATTTTCAGCCTCCATAATCACATGAGCCAATACCTCCTAACAGATCTCTTTCTATATATATTCCTATGAGTTCTGTTACTCTGAAGATCACTGACTAATACAACTCCTTTTAGGATTTTGGTTAGCTCTTGATAAATATTAGCTTTTGTTGTTATTTGCCACAAAAAAAGGACATTAATGAGATGGAAATTCCTACTTTATAGGGTTACTGTGGAATTCCTCAGCTAAGAGGCCTACAGCACCAGCACAAGGCTCCCCACACACTGGCTGCTCAATTAAACTGTAATCATGCCTATTGTTCTTTTCCAAATCCACACTCTCCAGGAATGTGCTCTTGAAATCTCTATGAGCAGAATTTTGAATTGAGAAGAAGTTGGGGCGTGGTGGGGGTGCTTTACATATGTTATTTCATGTAAATGTTACAAGAGAACTAACGTAAGTCATTCCAGTTTTACAGATGAGGAAGCTGAGGGTTTAGAAGTCAAATAACTTATCTAAGGTGACTACCATATCTGGTAGTGAAAGATTGAGGATTCCAACCTGGATATGTTTGATTCCATATTTATCTGAGTCAAAGAAGATTATTAATAGAGCCCAGATGATAGGTCCCGCTGTTAAAATATTAGTCTTTTCCATTGGTAAATGGCTGCTGCCTCATGTCTTTTGTATATGTCTTGTCCACCCACTCCCTTCCTCCCAGCTCCAAAGAGAGGGCCTGTTCTGTTGGGTCTGTGCCCATAACTTATCAGTTATTAATTTTCATAATATCACTCCTACATACAAGCTCAGTAGAGGAACTGGAGAATTACGTCTCAGAAAAGTACAGAATAAGCTATGTGCAAACTTACAGAAGTCCAAGAAGGAGGATGACCGGGGCATTTTGAGCATTGCAGAACATTTTCATTATTTCTGTGTCTCTGTCCTGTGGCTGACTTTCTTGGAAGAATGAACTTCAGAGGGAGCTTTAGAGTGAATGCATGGAGGGGTGGGATTTCCTGTCCACATAGTCCAGAAAGCCTAGCCTTGTTTCTGAGCCATCTTCATTTCAGCTTTTATTGTACCTCAAACCTGAACCCCAAATATCTGTGGTTCTTTTAAAACAACTCAACAGAGAGATATATGAACTCTGTTTTAGGTGGTGAGACAGAAGGCCAGCTTCTTCCCAGGCTTCCAGGTTTCAAGTCCATCAGCCTGGACCTTCATGTTTACCTGAAAGAGGTAGCCTGGCAACTTATGAACATAAGCTACCCAGTCAATGACATTTTGTTTTAGCAGCCTGAACAGACAAAGACAACAGTGAATTAAGAAACTCAAAACGCCAGGCGCGGTGGCTCACGCCTGTAATCCCAGCACTTTGGGAGGCCGAGGTGGGCAGATCACGAGGTCAGGTGATCGAGACCATCCTGGCTAACACAGTGAAACCCTGTCTCTACTAAAAATACAAAAAAATAGCCGGGCGTGGTGGCAGGCGCCTGTAGTCCCAGCTACTCCGGAGGCTGAGGCAGGAGAATGGCGTGAACCCGGGAGGCGGAGTGAGCCGAGATCGCACCACTGCACTCCAGCCTGGGTGACAGAGCGAGACTGTCCCCCACCCCCCCAAAAAAAAAAAACAGCTCAAAACTTGAGTTCATGGGCCAAGAGCTGGGTCTAGTGGGAGGAGGCTAACGGAAACTTAGTCATTGGGGGATTTTATGCTGAGGGCAGTTTTGCTCTGTGTTTCCTTGCAGACACCTCTGCAGAGCATCAGGCTCTGTCCCTGCTGTGAGGATCTGCAAGGCTAGCCTTTGCCCTTTACAAATCTCCTTTCTTTTCTTTCTTTAAAAATGGACTTGCCTTGGATTAATAACGATGGGCTGGAGAGCTTCTTATCTCTGCCTGGAATTATGCTTTCATAATAATATTACCCTTAACCTTTAATATAAAAAGTAGAGGGGAATTAAAAATAATTCACAGAGGAAAAAGCAAACCTCCACAATCGAAAGAGATAGGGTTAGGGGCAGAAGAAATGGCAAGAAGACATCAGGCTGGAAATGGTGGCATTTAATGGGGGATTAGGCACGAAGTGGGTGAGGCAATTCCAGATGACAAGAATCAACCCGAACCATCTAATGGAACCTTTGTCAAGGTTTTCAAATACTCTAGTGCCCTTTAAAAATCATTTTCTCCTCTGCCCTTATGTTTTTGTCCAGACTTAGAGGTGAAAGTGAAATAATCGAGGGTGAGATGCTGGCTCTATTGACTTTTTCTCAAAGGGATGCGAGCTACAAATTTCATGGGAAATCCTCTTGCTGAGTAAAAGCCCTTAAGAACAGGATTGGCTACATGATTTTCAGAGGCCAGTGCAAAATGAAAACATGGAGTTTCTTGTTCAAATTATTAAAAGGGTCAAGGAGACAGGCAAGCATGAAACCCAATGTAGGGCCCTTCTGAGCCTGGGGACCCTGTGTGACTGCATAGATCACACACCCATGAAGCTGACCCTGCTTAGGGGGTCTCTGAAGTTTCACACTATTCTCATTTTCTGGCTTAATAATGTTTCTTCTTCCATTTTCAAAGCTTCAGGGATGTGGTAATTGTGTGTGTGCGCACTATTTTTAAGCACTTGAGTTGATTTTCAAAATGGCTCTTTAAAAACTCAAACATTTCTAATATCCAATTGATCCTGTCATTGTCACCTTTAGGTATAAACTGAGCAAGAGAGACCACTGCCCAAGGCCCTGTACTTTAGAGGGCTTTGCTTTGGCTTCTTTCCAGCTCAACTTGAATCTGAGCAGGCAAGGAGACATGCCTACCCAGACATACGCTCAGGTGGCCTAGACCCCAGAATTCCTTGCCCAGATTGCCCTGATGTGCTCCAGGGATAGGCAGATATCTTTCCTGGATTCTGTCTTCCAAGGGTAGGTCTCACTACTAGCATGGCCACCCTGGGGCCTAAGAGTAGGCCAAGAAACAGCTGTTTGGGAGTGGAGAGAGCAGTCATCATGACAGAGCTTGGACATGTGGGCTTGTCTGGGATATCCTCATGTGTTTGGAGGAGGCCCCCTGCTGTGTCAGATGAAGCTGGAGGGAGGATGAGATAGGGAGGGGCTGGAAGGGGGTGTTTTCCCCACACGGGGATTTGAAGGACTCTGGAAAGTCTAAATTATAACCTGGCTTTTCAGGCCATTAGGAAAGTATATTTGTTATGGTAGAATCAAATATATTTTATTAAACAGTTTGCTGCCTTGATTTATAACTTATAAATCCTTTGACTCACAATATGTGGGCTTTCTTTTATATTCTTGCGATGGGTTCTGCAAACATTAGGGGCTGACCTGGATGGCGGGCAGCAAAGAAAGTGTATATTTCATCATGATGTTGTGTACCATCTTCCGCATAGAAAGTTTTGTACTTCGGTTACTCTGATTTTGCATGTACATGAGCTCGTATGTGTATAATATTTATATACATTTTGACAAGTACAATTTCTATTTTGATCAGTGGAAAATAACAGCTTTTAAAGATGTAATTATTAATTACATGTGTACTACAGCCAATTTCAAATACCTTTCTGCTCCAAAAATTTCTTAATTTAGTAAGAATATTCAGTTTCTACCACAACACTCCACTCTGCCAAAATTTGTGTTGATATACCACACAACAAATAATTTTATCTTTAATGTTGAACTTTTTACATGAGCCTCTAATCATATTCACAATAATGTCAAATATTTTATTTTAACAGAATGAATATTCAAAAGATGTATTTTGATTTCATGAATTTAATAAATAAAAACAAACCTTTATTGCAACTGATTTTCTCTTTGAAGTATCTAGGGCACTGGTAAAAACTGGCCTTATTTAACTGTTTGTGCAGTTCTTCTTCTGCTAATGAAGCCAACACGTGAACAGTAATCACTGTACTTTTTATAGATCCAAAAGGAAACTTGGAATTCAAAGTGGATGACAGTAATGTAGAAGAACAATCATTTTAGGTAAATGGGAAGTTTTGCTCCACTGAGTAATATAAACACACCTTCTGTATGCACACATGTTCAACAGTCTAGTTATTGGACACAGTCTTAAAGTAACTTCTAACTTTTCAATAGATGCTGGTGCTTTTTCAGAAGATTTGTCTCTTCTGGTTTTCATATGGTCGTGTGTCACTCAACCTTCATGGCTGATGTTAAACTGTGTTTATAAATATTCTTTATAAGTTCCACATTCATCAACTTCATTGTGAAATCAAAATTTCGAGCTTGGTTTTTCACTAAATACATACTTTTGCTTTTTTGATTGCTGCTGAAAGATTTTTTTGCAAAACAAAACAGCATAACTTAATACTAATAGAGATATGCATATTAAACCATACAGTAAATTACACATGTAATGAGGATACTAAGGCTACTTTCTCTAAGTTCTATGGCAAGATAGCTTAGCCTCTAGTTCTCATTCATATTTCCCGACTAACTGATGAAGTCCCACATTTCTACTGACTCTGCCAACTGATGTCTCAGTGGTTTCATGCATTTTGAAGGGTGTGGCATAGGCCACAGCACAATTGACTGGCCCAACAATGGCCAGCAGAGGCAATGGTTTTGAGTCCTCTCAAGACTACTCAAACTTTGGTAAATTAGCTTCATGGGCTCTCTCTTGTCTGACTGCATTGCATTTATCAGAAAGTGCCATGCATGCTGTCTTTGAAAGAGAAGTGCTTAGGGATGCAGGGATAGTTTAATACACGCAAGTCAATAAATGCAATATTCTACATAAACAAAATTTAAAACAAAAATCACACGATCATCTCAACAGATGCAGAAAGAGCATTTGACAAAATCCAGCACCTCTGTATGATTAAAACTCTCAGCAAAATTGGCATACAAGGGACATACCTCAATGTAATAAAAGCCATCTATGACAAACCCACAGCCAACATAATACTGAATGAGGAAAAGTTGAAAGCATTCCCTCTGAGAACTGGAACAAGACAAGGAAGCCCACTCTCACCACTCCTCTTCAACATAGTACTGGAAGTCCTAGTCAGAGCGATCAGACAAGAAAAAGAAAGGGCATCATCAGTAAAGAGGAAGTCAAATTGTCACTGTTTGCTGATGATATGATTGTTTACCTCAAAAGCCCCAAAGACTCCCCTGCAAAGTTCCTAGAACTGATGAAAGAATTCAGCAAAGTTTCCAGATATAAGATTCATGCACAAAAATCAGTAGCTCTTCTATACACCAACAGCAACCAAACAGAGAATCAAATCAAGAACTCAACCCCTTTTACAATAGGGGCAAAAATAAACAAACAAACAAATGAATAAATAAATAAAACAATTAGGAATATACCTAACCAAGGAGGTGAAAGACCTCTACAAGGAAAACTACAAAACACTGCTGAAATAAATCATAAATGACACAAACAAATGGAAATGCATCCCATGTTCATGGATCAGTAGAATCAATATTGTGAAAATGACCATCCTGCCAAAAGCAATCTACCAATTCAATGCAATCCCCATCAAAATACCACCATCATTCTTCACAGAATTAGAAAAAAAAATTCTAAAATGTATATGGAACTAAAAAAGGGCCTGCATAGCCAAAGCAAGACTAAGCAAAAAGAACAGGTCTGGAGACATCACACTACCTGATTTCAAAAAATACCATAAGGCCATAGTCACCAAAACAGCATGGTATTGGTATAAAAATAGGCACATAGACCAATGGAACAGAATAGATAACCCAGAAATGAACCCAAATACTTACAGCCAACTGATCTTTGAGAAAGCAAACACAAACATAAAGTGGGGAAAGGACACCCTTTTCAACAAATGGTGCTGGGATAATTGGCTAGCCACATATAGGAGAATGAAACTGGATCCTCATTTCTTACCTTATACAAAAATCAACTCAAGATGAATTAAGGACTTAAATCTAAGACCTGAAACTATAAAAGTTCTAGAAGGTAACATTGGAAATAAACCTTCTAGACATTGGCTTAGGCAAGGATTTCATGACCAAGAACCCAAAAGCAAATGCAATTAAAACAAAGATAAATAATTGGGACTTAATTAAACTAAAGAGCTTTTGCATGGCAAAAGGAACAGTCAGCAGAGTAAACAGACAACCCACAGAGTGGGAGAAAATCTTCACAATCTATATATCTGACAAAGGACTATTATCCAGAATCTACAACAAACTCAAACAAATCAGTAAGAAAAAACAAACAATCCCATCAAAAAGTGGGCTAAGGACATGAATAGACAATTCTCAAAAGAAGATGTACAAATGGAAAAAAAGCATATGCAAAAATGCTCAACATCACTAATGATCAGAGAAATGCAAATCAAAACCACAATGCAATACCACCCTGTTCCTGCAAGAATGGCCATAATCAAAAAAATAAAAAAACAGTAGATGCTGGCATGGATGCGGTGATCAGCAAACACTTCTACACTGTTGGTGGGAATGTAAACTAGCACACTATGGAAAACAGTGTGGCGATTCCTTAAAGAACTGAAAGTAGAACTACCGTCTGATCCAGCAATCCCACTACTGGGTATCTACCCAGAGGAAAAGAAGTCATTATATGAAAAAGATACTTGAACATGCATATTTATAGTGGCACAATTTGCAATTGCAAAATCATGGAACAAACCAAATGCCCATCAATCAATGAGTGGATAAAGAAACTGTGAGAGAGATATATATACAGATAGATATATTCTTAAATATCATATAAATATATGATATTTATAATATCACATATAAATATATGATGTATCATATAAATATATGATAGAATACTACTCAGCCATAAAAAGGAATGAATTAATGGTGTTTGCAGCGACCTAGATGAGATTGGAGACTATCATTCTAAATGAAGCAACTCAGGAATAGAAAACCAAACATCGTATGCTCTCACTGATATGTGGGAGCTAAGATATGAGGATGCAAAGGCATAAGAATGATACAATGGACTTTGGGGACTTGGGGAAGGGTGAGAGAGGGGTGAGGGATAAAAGACTACAAATAGGGTACAGTGTACACTGCTTGGGTGATGGGTGCACCAAAATCTCACAAATCACCACTAAAGAACTTACTCATGTAACCAAATACCACCTATACCACAATAACTTATGGAAAAAAAAAGAAAGGGAAGTGCTTGTTATGGTGAGCCTGGACAAAACAGTGGAAAGGGAGATGGGTTATTGATGTACATCTTTTAGTTTCAATCACACATTAAAATAAAAAATTTGTTCATTGCACATTGATCTCCCGTTATACAAGATCATGTCAGAAGCTGAATACACAAAGTAGAGATCTACCAATGCAACTATTAGTAATTATTAATCATTAAAATTTTAAAATCTGGGACAAATGCTAGATCAATTGGGATACTGGGACAATAGGTATAGGCTAGGATGACCCCCCTTTTGGTCACCATAGTTATAGAACAATAAAGAAGCTTCGCTTTCTTTGCTCTTTTGGAAATGGTATTCATAATTTTGCTACCTGGTATACAAGTGCACCTGAGTTTTCCAAAGGCACAGTTTCCTAGATTTGAGTTCATTTTAGCCAATGGCAATACATGAGCCCAGGATGTCTGCTTGCTATTTGTGACTATATGACCTTCAGTCTATTCCTTTTGCCATTGAAAGTAGTTTAAAGACTGCCTGGTTGACTAGGCCATCTTGGTCATTTAGTTATAAAGTAGAGCTAAGCAGGCCAGGGGACTAAAGAGCTGACACATGGTATGTATTCAATAAATACTTCAATAAAAAAAGCCATTGTTGGAACTGTTACTGAAAGTCACCAAATTCTAGGCTGTTTTCCTTGTAACATCAGTGATCTTATAGCAGCTTTCATGGCTATGTGTTTATGACTCAATAGATATTTAAAGGAAGTTTAAATAATCAAAAAGTAATGTCAGTAGTTCCTTGAAGGTCCTATAAAATGACCTTACAACATCCAAAATATCAATGAATAACTTCTGCATTAGGGCATCAGAGTCACAAGATCCTTGCAAGAAGGTTTACAGCAAAAAAAAAAAAAAAAAAAAAAGAGAGAGAGAGAGAGAGACTGATTACTTGTCACAGAATCGCTGAGTGAATCACTAAGTGAAGACCTGCCTATCACAGTTTTCTGTTCCTGAAATGTTGACTGCACATTTTGCTTCTGCTTGACATATCAAGCTAAGTAACTAAATGCTGATATTTGATATTATTTGATGTCATAATCAGATGCTCATTCAATAAAAGTCACTGCCAAATTTTGCAAAGACTTGCAGAAATTGAAATTCTAGTTAATGTTATCCTTCACTTGCTGCTTTGGTTCCAGAGTTTAAGTTAATTCTTTTCTAGGCTTTTAATTAAGCAGATGATGAGAGTGGGATGGGACAGGGGTCAACATTAAGTTTGGAGTATTGTGTTCTCATCATTCACCACAGCCTGCTTCAAATCTGTTTTATTTTTATTTTTGAGTTTATTTTTTCAGCACTGAGGAAAGCTGATAACATCATATATATTTGGTCTGCCCCAAGAATGTCACAGAAAGGCCAGATAGATGCATTCTCTCAAAAGACATAGATGCCTGTAGTATACTGAAGAATTTTCTAGTTATTTCCTAAGAGGTAGGTGTTATATATTTTGGAACATAGTTGTCTAGATTCTCTGGCAGAATAAAATAACTTTTGTTACTACAAAAATAACAGGGGTGGAGAAAAAAATTATGTTATCATAGGCTTTATTAAAGAGTGTGCCATGGAAAATGAATTATATAAGCTGCTCCAAGAAAGAAGGGTTCTCTGGCCAAGACCTTCACATCACACCTTCCTCTTGGTGGTTCCCAACACACGTTAACATAGTAAAGAATCTGATTGGTCCTGTGATGAGTAAATCATTTAGAATTGCTTAACCTGGAATTTTCTAAAGCTATTTATCATGAAACTCTCATCCTGTGGTACTTCCCATAGAAACACTAAACTGGTTATAATATAAAGTCTGTTTTCTTGCATTAATTAGACTAATGATTTACTTCCTACAGTCCAAGACATTATTTCCTGTTTATCTATAATATTTATTTAATCTAGATATATTTTCTTTCAGTTATTTTCTGCTAACAAGCTATGATAGTCCCTCCAAATGCTTAGTGCCACATGATCTTTTAAAATCAGTGACTCTCACTCTTCCCAAAGCCCTTGAGCTTCTGTTAACCAGTCTCATGTTTTTCTTTCCCTTTATTTTTGATCTTTGAAGCTTCATTGTCTTCTACTCTACAGTAGAACCATTGCAACGTAGCTGGCATTTGACCAGGTTCTGTTTTTCTCATTCCCATTTCTCTTACTCCCAATTGTTACTTTGCTCTCAAGATTTGATCAGTATGATATCTGTCATTTCAATAAAATGAAAACATTCCAGATTATGGATATAATCTCTTGACAGACCAATATTGACCTGACTTCCATTTTTTTTTTTTTTTCTGGATAGATTTACTACAGTCTTTCCCCCTGCGGTAGAGCCCTCAATATCTACTGAAAGTGTTGTAGAACTCAGGCCTGTGGTTTCTGCCCTGGCCCGGGCCAGTGGTTTGGCCCAACAGGGCCACCTTTCTGCCCTGCTGTAGGGTTGAAAGTATGGATTGATTCAATTTATTCAAGAAAATGTGGGGGGTGCCGTGACAAGGAGAACAATCTAGGCAGGAACCTGTTTTTATGAAACAAATATTCTACTAGCTGAGAGTTTTGTCAGTGACTGCTGTTATTGTTTAAAATATAGTTTTTTAAAAAGGAATGCTGTCTTCACCCAGTTTTGAGGCACTGGCTGGAGGCTGGTCAGCTTCCCTCTCTGAGCCGCTGATTAAGTCCATACCCCTAAGGACTTCCCTTATCAGGCTCTCACATTCTGGAACTCTATGCAACATCTCTAAATGCCTCATGGCCAGGTACCAGACAACTAAGAACAGCCCCTGTGAGCCAGAGAAATTATTCAAATAAGCCAGTTCACAGGGAGCTTAGGAAACCTAGCTAACCCCACCCAACTTGCCATGCACAAACTGCCTGCTATAGCTCAAGCTTGCTGTTGCCTTGCCTCAGGTGCAGTCCCTGTGTGGCCCTGGGTGGCATCATTCTGTTCTTTTATTTGCAGCTGGAAGCAGAAAAAAGTTTTGTTATTCATCTATTTGAGAGTGTTGGTGCATTGTGCCTCACCATCAAAATAACTTTCTTATAAAATTTAGCTGCAAGCAGCAAAATTTTGGTTTTTCCCTTCATTGTTATGGAAATTGCAAAGGATTTAGAGGTACTAGTTGGTGGTGAAGAGGAGGTGGAATCATGATTTTAAAGAGAGAAGAATTCTTTTTTAAAAAATTAACTTGAATAACTTAATTTCCCCATCAAGGACTCTAGCAGATTAATATACCCCATTTATTCACATATTTATTGTGTGTTTACTATTTACTGTGGCCCTGGTATTATAATGCCAGGAGGTATGAAAGAAATAGAAAATGTGTATCCTTCTCTTGAGAAGCCTATAGATTAATACAGGAGATATGACATGCACTTAAAATGATTAGAGAGCCAAAATCAAGCATGTGGTAATGTAATCAAACCATCCCTAAGACAAAAAAAAAAAAAAAAGAGAAAAAAGAAAGAAAATAATGCGAAAGAACTGTAGAAATACATTTGCTTGCAATTTTCGATAATAACTAACCTAAAACCCCTTTTTTAGACTTTCCTAGTTATTTTGCTGGAGAAATATTTGTGTGATTGCTCTGTCCCTCAGTTCATTCTTCCCAGCTCTGAAAACCTTTTTCTGAGGCACTCAGGGCCTGGCTGTTTCCAGCCTTGCTATGAGAAGCTAAGATGTTCTGGAGTCATGTGGATTTGAGCTAAAGCAGCTAACAAGGTTCTCTCAAGGGATGGATTTGGAGGAATGTGTTGGCAGTTCAGATCAGATGAAGCCATTTATTTTAAAACTTGGGTGCATTTCAAAAAGGAAAATGGTTTCAGCACAAATCCATTTGCAATACCAACCTTCCTGGTTGGGGAATTGAATGTTTAGCTAATTTATTTTTGATGGGCAGGCTTCTGTGTGTTTTAAATGATGGCTGACTGGCCTGGAATTTGGACTCCTCTAGAAGGCATTGGCTTTCAAGGGAACTCACGCTTTTCCCAGAAGAGATGCAGGAAGCTGTAGTTGATCAAGCCTCTGCCCTTTCTGTGGACCTACTCTCCAGTGACCTTCAATCATTCTTCCTACCAATACTTTATTATTAAATATCTACCTTGAGTAAAGGATTGTGGCAGCCTCTGCAAGGAATGCCAAACTTGTCAACACAGAGAGGGCAAGGACTCTGTGGAGGGCAGAATATGCGCATTGCCATAAAAGAGGCATAAAGTGCATGCAGTAAGGAAGGAGTCACTTCAAACTGGGTGAATCAGAGGGAGCTTTACAGAGACAGAGGTACTTGAGCTGACACTTGGAGAACAGGTTTGATTTGGCAGCTAGAGAAGGGAATTGTAAACTACAGTGGGCCAACTGTCCCCTCCACTTGTTTTGATAAATAAAATTGATTTGGAACACAGCCATGCCCATTCATTAATGTATTGTCTATAACTGCTTTCACACAACAACAGAGTTGAGTAATTGTGACAGAGGCTTGTATGGCCCTCAAAGTCTAAAAAATTTACTATCTGGCTCTTTAGAGAAAAAGTTTGTGACCTCTGTTTAAAGTCAGTTGCTTAAGGGAATGATATATGGCCTTGCTGTTTGGACTTGATGTAGGCCAAAATATATGACTTCATTTGGCAGGCATTCTGGAGACAAAGTGCCTCTGAGTGCTGGGAGTGTTTGGATGATATGATGGTTCTGAACTTCAGGACAGTGAGTGTGGTAGATGGACTGTGGAAGAGAGATGCTACAGGCAGGAAGAAAAAATTCAGAAGTTCATGTTGTCACCTAAGTGAAAAATAATGAATCTGGATTAGAAGCATAGCTGTGATGAAAGAGAGAAAACACAAAAGACATTGTGAATAAAGCACTGTAAGGGAAGACCAAAGGAAAGAGAGAATTGAGGATGGCTCTGGAGTCTTGAGCCCGAATGACTGGGGATGTCAATGACCCCTTCTCTGAACATCCACCCATCTGAACAGGATGAATTGGGTACTCCTCCCACCCTACCCCAATTAGGAGAAGGGATAAAGCTGGAGTGGCTCCATCCCTCCAGGGCAGCTAGTGTTGGGAGGGGAGGTGGTCAGAAGCTTTTGTTATAGAGGGAGCAAGACCCAAAGCTTTGCCTATGGAAACATATCTGTTACTAGACAGGAAATCAGGCTATGTTATCTCTGAGACAAAAGTATTGCAAGAGTTGGAGGGGTGTCCTTGTAATTTGGGTCACCTTGGAGGATTGCCAGATGAAATATGAAATGCCCAGTTAAGTTTGAATTTCAGATTAACAAGGAATTTTTTTATAAGTATGTCCCAAATATTGAATGAGAGATATTTATACTAAAAATTATTTGTGGTTGATCTGGAATTCAAATTTAATGGAATAAATTTCAGATCAACAGTGAATAATTTTTTAGTGCAAGTATTTGCCAAGTATGGAATATATTTATAATAAAAATTATCTGTTGTTCAAGTTTAGTTGGGCTTTTTATTTTTCTCTAAATCTGACAACCTTACTGTGCTGGGGTAAGCAGCCATAGCTCTCACTTTTGGGGAGACCGAGCACAAATTAGGACACCTGTATTTGCTTTACCATGTAGGAGTAGAGTTGACACGCCCAGGGTTTCTGGAGCCCACAGCTGAGTGGAGGATAGTTCAGTGAACATCAGGCCTGGGTATGAGGCACTTTTCTGGAGTGTGGACAAAGGATGGACCCAGGGGTGTGATAGGGTGAAGTTTCCAATGGTGGTGGTCTGATCATCTAGCTGAGACTTTAAAGAGGGTCTGGACTAAATAGGAAAAGTGAATTCAGGGTGGAGATAAATTCCTTAGAGGAGCCGCCTTTCAAAGACATAATTCTGGAAGGAATTTTCTTGTGAAAGAACAAAGCAACAGCTATGCTAGATGAAGTTTCCAGCTTCTATCACACTGGCTCCAATGTACAGATCTGCCTACTTCAGACCTTTGGAACTTTGACATATTAGCTCAGTAAATAGATGAACATTATCCACCCACAGTCATGGAGCTATGTGGTAGTTAATTTTTTGTGTCAAGTTGGGTAGACTATGGTATTCAGTTGTTTGGTTTAACACCAGTCTAGATATTGCTGTGCAAGTATTTTCTTAGAGGTGATTAAAATTAAAGTCAGTAGACTTTAGATAAAGCTGATCACTTTCCGCAGTGTGGGTGGGCCTTACCCAATCAGTTGAAAGCCTTAAGAGAAAAGACAGTTTGCTGGAAGGGGAAGGAATTCTGCCTCTCAGCTGCCCTTGAATTCAAGACTGCAACATCAGCCCCTCCTGAAATTTTCCAGGCTGCTAGCCTGCCCTGCTAGCCAGCTCCTTAAATTGTTAGTCAATTACTTAAAATCTCTTTCTCTTGCTTTCCCTCTTGCTGTCTCTGCTTTGTTTCTCTAGAGAACCCGGACCCATACAGGCTGCCACGCAGGTGATCCTGGAGTGGCAATGACTTCCATCCCACTTCCCACCAATCTCACCCAGAGCCATTGCTGGTTTCTGGCAGCATAGATTCCTCTTCCCAACTCCAGGCCTGTGCAACAATAAGACCAAGCTCCCTGTTTACACAAATAGGTCACCACAATACAGTCCTTTAGTCAGGGGAAGGTAGGACCCACCTGGTCTGGGTCACACATCCAAGAGCTGTCATATAGGAGAGTGGGTTGTTCCCCATAGCTTGATGAATACAGCCTTGGCCTTGCAACTTTCGGGTGTGGGACTGTGCCCTTTGACCTCAGACATGCTCCCAACACAGCAGCTCAAATTCACTCTGCACAAAGTGTGCTGTAGAGCAGTCTGTTTCTAAGAAGGCCGTTTTGTCAAATGTCTTTTCCTCTTTCTCCAGCCCCCTCACTGGAGAGATGATGCAAACAGAGACATGCAGGTCGATAGAGAAAATCAGGTGGAGGGTGTGTCTGCTCTTCTCCCAGCTCCCTAGCAACAGCTAGATCATCCTTTTATAAATCTTTTCATGGAAATTCTAGCCTTTCTGTGCAGGTCTCTTCTCTGTTTTTTGTCTCTCAGTATCTTTCTCCCTGCCTGTCTGTGTCTATCTATTTCTCTTTACCCTTTCCTCCCTCCCACCAACACCCTGTCTCTGTCTCTCTCTGCATGTTTCTTTCTCTCTGGTGTGATTTCCCACATTAACCACTGTCCATTTATTTGATTCCTTCTTGGCAATGAGAGCTAGAGCACCATTATGCAACAAGCAGTCCTGCCTCCCTGCTACCTTAAAATAATAATGTTTCATGGTGACAAATGGATATGGTTAACAATGAAAGTAAAATGCTTAGCAGGCAGGGGTGTGACTGTGTCAGATTTCTCTGCTAGCAAAAACAGACAGTGGCCCGAGAATCTCTAAAGAAAGGAATCTGTATATGGGGATAGTTGGTGGTGTTTGCCAGGTGGACTCCTCTTCCGTTTTATTCTTAATTTAGCTTCTGTGAATCTCAAGACTAACTTCTCAAAGGTGATACAATAGTCATTCTTAATTTACTAAGTTTTTGTCTTGTCGTAAGAAACTTAAAATGTGTCAGTGGATGTTAAAATCTGGCCTTTCAGATTTACATCTGTTATTTTTCTTTGATTAAAAAAAAAAGACAAGAAAAAAAAAAACACCTCAATCTGAATTAATGAAGAAACATAATGCTTTTTGTGCCCTGGTGACTGAAGTTTTTACATTGTGTCAGAAAAGCCTCAATTAGAAGAAAGAAAGCAAGAAAGAAAGAAAAAAGAAGAAAGAAAAGAAAGGAGTTTTTCTAGACTTCTTTTCCCTCCTACCACTAAGAGGGATACAAGATGAATATTAAGAAATCTTCCACCCAAATGCTGTCTGCATGCACATGTGTGCATGTCTGTGTTCTGCACGCTGCATGTGTGCCTTTCTCCTGGGTGCAGATGGCTACTCCAGGAGCAGCACATGTGGGCTGTGTATGTCTGAAAGTCAGCTCGGTTGTGCACATGGAAAGAAGAAAACAAGAGAGTGAGGTGGAAACCACACAAACCTAAATCAAAAGCAACTGTTCTACCATGAGGAAAGCAGGCGAACCTTGCTTTGTGCACACTGCACTCTTTCTTTGCCGCCCAGACTGATCTTTGAAATAACATAAAGAAGCATGGCAAACTAACTGAAACATAGGTAGAAATAATATATTTGGGTTTCAGAAAAAAAAATATCCTGGCATAGCTTAAAAGGCACCCATTTCATAACAACACATGTGCAAAGAATTACAATAATTGCAGTGCACACATCAGGAACAGACAGAGTGAACAATGAATATTAAAAACACATTCCTAGAGCTGGCCCTGTGGCTTGGCAGCCGCGCACAGCATGGAGACCTGCGAGGGAGTCAAAGGAAGCCTCTTTGCTTTTCCAGAGCTGTCAGGGCTTGGCAGGAGCTGAGGTGGGAACCTTCGGTGTATGAGGAAAGTGGAAGGAGGAAGGTGGCGGTGACTATGCCCAGCGGTGTGACTCCTGTCTCCTCCTGGCAGAGCCTAGGGTGGCTTCAGGAGGGTTTCATAGAAGAAGTCAGTCTCAGCCGTTTGGTGCTCCAATTCAGAGCTGAAGCGGAGCCAGACTGAGAAGGAGGAGGGATGGGGATAGAAAAACAAACACCAGAGAACAAACAGACAGAAGGTAGTGCTGGGAACAGCCAGCCTGTGTCCTGCATGAAAATCCCAAGTCCTCTCTCTCTCCCTCCAGGCCGCCTACAGCATGGTGTAGCATGAGGGCCTTCACTGCTGCCGAGACATAGACTGGGAAAGTGTTTATCTCCATGAAATAAATACATTGATCTGCCTTTTTTCTTTCAATATTTGCTGTGCAGTGGGGGATGAATTCCTCTAGTGGTGTGCTCCAGAACCTTCAAAGGCACATTAACCAAACATTAAAGGTACATAATGATCTTTTCAATGAATCCCTTCCATTGTCAGCAAAGACAAAGGCCCTTCTCTTAAGTACAGCTTTGGTTTTGAGTGTTCAGATTTTGCCTCTTGCCATTGGCAGGGAATTGACTCTGGAATCCTTGCATCTTTGGCAACAAGAGAGGTCAGAGGGTGGGAATCTCTAACTGGAGAGTTTGGTTCACATGCTGAGAGTTGAGGTCTTAGGATTCTTAAGCTGCCGGCCATGAACATCTAAGGAAGCATGGAGATAGAATTCAGGGAGCTCCATGAAGGTGGATGAAAAAAAGAGACATCTTTAATCTTTATTTTTGATAATCTCTGAAATTTAGCATTCTTTCTATCACAAATGTAGGAAACAAACTATCATGTTAGTAATACTTATGACTTTGTCACTAGTAAAAATTACAGATATTTTAATGCTATTTTGCTGTTTCAGATGTCTTCAAATTATTATTTCTATTCCTCACAGTTTTGGAATTATAGTAATTATTAAACCTGCTATAAGATCTTATTATTTTATGCATTAATGAAGAGGCAATTATCATAATAAAATACTTTGATAACTGTATTTTCATGTAATTGGTTTCCCTTGACATCATATTATGTACAGTATTTTATTCTTGTTAAAAAAGATGATTCTGAGAATGGGTCCACAGAGCACATGGCTACATTACCAGAAGGTTCCATGGCACACACAGCATTCTCTAGACAGAAAAGAGAATCCAGATTCAAAAGCAGTTGTGACACGCTGGACCCTTCACACAGAGGTCTCCACACATGGGGGAGAGAAGGGAAAGGCAAACATATGTCTCCAGACACAACACTGAGGATTTAACAAAGAAATTTTACTTATCTACTCCTTAGATATGCTCAACAAATGTTAGCATTTGCCAAGATGAACATTTGCATTTTCTCTTCAACAATTTTCAGCAGAGCTCCAAAATGATTACATTAAAAATAAAATAAAATAAATCCCTCCAACACCTCCCATGTCTCCAGATACTGGCCAGCAGTGTTTGCCATTGAATCACAATCAACAAGGTGGAAAAAGGCTGATGATGAACTGTTTTGCCAGTTTCTACACCAAGTGGAAGGACAGAGAACATCTATAAAAGGGATGGGGAGAGAATCAAATAATACAAGACAATATGGGATGACATCTCTGAAATCAAGGCATCAGCTAAAAGAACTGACACCCACAAATGTCAGAGTGGTGAGTTAGAAAGTTCCTGTATTTTCAGTTGTCCTCATGATAGAGGGTAGGAGGAGTTCAGATTTGGAAGCAATGATTCCTTTGATTGATTAGAACCTGAAATCCTGCTGAACTCTCCTTGTACCAATGCAGAATCTAGCACTGGGAGGGGTGCTGAGAGAAACAGGCCTACTCACAACACTCCAAAATATGAACCTCAGTATTTGGCTCACAAGGGACAAAAGTACTGCGCTGGAGAAAATATGCAAAATAGTAGCAATCTTCATGGACAATTTTTTTAACTTGAAAAAAATATTGAATGTTATACTAGAGTTCTTACTATATAAGAAAGTCAAGAGAAAGAGAGAAATGTTTGGAAGGATCTAGATTCATTATGTGTCAGACACTATATTAGTTTTTTTGTACAATTTATCTATCTTATTTATCCCTTTCAACACTTTTATGAGGTATTATCAGCCCAACTCTTTCGGATGGGGGCACATTGAAGTTTAGATCGTGAAATAACTTGATTGAGGTCACAGAGCTAGTCAGTGGGATTTAAACCTAGGTTTGTCTGACCCCCAAAACCACTATTCAGTTATTTCAAATGGTTCCAATTATAAAAATCTCTGTGACTAAATCATTAAAATTCAAGAAGTCATTATATAAGTTGAAGGATTAAATTTGAAGTTAGGAACATGAATGGCAATGTGGTAACAAGTTATATGTTGTCAAGAGAAACTTTATAATAGTGAACAAAATTGTTTCTCATCTGCAGAAAGCCAAATGGGCTTGTCCATCTATTTTAATCCTCAACTTAAATAAATATAAAAGCAGCCACCTGGAATGGAAGGGCTCCTTGATGATCTACTCATTTGCCCACACAGTAGTGCTCTCTGTCTATTGTCAGAATGTGAAACTGTCATCCCCATTCCTAGTCTGCAGAAAATAGGAGAATCCATCTGGTGCATGAGATTCTCACCACATTTTGTTGAGTTCAAAGTGTGTTTTTGCACAAATTGCCATCTCTTACCAACTGTATCTGCAGGGCACCCAAGGTTAGAGTTAAGGCCAGGAAAATAGCTATTAAAAATTAGGAAAAAGGTAACAAAAGAAAATCTCAAATACATGCCAGGATATTCATCAAGGCATCACTGCTCTTCACCATCCGTATGCCTCCTCCCATTTCAAGGAAAGCTGTGATGAGAGAGTGGACATATTTGAGGTCCTCCTTAAAATAATTTTGCCCCATCACATCATGGCAAGATATTGTAGTCTGCAAGCTACAGACATGAGGTGCTACTTTGGGATGACCTTTAAGGCCTTGTCCAGCCTTAACTTGCTCTGATTTTTGGGAGGTTAACAATTGTTAAGAAAGAAAAACCTCTAAAGGTGTTTTCATAATGCCATGTAGCTGTTAGAACTAAAAGGGTTCTTGATTGAAGTTCACTTATGCAAGACTACAGCTCTTTCATGCTGCAAGTTGTAGGACAAGTTATAGGATTTGAAAGACTTAGTAAATAACCTACGATCAGAAAATTCAATTTGTTCATGAGGTGGAGAAAGGCATCCTGCTATTAAGCAGTCAGATGGAAAACATGCAAACCACAGTTTGTGGAAGAGAAAAGAACATAAAAACCCTTAGGCAGAAGCACGAGCAAGTGCAGGAAACATGTTCAGCAAAGTCGACGTGTCCATTGTAAATGTGGGAAGCAGGAGCCTCAACACCAATTGAAATTCCAAACTGCAATTACCGGATACATCACACCCAGGTCAATCCTTCCAGTGGGGAGCACTGAGGAGTCTATGAGATCCACTCACACAGAGCTGGGTTTGAAACAGAAGATTCTGGTCAAGTAAAAGTGCTCTCTGAGTCAGGCACAGCCAGTGATAAGCAAAGCAATTAGCCAGTGATAACACCAGCAATAAGCAAATACGGCAAAAGGCACAATTAGACAAGGCCACATCTCTGTTAGGCAAAAAGATGAACTCTCCTCTGAAAATAGAAGAAAAACTCATCATAAAGCACACACTCATTATTGCTGCAGAAGATCTTGGAAAATTGCTTTGAATGGATTGGCAAAAACTATATTTGCATTAAGAATCACCTCCCTCTCCCAAAATGGATTATTATTTATTGCAAAATCTGGCTGCTCTATATTGCCTTATTTTTCTGGTGTGCTTTCTTTTCCACATCAAAAAATAACTGGTGTGTAAACTCAGATCCTATAACGCTTGTATTTTTTTTGGCATCTGTTGTAATATTGGGGTAGTGTAATCAGGGCCACTGCTAACCTATTTGCTATTCTTGTGCAAATTTGAAAAACAGCTTTCCTTTCTCCAGGTGGATCACAGGCCCATGCCAGGGCAAAGAGTTTGGTAAACAGAATATGGGCTGGATTTCAGTCCCACTCTCACCCTCAGCTGGATGTGCAGTCCCAGGTGCAATATTATCTCCATCACTAGATGGTGGGACCTGCTGAGTTCCATTTTACATCAGCGAGGGTAGCAGATGCTGTTGGTGCCTGGCCATATCCCTTCAGCCGTTCCAGAGGTTACCTGAATCTGCAATATTCAGCTTTCTGTGTATATGAAGATTTCTTAACTCAAGCTCCTGTTTCTCTCTGCCTGGGCTTTTCCTGGCTTCAGGAGCATGCTGGACAAGGCAGGGGTATTAATGCCCATAAGCAGTCCTCAACCAGAGTGGTGGAGTGGAGTTGGTGGATAAATCCTCCAGCCTCCATGCCCCTAGGTGAGTCAATTCCGAGGCATGTCTGCACAGTATCCTATAGGGTCCTCAGCGTTCACACATCCTTTGTTGATTTCCTTCCCTTCCTTGTTTCAGTTTCTGTTATGAACCCAATGTTTGTATTCCCCCCAAATTTATATGTTGAAATTCTAACCCCCAGTGGGATGGTATTAGGTAGTGGGCCTTCGGAAGGCAGTTAGGTCATGAGGACAGAGCCCTGATGAATGAGATTAGTGTCCTTATAAAAAGGGACCACAGAGGGTTCTCTTGCATTTTTTTTTAACCACGTGAGAAGTCTGCAACCTGGAGGTTCACCCGCATCAGCACATGACCATGCTGACACCCTGATCTCAGACTTCCAGGCTTCAGAACTGTGAGAAATAAATTTCTGTAGTTTATAAGTGACCCAGTCTATGGTGTTTTGTTATAGCAGAATGAACAAATGGAGACACTTTCCCATTCCTTCCTTATGCCTCCTAGGATCAACTTCCAAATCCTGGCATTCTATCCCTTGTCTCAGAGTCTGCATTTGAGGAATCCAAATTAAGACACTGGGTTTCCTCACTATGATTCTAACTCTTGGCTTGATATACACCCCCAAGATTTAGAGCATTAAATAGAATTTTCAGCACATAAAATTCTTCATAAATGAAGGTAGTATTTCACTAGTCAGGTAACATTAACAAAAGAAAAAAAAATCACACCATAAGGAGGGTAGAAGCAAAATGGTTACCCAGAGAATTTACAATGAGAAAAGTTTTCTACAACTGTCTTAAAGAAAATGCACTTAAAGGCAAAGCAAACCGTATGTCCTGGCAGTAGGCAGGGTAGGGGGAGAGAGGAGAAAAGGGAATTACTGTGCTTGGTAACATCTATGCAATAGAGAATGGCCTTCAGGTTTAGTGTGAGGTTAGGTTGTAAGGTTAGGAGGACTGAGTGAGTGAAGGAGCAAGGGCTCAATGCTTTGAACCTCACTGCAGAAGCTTGCTGGAGGCTGGCCGAAAAGAGAAGCAAATGGGTGTCGGGGGAGACATAGTGTGGAGCAGGTACTTTTTAATCCGTCCATCCAGTTTTAAAGTTCACCCCCAAATCTGGGGATTCCATTCAAACATTATGGAACCCTGTATTGGTATGTGCTGAGCACGGTGCTAGGCACTACTTCATGAGAGAGAGAAATGGACACAAATCCTGTCCTTAAGAAACTTGCAGTCTAATAGAAGACCTAAGATATGCCGAGACCTTTGGCACAGGCCAAAATAAATGCCCACAAAACAACTACCTTCTAGACTTTACGCATCTTAAGGGCAGGGCTGTGTTTTCTACATCTTTATATGGCATGCCTTGAATATAATGGGTGCTCATAGATGAGTGGTGTTTGAATAACCCAAGGAAGAATCTCATTATATAACATAAAGTTTCATGGAAAAGCAGAGAAGGCAGAAATCCATTGTAGCTGGAGAAATAAGGGAAGGCTTCCTGGGAGAGGTGGCTTTGGAGCTGACTGACAGTTACAAAGTAAAATACGCCCAAATAAAATGGACTCTGTGGAACTCTGCTTTGCTTGTCAGCAGAGATCTGAGATCAGGTTTGGAGATACGTCTTTTCTTCCACTATTCCTTGGAATCTCATGGGTATATATTCAACTCTAACTTCTTAATATTTTAAAAGTGGTTTACTCTGAAAATATCCCAAGCCTGAGCCTTTTATTCTCTTGACATCAATGAAAGGGTTTTATTTTATTGCTTTCACTGCAACTAAGGGACTATTGTTAGTTTATTCTTCATTGTTGCTCAGAGATATACTTAAAAACACAAGCATACATTTGAAGATGGGAAACAAAAAGATGGAAAAATGCATCTATTTAGGAAAGCCAAGCCTCTGCAAGAGAAAACAAAAGGCTGCCAAGTAGATTTGTGTTTTAATTTGTGATCCTTCTTGCTCCCAGCTTGTAGCCACCTAACTCTCCTTCACACCCGATCTCACTTTTCCTCTGCCAGGACTCACAGTAATGCCTCATCAGTGGGTGTTCCATGTATGTCAGGAGGACAGCAAGAGTTTATGTGGAGGACCTTTGCTCAGGGAAACCCTTTAATGGGCAGAGCTCTCCCGTTGATCCAGCAAGGTCAGCACCTGCCAGGTGGATAGACTACCTTTTCATTAATTTGTGAACCTTATGAAATTGCCATTTGTGTGGGTCAACAAATGGTTGAAACCAATAGAACAACTAGCCCACCACCTAGGAAAAAAACCAAAAAACAAAAAGTCAACCTCAAAGGGTTTTTTTTCTCTGCTGATCTCAATTTTGCCACTGAAATCTATCCACATAGCACCTGTGCTGTGTGAAAATTCTTAGCAAGTCTAATGAGGTCACCACAGGAAGAGAAGATTTGAAATTCAGTCCATGAGCAGAGATGGGTAAGGAATATCAGAGACTGTGCCTACTCTTAGATTGATCTCATGATCACACCTCCCTGCACCCCTCCCTGTGGTGCTGCCTGAGAGCTGATCCAAGTTTTTGTCCCCCTGGAATCAGACAACTGCTCTGTTCCCTGATTTCTTACCTCTAGACATGGAAAAATCAGTTTTATTCTGGTATCTTCCTAGGCTTCTCCAAAGCTACTCTGCTTCTGCCTATAAACTTCCTTCTCTTCCTTCTTCCCTCTCCAGTGAACTCACTGTGTTCTAAAAGTTTAGGCTTTTGGAAAGCAAAGCCAGGAAGCCCTGAGTCTTTCTACTTTCTGATTATAAAATGAACTTCCCCTGGGGCAAAGCAACGCGGAGGCTACTTAAATGGGGCAGGGGGTAGTCAGAAAAAAAGTGGAGGAAAAAAAAGTAATTAATATCACAAAATATTTAGCCACAAGCAGAATATATGGTAGAGTGGTAGGGATTAGAAATGTACAAGAACATCATCTCCTTAATAAGCTTCCCCAGGTCGGATTTTAATTGTCTCGAAGCTTGAGAGACTTTAAGACAAAAAGAAGAGTATCCTGAATTCATTCGCCTCCAGCTGTCTTCCTCTGGGACAGTGAACTAGCACAATCCACACCTCATGAAAGACTAAGGCTGATGTGGGTTTGTGAGATGGATTGGGTTGGTTCCCACCTTGTTTCAACTGGTACATAACAAATAATCTGAATAAAAGCTCAGGAATCACTTCCAGACATTCAGGATCAGAGCAGGACAGGCTAAAGGAACTTCTTCTCCAAGCCCTAAGGTTATGGTTCCCTCCTTGCATGTTGTTTTTTTTCTCTTAAAGCCATTCAACATTTTTATTTTACGACTGCTTCAGGCTCTTTGCCACCCATTGGCATGATGGTGGCACTGGTTTACGTTTAAATTTCTTTTTTTCCTTGACTGTTTGCCCAGTTACCCAGGTGATTGACTCAGCTACTTATGAGTCAATCTTCTGAAAAGTCATTTTCAGAAGTCTTACCATTTATTTGCACCATCAACAACAAATATTTCAGGCGTGAATCAGAGAGCCATTGTCTTTGTGAAGGTCGTCATGGTGCTGACTTGTCTTCATTGGTGTTCTCTCCTGCGTGGGATCCTGCCAAGGAAGCCTCTCACAGGGCGAGCTGGAGAATGTATTACCATTTAGAAGAACTAATTTCATTTAGAAGTTGATGTTTCAGCCAGGTCTTCTGAGAGAGTCATTGTGAAAGTGCACTTGGGATGATCTAGAGAAGACAGTAAACAACAAAAACTAAAAGCCAGCTGACATACTGCCCCAGAAATTTCTGTTAAACAATGTTTAACAGAAACATTGTTTCTTTTTGGGGTGGGGTGGGGAGGGAGGGCAACTTTGAAAAATAGATGCAAGGACCACATAAAAGGGATATGTACCAATAAGAAAAAATTTGTGCCAGATAGGAAATGAGATATAATAATAAAAATGAACTAAATATTCCAGTGGAGTTAGGAAGAAATAAAATATTTATGGATAAATCTTATTTGGGGATGACAGTATGAATGCCAAGGAAAAAAGAGAAACACCAAGCCTGCTGCTTACTGAGTTAGGACATGTTCTTTCATTAGTTCCTTAGTGTGTAAGGGGAGGTGAGGAGTTCCCTGGCTTGTTGTGAGGAAAAAGCTTCAGAGGGAAAGAAATGGGGCAGGCCTAGGCTTGTTGGTGGGGCTGAGATGTGAGCAAATGAGACCTAAAACAACAGTCGCAATGATGAGACGCGTCTAAATGGCCTCAGAAGGACTTGGAATACAGCCCTGTCTATACTATCAGACCATTTCATCTCTGTGTGAAAGAAGAATCCAGCATGAATTTTCTTCCCCCATTCTGGGCAAGAGGCAGGAGGGGTTGAAAGATAATAGTGAATGGCACTTTCCTCTCCTGAGTATGGCACTGAAAGGTGTTGAAAACCAGAGGAACATCTACTGCCATCTATTCAGTTCCACAATTATACAATTGTCAACCACGGGCTCACAGATTTAGCAAGTTTTTCCACTTACAGGAAAAAAGTGGCCGGAGGAATTTAACCTTTTTTCTTCAAGAGATTAAGCAAAGACGTTTTCATGGCCTTAGGCATGCTGGGGCCAGTTTCCAACCTTGAGCTCACTTGCTGTCCACAGGTGGCAGAACAATCTCTGCCGACTGTTCTCACAGGTGATCTCAGGTAGGACGTAGTTCTGTGCACTGCTTCACAACAGATAAACTGAGTCAGAGGGGCTTGTCTCTGGGCCTGGGAGAGGACAAGGAGCCTGGAGTTCCACAACCCAGAGCAGAACACAGATCTCTGCTTCAGTCCTTGCCCCCTCCTCTCACCTTGACACACCGTTGGAGTTTAGACAAATGCTGACAGATCCTGAAACTTTCCTGGGGAAGGTCAGCGTCAGATACTGACAGGACACCAAGGGACTGCAGCTGCTTACTATGGAAAGAGCATGACCCTATGAAGAAAGGAAATGAAGGCCTGTAAAAGGGACATTTTTATAAGCAATATAAAAGGAGATACTTTTTGGGTTCATTTCTTTTTGTGCAAAAATGACAACTAGGGATATGAATCAAAGTTTGGGCTGGATTAGAAGTATGTGCTTCAGAAACGGCCACTGGCAGGTCAGTCTACACTCTGGTTCATGGCTAGTCCTCTTCTCACATCCATCAGCTCCCAGCTCTGTTACCCTTGGTAGCAGTGTGGCAGAGCCCTGTAAGCTGTGCATATAACCAAAATATATGCTCCATTACTACGTGATTGTGTGACCTTGGACAAACTGTTTAACTTTGCCTGAGCCTCAATGATATTATCAATGAAATGGGGACGTTTCTATTTTCCTCGTGCCAAGGGCTGTTGTGAGAGTCAACAAGAGGACACAAAAGGAAAAATTTTGACCACAAAAACTGCTGTATACAAGTGTGAATTCTAGAAAAATCAAGCTGTAAGCCTGGTGTTCTGTAGAACATTGTTTCTCTGTAGAGCGGTAAGTGATAACACTTTAAAGAACCGTTGAAAGTGTGTGCAGTTTTACTTTTTGAAGGGTGGCCTCATAAGCCTTAGATTCCTTTTAGCTTTCTTCAGGAGGTACCGCTTGTCCCTATATACTGCCATTTTTCCTTATAAAAGAGTTCCGGGTGCAGTGGCTCACACCTGCAACCCCAGCACTTTGGGAGGCTGAGGCGGGTAGATGACCTGAGGTTAGGAGTTCGAGACCGGTCTGGCCAATGTGGTGAAACCTTGTCTCTACTAAAAAAAAAAGAAGTACAACCTGTAGCTTCCCTGTCACTTCTCTGGCTCTCCTCTCCTGCTAAGCTTTGTTTCCTAATTAAAATCTTCTGCCACTGCCATAGCTACTGCTGCTGCTGGAACCGCCATAGCCACCTTGGTTTCGCGGTTTTGCAAAGTATTGGCCTCCACCGCCATAGGGGCCAGAGCTTCTGCCTCCAAAATTTCCTCCCTTCATGGGTCCAAAATTTGAAGACTGATTGTTGTAATTGCCAAAATCATTGTAGCTTCCACCACCTCCAAAATTGCTTCCATCATTACCAAATCCATTATAGCCATCCCCACTGCCACCATATCCACCACCACCACGGCTGCCACCAAAGCCACCACGACCACTGAAGTTTCCTCCACGACCGAAGTTGTCATTCCCACCGAAACCACCTCCACGACCGCCACCAAAGTTTCCAGAACCACTTTGACCTCTTTGGCTGGATGAAGCACTAGCCATCTCTTGCTTTGACAGGGCTTTTCTAACTTCACAGTTGTGGCCATTCACAGTATGGTATTTCTGAATGACAATCTTATATATTTGTGAACTCAGCCAAGCACAGTGGTGGCAGGGCCTAGCTGCTACAAAGAAGACATGTTTTAGACAAATACTCATGTGTATGGGCAAAAAACTCGAGGACTGTATTTGTGACTAATTGTATAACAGGTTATTTTAGTTTCTGTTCTGTGGAAAGTGTAAAGCATTCCAACAAAGGGTTTTAATGTAGATTTTTTTTTTTTGCACCCCATGTTGTTGATTGCTAAATGTAATAGTCTGATCGTGACGCTGAATAAATGTCTTTTTTTAAAAAAAAAACAAAAAACAAAAAAACAAAAATTAGCCGGGCATGGTGGCATGCACCTGTAATACCAGCTACTCAGGAGGCTGAGGCAGGAGAATTGCTTGTACCTGGGAGGTGGAAGTTGCTGTGAGCTGAGATCGCGACATTGCACTCCAGCCTGGGTGACGAGCAAAACTCCATCTCAAAAAAAGAAAAAAAGAGTTCCCAGACCCTCTTTATGTATCACATGGTGTCCATTTCCCATGAAGAGGAGTGAAGGTTTTACCTTACGGCTCCTCTTAATCTTCCTGACAATTGAGGTTTTATAATTGCTTTCGTAAATTGTATGTTGTTAGGTCCATTCGGGAGAAAGTACTTGTTTTCCATAGACAGCTGGTAAAATTTCATAAATCCAGAATCCTACATCTTTGGATTTCAGACTCTGTAGGTCAATTTCATTAGAACAAAGAGACAGAAGGGGAAAAAACCATATTCCCCTGAAAGCGTTTTATCTTATGTGGAACTAACCCAAAGGCAGTGAGGTTTGTTTCTACCTTCATTCTGCCGCACCATTTAAGACTTAACATTCCTTCGCCCTGGTGCCAAATTTAGGGAAGGGTTGTGGGGAGAAAGTGGATGCCAGGGAAACATACATTTTATTTTATATTGGTACAAATGTCTTCTTCAATTTTTGTAACAGGCCTGCGAGCTTCCTAGGCAGGAGGAAAATTTGAATGAACTCTGCTTTTAGTGACCAGGAGTGGAGACATAAGAAGAGCTTTTCAGCCTCTCTGGTTACAGAGATAAGTACAAAGGGTAACTGGCATTAAGTCTGTAGTAATAGCTGTTATAAGTACTGACCATGATTTGAATCTCTCGATAACTGATTCTGGGGAGGCAGGAATATTTATCAAGCCATTAGGAGAGGCTGTTTCGTGCTGATAAGATGCCTACAACTGATGAGGTCCACCTGAAGACGGGATGAGGCTGGGCTGGATTTACAGCCATTTGCAGTGAGAGCAAAAACATGGTCTCCTTAAGAACAGCGTGAAGCATTCAGCATGAGGCATTCAGCGTGAGGCATTCAGCAATCTGTTTCCTGGGGCAAGCCTATGGAATCTTAAGGAAACAAAGTTGGTGAGCACCCTAGCATGTAAGGTGATTGGGATACTGTACTGATATTTGGCCAGTAAGTCACAATTTCATTGATGTGGAGGGAGGGTGAGGAAGTGGTGGTGGGGGGTGGGGGGGATAATTGAGACAGAAAAGTTATTAATCTGTAAATCTCATTTTTCAGAAAAATCTCACACTGAATTATAAGGTGCCAGACATGGGATTATCCTGGGTTTTTTAAAAAGTGAAATCACCCATTTTTTACAACTGCAGGGCCTTAGTTTGGGTTATTAGCACCATGGGAGAAGTTGCAGTACAGGCAATATTAAAGTTGAAAACAAACAGCAGTAAAGCAGTGGCCCACATTTTATATTCCTTGCCTGTTATGTTTTGCACTCATGCATAACCTCAGTACCAGCTTTTACATTTTGTTTTTAAAAAATACAAATATACTATCTCACACTTTAAAAAATGACTTTAGTTGGCTTCTAAAATAAGAACTTGTTTTTTTAGATTGGTTCCATTTAAAAAAATAAAATACAGGATGCAATGCAGATATGCTGACCCATAAGGGCAGTTGAGTGACCTTACCAGTAAGTCTCTGGGACATATCCCCCTAGTGTCTTAAGGGGAACTTCCTTTTTACTTTCTCCTTAGCTGATTTTTCAAAAGCATATAGATTTCCTTAGCAATACAACGTTTCTACCTCTTTTGTCTGTGTTCAACATTTGCCTAAAGCTTTCTTATGAGAAATAATATTCATGGAGGATTGCCTGGAAGATATGCTGTTATTTTATTCCACTGGATATGCTAGATTTTTATCTCTGTATCAAACCAGACCATCAGAGAAATGACTATTTGCATCTTACTGGTTTTCCCTCCTCTTGAAGAGTCGGTTTTACTGAATTTGTAAAATCACATTTGGTGCTTTGATGTTATACCTTTGGTCTGCTTTGAAGGCATGTTAAACAAATAGCCCTATGTAATTTGCTGCTGTCAGTCTGGCTGTGGTGAAAGGCATTGTCGCCTACCTCTCTCCTCTGTCCCACCCAAACATCTACTTTAGAAGAAGAACTCAGTCATCCCAGCTGGGCTGAGTGTGTGTGTGTGTGTCCTGAGCATCTGATATGTTCTCCTTTTATCAGTACTGTAGCTTATCCAGGGTCCCTTTTGGTTTTGGTCCTGAAGACTCACAGACACCCCTGTGGCCCACCTCTGGTCACTGCCTGTGGCTGTCTCTGGTGTTTCCTCCATCTAGTTTCATCTTGCTCTTCTCACAGGAAGTACAGCATCGCTGTTAAGAACACAGGCTCCGGAGCCAGACAGCCTGAGTTTGAATTCTGCTCCATCGCTTTCTCTAGGGTGTATGACTTCCAACAAGTTTCTTAACTCCTCTGTGCTTCAGTTTTCTCATCTCTAAAATAGAGGCAATAATTGTAACTGTTTTTTAGAGTCCTGGTGAGGGGTTTAAAAATGTAAAGTGTTTAAGATGATGCCTGAAACAGAGTAAGCTCTATATAAATGTTAGCTACTATTCTTATTAGCCTGATTGGTCTCTTTAAAAATCGTATTTTACTCTGCAGGTTTTAGTTACCTCAAATTATCTTGGGAAGAGATGGGAAACACACAATTCTAAAATGTGAAAATTTAAATGGAGAATCAAGGTGACTATCTGTTTAAGCCCAACCAACATGCTATTTTTTACTTTAATTATCTGGATTTTTTATGTAAAAATGCTGTTTTGCCTGAATTGTTTTGGATGATCATGGCAGTTTCTCTACTTTACTCCATGTGAACAGAGAGTCTCCCTATTTCTTTCTTAAACATTAAGCTCAGTGGTAAGGCCACTGAAGCCAGCTGGGGCTTAAGTGAATATTAGGAATAATATCAATAATAACCCAATACTCAGTTGCCACTCCTGGAGCCCTTCCTATCCCAGCCTATTGTGTACAGAGCTTACCTGAATGCCTCTGACTTCAAGCTGTCAGTGGGATCCATGACAAAAGTCACACCCATAGTTTAAACCTCAAATTCTTGCTATTCTGCCACTCTCCCAGCTGCAGGTGAACAAAGGACCATGGGCATCAGACAGGGAACCTGCCTCTGAATGGCAGCCTGAACCCTCTCCTTGGAGGCCCCCTCCCAGACCCCAGACTAGCTATGCCCTGGGAGACAGCCCCAGTTCCTGAAGACTTGGGCTTTGCTTTTGAAGCAGCAGGAGCCAAGGAGAAAAATGATTCTTTTCCAATGTGCCTCACTCCTGCCCAGTTCAGTGTCTTCCAGAACAAATTTCAGACATTAGATTCTCAGTGCGGGTCTTGCTTCAGAGCCCAGCTCTTACAGTGGTGCTAAACAGATAAAATATTAAGCATCAGTGCATTCCCCAAATCATTAGCACAGAATCCACAGGTAATGAATTCAGCTCGAGGCTATTTGGGGCCTGTTGTTTTTGTTTCCCATCCATAGCATGCACTTTTCAGTAATGTACTCTCTGCACAAGATGAGGGCACGTATACTGTGTCCCCAGAAGGCCTGGAATGTCTCATTTCTGCCAGAAACTCTAGCTCTGGGGTCTCCAAACTCTGTCAGGAGCAGAGAGGAAGAAAAGACAATCATGTAGCTATCTCACTGATGAGAAAATGCTGTTTCTTAAGCCAAATTACTGATTTGAAACAATTTGGAGGATTTAAAAATATATAAAAATAAATCAGAAGTTAAAGAGTACACCTTTCCCTCTTTTCATAATTATTTAAAATTGCTTCATTAGTTGACCAACGTCACCTTTAATTCTTACACTGACCCTAGGAGGCTGGTAGTTTGGGTTCCTATCGTCTGTGAGCTCCCAGTAGAGAAGCCAAATCTCAAGAGAAACAGGTTTCTACAGGTCTCCTGATGAGCAAATGGAGACAGATTTTGAAGGCAGTCCCAGCTGCCTGATCTGGAGTTTTCCTCATAGTCTAACAGTAGTCTAACTCTGATTAAGTGGAAAATGGCAAATTCACTTTGCACAGAGGCAACCCAAATATTTTTAGTAAAAGAGAGAAACCCATTTTCAATTTAGAGATGTTATCAGCTAGATGGATAAATTATGTAGCCCAAAGTGGGCTGCTGAGCTGCAAGATTTTGGAATGGAGTAAAGTTCATTAAACTTTCATCTAAATCGTTTCATGTACATTTGTGTGTGAGGTAATAATATCAGACTTTTGCTGATTGCCCTTTGGAATATAAACACCACACAGTTTAAATACAAGGTATTATTTGAAGCTTGTTTCTCTGCACTGGACTCATGAAGTCAGCTACTAGTTATTTCCTGCCTGGCATTTATAAATCTGTATTGGTCTTTTAGTTTAATGGTTTAATGCTGTGAATCATAGTAAGGGGTTGTGGAGATTGTGTTTAAGAACTATCTTCAAACATGCAAAACAGCAAGTTAATGTAGAGTAAGCTTGGTTATTTGATCTTAAATCGAGAAGAATACTGTGAACAAATAGAATGAGGAGTAAAAATGGGAAGGGAAAATAATTCTACTCTAATGTAAGGCAATGATAAGTCAATTTAAGGATGAATACAATATGGCTAAAGGCTGAGCAGCAGATAATAATATAGTGTGGCAGAACCACTGGGCAAGTTGGTGAATGAATTTGTCTTCAATAATTATCAGGTATCAGGACAATTTCTGTTGTGACAGAAAACCCAGCCCAAGTTGGTTTAAGTCAAAAGGGAATTTATTCACTAATGGAACTAAACATTCCAAGCATATCTGGTTTCAGGAAAGGCTTTACTTAGCAGGGATACTGCGGCTCTGTTGGTTTGGCTCTGCTCTCTGTTATATGTTGGGTTAATTCTTTAGCAATTATTTACTCTCATTATGTTTAAATTAAGATCCAGAAGTTTCATTGAGTTTAATGGCATCCCATCATCTCTGATGTCTTTCTCCAAACAAATCACTGTGGCCAGAAGATCCTGAAGTTCTGTTCGGTTGGGCTTAGGTCACGTGATATCTATGGAGTTGAGTGTGGAGTCATTTTTTGCCATTCCTGCTGTAAATGGAGCATCGGGAAAGAGGATACTCAAAATAGAAAGGAGAATTAGTAAAGGAAGTAGAATGAATGGATGCCAGAGGCCAAAACCTAGTTTTTACTATACATAGCATAGTCATTAATAGGAGCAATAAAGGAAAAAATACGCTAATACAAACATTCTAAATAGCATTAACAATAAACAGTAGCCCAAAGGATGATTATTAATCTTCTGTTTTAGAGACATCCATGTGTCATTTTGTACTTGTACATACTTCAGAGAAGTATTAGCCAAAGACCTTGACATTTAATTGTAATGAAAGACCTAAAGTGTTTCCAGAAGTTTTCAACTGGGTGCAGAGGTCTATTACACTGAAAGTGTAACAATGTGCTTCTTTATCAGCTCTTACCTTTTCTATCTTGAGCTGAAATATTTGTACTGAGAAAAATAATGAGAGCTAGATTAGGGGATTTGCCTTAGTCCATTTTGTATTGCTATGAAGGAATACCTGAGGCTGGGCAAGAATTTATAAAGAGAAAAAAGCAATTGGGCATCTGAATGGGTGAGGCCTCAGCCTACTTCTACTTTATAATGGAAGATGAAGGGGAATCAGGATGGGCAGAGATCCCATGGTGAGAGAGAGGAAGCAGCAGGGGCTAGGGGGAGGTAGTGCCAGGCTCCTTTTACCAATCAGCTCTCTTAGAACCTAATAGAGTGAGAACTCACTCACTCCCCATCTACTCCCATCCCAAGGGAGGCATTAATCTATTCATGAGGGATCCACCCCTATGACCCAACACTTCCCATGAGGCCATACCTCCAACACTGGGGATCAAATTCCAACCTGATGTTTAAGGGGGCAAACATTCAAACCATAGCAGGATTCTTCAGGTAGGACTTACGCTGGAAGATGATGAGGTCAGCCTTTAAAAGGCATTTGAGAGTTGTATAAGTGAGCTACAAATCCCATGGTTCCTGTCTTACATGGATGTGTGCAAGTGCAATGGAGAAGTAGTAAGAGCAACATAAATGTAGTTGATGAACTCTGAGCACAGAGGCTGAAGTTGAGCACTTGCAAACCAAGGGAGAAAACCATCTGAACTTAGTTTATCAGCACTCTAACCAGAATGTAGCCAGTCGACCATGGGCCAACATAGGATTTTTGCATTATTGCTGTATTTGCATTCCTTTTTCCTCTGTCTGGAATACATATTTCCCAGCATTTCCCATGCTTGGCATATGCCCATCCTTCAGACCTCAACTCTCCAGAGAGAGTTTCCTGACTCCCTCACTTTACCCATTTACTTAACATTCTGTTTATTTCCTTCACAGCACCTTTTTTTTTAAATTTAAAACTACTGTTTATTTACTTTTCTATTGCCCACATCTTCCTACTAGAATTATGCTCCTTGAAGGTAAAGATGTTATTTATATTACTAACTTCTGAATGTCCAGCATCTAGTACCTGGCACACATAGAGGGTCAATAAATGTTTGTTGAATAAATGTTTGGGACACAGAAAGAACAAAATGTGTTGGAAATAAAATAGCTCACTTTGCCAAATACAAACAACAAATCATGGCCACTTCTGGCAGACGTTCTGAACATTTTTTATGTGCAGCGGACCCTCTGGCAGTCTGGTGAAGCCTGTGGACCCCTTCTAATAGTGTTTTTAAATGTATGAAAATACAGTTTTGATTCAATTTTCAACTTATATCAATTTATAGAAACAGTTATCAAGATATTTAAAAATTTATGATACAGCAATATATGTGCCTCTTGAGGTAGACAATAACAAGATCTAGACTGATCTAATAACTAACATGATTTTAAGGTAATGAGAGTAAATTACATTTTGAGATTTTGCAACAGCTATAATGTGATGAGAAAATATGTGTGATTTCTATTGGTAACAGTAGCTTGTTGTCTATTGTAATACTTGAAGGAAATGCTAAATTTCATTAGAGGTTAATGAAAACAAAGGTGTAATTTTTTTCCTCATCTAAGTATATGGACCCCCTAAATTCTCCCTACACAATTCTTAAGGGGACTGTTAAGAACTCTTGGAGCTAAGGGCTTCACCATTCCATATATATGGTGGAGTTAAGGATTAATGTTAGGGCAATCAGCAGTTATGCCTAAATCTTGTTTGTAATTGCCTGGTGTGTGTATATATATACACACACACATATGCATACACAGTCATGTATTACACACACACACACACACACACACACACACACGCACCATAAATATATATATGCTAGCCTTTAGAAAACAGTATACAGTTTACCCAAAAAGATGGCTTAGTTCTTATTTAAGTAAAAGTTTTTGCCCTCATAGAGTACTGAGCTAAAGGACTCTTTAATTAAGTACTGCTAAGGAAAATAACCTGACCTGGTGACTCCACACATATTGTTGTTACAATTCTGGTTCTGTGATTCGATGAGTGAGAAAACAAACATTTATGGAATATATGCTCTTACAGGGATAAACTATTTAGCTCAGGTGGGTCAAGATCCTTAACGTATGCAGAGAAGAGTTAGGACTTCAGACGGCTCTCTTCTATAAGACATTTGCACATCACATCTTCCTTTTGCATGGGAAGAGAATCAGTCCATTATGAGTTTTCCCTTTTTCAGTAAATAATGAAATAAATATTTCAGTGGCTATGATGTGATGCACTTATCTCTCCAACATTATGTTTTATAATAATTCCTTTATTTCTGTCTTTGTAGCTTTTACTAAATTTCACAGGGGAAGAGATTCACTTTCACCACTAGTTTGGAAATATGTAAAGGGTTGGGCATTACAGATCTCATTCTTTATTCTCACTCTTGACCAGAAAAACATCATCCTGCAAAGGATGGTCCCAAAAGAGAAATAAGAATTTGGGGTAGATTGCCTCCCTTCAGCTCACTGGGACAGCATTTAGTGCACCTCAGAGGGTATGCGGAAAACCATCTGTGATACTCCTCAAACTGGAAGATGAGGCTGTGTGAGTGAGTGCATCCATTTCAATAAGGACTTCAAAGAGGTGTTTAAGAATTTACTTTCCACTATGACTGCAGGATAAACTATGATCCTCACACACACTTTCTCTTGATTCTTCCAAGGTATCATTAAGAATTTAGAAATATGAATATAACTTTAAAAATTTTCAAAAATTGTGAAGTATAGTCATTTTTGATATAAGGGTCTTATTTTTCAAGTGTTTTCAATGCCTATACTAGCAAGGGCCGGTTCTAATTTAATTTGACATGTGCATCAGTCAATATATAGTGGATTTTGTCATGGTAACAAACAACCCCTAAATCTCTTTATCTTAACCCAAGAAAAGTCTATCTCATGCATTTTTCTTGTGGCTCATTATAGAGCCTTCTGCTCATTGTAGATACTTGGAGATTGAGGCTGATGGAGGCTCCGTCCTGGCACACACTTTCACGATCATTATACTAGGGGTAAGAGAATGTGGAAAGCATGAACCGGCTCATAGCGTCACACATACCTTCTCTCATATTTTACTGTCTAAGGAAAGTAGCATGGCCACATCAAACTTCAAAGGGTGGGGGAAGTGCAAGTCTACCATGTGCCTGGAAGGAGAAAAGCTGG
The DNA here is from genome assembly GCF_029289425.2 of Pan paniscus. Classification (NCBI taxonomy): domain Eukaryota; kingdom Metazoa; phylum Chordata; class Mammalia; order Primates; family Hominidae; genus Pan; species Pan paniscus. Next base: position 109,441,884 of record NC_073255.2, on the reverse strand, counting down.
GAATGTTTGTGAAAGGTCTTATGACTACCACAGTGCACCCTCTGGTTACTATATGTTTTGTTCACTCCTTGTGCCCAAGGGAGAACAACCCAAAAGTCCCACCTATTGAGAGCATCAAGCTCAGAGCTCAGGATCTCTGAGGGACATTCAGTAGTCGCTATATCAGGTCTGGATGTAGTTCTTCTTAAGCCAGAGATCTGTGAATTAAAAGATGTGTTTTGTTCCCTCTATACACCTGATATATAATGGTGGAACAGGAATAGAAAAAACTCAATAAATATTAACATTCCGAAAGAGGAAGAATGGGATACACCTAGGAATTCTAAAGTCCCTCTGGGCAGAGGTGGCAGGAGCCTCCATCCCTGAGGCGCAAAGAATGTTCCTTCATTAGACCTGATTCTGCCCTTTGCTCTTCCCTCTGAGAGGCTTGCCCTTCTCCATTATCTCCTTGGTCACATCTGAAGTGAGCCTTGGAGATTATGTCTTATTTGAGCATTAGCAGCTTCTTCAGCCTGCTTCGTGCCTCTCATGTTGCTAGCACAAGGGTCCTTTTAAACCACAATGGCAACCTGTTTTAATTAGGCTGGTAGTTCTATTGGCAGCACAACTTTCTCCAAAACTTGGCCAGCTTCTTATGTATTTGATTCCAGTCAGCCTCATATTCAAAGAGCTCACTCACAACTTTTTTTAGACATGGTTCCTAGTTATGCTGTATTTCTTTGCTTTCTCCCCTCCATATCCTCTCATTGTTTCTGTACTTGATTGTGGGTTCCTTGGATTTATCAGGATTCAAAGGGAGAGCCACACTAGTAGTCTTCTTTCCCTTAACATTTTTGTCCAATTGAGAGGATTTACTGGGTTTGTTCCTCAGTTGGAATCTCAGACACCTTATTCCATTCAGAAGCTTTTGTTTGTTTGTTTTATTTTATATCCTGTGTGATTTATATTAATTATTTTCTGTCCTTTTCATTATAACTATCCTAGTGGGTGTGAAGTGGTATCTAATTATTATTTCAATTTACATTTCCCTAATGACTAATGACATTGAACATCTTTTCATGTCTTTGTTACCCATTTGCATATCTTCTTTGGTGTTCTGTCCATGCAAGTACTTTGTTCATTTTTAAATTGGGCTTTGTTTTTATTGTTGAGTTGTAAGAGTGCTGTATATATTCTAGATACAAGTCCCTTGTTAGATATATAATTTGCAAATATTTTCTTCCATTCTGTTGATTGTCTTTTCACTTTCATTGTGGTGTCCTTTGAAGCACAAAAGTTTTAAATTTTAACGTAGTCCAATTTATCCTTTTTTCCCTTTTTTTTCTTTTGCTGTGCTTTTGGTGTTGTAAGAAACCATTGTCTAACAAAAAGTTATAAATATTTGCTTCTATGTTTTCTTCTAAGATTTTTATATATTTAGGTTTCATATTTATGTCCATAATCTACTTCACTTGGAGGTAATTTTGGTGTGTGGTGTAAAGTAGAGGTCCAAATTCATTATTTTCCATGTGGCTGTTTTGTTCAGCACCATTTGTTAAAAAGACCATTCTTTCCACCATTGAATTGCCTTGGCATCCTTGTTGAAAATTTCTTCTTCCTTCATTTTTTTCTTTTCCTCTTTTTAAAAATTCAGTTGTTGTCTGTCATCCAGCAGCCCTCTTTCTCTGCACACATGCTCTTTTTTAAATCTCTTTACTTCCATCTCTCTTTTCTGGTAACATGTTCTTTTTGTTCCAATTGATCGTTCTCTTAAGTAGGTTTCTCTTTAAAAAAAATTTTTTTTTTACTTCAGACTCAGATCCAGTATCTTAAGCACATTAGTTCCTTAAGCAGGGGCAGATGACTTTGTTTCCCCCAACTAGGTTAAAGCCTCCTGGCAGCCTAGTCTCTTTTTATTCCTAGCTTGGCTTAGAAAAGCCACAGCCTACCTAGTCAGCTCTTCTTGGTGTCTTACAGAGAGGAAGATCCACACATTTACAGGAGACCATGTTTCATCTTCCTCTCTGGGCTGCAGGTATGTCTCTGAGCCAAGCTCTTCCCAGAAACTACTTTGTGGAAATCAAGAGAGCATCTGCTTATCTTCAGTCATTCCATGTCATCCACAGTGAAAATTCTCTCCATCAAGATTCCCACAAAGCCTGAGGTCTCTCTTGTCCATGGATTGCAGCAGTCTGTTCTCTCAGGAGAAGCATGAAGAAATGAAGTTGGGTATGGGTTTCTGCTAATTCCTAAATAAATATCTATATATTTCAGGAAGTAACCTGAAATAGCAAAATCTAATTTCGGTGATGGTTATGTTTGTGATGATAAAAAATTGACAAGTTTCATGGCTACCAAAGCAACATTATATTTTAAAAATTTTAATATAAAACAGTATTTATGTTTTGGTATGACCTTTTTCTGAAACCATTTATGCTGTTTTTGTCAGGCAACAGCATCAATTCTTGGCTCAATAATATCTCTTTAGCATATTAGTAATTATGAAAAGATAATTCAGCAAGTTGCTGCTGAAATGCAGGAATCGGGTGTCTTAAGTGTTATTTTAGTCATGATTGAGTAATCAGAATGAAGCTTTTATACCACATGATTACAACTTATTGAAGAGCTCTTAGGCTCTTAATGAGTGAACTATCTTTAAACTCAGATATCAATAAAATATTTTTCAATTTTAAAATGCATTTAGTATTTGAAAACAGTGGAGAATTTCTCAATGATTCCATTTATTCTGTATGCAAGCAGAATGGCAGATCGTTATATACTAACAACTTCAAAAATTATCATGGAAAATTAAATTACAGCAGAAATTTATAGATTCAGATGAATAGGGATGGATGTAGGAAAAGGAAAGGGGCAATTAAATTTAGTAAACAATTTGAACCTTAAATTCTTTTGAAATAATTTTTAAGTATATACAGTATCTTAACTCCTCCAAAATAGTTTCTGGGTAGAAACCATTGAAGGGAATCTTGGTGTTTTGCTTTTTAAATTATTTTTTAATTTTAATTTGTAAGTAGTGACAGCTATTTGTAAGCAATTAATAGGTTCAAATCCTTAACAGCTTTCTTCACAGTTTATATAACGTAGACATTCTTTATAGTTTGTATAATATTCTAGAAAAATCTCAGTTATCTCATGAATTCAATTTATAATTTTTTAAAATCATAGGTTTTTGTTGAGTTGTCAATAAGACCGCATTTAATTGTTGTAAAACCTATCTCTATCTTATAGTCACTGCAAAATGTCTCTAGAGGAACTGAAAGGACCCAAAATACTGGGATTTCTGCATAGTACTCCAGGCATATAAAATACTTTCTCAGCTGTCTACACCCTTAGTAACCTAATATTTGAATGTGCAGGGAGCATTCCTTTGTGAGATTCCAATGTCATATTTATGGGAACAGTCTAGGTCATCAGTTGCTATGGCCAGAAAAGAGTATTGGCTTTTTCAGTTTTTGTCCCTTGTGAGTAATCCAAATCTTCTTATAACAAGAACACCAATACATATATACATACACAAAATAATTAAAATTGTGCTAGCTTGCTAGGTTTCTCTAGAGGAGGTGTTTCTCTGTTTTTTCAAGTTTATTGTTTTACTTTCAGTTTTTGTGGGTACATAGTAGTGTGTATATTTATGGGGTATATTAGATACTTTGATATAGGCATGCAGTATGTAATAATCACATCAGAATGTGGTATCCGTATCCACCCCCTTAAGCATTTATCCTTTGTGTTACAAACAATCCAATTATACTCTTTTAGTTATTTTTAAATGTACAATTAAATTATTATTGACTATAATCACCTGTTGTGCTGTCAGATACTATGTCTTATTCATTCTTTCTGTTTTTATGTACCCATTAACCATACCTAGTCCTTCACCGCCCCCCAACTACCCTTCCTAGCCTCTGGTAGCAATCATTCTATTCTCTATGTCCATAAGTTCAATTATTTTTATTTTTAGCTCCCATAAATAAGTGAGAACATGCAAAGTTTGTCTTTTTGTGCCTGGCTTATTTCACTTAACATAATGACTTCCAGTTCCATCCATGTTGTTGCAAATGACAGAATCTGATTCTTTTTTATGGCTGAATAGTACTTTTTTGTATATATGTACCACATTTTCTTTATCCATTCATCTGTTGATGGCCACTTAGATTGCTTCCAAATCTTGGCTTTTGTGAATAGTGCTTCAATAAACATGGGAGTGCAGATATCTCTTCAATATCTTGATTCCAGTTCCTTTGGGTATATACCTAGGTATGGGATTGCTGGATCATACAGTAGTTCTATTTTTAGTTTTTTGAGGAACCTCCAAACTGTTCTCCATAGTGGTTGTACTATTGTTTCTCTGTTTTTTCACTGTCCAGATATCTGTGATCGATTGACCTGGCAACACCACTCTTGATTCTCTACATTTTCCGTTTTGAGGACACAGTCCCAGAGTGTCGAATGCTTACTCACTCCCTTTCCCCCCAACCCTTCCTCATTTTAGCAAGAACACAAAGGATTAGAGTGACTGCCTCCATTCATAAATACTTTCCGAGCACCTTTTATATCCTCAGCATTTTCTTATTTACTTTGGGTAACAAAAGGATAAAGCATGGTCCTTGATCTTAAGGAGCTTGCAGTCTTTCGACAGGGATCAATACCTAAATGTTGGGAACAAGAAAGATAGGGCCTGCTCATTTGTATTTTAGATGAGTTCCTGAATTGAATGTGGTTCATTTGTACTTTAGATGAATTCCAGAATTGAATGTGGTTCAACTGAATGTGGTTAATCATCATGACTTTAGATTCAGTTTATAAACTTTACAATGTTTTATCTTACCAATAACTTCTCTGGTATAGGTTACTCATTTTGAGATCATTTATTTTGTTAGATATTCTAGAATTCCTTCATTCCCTTTCATAGTGCAAAATAAACCCTTTCCGTTTTAAAGTGATTTGATATATTTCCCACTTGTAAGCATTTAATTCCTCAGTGTATACAATGGACAATCTGGGGATTTTACTAAGACAAGAATGCTTGGAGCACTGATTTCTATTTGTTTCACTCAGTTTGTCCCCAAGAAGCAAAAGAGACATTGTACCATGTTGAACAAAAAGCTTGACCAGTAAGGAGTTTATTCTCATAATTGATTGTGAGTGTTTCACTACTATCTTCACTATTTTCTCAGAAACAAGACTTCATTATTATCTCAGAAATCCTAAAAATGTAGCACAGCCTCAAAAACTTGGACAAAATGCTCTGAGAAAAATTGATATAGATGCTTCTTCTTGACTGCGTTATCCAAATATCACAAAATGAGTATGCTATGGTTTGAAGGTTTTTGTTCCTGCTAAAATTCATGTTGAAACTTAATCCCTAGTGCAACAGTATTGGGATGTGTGGCTTTTGGGAGATGACTGAGTCATGAGGGGAGAGCTGATACTGGCTGAACTTGGGGCTAGAACTTGGCTTAATTGTGTCTGCATCCTAGGACTTTGTGGAAGACAGAATTTAAGAGTTATGGACTAGGATATTTGGCAGAATAAATCTCTCAGGACAAAGTATTGAGGGAGCTGTGTGGCTTCTCTTAACTGCTTATAGTAGAATATGAGAAGATATAATCAATTTAAAGACTGAATTTATAATCAAAAGGGAAGCAGAATGTAAATATTTAGAAAATTCTCAGCTTGGCTATGTAAAGAATAAAAAATGTGTTTAGTAGAGAAAACCAAGAGTGTCGCCAAGCAGTCATTTGATAATGAGGTAAAAGTATGGATAGAAAGAAACCAGGTGCTATTCATCAAGACAATGGGAGAATGACCCTGAAGGCACCTCAGAGATCTTCACGGTTGCCATGTTCATAACAGGTCCATAGTGCCAGGGAATTGAGGGCAGAACAGTTTCAATGAAGGGACTCAGGGAGCCTTCGGGAGCTCAGGGCTCACTGCCCAGGGCCGCCTTAAGTCTCTGTGCCCCACATTCTGCCAATGCAGTCTTCAACAACACAGGCTCAGGTGGGCCCAGGTTAAACTCAGACCGCCACTCCAGAGAACATAAGGGATGAGCCTTGGTAGGATCCACGTGGAGCTGACCCTGCAGACATGCAGAGTGCAAGAGTAGTGGAAACATGGCTACCTCCACCTATATTTTAAAGGATGTATTGGATAGCTTTGTGGTCCAAGCAGAGACTTGCCACAGAGGTGGAGCCACTACTGAGAGCCCCCATTAGGTCAATGCTTAGCGGAGCTATGGAGATAGGGCTGTCCTCAAGACTCCAGACCTGTAGAGCCATAGCATGCAACACTAGCTTGGGAAAGAGTCAACACTAGCTTGACTCTTGACTCAAATAGACACTTGACTCTAACTCATGAGAGCTGCATCGTGGCCTGTGCCCCACAAAGCCATGGGCACAGGGTCACCTGGAGCCTTGGAGGCCCAACCCAATCTGGTGTGTCCAGAAGGCAGGATATGAAATCAAAGAAGATTGTTCTCCAGACCTAAGATATAATGTTGTTTGTCCTGTTCAGTTTTAGAATTGAGACCTGTTACTTCTTTCTTCTTTCTCCTTTTTGGAATGGGAATGTCTATCTTATGTCTGTCTCACTGTATTTTGGAAGCACACAACTTGTTTGATTTCACAGACTCACAGCTGGAGGGGAATTTGCCCCAGGATGAATTGTATCTTGAGTCTCACTCATATATTTGAATAAGACTTTGGATTTAGACTTTAAAGTTGATGCTGGGATAAGACTTTTGGAGGCTAGTGGGATGGAATGAATGTATTTTGTATGTGAGGACATAAATTTTAGGCAGTGAGTGATACAGTGATATGAATTAAATGTTCTCATCCTCTCCAAAATTCATGTTGAAACTTAATCCCTAATGCAACAGTGTTGGGGGGTATCGCCTTTGGGAAGTGACTGACTCATGAGGGCTCTGCCTTCGTGAATGGGATTAGATGGTCTTATAAAAAGACTTGATGAAGGGAGTTTATCCCTTTTTGCCCTTCTACTTTCTGCCACATGAACACACAGCATTCCTCCCCTCTGGAGGATGAATGATCAAGGTACAATCTTGGAAGCAGAGACTAGAACCTCACCATGTAATAAACCTGCTGGTGCCTTGATCATGATGTTCCCAGCCTCCAGAACTTTGAGAAATAAATTTATGTTTATTATAAATTACCCGGTCTCAGGTATTCTGTATAATAGTACAGACTTAGAGTGCAAATTCCATTTTCCACTCATAGTCATAGATAGCTACTGTTGTAAATACTGTGGTATTCAGAACTGTCTTACTATAGCATCTGGGGCTTAGATCAGTGGTTCTCTTCCATGACTTCATCCAAAATTTGGCTCTATCCCAGACTAATTAAATCAACATTTGGGGCAGGTAGAGGGAAAACCATCTGTATTTGATTCTAATGTTCAACCAGGTTGAGGCCTATCACCCTGGGCCACCTGAATGTGATACTATTTTTTGAGTGTCATTAAGTTTAATCAAAGTCCAGTGTCAGAAGATGCGATAGACTTTCTTGGTCTTCCTTATAATAGCTTTTCAATGGTTTATTCTCTTATAGTGTTCTCTTCTATCACAGAATACTGAATTTGTCTTCTTGAATCTGCAAGTGCACAAGAAAAGTAATCCTTTGTATCTCTAGACATGGCAAGCATATCGATTGAGCTGCAGGTGCTATGAAGCAGGAAGTTCCTAGTACTTCTGACTGTTGGGTCAATAGAGACTTCTACCTGTAGGTTATAGCTCTTTGGTTTTGGTGGTGAAAGGATGGTCTTCTCCTACCAAGGATCTTTCTTTCAGCCAAAATAATAAAGTTGCATTATTCATTAAGTTTTGTTACGTGTTTAACTGTGTCTCCCCACAAAAATATATTGGAATTCTAGCCCCAAGTAACTCCAAATGTGACCTTATTTGGGGATAGCATCATTAGAGAGGTAATCAAACAGACTTAGAGTACAAATCCCATTTTTCGCTCATAGCCATAGATAGGTACTATTGTAAAAGCTGCAGTATTTAAAATATGGGGTCAATTAGGGAGGGCCCTAATCCAATATGACTGGTGTCTTTTAAAAAAGGAGAAAATTTGGACATAGACCGACATACACACAGAGAGAATGCCATGTGAAGATTGGAGTTATGCTGTCACAAGTCAGGGACTTACCAGAAGCCAGGCAATAGACCTAGAACAGATCTTCCTTAGCTCCTTCAGAGGCAGTGCGGCCCTGCCAACACCTTGATCTCAGACTTCTAGCCTCCAGAACTGTGAGACAATATGTATTTGTTACCTTAGCCCCTCATTTTTAGTACTTTGTTAAGTCAGCCTCAGCAAACTAATACAACTTCCCAGACTAAAGTGTTTGCAAATAACTTTTTGCATCCTTGTATCTGTCACATTTGCAATAGTTTACAAAGGACACAACATATGTTATCATATTACTGGCCCTCGGGAAGTGGCATTGGAGATTGGCCTTAAAGAATAAATGGGTGTTTAACAGGCAGAACAGTTTGAGGGTAAGAAGGGGTGAGGAGAAGTTTGGAAGAATAGAATTCCAGGCCTCAGAAACAACAGAAACAAAGATATGCAGAATAAATGGTGTAGAATGTATCCCAGAAACAGAATAGTACACTTTGTTTGGAATGTACATGTAAGCACAAGGGAGCAATGAGAGAAAATATTGTAAGTTTAAATTATTTTCACATTGACAGTGGCCTCAAATACTAGGCAGAGGATTTTGAGCTCAGCCTGGCACTTCACAGGCCACAGGGAGGTGATGGTTCTTGAGTAGGGCTGTTACATGTCAGAAATGTGTTTGGAGAGACACCTCTGGGAGCATGTCATGGGATGGATTCCTTATGCAGGGAAGACTGGAAGCAGAGACTTTAGTTGAGAAACGGTTGCAAAAGCCAAGGCAAATGGGGATGGGGGTGATGGCAAATGGAAAGGACAGGTAGTTTAAGAGGCATTACTGCAAAGGAAGAGAGATATGCAGGAACTCCAGGCATATGGCACGGTAATATGAAAATGTTCTTAGACAGGTGGAATTCTCTTGCCTGTTACATCATACCTCTGTGCATGGGCATAAGGCTGATGTGCAGAGGTTCTTCAGTCAGAAATGGAATCTGGATCCTGACTCACTGGCATCCAAGAGGGAAAACTCAAAATGGTCCATGTAACATGGGGCATTCAAGGTGCATGACAAGAGCTATGGGGCTGTGTGACACCAGTGAAGTGTCTGTGTTTAACACATCTGTATCATGGGGCATGTAGACACGGGAGCAAGAACATCTAGAATTTTTCACTTCTACCTGAAGGTACCTGCTCCATTGACCACCTAATCTAGTCAGGAGTCACCTGACATATGCATTAAGTATAAATTGAGTTATTTCTCCTCTGCTCAAAATTGCCATTTGTTAATTGTCACACTGCAATCATCTTTTTACCACCTTCTCCTCCAGCTAAAATAAACCTCCAGCAAATCGTGGTGATCCCCTTTAGAAGCAATGAAAAATCATATGTCTCACAGATGGCTAGACTGCCTCATCTGTGGTACATGACGGCTGCCTAATCTGCTTAGGCAGCTCAGCACGCACAGGTAAGTTAGATGTAACAGTGCCAACTGCATGGATTATAGTGTTCAACATCAGGTCACTCTTTCACTTCAAATTCTTTGTAAATATGGACAATTCTGAAGCCCCAGAAGCAGTGTAATCCTCCATGCCGGGCTGCACAGGCTGAGCCAGCTCTGAGGCTGCCTGGTTTCCTTCTCCAGGCATTAGACATCACTCACCCTTACTTCTTAGTCCTGTCCTGAGGACATAATAGCTCTTTGCCTGTTGATAGGAAAGTCCAAGTGTGTGGAGCCCTGTATTAGGGCATGCTGGGGGCTATGAGCTGCTGTTCTGTGTATTTACCATCACCGTGGGGAGGGCAGCAGTTTCCCTCAGGTACCCTGTAAGGCAATCTGGAATTTTAGTTGCTTGCAGATCTGAATTCTGCATCTGAGCAGTAACTTTCTAACAGATGCATAAGAACAGGACCTCAGCCTGTTCCTGCTGCCACTTTCATAAGCTAAAACATGCATAGCCGAAGCATTTTTAAGTAAAAGTCCTTTGCACAAAGGATTAAGGATTTGATCATCATTAAGTAGATAATGTTCACTCTCTATTGTTTCTTAAGGATACAATGGAAAGCAGTCCCAAAGTAAAGAGTTCAGAAGTGATTACAGTTTGAATGTAGTGAACTAGGCATATATTTCCCTTGTAGCAAACAATAGAATCTATCTGGTAACCCTGAGAAATGTAAATTTAACCACATATAACTGCTTTATAGACGGAGAAGCAGACATAACTAGTTTAGTGAAGGGGAGGGAGAGGGAGAAGTGGGGGCGGGTATCAGACATGCAGAGGAGAACAGATAAGAGAAAGAGTACTTCTGGCCTTCCGGTTTTTTTCCAAATACTTTGTGAATCTTTATTTCATCTCCGCCTTCGTATGCTAAGAGATACTCTTATGTTAAAATTTCTTCCTTTTTTGTTTTAGCTATGTGTTAGCTAAAACTTTGCTGTTGTTTATTGCAACTTCCTCATAGTTTTTGTGATTTAGAAAATCACATTGCTCCAAATGAAGCCTCTCTTTCATTTGATATTTTAAACAGCAAAAATCTCTCCAGTTTAGTTATTTACAGTCTAAGAGTCTTAACAATTATGAGTGTTTCTTAGGATGGACCAAGCTAATTTCCTCTAAAATACAATTATAGTCTTTTTCCAACTTTCAGGAAAATGTAAATTAATGAATTATCTCCTTGATTTTATGTTTTTCTTCCATAAATTATTTCTCAAGCCATTGGAAATTGTAACCACTTGCCTGGTTGTGAATACTAGCAGATGACAAAATGAACAAGCTGAAAAATGTTAATAGGAAAACTGAGGAGCAGCTCCTTGCGTTTAGCTTGCAGCTTGTTTTGGTAGACATGTGGCAATAATTTTGCATTGTGTATATGTACTTATACACAGGTATATTTATATGTACACAAAATGTATATCTATGTATGTCATATTTTCTGCTACTAAAACAGATGCTAATTTGTGCATTAGAATATAACAGATCAATAGGCATTTTTGGCACCTGAAAAAGTTTGGGAGCCACTGCCTTAGATTAACTTAAGTATCCTTTGTTTTTTTTCATTGTTACCTTTCCCAGGCACTGCAGAGCCATATGGGCCCCAGTCTGTCTCTCCCACTACTGTTTTGTCACCTGCCAGCTCAATTTCTAGCCTTTCACAATAGGAGTGTCCTCGTAACCCACACTGGCATGGCATGTGCATAGGGTATCTGTCGTATATAGAGACTAGAGGGCCAGAATCTGCATGCATGTTTAAGTGGGGAGAGGAGCCATTCTTCTCAATAACCCTGGTGGAGTGGAAGGCCAGATCTTGAGAGCCATAGTGTGTATTTCTTAAAAGTTTGCTCAACCTTGCATCAGTCCCTGTGGAGAATATCTACTCATTAGATTGGTTCTTTGTCTGGCTTAGAGATTCTCATGTTTTTTAAGTTAGGTCTGTGGATGGAGATGGGAGTATCTTATTAAATATAATAACATTTTCCCATCAATTAAACCTTGGGCATGCTTGTTAAATGCTTTTCATAAAATGCTTATTAAACTTCTCAGGTGTTCTGATAATAGGAGATAATTTTTGGGTTTGTAGAATTCAAGACTAAGTTGATTTTTTTTCTTGCTATTCATATGTTTTAATGAAGAGCGTCATGCCAGACCCCTATTAACTTCAGTAGGGAACGTGCCAGGTTCAAGAGGCCAAAGAAGAGACCCAGAGCCAGTAAACAAGACATGAGGTTTATTGAGGGAAACTTACATACAGGGATGGTCCAGTGGCAGTGGGCTGGATAGGAGAACTGTACAGACCAGTTGCAGCAGCCTGGGCAGGAGCACCACACCGCTTGTGAAAAGCGTGCAGTTTATATAGCATTTCACTTAGCACCCTCACCCTAGAAACCTCCACCTGGCAACCTTCATTTAACCCAAACAAGAGAGCCTCGATCTCCTGTAGGCCTGCATTCCATGGAATGAACTGGGTGTTCAGGTGTTTCTCATAGGTAAGGAATGAATCTCCAGGTTGGCTACTCCCAGATTCCTTAGTTTGGCACTCCAAACACACATTCAGGTGTATCTGCCATACGGGGTCATTCTCAGGGTATGGTTATGCTAATTTATCAGGTACGGGTACCATACAAAGAGGTAAATACTAATAAGTGCATCTCCCTTTGCACAAAAATCTATGTTACTCATGTAGATAACTGACAAGTTCAATATTAATGAAGCTTCATTTTCCATGAATAAGGGAATCTGTTAGTTACAACTCTATTTGCTAAAATATCAAGGGAGCCTGCTTTCTCGTGGGAAGGTCATTTATTTATTCATTCAAATTTGGCATTTAAAATGCTGTTGTTTATTGCATCTTCTTTATAGTTTCAGGGTATAGAAAAATCACATTGCTCCAACCACCATGGCACATGTATACCTATGTGACAAACCTGCATGTTCAGCCCATGTATCCCAGAACTTAAAGTAAAATTAAAAAAAAAAAAAAAAAAGGAAAAGAAAAATCGCATTGCTCCGAATGGGGTCCCTTTCTTTTATTTGGTATTTTTAAGCAGCAAAATCTTTATCTTTAAAACTATCTTCCACCAAAGCCTCCCCTATCTTAATATATTTGAGAAATGTGCTTTTTAGAGCTAATATGTTAGACAAACATGAAACATTTTTATAAAATCTTTCTATTCAATGTTAATTTCTAGACATAAATTTATAGGATGTTATTTTCCTTTGTAAAGGTTTTTTTTTTTTTTTTTCTCTCACTCCTCATCCTTTTACTTCTGCTTCTTCCTCTGCCTCTCTCCTAGTGAGCCTGTTCTTTTCCCTTGTGGCTCCCTCATGGCTAAAGGTTCTCAGTGGTGATGGGAGGGTGACGGATAAGGATGGAGTTTATGCAAACCACTCAGGAAGTCATTCCCAAATAGTCATGCCTGAACCCATCATCTAATATTTTGATTCAGTTGGCCTGGGGTGAGACCCAAACATATATTTTTATAAAGCTCCCCAGGTGATTCTGATATTCTCCCTTGATTTGGAATCACTGCTTTAGTGGCTGCCTCTATTCTTGGTTTATTGAGTCAGTATTTTCTTTCCCTTCGATTTCTATTACTGCAATTCACAGAACTACCCATACTCAGGCCTTACATAATTTGCATCAAATATCTCCTAAATTTAATCCACCCAATACACCTCATTCATGTTACTTTTTATTTAAAAATTGGTTTTATTATGATTGCAAAATTAATATCTGTCATAAAATTTTCAAAACACAAAACTAAAATGTTGATACATAAAAGTGGAAATCACTTATAATCATATTCCCAGATATAACCAGATCCAATTAGAATGCTAGAAACCATTGTGGCTATTTAAAGCAGAAGGAACTTAATGCAGGTGCTTCATTACAGCAGCCATGGAAGAGGATGAGGAGTTTACCAGGGCTTGATGAGGTAACCCAGTGATTAGTAATACCAAGAAGCTGCTAAGCTCCTTAACCGAGGGAAGAAGGGAAGGGCAGTGTTACCCAAACTCGGGCCAGGGCCACCAAGGAGTAGCTAGGAAGACATGCCAAGAAAGCGATTTAGCTGTTGCTGGAGAAATCCAGAGCAAACAAGGAGGGGGAGATATACCCTGGCTTCTTTCCACTCACTCCTCAATCTTTTTTTTCTTTTTTTAAAATTTGTTTATTTTAACAGGTTTTTGAGGAACAGGTGGTGTTTGGTCACATGAATAAGTTCTTTAGTGGTGATTTCTAAGATTTTGGTGCACCCATCACCTAAGCAGTGTACACTGTACCCAATGTGTAGTCTTTTATACCTTGCCAGCCCCCACCCTTTCCCCCAAGTCCCCAGAGTCCAATGTATCATTCTTACGCCTTTGCATCCTCATAGCTTAGCTCCCACATATCAGTGAGAACATACGATGTTTGGTTTTCCATTCCTGAGTTACATTACTTAGAATAATAGTCTCCAGGCCAGGTGTGGTGGCTCACGTCTGTAATCCCAGCACTTTGGGAGGCCGAGGCGGGCAGATCACAAGATCAAGAGTTCGAGACCAGCCTGACCAACATGGTGAAACCCCGTCTCTACTAAAAATACAAAAATTAGCTGGGCGTGGTGACACACACCTGTAATACCAGCTACTCAGGAGGCTGAGGCAGGAGAATCGCTGGAACGCGGGAGGCGGAGGTTGCAGTGAGCTGAGATCAATCACGCCATTGCACTCCAGCCTGGGTGACAAAGCGAGACTCCGTCTCAAAAAAAAAAAAAAAAAAAAAAAAAAAAGGGTAATAGTCTCCAATTCCATCCAGGTTGCTGCAAATGCCATTACTTCATTCCTTTTTATGGCTTTTTATACACCACATTTTCTTTCTTTTCCTTCCTTCCTTCCTCCTTCCCTCCCTCTTTTCCTTTCCTTTCCTTTCCTTTTTTTCCCTCTCTTCTTTTCTTTTCTTTCTTCTTTATTTCTCCACTCATTGATTGATGGGCATTTGGGCTGGTTCCATATTTTTGCAATTGTGAATTGTGCTGCTATAAACATGTGAGTGCAAGTATCTTTTTCGTATAATAACTTCTTTTCCTCTGGGTAGTGGAATTGCTGGATCAAATGGTAGATCTACTTTTAGTTCTTTAAGGAATCTCCACACTGTTTTCCATAGTGTTGTACTTATTAGTTTACATTCCCACCAACAGTGTAAAAGTGTTCCCCACCAACATGTATTATTTTTTGATGTTTTAATTATGGCCATTCTTGCAGAAGCAAGGTGGTTTCGCATTGTGGTTTTGATTTGCATTTCCCTGATCATAGTGATGTTGAACATTTTTCCATATGTTTGTTGACCATTTGTATATCTTCTTTTGAGAATTGTCTGTTCATGTCCTTAGCCCACTTTTTGATTAGGATTGTTTTTTTCTTTCTGATTTGTTTGAGTTCTTTGTAGATTCTGGATATTAATCTTTTGTCAGATGTATAGATTATAAAGATTTTCTCCAACTCTATGAATTGTCTGTTTACTCTGCTGATTATTTCTTTTGCTGTACAGAAGCTTTTTAGTTTAATTAAGTCCCGTTTATTTATCTTTGTTGTTGTTGCATTTGCTTTTGAGTTCTTGGTCATGAAGTCTTTGTCTAAGCCAGTGTCTAGAAGGGTTTCTCCATTGTTATCTTCTAGAATCTTTATGGCTTCAGGTCTTAGATTTAAGTCTTTGATCCATCTTGAGTTGATTTTTATATAAGGCAAGAGATGAGGATCCAGTTTCATTCTTCTACATATGGCTTGTCAATTACCCCAGCATCATTTATTAAGTAGGGTATCCTTTCCCCACTTTATGTTTTTGTTGGCTTTGTCAAAGATCAGTTGGCTGTAAGTATTTGGCTTTATTTCTGGGTCCTCTGTTTTGTTCCATTGGTCTGTGTGCCTGTTTTTATACCCGTGCCATGCTGTTTTAATGACTAGGGCTTTAGAATATAGCTTGAAGTTGGATAATGTGATGCCTCCAGATTTGTTCTTTTTACTTAGTCTTGCTTTGGCTATGTGGGCTCTTTTTCGGTTCCATATGAATTTTAGGATTGTTCTTTCTAGTTCTGTGAAGAATGATGGTGCTACTTTGATGAAAATTGCAACGTTGCTTTTGAAGTTATGGTCATTTTCACAATATTGATTCTACCCATCCATGGGCATAAGATGTGTTTCCGTTTGTTTGTGTTGTCTATGATTTCTTTCAGCAGAGTTTTATAGTTTTCTTTAGAGAGGTCTTTCACGTCCTTGGTTAGGTATATTTCTAAGTATTTTATTTTCTTGGAGCTATTGTGAAATGGGTTGAGTTCTGGATTTGATTCTCAGCTTGATCACTCTTGGTGTATAGCAGTGCTACCATTTGGTATACACCAATTTTGCATCTTGAAACTTTGCTGAATTCATTTACCAGTTCTAGGAGCTTTTTGGATGAGTCTTTAGTGTTTTCTAGGTATACGATCAAACCTTCAGCAAACAGCAACAGTTTGACTTCCTCTTTACCGATTTGGATGCCCTTTATTTCTTTCTCGCTTGATTGCTCTGGCTAGGACTTCTGGTACTATGTTAAATATAAGTGGTCAAAGTGGGCGTCCTTGTCTTGTTCTAGTTCTCAGGGGGAACGCTTTCAACTTTTTCCCATTCAGTATAATGTTGGCTCTGTGTTTGTCATAGGTGGCTTTTATTACCTTAAGATATGTCCCTTCTATGCCAATTTAGCTGAGGATTTTAATAAAAAAGGAATGCTGGATTTTGTCAAATGTCTTTTCTGCATCTATTGAGATGATTGTGTGATTTTTGTTTTAAATTCTGTTTATGTGGTGTATCACATTTATTGATTTGCAGATGCTAAACCCTCCCTGCATCCCTGGTATGAAACCCACTTGATCTTGGTGGATTATCTTTTTGATACACTATTTGCTAGTATTTTTTTTTGAAGATTTTTGCATCTATGTTCATCAGGGATATTGGTCTGTGGTTTTGTTGTTGTTCTTGTTATGTCCTGCCCTGGTTTTGGTATTAGGGTGATGCTGGCTTCATAGAATGATTTAGGGAGGATTCCCTCTTTCTTTATCTTTTGGAATAGTGTCAATAAGATTGATACAAATTCTTTGAATGTCTGAAAGAATTCAGCTCTGAATCTGTCTGGTTCTGGACTTTTTTCTTGGCAATTTTAAAATTACCATTTCAATATTGCTGCTTGTTATTGGTCTGTTCAGAGATTCTAATCTTCTTGGTTTAATCTAGGAGAGCAGTATATTTCCAGGAATTTATCCATCTCCTCTAGGTTTTCTAGTTTATGCACATGAAGGTGTTCATAGTAGCTTTGAATGATCTTTTGTATTTCTGTGGTATTCGTTGTAGTATCTCCTGTATCACTCGTAATTGAGTTTATTGGATCTTCTCTCTTTGCTTGGTTAATCTCGTTAATGGTCTATCAATTTTATTTATGTTTTCAAAGAACCAAGTTTTTGTTTCATTTGTCTTTTGTATTTTTTTGTTTAAATTTCATTTTGTTCTGCTTTGATCTTCATTGTTTCTTTTTTTCTGCTAGGTTTGGGTTTGGATTGTTCTTGTTTCACCAGTTCTGTGAGGTGTGACCTTAGACTGTCTGTTTGTTCTCTTTCAAACTTTTTGATGTAGGTGTTTAATTATATTTAACTTTCCTCTTAGCACCACTTTTGCTGTATCCCAGAGGTCTTTATAGGTTGTGTCACTATTATTCAGTTCAAAGAATTTTTAAATTTCCATCTTGATTCCATTGTTGACCCAATGATCATTCGGGAGCAGGTTATTTAATTTCCCTGTATTTGCATGGTTTTTGAGGATTCCTTTTGGAGTTGATTTCCAATTTTATTCCACTGTGGTCTGAGAGAGGACTTGATATAATTTTGATTTTCTTAAATTTACTGAGACTTATTTTGTGGCCTATCATATGGTCTATCTTGGAGAATGTTCCATGTGCTGATGAATAGAATGTATATTCTGCAGATGATGGGTAGAATGTTCTGTAAATATCTGTTAAGCCCATTTGTTGTAGGGTATAGTTTAAATCCATCGTTTCTTTGTTGACTTTCTGTCTTGATGACCCATCTAGTGCTGTCAGTGGAGTATTGAAGTCCCCCACTATTATTGTGTTGCTGTCTATCTCATTTCTTAGGTCTAGTAGTAATTGTTTTATAAATTTGGAAGCTCCAGTGTTAGGTGCATATATATTTAGAATTGTGGTGTTTTCCTGTTGGACTAGTCCTTTTATCATTGTATAATGTCTCTCTTTGTCTTTTTTAACTGCTGTTGCTTTAAAGTTTGTTTTGTCTGATATAAGCATAGCTACTCCTGCTCACTTTTGGTGTCCATTTCCATGGAATATCTTTTTCCACCACTTTACCTTAAATTTATATGGGTCCTTATGTGTTAGGTAAGTCTCCTGAAGATAGCAGAAACATAGTCGGTAAATTCTTATCCATTCTGCCATTTTGAATCTCTTAAGTGGAGCATTTAGGCCATTTACATTCAATATTAGTATTGAGATGTGAGGTATTATTCTATCCATCATGCTATTTGTTGCCTGAATATCTTGTGTGTTGTTTTCACTGTGTTATTGTTATATAGGTCCTGTAAGATTTATGTTTTAAGGAGGTTCTATTTTGTTGTATTTTGAGGATTTGTTTCAAGATTTTGAGCTCCTTTTAGCAGTTCTTGTATTTCTAGTTTGGTAATGGTGAATTCTCTCAGCATTTGTTTGTCTGGAAAAGACTGTATCTTTCCTCATTTATGAGACTTAGTTTCACTGGATACAAAATTCTCAGCTGATAAGTGTTTTGTTTAAGGAGGCTAAAAGTAGGACCCCAGTCCCTTCTAGCTTGTAGGGTTTCTGCTTAGAAATCTGCTGTTAATCTGATAGGTTTTCCTTTATAGGTTACCTGATGCTTTTGCCTCACAGCTCTTAAGATTCTTCCATTTGTCTTGGCTTTAGATAACCTGATTACTATTTGCCTAGGTGATGATCCTTTTGTGATGAATTTCCCAGGTGTTCTTTCAGATTCTTGTATTTGGATGTCTAGATATCTAGCAAGGCTGGGAAGTTTTCCTAGACCGTTCCCTCAAATATGTTTTCCAAACTTTTAGATTTCTCTTCTTCGGGTTTGGACATATAACATAGTCTCAAACTTCTGGGAGGCTTTGTTCCTTTTTTTTTTTTTTTTTGAGACAGAGTCTCGCTGTGTCACCCAGGCTGGAGTGCAGTGGTGAGATCTCGGCTCACTGCAAGCTCCGCTTCCTGGGTTCACGCCATTCTCCTGCCTCAGCCTCCCGAGTAGCTGGGACTACAGGCGCCTGCCACCACGCCTGGCTAATTTTTTGTATTTTTAGTAGAGACGGGGTTTCACCATATTAGCCAGGATGGTCTCGATCTCCTGACCTCGTGATCCACCCGCCTCAGCCTCCCAATGTTCATTTTTTAAAATTCTTTTTTCTTTGTCTTGGGCAGATTGGGTTAATTCAAAAGCCTTGCGTTCGAGCTCTGAAGTTATTTCTTCTGCTTGTCCAATTCTATTGCTGAGGGTTTCCAGTGCATTTTGCATTTCTCTAAGTGTGTCCTTGATTTCCAGAAGTTGTGATTGTTTTTTATTTATGCTGTCTATTTCACTGAAGAATTTTCCTTTCATACCCTGTAGCATGTTTTTGATTTCTTTAAGTTGGACTTCATATTTCCCTGGTGCCTCCTTGATTAGCTTAACAATCACCCTTCTGAATTCTTTTTCTGGCAATTCAGAGATTTCTTCTAGGTTTGGATCCATTGCTGGTTAGCTGGTATGATCTTTTGGGGATGTTAAAGAACCTTGTTTAATCATATACCAGAATTGTTTTCTTGGTTCCTTCTCATTTGGGTAGACTATGTCAGAGGGGCAATCTGGGATTCAAGGGCTGCTGATCAGATTCTTTTTTCACACAGGGTGCTCCCTTGATGTGTTGTCCTCCCTTTTCACTTACAAATGGGGCTTCCTGTGAGCCATATTGTAGTGATTGTTTTTTCTCTTCTGGGTTTAGCCACCCAGAGGAGCTACTGGGCTCTGAGCTGGTACTGGGGAGTGTCTGCAAAGAGTCCTGTGATGTAATCTGTCTTCAGGTCTTGCAGCCATGGATACCAGCACCTGCTCCAGTGGAGATAGCAGCGGAGTGAAGTGGACTCTGGTGAGGGTCCTTGGTTGTGTTTCTGTTTAGTGCACTGGTTTTAAGGTTGATTGCCCTCCAGCCAGGAGGTGGCACTTTCAAGAGTGCATCAGCTCCAGTCCTATAAGGAGGATTCAAATTCGCCCTAGGGATACTTGGTTAAGTATTCAGGTTTCGCAAGCAGTGGGTAGGGCCACAGAGCTCCGAAGAGATTATGACCTTTTCCTTTGGCTACCAGGGTGGATAGAGAAAGACCAGCAGGTTGGGGCAGGGATAGGCCTGTCTGAGCTCAGCCTCATCTTGGGCGGGGCTTGCTGCAGCTGCTGTGGGGGATGGTGGTGTGGTTCCCAGTCCAAAGGAGTGATATTCCCAGGGAGATTATGGCTGTCTCTGCTGAGTCACACAGGTCACCAAAGAAGTGAGGGAAAGCTGGCAGTCACAGACTCACCCCACTCCCATGTAGCCCACAGTCCTAAAGGCTGGCCTCACCCCCACTGTCCCCCCCAATAATACCGAGTCTATTTCCAGGCAGCTAGTGACCAGGGCTGAAAACTTGCCCCAAACCACAAGCCTTCTCATTGAGAAAGCAAGCAGATTCACAGTTTTTCGGCATCTCAGGGAGCCTGCAGTGGTTATCACAGTTCCTTCAAAGGGTCTCTGGGTTCTCTCGGGTTTCCTGGTATGTTCCTGTGGTAGTTCTTGGAGCAAAAATTCACGATGCGAGTCTCCACACACTGCTTTGTCCATCCAAGTGGGAGCTGCAAGCTAGTGCTGTCTGCTGTCTGCCATCTTAATCCTCATTCCCACTCCTCAATTTTACAGGTCAAATAGAACCAGTAGCTATGTAGATCCAGTGGGGTTAGCCCCACCATGATACAGAACAGGGGGAGGGCAAAAAAAATGGGTCTGAGGGCAAATAAGCATGGTCACTATTCACAGATTACTGTAAAATCAATGTTTTCATAGTCTGGCTCTGATTCCATGTCTACTGCATTGATACTAGGACTTTGGATTTGCATTAATGCCCATGCAAAGCCAAATTCCTAGACCCTCCAAAATATAACATCTCCTAATCTTTGTAATCTTCTAGCCTTCTCCTCTCAAATATGCACCATGTTATGTTCATGACATTCCCTTTTTCAAAAAGGCCTCCCTGAACCTGTCTAATTTACCTTACATTTTCTTAAGTCTCATCTCCCACATGAAATCTTTTCTACTCACCAGAGCCTTCTGTGACTGCTTTTTTAGAGAGCTACATTTACTGCTGGTCCCAGCTATTTGGCATATTTTTAAAATTCTTCTTTACCACATTATTTACATTTTTAGGTATCTTCCCTGTCTCCCCAGCTAGATTTTAATGGCCCTTGAGGGCAGGGAATGTCCATATCCCCACCACATAATTTCATGCCATAACATAGTAGATGTTCAACATATTCACATTGTGGTTGATGCTCTTGTTCTGACCAAAAGCTGTGATCAGAAGAATTCTTGGAACTATTTGCTTTTCAAGACTGTAGAGCAAGTTATCATGGGTCTCTCAATGAAATTGTAATACACAAATAGCCATATGGAAATTATAGTGTTAAATCAATTTGAGGGGTTATGCTAATCAAAGATGAAATCAATCTGATTAAAGCTATGACCCAATCCCATCTAAAGTTAACTTTAGAAGATATTTGAATCATTAATATCTTACTATGACCACCATACAGAGGAAAGGAAAATAAACAAAATAAAACAATATACTTGGTCTCCAAAGTTTTATTTTACACAATGTTCAGAATATAATAGTAATTATAAGATGTGAAGAAGCAGGAAAGTGTGGCCTATAATCAAGAGAGAGCATAATAAATGAAAGCAGACAGATGACTGGTTTTTAAGAATTAATCAACAAGGACCTTAAACAAATATTATAAATGTATAAAAGAATTTATAAAATATAGATATCAAAATTGACAGGTGGGGTATTTTAGGAAAGAAATGAAAACTGCTACAAAAGAACCAAGTGTAAATTCTTTCCCCTACCATTGCTTCATTAAGGTATAATTGACAGATAAAAATTGTATATATTTAAAGTATACAACATGGTGTTTTGTTATACATATATATTGTGAAATGATGACCACAACCAAACTAATTAATATATCAATCACCTTACAAAGTTACCTTTTTTTTTTTTGGTAAGAACAATCAAGATCTGTTCTTCCAGAAAATGTCTAGTATACAATACAGTATTCTTAACCATAGTCATTATCGTATACATTTGATCTCCAGAAAATATTCATCCTGAGTAACTGAAACTTTGTACCCTTTGACCAACATTTTCCCCACACCCCAGCGCATGGTAATCACCATTCTACTCTCTGCTTCTCAGAGTTTGACTTTTTTAGATTCCACATATAAGTGAGATCATGTAGTATTTGTCTTTCTATGTCTGGCTTATTTCACTTAGCATAATGTCCTCCAGGTTCATTCATGTTGTTACAAATGGCAAGATTTTCTTTTTTATGGCTGAATGGTATTTCATTATGTGTATGTGTATATATGTATATACACATATACCATAATGTTTTTGTCCATTTATCTATTGATGAACACTTAGGTTGTCTCCATACCTTGGGTATTGTGAACAGTGCTGCAATGAATGTGGGATGCAGTTATCTCTTTTAGATACTCTTGTAATTTCCTTTGGATATATACCCCAAAGTGGGATTGCTATATCATATGGCAGTTTTATTTTGGATTTTTTGAGGAACGACCATACTGTCTTACATAATAGCTGTACCAATTTACATTCCAACCAATATTATACAAGGATTACCTTTGTGTCACATCATCTCTAACACTTGTTATCTCCTGTCTTTTTTATAATAGCCATTTTAACAGGCATGAGGTGATAGCTCCCTGTGCTTTTGATTTGCATTTCTCTGATGATTAGTGATATTGAACACCTTTTCATATACCTGTTGGTTATTTGGATGTCTTATTTGGAAAAATGCCTATTCGGGTCCTTTGCCCATTTTTAAATTGGGTTATTTGTACTTTTGCTATTGAGTTGTGTGAATTCCTTATATATTTTGGATATTAACCTTTACTAGATATATGGTTTACAAATATTTTCTAGCGTTCCATAGGTTGCCTTTTCATTTGTTCATTGTTTCCTTTGTCGTGCAGAAGCTGTTTAGCTTGATGTAGTCCCACTTGTTTAACTTGGTTTTGATGCCTGTGCTTTTGATGCCTGTGCTTATCTATTATCATAAGCAATAATAGAAAAATTATTGCCAAGGCCAAGGTTAAGAAGACTTTTTCCTATTTTTTTCCTAAGAATTTTATGCTTTCAGGTCTAGATTTAAGTCTTTAATTCATTTTGAGTTGAATCCTTAAGTAGATGAATGGATAAATTCTGTGTTACATACAGACAATGGAATATTATTCAGTGCTAAAAAGAAATAAGCAATAAAACCATGAAAAGATGTGAAAGAAACTTAGATGCATATTACCAAATGAAAAAAGCCAATTTGAAAAGGCTACATGCTGTGTGAATCTAACTATATGGCATTCTGGAAATGGCAAAACTATAGAGACCGTAAAAATAACAGTGATTGCTAGGTGGTAGGACATACGGAGAGAAGGATGATGTGGTGCACAGAGGAATCTAAGGGACATAAAACTACTCTGTATGATACTATAATGGTAGATACATGCCATTATAGATTGGTTTCAAACCTACCAAGAATGGATACATCACCAGGAGTGAGCCCTAATATAATCTATGGGTGCTGAGTGATAATGTATGAATGTAGGTTCATTGATATTATAACAAATGTACCACTCCGGAGGGAGATGCTGATAATGGGGGAGACTGTGCATGTTTTGGGGCAGGCAGTATATGGTACATCTCTGTATCTTCCATCAGTTTTGCTGTGAACCTAAAACTGCTCTAAAAATAAAGTCTATTAAAAACAAAAAAAACAAAGAAACCTACTAGAACTAATACGTGATTTAGCAAGATTTCAGTCAATGTATAAAAGTGAATTTTATTTCTATGAATTGGCAATGAACAACTGGGAAATAAAATTTAAAACTGTGCCAATTATAATAACATCATAGCAGAAAATATTTAGGATTGAATTTAACAAAAATTATACAACATATATGTAATCAAAATAAACAGTGTTGAGAGGACTTAACAAGGCTCTCCAAATAAAAAGAAAGATATATTGAGTTGAAAGATGCATCATTATTAGGATGTCATTTTGAAATCCCAGTGGGCTTTTCTGTAGAAATTGACAAGCTAATTTTAAAATTTATGAAATAATTCAAAGGACTTGCAATAGCCAAAATAAGTTTTATAAAAGAACAAAGTTGGAGGACTTACAGAATCAAATTTTAAGATTTATACAAAGCTACTATTATTAGGATAGTGTGTTATTGGTGTAAGGACAGACAAATAGATAAATGGGCAGAATAGAGAGTACAATAATCAACCTACACTTACACATTTAATACATTTTTAACAAAGTAATGCAATTTAATGTGGGAAAGCAAAGCGTTTTCAATAAAAGGTGCTAGAACAACTGGATAATTATATGAAAAAAATGACCCTTACATGGTAATTTTTGATAATTACATGGAAAAAATTGATCTTCTGCATCCCATCATCATAAAATTACAGATGAATCATAGACTTAAGAATAGAAGCTAAACTATGAAGTTATTAGAAAAAAACAAAAGAGAATATCTTGGTGACTATGAGGTTGGTAAAGATTTCTTAGACTGTATGCTGAAAGAATAACCATGAATGAAAACACTGATAGATTGGACTT
Organism: Pan paniscus; assembly: GCF_029289425.2. Lineage (NCBI taxonomy): Eukaryota > Metazoa > Chordata > Mammalia > Primates > Hominidae > Pan > Pan paniscus. The sequence continues at coordinate 109,417,257 of NC_073255.2, read as the reverse complement.
ATATCAAAATTTCATCAAAATTCATCAAAATTACTGCTTATCAGAAGACACAGTCAAGGGAATGAATATACAGGCCATTGGCTGGAAGGAAATATTTGTAATACATGTACCTAAAAAAGCACTTGTATTCAGAATATATACAGAATGCATATCATTCTACAATAAAAAGACAATGAACCCAATAGAGAAATAGGCAAAAGACCTGAACAGACAATTCACAAGAAATGATATACAAATGACCAATATGCATATGAAAAAGTGCTCATCACCAATAGGTCCTCAGAGAAAAATGCAAATTAAAACCATCATGCAATAATGCTTCACACCCATAAGAATAGCTGAAACAAAATATCGTAATATGCTAAATGTTGATGAGGATGTGGAGCAACTAGGACTCTCAAATGTTTCTGGTTGGAATGTAAAATGGTACAGCTACTTTAAAAAATTAGCAGCTTTTAAAATAAGGTTACATATATCCTTACTACATGACACAACAATTCTACTCTTAGGTATTTATCTAAGACAAATGAAAACATGATTTTACAATAACCTATATGCAAATATTTTTAATAGCTGTATTAATCATAGGCAAAACTAGAAACAATTGAAATGTCCATCAACAAATGAATGGATAAACAGATCGTAGTATTGTCTTAGTCAGCTTGGGCATAATAAAATACCATAGACTGAGTGGTCTAAACAACAAAAATTTATTTCTCACAATTCTGGAGGCTGTGAAGTCCAAGATCAAGGTCTTGGTTAATTCAGTTCCTGGGGAGGGCTTTCTTCTTGGCTTGTAGATGACCACTCTCTTGTTATGTCCTCACATGGCCTTTCCTTGGTGCATACATGATGGGAGAGGAGAGAGAGAGAATGTCTTCCTCTTCTTACAAGGCCACAAATTATATTGGATTAGGACCCTACCTTTGTGACCTCATCAAATCTTAATTAACTTCTAAAATCCCTATCTCCAAATTCAATCACATTGGGAACAGGACTTCAACATATGAAATTTGGGGGACACCATTCTGTCTATAGCAAGATATTCATCCAATGGAATACTACTAAACAATAAAAATAAATGAATGACTGAATTTCATAGATACTATGAGTGAAAGAAGCCGGATACTAAGGAATACAGACTTTTAATTCCACTTAAATAGTGACAGAAGTCAAAGGGTGTTTGACTGTGGGTCAGAAGAGATTAACTAGGCAGTTGCACAAGGGAAACTTCTTTAGCAATGCTTTGTTTGGAGTGAGGTGATAGTTCCACAGGTGTATACATTTGTCAAAACACATTGACTCTACTTAAGAATTGTGCATTTTAGGCTGGGTGTGGTGGCTCATGCCTGTAATCCCAGCACTTTGGGAGGCTGAGATGGGTGAATCATGAGGTCAGGAGATACAGACCATCCTGGCTAACACGGTGAAACCCCATCTCTACTAAAAGTACAAAAAATTAGCTGGGCATGGTGGCAGGCACCTGTAGTCCCAGCTACTCAGGAGGCTGAGGCAGGAGAATGGCTTGAACCTGGGAGGCGGAGTTTGCAGTGAGCCAAGATCATGCCACTGCACTCCAGCAAAAAAAAAAAAAAAAAAAAGATTTGTGCATTTTATTGTGTGTTAGTTATATCTTAACAAACAAACAAACAAAAAGGCAACTGAAGCAAGAAATTTCCCTGACCCCCTCACGGGAACTGGAGTGGACTGGTGCTGGATCTAGCTGGCTGCTTCGGCATTGGCAGGGGCAAACTCCCCTCACTTGGACCCATTGTGCTTCACCCCTTGTGGGAGGGAGTGCCCAGGTGAGTGGGTGCAGGAGCTGCAGTGAGCAGTTTTGGGTGCCAGCTGGGGCAAACTCCATGTGGGGCCCCATGGCAGCATCTAGTGGGTGCCTGCAACCCTGAAGCCCCAGAGGGTGTATGTTACTGTGCTCTTTTAACTTTGCTGTCCACAAATGGCTTAAATGTTAAACAGCTTAGTGGGCCCTCTGCCTTTTTGTGTGAGGCAGTTGCTCTCCACCAGCATGGGCAGAGGTTCTGTGTGACAGCCTTTAGCATCCACACCCGTGGCACCTGAGCTCTTATTCCGCATCCAGGAGGAATCAGCTTGCACAAACGAATTGAAGAGTGGTGAATAGGGAGGATTTTATTGCCAATGAAAGTGGCTGTCAACAGGAAGGGGAGCTGAAAGGGGATGGAGTGGGAAAGTGATCCCTCAGAGTCCAGCTGTCTCCCACCAGACTCCTCTCTGAAGCAACACCATCAAGCCAACCCTCTGAAATTAAGCTGCCTCTCTCTGACATCCAACTGTAGTCACAGACGTCCAGCTGCTGCTTCTCTTCTCTGCTTTCTGTTGGTGGAGCCTGGGGTTTTTATGGGCACAGGATCTGGGGCCAGGTGGCCCATGGGTGGTTTTGGAAAAGGCAACATTTGAGCAGGAAAACAGGAATGCATGTTCTCATTTTGAGCGGCAGTTCCAGGCTTGAGAGTGGGGCCCTCACTGGGGACCCACCCTCTTCTTCCCAGAATTCCCCTGCCTCCTGTCCCTATCACAACTAAGAAAACCTCTTTTTCGGTGATTTTCATGTACTCCCAGGTTAGGGAGCAGTATTCTAACAGAGCTTTTCCATTTTAAATGATGTTACAAATTATGGAGCAGTTAGGGGATTTCAAATTAACACATTTATTATGTGCCTTCATGTAATAGACCCTTCAGTTCATAGAATACAAATTAGAGAAGGGACTTGCTCAAGGTCATATTACTAATGACTTATGGGATGGGAACCATATTTCTAACATCTAAGCTTAGACCCTTTGGTATTAAAGAAAAAATAGTACAGCACACCAAGTAGGGATAAAGGGGTTCAGGATGCTAGAGCTGGCTGTCTCCCAGGTTGTAATCCTAAACCTTCATTTGGGTTGTGAGGAACAATTTAGGAGCAGGCAGATTTTCTGTGGTGCTGACCGTGCAGAGGCAGGGAATGTGATCGGAGAAGGTGTCTCCAGTCACCAGCAGCCCTCTCAGTTCTGTAACTTTACCAAAGTATTTTCTTCAGACTTTCAAGCCTTTCCTTCCAGGGATGGGCTTTTCAAGTTTAACCTCTGAGGCACCAGTTCTACCATTAGCATTTTCCTTTCTAAGGCATTTTCAAAATTTTCAATGGATGTTTCTCCACATTTAGAATTCTCTGGGGGCAGGAATCATGGTCATACGTCTAACACAATAGTGGGGACTGAATGTTTGTGGGATAACTCTAGTTATTTAACAAAAAGAAGAAATCATCCTCATTTCCATCAGTGACAGCTTGCAGTGTTATGCAACCACTTTGACATAACTTCATGAACTGCAGAATTAAATCTGCAACCACAAAAGAAAGAAACTGATTTCTCATGGCCCTTTTGTAATTTCAGAAAGGTTTTGGGAAGTCTTTAAATTGAATTTAACTGTTGAGCACAGGCTGAACTTAAAACCCTCATCTGTTTTAAGTCATTTCCTCCCTCCCGTACACTATACACTCATAGGGGTTTTGAATCCTAAGTGCTTTGGCTGTGGACATAAGCTCTCTGTGAAAGGCCAAGGAACCCAAGGGGCTGAGATTACTGCCTGCATCACCACATTCTTTTTGTTTGAATTCATTCAGCCGAAAACCACTGAGTGGTTGTAGAATGCCCTGCACACAGCCACGGGGTCTCATCAGGCCACAAAGGTGGGTAGAAAGAGCCCTGCCTCTCAAGGAAGGTCAGCGTTATTATTCAGGAAGGAACACAGGAAGATGGGAAGAAAAAAAAATATTTCTCAACAACAATAAGCTCAAATTTTCCTACTTCAGAAGGAAGATATAATTGGCATCTACCTAGAAGCCATACGCTATGGTAATTTATTTTTAAATTTGTGTCCTGGCACTCACTGCACTAATTATTCCACTGGTACCCAGTGAATCTTCCTGAACACAAGGGAAGTCCATTTTATTAATCAGGAAAATGGTTGTAACAAGCCACTGATATTTGGGGTAAGTTTGAGACAAGGAGAGTTGCTTTCTTGCTCACAGTACAGTCCAATAAGGGTAAGGAGGGGAAGGAATGGCAGTTGTGTGTGTTCTTCTCTACACAGTTATTCAGGGCCTCAGGTGCCATTTATAGCATGACTCTGCTATTGTTTAGTGTTTGTCCTTTGCTGCATTAGGCTGGTAAATGGAGAAAGAGAGAGCTCATGGAGGACCACAAAGGAGGTTGGTTTAGGGACTAGTTCAAGAAGTGCCTTAGCATCACCTCTGCCTACATTCTGTTGGCCAGAACTCATTGATACGGCTTCCACTAACTTCAGGGGAAGCTGCAAAATGTGGTCTAGTTTTGCCTAGAAGAAAAATAAATAAGGATTCACGAGCACATAGCACTGTCTCTGCCACAGTATATAATAGTAGGTGGCAATAACATAAATTCTTTCTATATTCAGATACTTAAATATTTACTGACAAATGGGAAAAAGAGTATGTTCCATGCTAATCTTCCCAAGGGGTGTTGGTTCTGCTTCTGGGTGTGTTACTTGTAGACAGTGGTCCATTCATCTCTATACCACCTTCGTGACCAATGCCTATTCCTCAACTTATAATTTAACAATTGGCATTGATTGTATACATGCTCCCACAGAACAGGTATTTGCTGCAATACTAAAATTATACATATTTTGAGGGCTCTGCAGCCTTCAGCTGATCGGGAGTCAGAACACAAGATTCCATGATAAGGCTTCTCAATTGTTGTTTTGTTCCTTCACTTTCTTATATTATATCAATCAGCAGAGTTATTGGTTAATATATCCCATTGTAATTGAAGACAGCAAAGATCTGTTAGAAAATAATGCCTCTTAACCTCCTACTTTCCTAGTCAGATAGTAACAATTCCAAAACTAAATCAGAAGCACCTGTTAGGAATGAGGCTCTCAATAGGTGGAGGTGGTAGGGGCAGAGAGAGGGAAGTAGGTCCAGATCTCTAACTAACTCTGAGCAGGGAAGGAAGACAGGGCTGGGAGCCCTTGGCAGCATGCAGAGAGAGGGAAGTAGGTCCAGATCTCTAACTAACTCTGAGCAGGGAAGGAAGACAGGGCTGGGAGCCCTTGGCAGCATGCAGAGAGCTTGAGGGTGCCAGGGTCCTCAGAAAAGTTGAAAGCAGGGAGAATCGTTTCAGCAGAATTCCTAGGTGTTATTTTAGCTGCCTTGGGTCAAGTACCACAGGCATAACTGGACGGACCTCCCTTGGTCTCAATGCAATGTATGGGTTAAGAGCTAGGGAATTCCCTATACTGGGCTCCCAAGTGGGTGCTCATGGTTGATCACGCATTAAAAATCTATAGGTACTGCCCTAGGCCATGCCTCAGTGAAACCATCTCAACGTTTTCTTAGAGATTCTTTATCAAAGACCTGACAGAGATCTGGAGGATTAAAGAGTAGTGATACTGGTGATAATTAGAAATCCAGACCTCCATTCCTTCCTGCCAGAGCTGTCACTCCCAGGAAAGTCACAATTTCATTTCCTAATGAGATATAACATTCTGTTCCAAGGGCATTTTTTAGTTCTCACTGCTCTGTGTGTTGCACTATGTAACTGAGGGGTCCTGGCCTACACATTTCCATGTGGTTAATTACAACAGCATGTGGTAGAAGTCCTTACTGAATATGTAATCTGATGCCACTAATATGATGGTGTCAGGTGCATAAAATGCTCGAGACAGTTAGTTGTGTTTCTTTTCTTTTTTGTGTGTGTGGAATAAATTACTTCATTGGGAGTTTGGAAACTTGCCCAGTAGTTTTTGAGAGCAGGAAAGTTTCTCTCTTTGTCATAAAGAGACTTCTTGCAAATAAAGCCCCTGTAATACAGGCCTGTATGAGACAGGGCTCCTCTGTACCCTTGTCATGTGCTTTGTACCTTGTGTAAGTAGGAGGGAGCAGAAAGGTGGAAGGAGAGGTGCCTAGAAGTCTCATACATGAGGGTGGTGAGAATAAAGATGAGACTGAGAGATGAGAGCAAGGACAAGCGAGGAGAAGAGTAGGTGGCAATAACATAAATTATATCTATATTAAGATACTGAAATATTTAAACTAGTAGACCAACAGCAGAGAGGAATGAGTAGCATAGAGACTTTGAGAGTAAAGAGCTCAGCATATTTCATTCACTTGAAATTAATTTAAGAAATGCAGAAATCACTCCATAAATATGAGGCCCCAGGTCAAAAGAATAGTTACTTATTGGATGCCTTAGGGTAGTCCCCAAAATAGATGTAACCATTACCAGTGCATAAGTCACATAATCTCTTCCAGTCTATTTCCTCACATGCGAAATGGGGACAATAGTAGTATGTACTTAATAGAGTTATTGAGAGGTTTATAAGAGATGATATATGTAAAGCCTTTGGCATGGAATCTATCATAGAGTGAGAACTCAATATAGTTTAGTGATGATTATGGGAATGGTGATGAAGATGATGGAAGACACAGAAGAGGATGCCACAAGAATCAAGCTGATTAAATGAATTTAAATGGAGCAAGAGATAACCAGATTTAAAAATTACTGGGACATTTTCCAGACCCATGAAAGAGCTATATGATACCTATGGTTTATTTGCAGATTAATTACATCCCATCTATTCCTACACTCTCCAAACATATGGACGAAGTAGAAAGTAAAACTAGGAGAAAAGCCAGCACCTGTGTTGGAGGGAATATCAAGAAATCCTTTTTTATGGGGAATTGTAGTTGAGTATCTAAGACAGGTGAGTGTCTATAGTGTTCTTAAAGACTTCTAAAGGTGTGGTTTTTCTCAATAGTTGGGTTCAGGGTCTAATTATCTGGATGTTTAACTTAAACACCATTTCAGTCTGGTTCTGGTCTTCCTGGCAATGCACAACAGATGGAGTTCTATATAACCCATGACCCATAAGGTTGGAAGATAGGAATAACATCCATGCTACAACCTAGCTGTACTAAACCAGGCTTAGCAAAGATTCCTAAGGGTGAGCTAAAGGTCGTGTGTCATCTGCCTTCAATCAGAGATGTTTGTGGGGAAAATGAGGAGCATGTCATGGCACAATGTAGTCCAGCTGCCTGAAGAACCTCCAGGGAAGAGAATCCAGAGGCAATAATACAAAGCAGGCAGAGTTCAAGGTGACTCATGTGGCAGCTTTGGATAGGCCCATTCTGACATCAAAATAGCCACCAAAGAGTGGAAGTTCTATGTGGAAGTTTAGTCTGCACGGTCCCTTTGGGACTATTTGGGGTTTGATCCATGGTAGAGCTGATTATAAATTCAGCTATAACGGGACCTCTTATTGCTTCCATCGGCTCTGTCAGAGCCTTCTTTTCCAGGCCTTTGTCACCTTTGTGAATCTTCACTGCATTCTTCTATATTCCTCATTCACCTCTTAAACTGAGAGGAACAAATCTGAACCCTGGGTTATACTTAGAGTCTGACTCAAAATACCTGCAGCCCAAGGATCTTTTGCCAGGTGTTTTAGGCCAATGTCATATTTCTCATAATTCATCCCAGGGAAATCCTCCTACAAATAAGCAAATAAATAAAACAAGAGCGCACTTTTCCTGACTCAAATGTATCATGTGTTCCAACATGTGAATGTTTTCCATTTTATTAGTGCTAAATCTCTCATTCTTCATGGTTTGGTTTTATAGTTTTGGGGTCCTTAAGTACATAACTTGCATCTGAAAAACAGAGGTGGTGTCTTTTTAATCTGTGTTTCTCTATTGTCTTAAACAATACTAACACCATAGGCAAATAGCAAACGCTTCTTGAGCAAATGAACAAATAAGGCATGAAAAAAAGCAACCATCTTTTCGCTTATTCTGATTTTTATTTCAGATCCTAGATCAGAGGCTTGAATTCACCAATCTGTGTACACACAGCTGGATGCAATACCCTTGGTTTTCCTGGTACCATCTGCTCACTAAATCATCCCCTGAAGGCCAAAAACAGAACAAAAGCAGCATTGGCGAAAGGGGAAAAGAGGTACGGAAACTGGACAGGTAGAGGTGTTTAAGGAAATGGCAGACATTAGCAGATGTCACAGAGATTTATTTCTTTTTCTATGGGGATTTACTCTAGTGACTAAACTCTGTTTCAGCGTTTTTCTTCCCCCCAGAAAGCACTTGGAGCATTCATCATTTGCTGTGGGAGCTGCTTTGTGGGCAAAACTTTCTTTCCTTTCGGGTCTTGGATTCAGGGTTTAGACTTGAAATATTAAGAGGAACAACACCTTGAAGTTTCAGGGACAGAGAAAGTGCAAAGCCTAGGATGAGGAGGAGTTGTCAAGATAAATTCTCAAGGTACCTTTCTCAAAAGCATTCTTTCTCCTACTCACCTCTGGTGCAACCACATCCAGGAAGGGTGAGGAGTGAAGGCCTCAGACCGTCTGTGTGGTGGGAAATACAAGAGATTTGAGCTCTTGGCATAGTGTTTCAGGCCGTGTTTTGGAACCAGTGCCCAGAAAACAGGTGCTATGTTTTCTTGAGGGAGCATCCTCAGGGTTAAGGCTTTGAGAGTTGCCAACGAGCAGGGAAACCCATGCGTAAGTCATACACTTTAGGAAACTCAATAAATCCTCACTGATTAATTCCAGATCACCACCCGCTTCCCAGTCAGAGAAGAACATGTTCCTCAAAATTACCTTTGAAGATGGGAATTGCTTGGAAAGGTTTAAAAGAGGGAAGTCTTTTTAATTTTTTTGGTCATATATATTTATTTTACAATTAACTATGCCATAATGGAGTTTTTATGATGATTTTGTTTGGATACCACAAATAGAAATAAAAGATAGAAATTATCATTCACCTTAAACAATGGAAAACCAAGGGACAGAGAGGTCATTGGAAAAGTGACTCTCCATGATCATTTCCGTTCAGCACAATTAAAATCAGTGGTTTGGTAAATAAGTGTTATGGAGATTTGTCAGAGAATAGTAGAAATCTGAATTCTCATCTCCATTATGAAAGACGCTCATTTTAGTTAGAGTACTGCTAGTTACTGTAACAGACAAACTCCACAATTTCAGTGGCCTTTACAAGAAACATTTGTTTTTGCTAACGTAACAGTTCATTGTGTGTATAACTGGTTAACAGCAGAGTGGTGAAAGGCACAGTTGCCCCACTCTTATTTAGGGACAAAGGCACAGTGGCTTTGCCATCTTAAATGTGTGCCTTCCTTTAGAGATTTTGATCTTTCCAGATTTCAACATTTGGGATTGTGGTATTCAGCACTGTGTCTTTTGAAATTATGGCCCAAACCCCTCCCAAGGACACCCTGGAAACCAACACAAACCAGAGGGTAGGGGAAAAGAAAGGATGGAGAAGGCATGTCTTCTTCTGACACATAACACTTCTGCTCATATTCCACTGATGACCATTCATCACAGGGCCTCACCCAAATAGGCATGGAGCTGAGAATGTAGTCACTGTCCACGCAGCCACCTTCTGGGTAGAACTCTACACTCTTGAAATGGGAATCTCGAAGCCACTGGGGGATAGCTGGGGAACTCTGTCATGAAAAGAATTAGGAAATGTGTTGAAATGGGGGAAGCAATAAAGTCAAGTTTATAAAGCCATTTTTGAGTTCTGAATCTGCCATCTAACAGCTGGATAATTTAGTCTTTTTGATCAAGTTTCCTCATCTATAAAGTCAAGTTCATAACAACAGCTGACAAGATTGCAGTGAGAACTAAATAAAACACTAAACGTGAGCAATTTTTTTTTTTTAATAAACCAGCTCCTGGTGCTGTGAATACACAGAGTAGTTAGTTTTTTGTTTTTTTTTAAAATAGACTTACTACATATTTTTAGAGGCTTGCTCTTCAAGTCACTGGCTAATTAATAAAGAAAAATATGTATTCCTTATGCTTATATGATATTTCTTAATTATTACATTAGGAAAAGATACTGGATTTTTAAAAGTACAATTTGGAAATCTGGAGTTGGGATAATGGAGAGAAAGCCTGGTCTCTAATTGCTGCTCTGACACTGGCCAGCTGACCAACCGCAATCTGGTCACTTCATCTGTCTGGGCTGCAATTTCCTCAGAGGTAAAAAAAAAAAAAAAAAAAAAAGTGGTTAGCTAAATAGTCCTTCCTGATCTGGAATGAGACAATATGAGGAAGAAACTCATCTCAATGACTCATCCACATTATCAGGTTGAAATCACGAGGAGGTCAGTGGAGAAATAACACCCAACATATAAATTTAGAGGTAACATCATTTCACAATTTGAAGCAAAAAATGATTATTTTCTAACCTCTTAATGGAATAAGTAAACACTTATTTACTGCTTTTATTTTTTTTTGTTTAACAGCAAAATTTGACTTTTTTTATGAGAATTGAACTTTTTTTAAATTTTTTAATTATTTTATTTTATTATTATTATACTTTAAGTTTTAGGGTACATGTGCACAATGTGCAGCTTAGTTACATATGTATACATGTGCCATGCTGGTGTGCTGCACCCATTAACTCATCATTTAGCATTAGGTATATCTCCTAAAGCTATCCCTCCCCCCTCCCCCCACCCCACAACAGTCCCCAGAGTGTGATGTTCCCCTTCCTGTGTCCATGTGATCTCATTGTTCAATTCCCACCTATGAGTGAGAAAATGTGGTGTTTGGTTTTTTGTTCTTGTAATAGTTTACTGAGAATGATGATTTCCAATTTCATCCATGTCCCTACAAAGGACATGAACTCATCATTTTTTTATGGCTGCATATATTCCATGGTGTATATGTGCCACATTTTCTTAATCCAGTCTATCATTGTTGGACATTTGGATTGGTTCCAAGTCTTTGCTATTGTGAACAGTGCCGCAATAAACATACGTGTGCATGTGTCTTTATAGCAGCATGATTTATAGTCCTTTGGGTATATACCCAGTAATGGGATGGCTGGGTCAAATGGTATTTCTAGTTCTAGATCCCTGAGGAATCGCCACACTGACTTCCACAATGGTTGAACTAGTTTACAGTCCCATCAACAGTGTAAAAGTGTTCCTATTTCTCCACATCCTCTCCAGCACCTGTTGTTTGCTGACTTTTTAATGATTGCCTTTCTAACTGGTGTGAGATGGTATCTCATTGTGGTTTTGATTTGCATTTCTCTGATGGCCAGTGATGGTGAGCATTTTTTCATGTGTTTTTTGGCTGCATAAATGTCTTCTTTTGAGAAGTGTCTGTTCATGTCCTTCGCCCACTTTTTGATGGGGTTGTTTTTTCTTGTAAATGTGTTGGAGTTCATTGTAGATTCTGGATATTAGCCCTTTGTCAGATGAGTAGGTTGTGAAAATTTTCTCCCATTTTGTAGCTTGCTTGTTCACTCTGATGGTAGTTTCTTTTGCTGTGCAGAAGCTCTTTAGTTTGATTAGATCCCATTTGTCAATTTTGGCTTTTGTTGCCATTGCTTCATGTCCTTGCCCATGCCTATGTCCTGAATGGTAATGCCTAGGTTTTCTTCTAGGGTTTTTATGGTTTTAGGTCTAACGTTTAAGTCTTTAATCCATCTTGAATTGATTTTTGTATAAGGTGTAAGGAAGGGATCCAGTTTCAGCTTTCTACATATGGCTAGCCAGTTTTCCCAGCACCATTTATTAAATAGGGAATCCTTTCCCCATTGCTTGTTTTTCTCAGGTTTGTCAAAGATCAGATAGTTGTAGATATACGACGTTATTTCTGAGGGCTCTGTTCTGTTCCATTGATCTATATCTCTGTTTTGGTACCACTACCATGCTGTTTTGGTTACTGTAGCCTTGTAGTATAGTTTGAAGTCAGGTAGCATGATGCCTCCAGCTTTGTTCTTTTGGCTTAGGATTGACTTGGAGATGCAGGCTCTTTTTTGGTTCCATATGAACTTTAAAGTAGTTTTTTCAAATTCTGTGAAGAAAGTCATTGGTAGCTTGATGGGGATGGCATTGAATCTATAAATTACCTTGGGCAGTATGGCCATTTTCACGATATTGATTCTTCCTACCCATGAGCATGGAATGTTCTTCCATTTGTTTGTATCCTCTTTTATTTCATTGAGCAGTGGTTTCTAGTTCTCCTTGAAGAGGTCCTTCACATCCCTTGTAAGCTGGATTCCTAGGTATTTTATTCTCTTTGAAGCAATTGTGAATGGGAGTTCACTCATGATTTGGCTCTCTGTTTGTTATTGGTGTATAAGAATGCTTATGATTTTTGTACATTGATTTTGTATCCTGAGACTTTGCTGAAGTTGCTTATCAGCTTAAGGAGATTTTGGGCTGAGACAATGGGGTTTTCTAGATACAATCATGTCATCTGCAAACAGGGACAATTTGACTTCCTCTTTTCCTAATTGAATACCCTTTATTTCCTTCTCCTGCCTGATTGCCCTGGCCAGAACTTCCAACACTATGTTGAATAGGAGTGGTGAGAGAGGGCATCCCTGTCTTGTGCCAGTTTTCAAAGGGAATGCTTCCAGTTTTTGCCCATTCAGTATGATATTGGCTGTGGGTTTGTCATAGATAGCTCTTATTATTTTGAAATACGTCCCATCAATACCTAATTTATTGAGAGTTTTTAGCATGAAGGTTGTTGAATTTTTTCAAAGGCCTTTTCTGCATCTATTGAGATAATCATGTGGTTTTTGTCTTTGGTTCTGTTTATATGCTGGATTACATTTATTGATTTGTGTATATTGAACCAGCCTTGCATCCCAGGGTTGAAGCCCACTTGATCATGGTGGATAAGCTTTTCGATGTGCTGCTGGATTCGGTTTGCCAGTATTTTATTGAGGATTTTTGCATCAATGTTCATGAAGGATATTGGTCTAAAATTCTTTTTTTTGGTTGTGTCTCTGCCTGGCTTAGGTATCAGGATGATGCTGGCCTCATAAAATGAGTTAGGGAGGATTCCCTCTTTTTCTGTTGATTGGAATATTTTCAGAAGGAATGGTACCAGTTCCTCCTTGTACCTCTGGTAGAATTCGGCTGTGAATCCATCTGGTCCTGGACTCTTTTTGGTTGGTAAGCTATTGATTATTGCCACAATTTCAGCTCCGGTTATTGGTCTATTCAGAGATTCAACTTCTTTCTGGTTTAGTCTTGGGAGGGTGTATGTGTCGAGGAATTTATCCATTTCTTCTAGATTTTCTAGTTTATTTGCATAGAGGTGTTTGTAGTATTCTCTGATGGTAGTTTGTATTTCTGTGGGATCAGTGGTGATATGCCCTTTATCATTTTTTATTGTGTCTATTTGATTCTTCTCTCTTTTCTTCTTTATTAGTCTTGCTAGCAGTTTATCAATTTTGTTGATCCTTTCAAAAAACCAGCTCCTGGATTCATTAATTTTTTGAAGGGTTTTTTGTGTCTCTATTTCCTTCAGTTCTGCTCTGATTTTAGTTATTTTTTTGCCTTCTGCTAGCTTTTGAATGTGTTTGCTCTTGCTTTTCTAGTTCTTTTAATTGTGATGTTAGGGTGTCAATTTTGGATCTTTCCTGCTTTCTCTTGTGGGCATTTAGTGCTATAAATTTCCCTCTACACACTGCTTTGAATGTGTCCCAGAGATTCTGGTATGTTGTGTCTTTGTTCTCGTTGGTTTCAAAGAACATCTTTATTTCTGCCTTCATTTCGTTATGTACCCAGTAGTCATTCAGGAGCAGGTTGTTCAGTTTCCATGTAGTTGAGCGGTTTTGAGTGAGTTTCTTAATCCTGAGTTCTAGTTTGATTGCACTGTGGTCTGAGAGACAGTTTGTTATAATTTCTGATCTTTTACATTTGCTGAGGAGAGCTTTACTTCCAAGTATGTGGTCAATTTTGGAATAGGTGTGGTGTGGTGCTGAAAAAAATGTATATTCTGTTGATTTGGGGTGGAGAGTTCTGTAGATGTCTATTAGGTCCGCTTGGTGCAGAGCTGAGTTCAATTCCTGGGTATCCTTGTTAACTTTCTGTCTCGTTGATCTGTCTAATGTTGACAGTGGAGTGTTAAAGTCTCCCATTATTATTGTGTGGGAGTCTAAGTCTCTTTGTAGGTCACTCAGGACTTGCTTTATGAATCTGGGTGCTCCTGTATTGGGTACATATATATTTAGGATAGTTAGCTCTTCTTGTTGAATTGATCCCTTTATCGTTATGTAATGGCCTTCTTTGTCTCTTTTGATCTTTGTTGGTTTAAAGTCTGTTTTATCCGAGACTAGGATTGCAACCCCTGCCTTTTTTTGTTTTCCATTTGCTTGCTAGATCTTCCTCCATCCTTTTATTTTGAGCATATGTGTGTCTCTGCATGTGAGATGGGTTTCCTGAATACAGCGCACTGATGGGTCTTGACTCTTTATCCAATTTGCCATTCTTTGTCTTTTAATTGGAGCATTTAGTCCATTTACATTTAAAGTTAATATTGTTATGTGTGAATTTGATCCTGTCATTATGATGTTAGCTGGTGATTTTGCTCATTAGTTGATGCAGTTTCTTCCTAGCCTCAATGGTCTTTACAATTTGGCATTATTTTGCAGTGGCTGGTACCAGTTGTTCCTTTCCATATTTAGTGCTTCCTTCAGGAGCTCTTTTAGGGCAGGCCTGGTGGTGACAAAATCTCTCAGCATTTGCTTGTCTGTAAAGTATTTTATTTCTCCTTCACTTATGAAGCTTAGTTTGGCTGGATATGAAATTCTGGGTTGAAAATTCTTTTCTTTCAGAATGTTGAATATTGGCCCCCACTCTCTTCTGGCTTGTAGAGTTCCTGCCAAGAGATCTGCTATTAGTCTGATGGGCTTCCCTTTGTAGGTAACCCGACCTTTCTCTCTGGCTGCCCTTAACATTTTTTCCTTCATTTCAACTTTGGTGAATCTGACAATTATGTGTCTTGGAGTTGCTCTTCTTGAGGAGTATCTTTGTGGCGTTCTCTGTGTTTCCTGAATCTGAACGTTGGCCTGCCTTGCTAGATTGGGGAAGTTCTCCTGGATAATATCCTGCAGAGTGTTTTCCAACTTGGTTCCATTCTCCCTGTCACTTTGAGGTACACCAATCAGACATATATTTGGTCTTTTCCCATAGTCCCATACTTCTTGGAGGCTTTGTTCGTTTCTTTTTATTCTTTTTTCTCTAAACTTCCCTTCTCGCTTCATTTCATCTTCCATCACTGACACCCTTTCTTCTAGTTGATCACATTGGCTCCTGAGACTTCTGCATTCTTCACGTAGTTCTCGAGCCTTGGCTTTCAGCTCCATCAGCTTCTTTAAGCACTTGTCTGTATTGGTTATTCTAGTTATACATTCATCTAAATTTTTTTCAAAGTTTTTATCTTCTTTGCCTTTGGTTTGAATTTCCTCCTGTAGCTCAGAGTAGTTTGATCATCTGAAGCCTTCTTCTCTCAACTCATCAAAGTCATTCTCTGTCCAGCTTTGTTCCATTGCTTTGTAGGAGGAGAGGCACTCTGCTTTTCAGAGTTTGCAGTTTTTCTGCTCTGTTTTTTCCCCATCTTTGTGGTTTTATCTACTTTTGTCTTTGATGATGGTGACGTACAGATGGGTTTTTGGTGTGGATGTCGTTTCTGTTTGTTAGTTTTCCTTCTAACAGACAGGACCCTCAGCTGCAGGTCTGTTGGAATTTGCTAGAGGTCCACTCCAGACCCTGTTTGCCTGGGTACCAGCAGCGGTGGCTGCAGAACAGCGGATTTTCGTGAACCGCAAATGCTGCTGTCTGATCGTTCCTCTGGAAGTTTTGTCTCAGAGGAGTACCCAGCCGTGTGAGGTGTCAGTCTGCCCCTACTGGGGGGTACCTCCCAGTTAGGCTACTCAGGGGTCAGGGACCCACTTGAGGAGGCAGTCTGCCCGTTCTCAGATCTCCAGCTGCGTGCTGGGAGAACCACTGCTCTCTTCAAAGCTGTCAGACAGGGACATTTAAGTCTGCAGAGGTTACTGCTGTCTTTTTGTTTGTCTGTTCCCTGCCCCCAGAGGTGGAGCCTACAGAGGCAGGCAGGCCTCCTTGAGCTGTGGTGGGCTCCACGCAGTTTGAGCTTCCCGGCTGCTTTGTTTACCTAAGCAAGCCTGGGCAATGGCGGGTGCCCCTCCCCCAGCCTCACTGCTGCCTTGCAGTTTGATCTCGACTGCTGTGCTAGCAATCAGTGAGACTCCATGGGCATAGGACCCTCCGAGTCAGGTGTGGGATATAATCTCCTGGTGCGCCATTTTTTAAGCCTGTAGGAAAAGCACAGTATTCGGGTGGGAGTGACCCGATTTTTCAGGTGCCATCTATCACCCCTTTCTTTGACTAGGTAAGGGAACTCCCTGACACCTTGCACTTCCCGAGTGAGGCAATGCCTTGCCTTGCTTCGACTTGTGCACGGTGCGCTGCACCCACTGTCCTGCGCCCACTGTCTGGCACTCCCTAGTGAGATGAACCCGGTACCTCAGATGGAAATGCAGAAATCACCCGTCTTCTGCGTCGCTCACTCTGGGAGCTGTAGACCAGAGCTGTTCCTATTCGGCCATCTTGGCTCCACCTCCTATTTACTAATTTTAGATGGGTCTAGTGTTTCAAAAAGGTATGTTTTCTCATTTGCTCCACATTTTCTCCCTAGTTTTGTTTTTACATTTTTCTTCTTGAGTGAATAGGGGAAATAGTGTATAAAATAGAGGTATGATTGAGTAGACATTTCAATGGCAAGTAAGCATAAGACTTTGACAAAAAATTTTCCCCTTAATAAGTCTGATATAAGGATTTGGAAAGAAAGATTTAGGGCAGACAAGCATCTTATGTGATTGAACTGATTTCTGTGTTCCGTGAACAGTGAATAAATAGTGATGAAGACAGTAAAATATGTCAACAATTAACAATTACTAGTGATACTTTATTTTGGTTCTTGCTTTTCTAAACTGTTAACCATGAACATATAAGTATTTAAAACATATATTATTCATTAAATGTATGATCATGCTTATTTAACCAGCAGTATGGTCTCGGCTTAGTCTCATAGCCGTAGCCTCTCTGACCCTCATTTTCTTTCCTTTTTTTTTTTCTTTTTCAAATATCCCTTTCATTGTGAAATGTAACATGACAAAAATTGTCTATTCCTAAAAAATGGAGAAACATAGACGTATATCTTAATGTATATTTTAAATACCTGAACAGTCATTGCATAGGTCAGGAAATACAATATAGGAATCTTGACATCCAATACAGCAATTCTCCCAGCTTGTTCTTCAAGAGTGGTGGTGTGGGTCTTCTCTGCCCTTTGTCATTCCATTTAAATTTTAGAAAGAGATTTTTAAGTTCTAACAAAAATCCTGCTAGGACTTTGATTAGGATTGCCTTAAATTTACAGATCAATGTGAAGAGAATGTACTTCTTTATAATATTGGGTCTTCTAATCACAAACACAGAATATTTATCAATTATTTATTGAGGTCTTTGTCTTTTTCTCATGAAGTTTTATAATTATCTTTGTAGAAGTCTGGCATGTTTTTTGGCAGATCTTTTCCTTGGTACTTCATATTTTTTAATATTATAAATTCTCTAACTTTTGCTCTTTATATTTTGTCATTCAGAAATAAAACTGATTTTTATATATTGCTTTTTTTATCTTGAAAACCTGCACAGCTATCTTTTTAATTCTAACAATGTAACTGTAGATTATTTAGATTTTTTTAATGTATAAAACCAAATATCTATAAATACTGGTAATTTTGGCTCTTCCTTTTAATTTTTATCCCTTTTGGTTTTATTTTCTTGCCTTACAGCACCAGCTAGAACCCTCCATTTCTTGATCTGTTAAATTGGGATAATATTTTCTTTTGGGGTTATTGTACAATTATATTAGTTAGAGACAGTGTATATAACATGACTGATGCAGGGTCTGGAACATGGAAGAGGATCAATAAATGTCACCTATTAACTACTTTCATTTTATAATTATTGATGAGCTTTGTGCCTTCTGTATTATGCTAACTAATGAAGGTTAAAAAAGAACTAAGAGATGTTTTTTATTTGTAAGAAGCATACAGAGTAGTTGGAGAGACGAGGCAAACTAATAAAAATACAAGCTAGCATTTTCAAGTCCCAAACCACTGTTAGTGATGCTGCCCTGCTTTAAAGACAGCCAGTGTGACTGGCAGATGTTTCACAATGTAAACATCATAGTTAAATAACAGCTACTGCCCAGATTTGCATTTATGGATGGGGCCCTTTTATTTGCAAAAAGTTCTATGGGGACTTTGTAATAGGTACCATGGTAATTATGTGGGACCAGCCAAACTCTCCCATTTTACAGGGTGAGAATCGAGATGAGAAAAATATGTTTTTGTAAGTTTGTGCTTGAAGGGCTTTGCAGAGGGAAGATAGATATCAGATGTGTTGATATCTATGCTAGTGTTCATCTTTCTATGTCCCATTAGAGTTCAGGGGAATAAGATTCACTTATGAACTGAGTCGTATTTTTCTGTCTCTTAAAATTCAATTCATTTATTCTAAAAAGATTGATGGCTCAAATGAACACTGGAAACTGCCTCCACCTTTCATCTCCTTGAAATCATGCCAGAAAAAGCCTCCAGCATGCTCAACTGTAGCTTACCTTTTCTAAAGTTTCTCCCTCCCTGGATGGTGGTAGCGAGTATCATCACTTGTTAACATACAGATGACTCCAGAAATTTCTGCACTTCAAAGTGAATCTTTTATTCACCTGAGTGTTTAACTATGTCAATGTGCTCTCATTATCAGATTTAATTGAATAATTCAACAAGGAAATGTGCCCAGTGCACACATTATACAGATGTGTTTGCCAACGTTATCTTGGCTTGCAGGAGAGAGCAACCCTCTGATGCCCTGAGTTATTCAGAAAGGCCATCACGGATGTCAACATAAGATAGAGGAGATAGACATCTGTGGTAATATGTGAATACCAAAATTTGTCCCTAGTTTATTCTTTTATCACATTGATAGGAGGCTGCGCTTGTGCTGCAGTTGCATAAGTGAACAGCTGGTCATGAGGAAGTTGTTGTACTTATCTTCCCACTGGACAGTATGTTATTTTTGGCCAACATAAAGCCTGTCAAGAATGGCTATACTCCAAGGTGAAGTAGAAGGCCTTGCATGTATGAAGACCTTGCTAGTTTCCTGGCCTGCTGGTGAAAAACAATTGTAATATTTCTGACCTAATGGAAAGATGCAGATTGCTTTTATATGCTGAATTTAACTCCAAGGTCATAATGTGAAGAGGTGAGGCCTTTGAAAAAGTGATCAAGTCATGAGGGCTAAAAAAAGTTTCAGAGCGCTTCCTGACCCTTCCTTATCTTTTGCCATGTGAGGACACAGTGCTGTTCCCCTTAATTGCCTCTTCTACCATGTGAAGATGCAGTAAGAGGTGCCATCTTGAAGCAGAGAGTGTCTTCACCAGACACTAAATCAATCAGGACCTTGATCTTGGACTTGCCAGTCTCCAGAACTGTGAAAAAATAAGTTTTTATTGTTTGTTTATAAATTACCCAGTCTGTGGTATTTTGTTATAACAGCAGAAATAGAATAAGACACAGATATATTTCCACTGCATTCATCCAAGTGTGGTTGAAAAAACTACATACTACAAATTATTTTATGTTGTTAATTCATACAGATACTTGGTTGAACTGCACAGATATATAATTTGAATTAAAACTGCTGTGAACCATGTAAAATATAGAGCATGCAAGACTAATTTCCTATAAAACTGCTGTATTAGTCAGCTGGTTGCTTCAATAATGCTGTGTAAAAAAAACCACCTCCCAAATCTCAGTTGACTTATACAAATGAATACTTATTTGTTTTCTCTCAAGCCCATGAATTGGGTATGGCACAGCTGGACTTGGCTGGGCTAGATTTGGCTAGACTTGGCACGAGGATACAGACTGTATTTAGGTCTGTTTCATATGTCTCCTCATTCTGGGACTTGGATTGAAGAGGCTGTGGTTCCCTGGAACAATATCTCTTCGGGACAGAATGCAAGAGGGCAAACCAAACCATACATGAACATTTAAAGCCTCTGATTGAATGTGGTTCACATTATGTTCTTTAAAATTCCATTAGCCGAAGCAAGTCACCTTGTCAAACTAAGCCAGTGACATTGGAAAGTGTCCCTGCTAAAATATGTGTCTGGGCTGAAGAGAGAAGAAAGAATGGTGAACAAATAATATAATTTACCATAACTGGTGACTATAAGCCACTGAATGAAGTTAGGCCAACTGGATCATAAGGAAATTCAATCTATCAGAATCAATTTGGTATGTTTTAATGTCAAGATTTTTAAATTCACTTCAAATTGTTATGCCATGTGATTTCCCTTCTATTGGATCAATAAGCTTCTGCGCTTCAGGACTAGAAAATATGTCTTCTAGAACAATAAAGTCACTGCTAGTCTCAAATTATGATTTCTGAATCTCTAGTATGAAAATACTACATGGTCAGGATTTTGTGGGAGAGAAAATGGGTTTCTAAATTCCAAAATTCTCTTTTACTTTCAAAAACAGAGCATAGGGGCTGGGTGCTGTGGCTCACGCCTGTGATCCCCCAGCACTTTGGGAGGCCGAGGCAGACGGATCACTTGAGGTCAGGAGTTCAAGACCATCCTGGCCAACATGGTGAAAACCTGTCTCTATTGAAAATTTAAAAAATTAGCTGGGCATGGTGGCAGACCCTTGTAATCCCCAGCTACTCGGGAGGCTGAGGCAAGAGAACCACTTGAACCTGGGAGGTGGAGGTTGCAGTAAGCGGAGATTGTGCCACCACACTCCAGCCTGGGTAACAGAGTGAAACTGTCTCAAAAATAAATAAATAAATATAATAAAAACAGAGCATAGGAAACTGAATTTCAAATTTTACTGTAAAATATAGATAGAAAGAGCTATGATGAAAAGTAAGTTATTAATTGCCTCAGAGGAAGTGACCACCTCTGGGTGTTAGAGGTGGGAGGAACCTAATGAAGGGCAAAGCATCATACAGGTAGGGCTTGGCAACCCCTTATGTAAAGGGGTAAGGATAGAATCACCAGATTGACAGGGAAATTTTCAAACAGTGAAGCCTATCTTCTGGTTGAGAACAGCACCATTTCAAGACCTTTTGAGATGCTTCATGTTCAGTTTGGTGCTAGAGCAACTTGTGTCAGGAAGTAGGTTAGTATGTTGGTCAGGGTTTCCCAGAGGAACAAAATCAGTAGGAGATACTCATATATGTATATACTCACATGTGTGTGTAATTAGAGGTTTATTTCAAGGAAGTGACATGTAATTTTGGAGACTGGCAAGTCCAAAATCTATAGGGTATAATGGAAGGCTGCAAACTGTTAAGTAAGAGCTAATGCTGCAGTCTTGGGACAGAGTTTTTTCATTTTTAGAGAAACTTCAAGGCCATCTGTGACAAACCCATAGCCAACAAAATACTGAATGGGGAAAAGATGAAAGCATTCCCTCTGAGAACTGGAACAAGACAAGGATGCCCACTGTCATCACTTCTCTTCAACCTAGCACTGGAAGTCCTAGCCAGAGCAATCAGACAAAAGAAGGAAATAAAGAGCATCTAGTTAGATAAAAAGGAAGTCAAGCTGTCACTGTTTGCTGATGATATGATCGTTTACCTCAAAAACCGTAAAGACTTCTCCAGAAAGCTCCTAGAACTGATAAAAGATTTCAGCAGTTTCATGATACAAAATTTATGTGCACAAATCAGTAGCTCTTCTATACACCAACAACGACCAAGCAGAGAATCAAATCAAGAACTCAACCCCTTTTACAATAGCTACCAAAAAATAAAATAAAATATTTAGGAATATACCTAGCTAAGTTTGTGAAAGACCTCTATAAGGAAAATGACAAAACACTGCTGAAAGAAATCATAGATGACACAAACAAATGGAAACACATCCCATGTTCATGGATGGGTAGAATCAATATTGTGAAAATGACCACACTGACAAATGTAATCTACAAATTCAACACTATTCTCATCAAAATGCCACCATCATTCTTCACAGAATTAAACAAAATTCTAAAATGTATATGGAACCAAAAAAGAGCCTGAATAGCCAAAGCAAGACAAAGCAAAAAGAACAAATCTGGAGGCATCACACTACCTGATTTCAAACTATACTATAAGGCGATAGTCACCAAAACAGCATGGTACTGGTATAAAAATAGGCACATAGACCAATGGAACAGAATAGAGAACCCAGAAATAAACCCAAATACTTATAGCCAACTGATCTTCAACAAAAACAAAAACATAAAGTGGGGAAAGGACACCCTTTTCAACAAATGGTGCTGGGATAATTGGCTAGCCACATGTAGGAGAATAAACTGGATCTGCATCTCTCACCTGATGTAAAAATCAACTCCAGATGAATTAAGGACTTAAATCTAAGACCTGAAACTATAAAAATTCTAGAAGATAACATTGTAAAAATCCTTCTAGACATTGGCTTAGGGAAGGAGTATATGATTAAGAACCCAAAGCAAATGCAATAAAAACAAAAATAAATAGCTGGGACTTAATTGAGTTAATTAAACTAAAGAGCTTTTGCATGGCAAAAGGAACAGTCAGCAAAGTAAACAGAAAACCCACAGAGTTGGAGAAAATCTTTATAATCTATACATCTGACAAAGGACTAATATCCAGAATCTACAATGAACTCAGACAAATCAGCAAGTAAAAAACAAACAATCCCATCAAAAAATGTGCCAAGGACACGAATACACAATTCTCAAAAGAAGATACACAAATGACCAACAAACATATGAAAAAATGCTCAACATCACTAATGATCAGGAAAATGCAAATCAAAACCACAATGCAATATCACCTTGCTCCTGCAAGAATGGCCATAATCAAAAAATCAAAACATAGTAGATGTTGGTGTGGATGCGGTAGTCAGGGAACATTTCTACACTGCTGGTGGAAATGTAAACTAGTACAGCTACTATGAAAAACAGTGTGGAGATTCCTTAAAAAACTAAAAGTAAAACTACCATTTGGTATAGCAATCTCACTACTAGGCATCTGCCCAGAGGAAAAGAAGTCATTATATGAAAAAGATACTTGCACATGCATGTTTATAGCAGCACAATTTGCAATTGCAAAATTGTGGAACCAACCCAAATGCTCATCAATCAATGAATGGATAAAGAAACTGTGGCATACAGAAATAAAAACTATCATCTGAGGATACTATAAACACTTCTACACAAATAAACTAGAAAATTTAGAAGAAATGGATAAATTCCTTGACACATACACCCTCCCAAGACTAAGCCAGGAAGAAGTCGAATTCCTGAATAGACCAATAACAAGTTCTGAAATTGAGACAGTAATTAATAGCCTACCAACCAAAAAAAAGCCCAGGACCAGATGGATTCACAGCTGAATTCTACCAGAGGTACAAAGAGGAGCTGGTACCATTCATTCTGAAACTATTCCAAACAATAGAAAAAGAGGGAATCCTCCCTAACTCGTTTTATGAGGCCAGCATCATCCTGATACCAACATCTGGCAGAGACACAACAAAATGAAAATTTCAGGCCAATATTCCTGATGAACATAAATGTGAAAATCCTCAATAAAATACTGGGAAACCGAATTCAGCAGCACATCAAAAACCTTATCCACCACGATCAAGTTGGCTTCATCCCAGGGATGCAAGGCTGGTTCAACATATGCAAATCAATAAACGTAATCCATCACGTAAACAGAACCAATGACAAAAACCACATGATTTTCTCAATATATACAGAAAAGGCCTTTGATAAAATTCAACACCCCTTCATGCTAGAAACACTCAATAAACTAGGTGTTGATGGAACATATCTCAAAATAATAAGAGCTATTTATGACAAACCCACAGCTAATATCATACTGAATGGGCAAAAGCTGGAAGCATTCCCTTTGAAAACTGGCACAAGACAAGGATGCCCTCTCTCACCACTCCTATTCAACATAGTAGTGGAAGTTCTGGCCAGGGCAATCAGGCAAGAGAATGAAATAAATGTATTCAAATAGGAAGAGATGACATCAAGTTATCTCTGTTTGCAGATGACATGATTGTATATTTAGAAAACCCCATTGTATCTGTCCCAAAACTCCTTAAGCTGATAAGCAACTTCAGCAAAGTCTCAGGACACAAAATCAATGTGCAAAAATCACAAGCATTCCTATACACCAATAATAGACAAACAGAGAGCCAAATCATGAGCAAACTCCCATTCACAATTGTTACAAAGAGAATAAAATACCTAGGACTATAACTTACAAAAGATATGAATGACCTCTTCAAGGAGAACTATAAGCCACTGCTGAAGGAAATAAGAGAGGACACAAACAAATGGAAAAACATTCCATGCTCATGGATAGGAAGAATCAATATCATGAAAATGGCCATACTGCCCAAAATAATTTATAGATTCAATGGTATTCCCATCAAGTTAGTTACCATTGACTTTCTTCACAGAATTACAAAAAAACTACTTTAAATTTCATATAGAACCAAAAAAGAGCTCATATAGACAAGACACTCCTAAGCAAAAAGAGCAAGGCTGGAAGAATCACGCTACCTGACTTCAGACTATACTACAAGGCTACAGTAACCCAAACAGCATGGTACTGGTACCAAAACAGATATATAGACCAATGGAACATAACAGAGGCCTCAGAAATAACACCACACATCTACAACCATCTGATCTTTGACAAGACTGACAAAATCAAGCAATGGGGAAAGGATCCCCTATTTAATAAATGGTACTGGGAAAACTAGCTAGCCATATGCAGAAAACTGAAACTGGACCCCTTCCTTACACGTTATACAAAAATTAACTCAAGATGGATTAAAGATTTAAATGTAGGACCCAAAACCATAAAAACCCTAGAAGAAAACCTAGGCAATACCATTCAGGACATAGGCATAAGCAAAGACTTCATGATTAAAACACCAAAAGCAATTGCAATAAAAGCCATGATTGACAAATGGGATCTAATTAACCTAAAAAGCTTCTGCACAGCAAAAGAAACTATCATCACCATGAACAGGTAACTTACAGAATGGGAGAAAATTTTTGCAATCTCTCCATCTGACAAAAGGCTAATATCCAGAATCTACAATGAACTTAAACACATTTACAAGAAAAACAAACAACCAACCAACCCCATCAAAAAGTGGGCAAAGGATATGAACAGACACTTTTTAAAAGAAGACATTTATTCAGCCAGCAAACATATGAAAAAAAGCTCATCATCACTGGTCATTAGAGAAATGCAAATCAAAACCACAATGAGATACCATCTCACACCAGTTAGAATGGCCATCATTAAAAAGTCAGGAAACAACAGATGCTGGAGAGGATGTGGAGAAATAGGAACACTTTTACACTGTTGGTAGGAGTGTAAATTAGTTCAACCATTGTGGAAGACAGTGTGGCAATTCCTCAAGGATCTAGAACTAGAAATACCATTTGACCCAGCAATCCCATTACTGGGTATATACCCAAAGGATTATAAATCATTCTTCTAGAAAGACACATGCACGCATATGTTTATTGCAGCACTATTCACAATAGCAAAGACTTGGAACCAACCCAAATGCCCATCATTGACAGACTGGATAAAGAAAATGTGGCACATATACACCACGGAATACTATGCAGCCATGAAAAAGGATGAGATCATGTCCTTTGCAGGGACATGGATGAAGCTGGAAACCATCATTCTCAGTAAACTAACACAGGCACAGAAAACCAAACACCGCATGTTCTCATTCATAAGTGGGAGTTTAACAATGAGAATATATGGGCACAGGTAGGGGAACCTCACACACTGGAGCCTGTTGTGTGGTTGGGGGCAAGTGGGGGGATAGCATTAGAAGAAATATCTAATGTAGATGACGGGTTGATGGGTGCAGCAAACCACCAGGGCACATGTATACCTGTGTAACAAACTTGTACATTCTGCACATGTATCCCAGAACTTAAAGTATAATAAGAAAAGAAACTGTGGTATATGTGTGTGTGTGTGTGTGTGTGTGTGTGTGTATATATATATATGATGTAATACTGCTCAGTCATAAAAAGGAATGAATGAATTAACAGCATTTGCAGCAACCTGGATGAGATTAAAGACTATTATTCTAAGTGATGTAATTCAGGAATGGAAAAGTATGTAAAGGCATAAGAATGATAGAATGGACTTTGGGGACTTGGGGGGAAGGTTGGGAGGGGGCAAGGGATAAAAGACTATAAATAGGGTGCACTGTACACTGCTAGGGTGTTGGGTGCACCAAAATCTCACAAATCACCACTAAAGAACTTACTCATGTAACCAAATACCACCTGTACCCCAATAACCTAAGGAAAAATAATTTTCACCTAGAAAAAAAATTTTAGTTTTGGGCTTTTCCATATTAAAAATAGTTGAATAATCACATGATTTAATACACAGTCTTTCTTTATTGTGTTTTCTGTATTAGTTTGCTGTGCCACTGCTATAAAAACATACCTAAGACTGGGTAATTTATTAAGAAAAGAGGTTTAATCTGCTCACAGTTCTGCAGACTGTATAGGCTTCTGCTGCTGGGAAGGTCTCAGGAAACTTGCAATCATGGTGGAAGGCAAAGGGGAAGCAGGCACAATCTTCACATAGCTGGCAGGAGAGAGAGAGTAAAAAGGGAAGTGGATCTCATGAAAACAGTGTCATGAGACAGCACTCCGGGGTAGTGCTAAACGATTAGAAACCATCCCCATGATTCAATTACCTCCCACCAGGCCCCACCTTCAACACTAGGGATCACAAGTCAACCTGAGATTTGGGTGGAGACACAGAGCCAAACCACATCAGACTTTATAGTCAATGAGATGTAATTAGTAGGAAACTTTGTCTGCAGTTTTATTTACTAGCAGTAATAAGCACAGGCACCAGAATTACCCAATTTTTGTATCTGACACATATTGAAGTGATTGCACCATTTGATTTTAGCATATATCACTTTTAATTATGATCACACGAATTTGTGAATGTAATTTTGAAATAAAGGAAGGTTATGTCCAGCAGATCTCACTGACAAAAATTATCAGTATTTAAAGCAAACAATGTAAAAATACGTGTTTCTGTGTGTGTGTGTGTGTGTGTGTACGTATATGTGTACATACAGACGCAAATATACATATACTTTAGGTATATATGTACAGTGTTTTTATGTTTGTATATATATTGTATGTTGTATACATATGTTGCATAACATATATATGTTGTATATATATGTTGTGTATATATATGTCTAATATGAATGTGGTGTATCTATACAATGGAATATTATTCTTCAATTCAAAAGAATAAAGTTCTCAAAAGAAGAAAAAGAACAGGCCAACAGGGATATAAACAATGCTCAGCATCCCTAATCATCAGGGAAATGCAAATTAAAATCAGAAATCACAATGAGATATCACCTCATACCTATTATAATGGTTATTATTAGAAAGACAAAAGATCATGTGTTAGTGAAGATGTAGAGAAAAAGGAACACTTTTACATTGTTGGTGGGAATGTAAATGAGTACAGCTATTATGAAACAAAGTATGGAGGCTCCTCAAGGAATCAAAAATAGAACTACCATATGATCTAGCAATCCTACTACTGAGTATATATCCAAAGGATATGAAATCAGTAGTCAGACATCTGCACTCTCATGTTCATTGCAGTATTATTCATAATAGCTAAGATATGGAAACTATGTCTATAAATGAGCAAATAGATAAAATGGGGCATATATGTATAAAATGGAATACTACATACCCTTTAAAAAATGAAATTCTGTCATTTGCAAAAATATGGATGAACCTGGAGGACATTACGTTAAGTGAAATAAGCCAGTCATTGAAAGACAAATATTGCATGATCTCGCTTATGTGTGGAATCTAAAAAAGTCAAACTCCTAGAAACAGAGAATAAAGTGGTGATTACCAGAGGTTGAGGGTAGAGAGATTAGGGAAATGTTGGTCAAAGGACACAAAATTTCGATTTGACAGGAGTAATAAGTTCAAGAGATCTATCGTATATCATCTTGATTACTGTTAATAGCAATGTATTGTATGCTTGAAAATTGCTAAAACAGTAGATTTTAAATTTTCTCATAATAAAAAAATAAGGATAGGAAGTAATGTATATATGTTAAATAACTTGAGATTTGTCCATTCTACAATGTATACATGTATCAAAACATCATGTTGTATACCATAAACACAATTTTTACTTGTCAATTAAAAATTTAATTAAAAATATTAAAAAGAAATCAATCTTATCTTTTTCCATTCAACTATTCCACTAGCCTAAAATGTAAAAAAATCAATGAAATACTGAAACATGCTACAACATGGATGGACTTTGAAAACCTTATGCAAAGTGAAAGAAGCCAGACAGCGTCCACATATAGTATTGCTCCATTTATATGAAATGTCCAGAATAAGCAAGTTTATAGAGACAGGAAGTGGATCACTGGTTGCCAGGGTCTGCAAAGAGGGGAGAGAAAGGATAATGACTACTAATGGATAATGGGGTTTATTTGAGGTGGAAATATTCTGAAATTAGAATTGCATATCTACTTAAATATCCTGAAAGTCTCTGAATTGTGTATATAAAAGGATTAATTATGTATTTTGAGAATTACTTATCCATGACAATAAATAAATAAATTATAGAACTGTAAGGATAAATTGACAAATCCACAATTGTAAAAGGAAATTCTATTTCACTTTCCTTAGAAATTGACTAGTTAGGAAAACAAATGATAGGTAAGAATGAGGAGGATTGCAATCACATAATCAACAAGATGATTGACCTGATAGATTTCTGTTTAACTTTGTGCCCCTCACAGTAGAGAATGTATATTTTTTCAAATACATACAGATTCATTCACAATGATTAACCATGTATTAGCATAAATAAGAAATATCCACAGTTTTCAATAGCTTTCCATATACGTGACATTCACCGACCACAATACAGTAAAATTGTAAAATTTACTGCATTAGCTACAAATTAATATTTTAGAAAGTATCTGTACCCTGGAAAAAAATTTCCAAATAACTCTTGGGTTCAAGAAACAAAATGAGCTGCAAAATATTTAGGACCAAACAGCAGCAAAAACATGGTATGCATATCAAATCTTATGAGATGCATCCAAAGAAAGACTCAAGGGAAAATATAAAGTCTTAAATATAGTATTTTAGAAAATAAGAAATAATGAACTGAAATTGATTAAGCTTTAAAGTTAAAAAAGAAAAAGGAGCCAATAAAGATAAGAGAAGATATTAAGAAAACAGAAAGCAAATAAAAACAGCAAAGATAATCACAAAATAAAATCTCATTATTTGAAAATACTCATAGGAAAACATAAAGATAGACATTGACAAGTATCAAGGAAAAGAGACACCCAAATAAGATAAGGAACAAAAATGAATCATACACAGAGGAATAAAATATAAAAAGAAACACCAGTAAATGTGAATATGCCAATGAAATGGACACCTTCCAGGAAAACACGAGTCGCTAAAATTGGCCCAGTAGGTTACTTAAATAGACTAAAACCATAAAGGAAATAAAAATGGTACTTACTGCTCTGTCTCTACAAAAGGCACTAAAGTGACTGCTGTGAATTTTTTAAACAACGGGCGCAGTGAATTCTCATTATCCACAATAGTTTTGTTCCATAAAGTTGCTGCTAATACTGAATTAGTGAATCCTGAACCATTGTTCCTAGGGGAAATATAGAGTTAGGTTTTTGTGAGCCTCTAGCCACAACATTTTCACTAACTGATCAATGCATAACTTTATTTTCTGTGTGTTTCTGTTTAAAGGCCCTGTAATACATATTGCTGATTCATTAACACTGAGCTCATGTCCAATAGCACTAAAACTTATGCCTGAGTAAAGGTAATTTAACACACATATTTCCTCCATAAGGCATATCACAGCCATTTGTCTTGCTTAAGAACACTAGACAGCACTTCAGCATTATACTTGAGGGCCATTTTAAACTGTAACATCACCAACGAAAATGCAAAATCATAGCACTAAGAATACCACGAAAAAGATACTTATTTATGTATGGGATCTGAGGCAAGAAGGCAGAGCATTGCCTTGTTTGACCTTAGCTGGGAACATGAACATAGAATGACAAATTTTTGGCCACTCTGTTTATGTTCACAGATTACCATCAAAGTGCTACAAATATTGATTTTGGGGTTACGGATCAATTTTAGCTGGTAGGCAAAATTACAAATATAGAGTCTATGAATAATAAAGATTGATTATAATTGCTAATTTATCTATTTGCTCCAAGACATAGGAAAAGTGGCATAGGAATTATGCCACTTTAAATTAAGCTAAGGACCACACAAGGAAAGAAAATTATAAGCCTATTCCATATTAACAAGGAATCCAAAATGTTATGTCACATATTGGCAAACTAAATCCAGCAGGAGATGAAAAGAACAAAATATTAGGAATATGTATATCTGAGGAATTCAAGGATAGTTCAAAACTAGAAAATATACCGGTATGTGTTTTTGTTCAGACTGCTATAACAAAATACCGCAGACTGGATAGCTTATGTACAACAGGAATTTATTTCTCATAGTCTAGAGGCTGGAAAGTCTAAGATCAGGGTGACAGCAGATTCAGTGTCTGGTGAGGACCTGCTTTCTGGTTCACAGATGGCACTTTCTGACTATGTCCTCACATGGTGGAAGGAGCAAGTCAACTCTTTGGGGTCTTTTAACATAAGGGCACTAATCTCAATTATGAGAGCTCCATTCTCATTATCTAATCACCACCCAACGACAATACCTCCTAATGCCATCACATTAGTGATTAGGTTTCAACAGAGGAATTTTGGGGAGACACAATACTAAGACCATAGTAGTATGTTAATTAGCACTTTAAAAAATAGAACAGTATTACCTCAATAGCTGTAGAAAATGCATTTAATCATATTTAACATTCAATCATGATGAAATTTCTACAAATTTCTTAGCAAACCTGGACTTAAGCCTGAGGATTAAGCAACACTTGGCCAAAAGCCTGAAGATAAAGTCAATATAGGAGGATAGCAAGGCAAGGGGACTTTCATAAAAGCAGAGCTGGGGCTTGACATGCTCTACCTGAAGTGACTCTGTCTTGAAATTTCCTGGTATGTAAAATAATATATTCTTGTGTTATATAAGCTAATTTTAGAACTGTGTTTCAGTTACTTTGTAATAAATATGAAAAGCAAGACCAAAATAGTCAATGATTTTTAGATGATATGATTATCTATCTAAAAAGTAAAAAAACAAGAATCTCATCTTATGAACTATTGGAACCAATAAGAAAGTTTAATAAGGTGGCCAGATATAGGAAAGGCATATAAAAATCAATAGCTTGAATGTTGTAATAAACTTGGAATACACAACTTTTTTTTATTATACTTTAAGTTCTGGGGTACATGTGCAGAGACAAGATTTTTTAAGCCAATCACAAAAAGCAATAACAATAAAGATGAAAATGATAAATTAGATTTTAGCAAAAGACACTGTTAAGGTGGGTAAAGTCTATCCTCAAAGGGAGAATATATTAGCAATGCATACAACTGACAAAGAACTCATATCTAAGATATAAAAAGAATTCTTGCAAAGCAATAAAAAGATAGACACAAAAGAAAAATGAATGGAAAGCTTGAGCAGGCCCTCCACAAGTGATTTTCAAATGGTTGGTACATATTTGAAAATGTGCCTGACTTCACTAGTTTTCGGGGAAATGCAAAATTAAAGCAAAGGCTGCTATTACATTAAATGACTAAAATGAAGATGAAAAATGTACTCAGTACCACATGTTGGCAAGGGTGCAGAACTGGAATACTGTGGGTTAAGTACTAATTCTCATACACTCCTGGTGGTACTATAAATTCCTTCATCCCCTGTAGATATCTGGCAGTATATATGAAATCTATTAATAAGCTATTCTATTCCTGGATATGTAAACCAATAAAAATGCATAAATAAGTTTAAATGTACAAGACATGTTCAATAATGTTCATGCAAATACCATCCAATCCCCATAAAATAGCATAGATAACCAAATTGTGGTATATTAGCAAAATAAAATACAATTCAGCATTAAGAATACATAAATGCCAACTTTATACAATAAGGATGAATCTTGGAAACAGAATGTGGGATGAAAGAAGCCAGACACTAAAGATTTTGTAGTGTATGGGTTTATTTATATGAAATTTAAAGCAGGTGAAATTATTGCATGGTGCTAGAAGTTAAGAAAGAAGTTACCCTTGGGGTGAAGGCAGTGGTGGGAAGAGAATATGAGGGAGGCATCTTTTCTTCACCTGGTTGCTAGTTACAGGTATGAGTTGAGCTTGTGAGACTTTATTGAGCTACAAAGTTTTCTGCAGATGAACTTTTTCTTCAGTGAGATTATCTTCCAAAAGACTAAAAAATCAAGAATTTTCCTGTGCATGATCAATAACCAGCTGGTAAAAATATTAAAAGAAAATATTCCACTCAAAATAGCAATAAATAGTACAATGTACTTAGGAACAAAAAATTGTATATTCAACTTTGGAAATAATAAAGACATTTTTAGTAAATAAAGGTATACAGGCTGACATTTCTCATCCGAAAATCTGAAATCCAAAATGCTCCAAAATTCAAAACTTTTTGAGCACCAACAAGATGCTACAAGTAGAACATTTTGCACCTGACCTCATGTGATGGGTGGCAGTCAACACATAGTTGGTTTCTTGTTCCCAAGGGAAAAAAGACCTTCCCAGCCCTCTTCAGCTGTGATACAGCTTTTTATGCACAGGCCCAGATTCCCCCCATGTAAGCACACCTACAAAGGCTGATAAAATGGCTCATATGCAGTCCAGACATATCAATGGTAGGTTCCCCATGGTGACCAGATGGGTCCAAGACCTACGTGGATTAGTCACTGTGGGTTCTTTTGCTTATTCTCTGCTCTGCTCTGTGGTATAGGAGTAAAAGTATGATGTTGGAATGACCACTATATATAACCTGAAGAAACAGATGGATAAACTGTTGAAGTTCTACGCTGAAAGTGATAAACAGGATTTAATGAAAAATGGAAAAACACTGCATAAAGCTAAAAAGGAAGATCTCAACTGTGTATTGAAAGAATGAAGTTGCTTAACAGCTTAAGGAGATTTTGGGCTGAGACAATGGGGTTTTCTAGATATACAATGATGTCGTCTGCAAACAGGGACAATTTGACTTCCTCTTTTCCTAATTGAATACCCTTTATTTCCTTCTCCTGCCTAATTGCCCTTGCCAGAACTTCCAACACTATGTTGAATAGGAGTGGTGAGAGAGGGCATCCCTGTCTTGTGCCAGTTTTCAAAGGGAATGCTTCCAGTTTTTGCCCATTCAGTATGATATTGGCTGTGGGTTTGTCATAGATAGCTCTTATTATTTTGAGATACGTCCCATCGATACCTAATTTATTGAGGGTTTTCAGCATGAAGGGTTGTTGAATTTTGTCAAAGAGCCCGCATCACTAAGTCAATCCTAAGCTAAAAGAACAAAGCTGGAGGCATCACACTACCTGACTTCAAACTATACTTCAAGGATACAGTAACCAAAACAGCATGGTACTGGTACCAAAACAGAGATATAGATCAATGGAACAGAACAGAGCCCTCAGAAATAATGCCACATATCTACAACTATCTGATCTTTGACAAACCTGAGAAAAACAAGCAATGGGAAAGGATTCCCTATTTAATAAATGGTGCTGGGAAAACTGGCTAGCCATATGTAGAAAGCTGAAACTGGATCCCTTCCTTACACCTTATACAAAAATCAATTCAAGATGGATTAAAGACTTAAACATTAGACCTAAAACCATAAAAACCCTAGAAGAAAACCTAGGCATTACCATTCAGGACATAGGCAAGGGCAAGGACTTCATGTCTAAAACACCAAAGCAATGGCAACAAAAGCCAAAATTGACAAATGGGATCTAATTAAACTAAAGAGCTTCTGCACAGCAGAGTGAACAGGCAAACTACAAAATGGGAGAAAATTTTTGCAGCCTACTCATCTGACAAAGGGCTAATATCCAGAATCTACAATGAACTCAAACAAATTTACAAGAAAAAACAAACAACCCCATCAACAAGTGGGCAAAGGACATGAACAGACACTTCTCAAAAGAAGACATTTATGCAGCCAAAAAACACATGAAAAAATGCTCACCATCACTGGCCATCAGAGAAATGCAAATCAAAACCACAATGAGATACCATCTCACACCAGTTAGAATGGCAATCATTAAAAAGTTAGGCAACAACAGGTGCTGGAGAGGATGTGGAGAAATAGGAACACTTTTACACTGTTGGTGGGACTGTAAACTAGTTCAGCCCTTGTGGAAGTCAGTGTGGCAATTCCTCAGGGATCTAGAACTAGAAATACCATTTGACCCAGCCATCCCATTACTGGGTATATACTCAAAGGACTATAAATCATGCTGCTATAAAGACACATGCACACGTATGTTTATTGCGGCACTATTCACAATAGCAAAGACTTGGAACCAACCCAAATGTCCAACAATGATAGACTGGATTAAGAAAATGTGGCACATATACACCACGGAATACTATGCAGCCATAAAAAATGATGAGTTCATGTCCTTTGTAGGGACATGGATGAAATTGGAAATCATCATTCTCAGTAAACTATCACAAGAACAAAAAACCAAACACCGCATATTCTCACTCATAGATGGGAATTGAACAATGAGAACACATGGACACAGGAAGGGGAACATCACACTCTGGGGACTGTTGTGGGGTGGGGGGAGGGGGGAGGGATAGCATTGGGAGATATACCTAATGCTAGATGACGAGTTAGTGGGTGCAGTGCACCAGCATGGCACATGTATACATATGTAACTAACCTGCACATTGTACACATGTACCCTAAAACTTAAAGTATAATAATAAAATAAATTAAAAAAATAAAAATAAAAAGAAAGAATGAATCCACAGTATCATATTGAACACATGCTACTTAATGGGATACTGATCATAAAACAAGCAAAGCTCTATCACAATGAACTGAAAATTAAAGGGAACTGTGAATATTTGATAGGCTGCAGAAATTTAAGGAAAGATATGACATTAGGTTTTTAAAGATTTGTGGTGATAAGGCATCTGCTGATCACAAAGTAGCAAATTTATTGATGAGTTTGCCAAAGTCATCGCTGATGAAAATATCATGCCAGACCAAGTCCATGATACTAATGAAACATCACTGTTTTGGTGTGATTGCCCCATAAATCCACTCACTAAAACTGATGAGACAGCTGCAGGGATTAAGAATGTCAAGGACAGAATTACTGTGCTGGGTTGTGCTAATGCAGCAGGCACCCATAAGTGTAAACTCGTTGTAGGCAAAAGCTTGCATCCTGTTTTCAAGGAATGAATTTCTTATCAGTCCATGTTATGCTAACAAAAAGGCATGGATCACCAGGGACATCTTTTCTGATTGGTTTCACAAACATTTTGTACTAGCAGCTTATGCTCACTGTAGGGAAGCTGGACTGCCTGTCAACTGCAAGATTTTGTTATTCCTTGACAACTGTTCTGCTCATCCTTCAGCCAAAATCTCATTAAAAACAATGTTTATACCATGCACTTTCTCCAAAATGTGACTCATTAGTTCAGCCATGTGACTTATATCAATGAAGAGTAGATAGTAAAACACCTTCTTTAACAGCATGCTAGCAACAGTGAACATTGGTGTGGAAGGATTGTGAAAGGAGTTTGGCATGAAGGATGTTGTATACATTGTGGCCAATGCTTGGAACACAATGGCTAAAGACACAGCTGTGCATGCCTGGTACAACCTCTTGATTGCAATTAGGTTCAGTGATAATGATGAACAAGATGGTAACCTTTAAAGATTTCATACATCAAGTGAGAAAAAATGATGTCTAACCTCCTTACATATGCAAAAAATATACCTTCAGAGTCCATCAATAAGTTGGAGGAAGTGGATATCAAAGCAGTTTTTAGCCTTGATAATGAGACTTTAGTTGTTCATTCATTGACTGCTGGTGAAATGGCAGAAATGGTTCTGAATCAAGGTGATCGTGATAATAGTAATGATGAAGGTGATGCTAACACTGTAGGAAAAAGTGCCTATAGATAACATGGTGAAAAGTGTGATGAGCATATTGAAGGACTAGAGCAGTGTGCATTCATAATAGAACAAGAAATCATGTCAGTTTATAAAATCAAAGAGAGACTTCTAAGACAAAAACCGTTGTTAATGAGGCAGATGACTCTGGAGGAAACATTTTTAAAAGCCATCCAGCAGAATGCCTCCTCGTCCCTAGAGGACCCACTTCCTGGTCCCTCAACTGCTTCTGATGTTTCTTCTCATCTAAAAAAGAAAATACAGTGTACAGTAACCTTTTAATCACAACACAGCATTGTAGGTGGAGAGTGAAAGCCTGCCATTGTTTGTTGTTGCTCTTGTTTAACAGCTGACACAAGTATTCAGATGATGCTACTGTGCTGCTTAGTTACTCTGAACACTTGATTTTTTCACTGTATTAATGGTATGTCATTTTTTAAATATTGTGTACTCATGTAAATAAGTGTAAGAAAATGATTGCTTATCAGTAGCATATAAAATTCGGAGTCAGGGTTGATGGTGAGGCCAAAGACCTGCAGATTGTCCACATGGGTGGCTAAGATAATGACACCTTTGCTTGCTGATTATTAAATATACACACTTTGTTTTATGCACAAAATCATTAAAATATTGAATAAAATTACCTTCAGCTATGTGTATTCAGTGTATATGAAACAAAAATGAATTTTGTGTTTAGACTTGAGTCCCACTGCCAAGATATCTCACATATGCAAATATTCCAAAATCTGAAAAAATCTGAAATCTGAAACACTTCTGGTCCCATGCATTTCAGATAAGAAGTACTCAACCTGTGTGGAATGTTCATGAATGAGAAAAATCTCTGTAATTCACAGCCCAGCCATGCCTGCAGAAACTTGGCTGCAAGTGTGGATAACCCTTCAGTTGTTCCCTCCAGCATGGACAGTTTGGAGACTAACAAGAGATTAATGCCATCCCTGAGGGTCTGAACAGCTCAGATTGTTGAAGAATCTCACATTTATTGGAGAATTGCAAGAACAGGAAATATATGGGTATTGCCTGGCATTCTACTTGATAAGAAATAGAGGGAAATTGAAACTCTCTGACTAACGTCTGTGTTCTGATGTGTAATTTCCATTTTACTGCATTTATTAAAAGGAATCAAAGTACATGTAGTTCAGAAAAAAGAAACAGCTCTAATTTTGGCATCTACCCAAATATAAGACTATGCCCTGCTAGATATCAAGACAGAGTATAAAACTCTGGCAGTGTGGAATCATCACAGGAATTGATAAATTAACCAATGGAATGAAATAGAGAATTAAGAAACAGACCCACATAATAGCCCCCAAACTTATGCTGGTGGAATTATTTACATATTAATTTCTCATAAATTCAATATTATTGACTAAATAAGGTACAACATTATTATGTGTCACGCACACTCTTTCTACACTTACTCTCTGATTTCTGGAATTGGAATAATAGGGTTCAACAGAAGGAAAAATATACTCAATACTACACTCCCTCGTAAATATTCAACTTATATTGAACAAAATATTCATTGTCCTCCAAAACTATTTTGAATAAAATGTTTATTGTCCCCCAAAACTATATTCCAGTGTTTGGGGGCAACAAATATTTTTTCTATTGGTCTGTGTTACTTAAAAAAAATCTAATATCACATATGGTTTCTTAAAAAGATAATGGAAGTTAATCTTATTACAAAAACTGTATTTATGGTAGAAACTGAGATGAGTGAATACTAACAGGTGAAGCACTAAAGAGCTATTAGTCTGAAGGTGATGAAATGACAGTGTCACCTCATGAAGAAGCTTCTGTGATTTTGCTACTGGTCTTGTCAGCTGACACCACACAGCCATTCAAAGAAGGGCCTACACTTTGGCCTAATCACTAGATTCTGCCACTATTGTCTATTTGGATTTCCTGCTGTGCAGGGAATCATTAGAAACATAAACTCATAAAATTCATTGAGTCTAATACATGCAAGGCAATGGGATATGTTAGAAAATGTTACTGACTGTGAAAATGTCCACAGTCTAATGAAAGAGGATAGAAACAAACAAAAGATTGTAGTCAGGTAGCTCTTCTTACAATAGTGCAAGTCAGAAGCATCCTTTGGAATTCTGAGAAAGCCAGATCAATTTTCCTGAGATTTTTCAGGGCCCCACCTGTGGAAGGAAATCAGAAATTTCTCTCTAGGTAGTTCTGGGAGATTGCAAATTGTCATGTTTTTCATTCCTGAATTTGATATGCAATGTCATGTTACTGTTTGTCATAAAACAGATCTAAATTATAGTCAACACACTTAAATGGTTCTTTCTTCAGATGGTTCTGGAGGCCATTATCCTTAGCAAACTAACGCAGGAACTGAAAACCAAGTACCGCATGTTCTCACTTATAAGTGGGAGCTAAATGATAGGAACACATGGACACAGAGAGGGGAACAACACACACTAGGGTCTTTTGGAGGGTGGAGGGTGGGAGGAGGGAGAGGATCAGGAAAAATAACTAATGGGTACTAGGCTTAATACCTGGGTGATGAAATAATCTGTACAACAAACCCCATGACACACGTTTACCTATGTAACAAACCTGTACTTGTACCCCTGAACTTAAAATAAAAGTTAAAAAAAGTTCCTTCTTGTGGTCAAAGAGGCAGGAATAATTTACATACAAAAATGGGGAAGGCTCATCCCTTAGCTAAATACCAAGGAAAACTAGAAAACGCAGCACACTGGTAGCTGAGGTCCAATTTTCTGAGAACAAAGCTAGTGAGAAACAGGCTGCGGGGTTCAGAAATGTCAGGGATCATGCAGAACTGAATTTCTTCTCAGAAATTTAAGGTGTTTTGCAAACATAGACTAATCCTCATATTATTCTTGTGTGTTTTAAATTGGATTTTTTAAAACTTGCCTATAGAGTAGCATCTTATATTACAGAAAATAACAGAAAGAGTGCTGTCAGTGTCCCTGTTCTCGGCTCTGTTCTCAAGCTTAATTCTTTCATAAAGAGGATCCATATTTGGTAATAATGTCAGAAATAAAAAAAAAAAGAAAGAGGCCTCCTCTTGCTTTTCCATTGCCATTTAAGTCCATACTTTATGATTTGATTTACATTTTATGACTTGAGTTTTTCCCTTACTAAATTTACAGGGACTTTGAGATAATAAAACTTTCCTTATATCAGAATAAAGACAAGGCTTCAGAGAGAAAATATATTTGGATATTTCATTACCATAACACTTTAATCCTTGCAGCTAATCTAATACAACTGGATTTCCAACAATGTAAAAAGAAAGCAAGCACTGCTGAGAGCCCTAAAGAGCTCCAGGTTGCCAAAGACGGGAAATTTCTTTTTCCCAGAGGATCAATCATCCTGAAATGGCTGCTCCAAATACTGGTAGTGAAATAATCATTCACCTGAAATATTGCTTCTTAATGCTAGGGTATGTTTACTTTCTCCCTGAAGCCTGTTATCCAACTGTAAGTCACATCAAAGAGATATTAGGGCAGTAGCTAAATATTCTGATTGAAAAATTCTTCAAAAGCTTACATTATATAATAATTTTGTTGAAATTTCCTGGTTTTAAGTAATCTCTATTTCATTTTTTTATCTGCTTGTTTCAATGACTTTATGTTTTAAAAAATTACAACAGAATCCTATCAAAACCCACATGTCCAATTATTTTCTCATAACAGCACCTATTTATTTTTCATTACATTTTGTTTTTTAAAATTTCATTTAAAAAATACTTAAGTAATACATATCCATTGGGGAAAATTAGAAAATACAGAAAAACAGGAAGAAAAAAGTAAGTACAATATCTGAAATGATCAATTAAAGATAACCAAAATGGACTTCTGCTGTGTAACTTTTTAGATGCTCTTCTGTTTGTGTGAATACATGTGTCTGAGGCATTTTAAAGAAATCCTTCTGTACACCCCTATATTTTGCAGCTGGACCTTTTCTTTTTAAACTTGATGTAATGTCAACACTAAAAAAATTACATATATTTTCAGTTTATTATTTATTTATTTATTTTAGAGACAGGGTCTTGCTACGTTGCCTAGGCTGCTCTTAAAATCCCATGCTCAATTTTCGGGGGAGGAGCCAAGATGGCCGAACAGGAACAGCTCTGGTCTACAGCTCCCAGCGTGAGCGACACAGAAGACGGGTGGTATCTGCATTTCCATCTGAGGTACCGGGTTCATCTCATTAGGGAGTGCCAGACAGTGGGAGCAGGACAGTGGGTGCAGCGCACCGTGCGCGAGCCGAAGCAGGGAGAGGCATTGCCTCACTTGGAAGAGCAAGGGGTCAGGGAGTTCCCTTTCTGAGTCAAAGAAACGGGTGATGGACGCACCTGGAAAATCGGGTCACTCCCACCCTAATACTGCACTTTCCCGACGGATTAAAAAACAGCGCACCAGGAGATTATATCCCGCACATGGCTCGGAGGGTCCTATGCCCAGAGAGTCTTGCAGATTGCTGGCACAGCAGTCTGAGATCAAACTGCAAGGCGGCAGGGAGGCTGGGGGAGGGGTGCCCACCATTGCCCAGGCTTGCTTAGGTAAACAAAGCAGCCAGGAAGCTCGAACTGAGTGGAGCCCACCACAGCACAAGGAGGCCTGCCTGCCTCTGTAGGCTCCACCTCTGGGGGCAGGGCACAGACAAACAAAAAGACAGCAGTAACCTCTGCAGACTTAAATGTCCCTGTCTGACAGCTTTGAAGAGAGCAGTGGTTCTCCCAGCACGCAGCTGGAGATCTGAGAATGGGCAGATTGCCTCCTCAAGTGGGTCCCTGCTCCCTGAGCAGCCTAACTGGGAGGCACCCCCCAGTAGAGGCAGACTGACACTTCACATGGCCGGGTACTCCTCTGAGACAAAACTTCCAGAGGAACGATCAGACAGCAGCATTCGCGGTTCATGAAAATCCGCTCTTCTGCAAACACCGCTGCTGATACCCAGGCAAACAGGGTCTGGAGTGGACCTCTAGCAAACTCCAACAGACCTGCAGCTGAGGGTCCTGTCTGTTAGAAGGAAAACTAACAAACAGAAACGACATCCATACCAAAAACCCATCTGTACATCACCATCATCAAAGACCAAAAGTAGATAAAACCACAAAGATGGGGAAAAAACAGAGCAGAAAAACTGGAAATGCTAAAAAGCAGAGAGCCTGTCCTCCTCCAAAGGAACGCACTTCCTCACCAGCAATGGAACAAAGCTGGATGGAGAATGACTTTGACGAGTTGAGAGAAGAAGGCTTCAGATGATCAAACTACAAGCTACAGGAGGAAATTCAAACCAAAGGCAGAGAAGTTAAAAACTTTGAAAAAAACTTAGACGAATGTATAACTAGAATAACCAATAGACAAGTGCTTAAAGGAGCTGATGGAGCTGAAAGCCAAGGCTTGAGAACTACGTGAAGAATGCAGAAGCCTCAGGAGCCAACAAGATCAACTGGAAGAAAGGGTATCAGCGATGGAAGATGAAATGAATGAAATGAAGCGAGAAGGGAAGTTTAGAGAAAAAAGAATAAAAAGAAACAAACAAACCCTCCAAGAAGTATGGGACTATGTGAAAAGACCAAATCTACGTCTGATTGGTGTACCTGAAAGTGACGGGCAGAATGGAACCAAGTTGGAAAACACTCTGCAGGATACTATCCAGGAGAACTTCCCCAATCTAGCAAGGCAAGCCAACATTCAGATTCAGGAAATACAGAGAACGCCACAAAGATACACCTCAAGAAGAGCAACTCCAAGACACATAATTGTCAGATTCACCAAAGTTGAAATGAAGGAAAAAATGTTAAGGGCAGCCAGAGAGAAAGGTCGGGTTACCCACAAAGGGAAGCCCATCAGACTAACAGCAGATCTCTTGGCAGAAACTCTACAAGCCAGAAGAGAGTGGGGGCCAATATTCAACATTCTTAAAGAAAAGAATTTTCAACCCAGAATTTCATATCCAGCCAAACTAAGCTTCATAAGTGAAGGAGAAATAAAATACTTTACAGACAAGCAAATGCTGAGAGATTTTGTCACCACTAGGCCTGCCCTAAAAGAGCTCCTGAAGGAAGCACTAAACATGGAAAGGAACAATCAGTACCAGCCGCTGCAAAGTCAGGCCAAAATGTAAAGACCATCGAGACTAGGAAGAAACTGCATCAACTAATGAGCAAAATCACCAGCTAACATCATAATGACGGGATCAAATTCACACATAACAATATTAACTTTAAATGTAAATGGACTAAATGCTCCAATTAAAAGACACAGACTGGCAAACTGGATAAAGAGTCAAGACCCATCAGGGTGCTGTATTCAGGAAACCCATCTCACATGCAGAGACACATATAGGTTCAAAATAAAACGATGGAGGAAGATCTAGCAAGCAAATGGAAAACAAAAAAAGGCAGGGGTTGCAATCCTAGTCTCGGATAAAACAGACTTTAAACCAACAAAGATCAAAAGCAACAAGGAAGGCCATTACATAATGATAAAGGGATCAATTCAACAAGAAGAGCTAGCTATCCTAAATATATATGCACCCAATACAGGAGCACCCAGATTCATAAAGCAAGTCCTGAGTGACCTACAAAGAGACTTAGACTCCCATACATTAATAATGGGAGACTCTAACACCCCACTGTCAACATTATACAGATCAACGAGACAGAAAGTTAACAAGGATACCCAGGAATTGAACTCAGCTCTGCACCAAGCGGACCTAATAGACATCTACAGAACTCTCCACCCCAAATCAACAGAATATACACTTTTTTCAGCACCACACCACACCTATTCCAAAATTGACCACATACTTGGAAGTAAAGCTATCCTCAGCAAATGTAAAAGAACAGAAATTATAACAAACTATCTCTCAGACCACAGTGCAATCAAACTAGAACTCAGGATTAAGAAACTCAATCAAAACCGCTCAACTACATGGAAACTGAACAACCTGCTCCTGAATGACTACTGGGTACATAACGAAATGAAGGCAGAAATAAAGATGTTCTTTGAAACCAACGAGAACAAAGACACAACATACCAGAATCTCTGGGACACATTCAAAGCAGTGTGTAGAGGGAAATTTATAGCACTAAATACCCACAAGAGAAAGCAGGAAAGATCAAAAATTGACAGCCTAACATCACAATTAAAAGAACTAGAAAAGCAAGAGCAAACACATTCAAAAGCTAGCAGAAGGCAAGAAATAACTAAAATCAGAGCAGAACTGAAGGAAATAGAGACACAAAAAACCCTTCAAAAAATTAATGAATCCAGGAGCTGGTTTTTTGAAAGGATCAACAAAATAGGTAGACTGCTAGCAAGACTAATAAAGAAAAAAAGAGAGAAGAATCAAATAGATGCAATAAAAAATGATAAAGGGGATATCACCACCGATCCCACAGAAATACAAACTGCCATCAGAGATTACTACAAACACCTCTATGCAAATAAACTAGAAAATCTGGAATAAATGGATAAATTCCTCGACACATACACTCTCCCAAGACTAAACCAGGAAGAAGTTGAATCTCTGAATAGACCACTATCAGGAGCTGAAGTTGTGGCATTAATCAATAGCTTACCAACCAAAAAGAGTCCAGGACCAGATGGATTCACAGCCGAATTCTACCAGAGGTACAAGGAGGAACTGGTACCATTCCTTCTGAACCTATTCCAATCAATAGAAAAAGAGAGAATCCTCCCTAACTCATTTTATGAGGCCAGCATCATCCTGATGTCAAAGCCAGGCAGAGACACAACCAAAAAAGAGAATTTTAGACCAATATCCTTCATGAACATTGATGCAAAAATCCTCAATAAAATACTGGCAAACCGAATCCAGCAGCACATCAAAAAGCTTATCCACCATGATCAAGTGGGCTTCATCCCTGCGATGCAAGGATGGTTCAATATATGCAAATCAATAAATGTAATCCAGCATATAAACAGAACCAAAGACAAAAACCACATGATTATCTCAATAGATGCAGAAAAGACCTTTGACAAAATTCAACAGCGCTTCATGCTAAAAACTCTCAATAAATT
Source organism: Pan paniscus (assembly GCF_029289425.2). Classification (NCBI taxonomy): domain Eukaryota; kingdom Metazoa; phylum Chordata; class Mammalia; order Primates; family Hominidae; genus Pan; species Pan paniscus. The sequence continues at coordinate 109,372,995 of NC_073255.2, read as the reverse complement.
AGGTATTGATGGGACGTATCTCAAAATAATAAGAGCTATCTATGACAAACCCACAGCCAATATCATACTGAATGGGCAAAAACTGGAAGCATTCCCTTTGAAAACTGGCACAAGACAGGGATGCCCACTCTCACCACTCCTATTCAACATAGTGTTGTAAGTTCTGGCCAGGGCAATGAGGCAGGAGAAGGAAATAAAGGGTATTCAATTAGGAAAAGAGGAAGTCAAATTGTCCCTGTTTGCAGACGACATGATTGTATATCTAGAAAACCCCATTGTCTCAGCCCAAAATCTCCTTAAGCTGAGAAGCAACTTCAGCAAAGTCTCAGGATACAAAATCAATGTACAAAAATCACAAGCATTCTTATACACCAATAACAGACAAACAGAGAGCCAAATCATGAGTGAACTCCCATTCACTATTGCTTCAAGGAGAATAAAATACCTAGGAATCCACCTTACAAGGGACGTGAAGGACCTCTTCAAGGAGAACTACAAACCACTGCTCAATGAAATAAAAGAGGATACAAACAAATGGAAGAACATTCCATGCTCATGGGTAGAAAGAATCAATATCATGAAAATGGCCATACTGCCCAAGGTAATTTATAGATTCAATGCCATCCCCATCAAGCTACCAATGACTTTCTTCACAGAATTCGAAAAAACTACTTTAAAGTTCATATGGAACCAAAAAAGAGCCCGCATCGCCAAGTCAATCCTAAGCCAAAAGAACAAAGCTGGAGGCATCATACTACCTGACTTCAAACTATACTACAAGGCTACAGTAACCAAAACAGCATGGTACTGGTACCAAAACAGAGATATAGATCAATGGAACAGAACAGAGCCCTCAGAAATAACGCCGCATATCTACAACTATCTGGTCTTTGACAAACCTGAGAAAAACAAGCAATGGGGAAAGGATTCCTTATTTAATAAATGGTGCTGGGAAAACTGGCTAGCCGTATGTAAAAAGCTGAAACTGGATCCCTTCCTTACACCTTATACAAAAATCAATTCAAGATGGATTAAAGACTTAAACATTAGACCTAAAACCATAAAAACCCTAGAAGAAAACCTAGGCATTACCATTCAGGACATAGGCATGGGCAAGGACTTCATGTCTAAAACACCAAAAGCAATGGCAACAAAAGCCAAAATTGACAAATGGGATCTAATTAAACTAAAGAGCTTCTGCACAGCAAAAGAAACTACCATCAGAGTGAACAGGCAACCCACAAAATGGGAAAAAATTTTCACAACCTACTCATCTGACAAAGGGCTAATATCCAGAATCTACAATGAACTCCAACAAATTTACAAGAAAGAAACAAACAACCCCATCAAAAAGTGGGCGAAGGACATGAACAGACACTTCTCAAAAGAAGACATTTATGCAGCCAAAAAACACATGAAAAAATGCTCACCATCACTGGCCATCAGAGAAATGCAAATCAAAACCACAATGAGATATCATCTCACACCAGTTAGAATGGCAATCATTAAAAAGTCAGGAAACAACAGGCGCTGGAGAGGATGTGGGGTAATAGGAACACTTTTACACTGTTGGTGGGACTGTAAACTAGTTCAACCCTTGTGGAAGTCAGTGTGGCAATTCCTCAGGGATCTAGAACTAGAAATACCATTTGACCCAGCCATCCCATTACTGGGTATATACTCAAAGGACTATAAATCATGCTGCTATAAAGACACATGCACATGTATGTTTATTGTGGCACTATTCACAATAGCAAAGACTTGGAACCAACCCAAATGTCCAACAATGATAGACTGGATTAAGAAAATGTGGCACATATACACCATGGAATACTATGCAGCCATAAAAAATGATGAGTTCATGTCCTTTGTAGGGACACAGATGAAATTGGAAATCATCATTCTCAGTAAACTATCGCAAGAACAAAAAACCAAACATCACATGTTCTCACTCATAGGTGGGAATTGAACAATGAGAACACATGGACACAGGAAGGGGAACATCACACTCTGGGGACTGTTGTGGGGTGGGGGGAGGGGGGAGGGATAGCATTGGGAGATATACCTAATGCTAGATGACGAGTTAGTGGGTGCAGCGCACCAGCATGGCACATGTATACATATGTAACTAACCTGCACATTGTACAGATGTACCCTAAAACTTAAAGTATTAAAAAAAAAATTCCCATGCTCAAGCAATCTGCCCACCTCAGCCTGCCAAAGTGCTGGGATTATAGGCATGAGCCACTACACCGGGCCAACATTTTTCTATATCAATGCATATACTTGCATATAAGTTTTAGTGGTTATATTTAATCCATTAGAGTCCTTGGATCATGTTTTCATTCTCATTCATATCAAAGTATTTTCTAATTTCCCATTGTAATTGTAGTTGCTTAAGATTGTGTTAATTTCTATATACTTGTGAAGCGTCATTTCCTTCTATTATTGATTTCTAATTTTATTCCATTTTGGTCACAGAAGATAATTTGTATAATTTCCTTTTTTCTTTTTTTTTTTTAAACATGGAGTCTTGCTCTGTCACCCAGGCTGGAGTGCAGTGGTGCAATCTCAGCTTACTGCAAGCTCCGCCTCTTGGGTTCAAGTGATCCTCCACCTCAGCCTCCCAAGTAGCTGGAATTACAGGTGTGCACCACCACACCTGGCTAATTTCCATATTTTTAGTAGAGACAGGTTTTCACCATGTTGGCCAGGCTGGTCTTGAACTCCTGACCTCAAGTGGTCCACCTGCCTCAGCCTCCCAAAGTGCTGGGATTACAGGTGTGAGCCACCACAACCGGCCTATAATTTCAATGTTTTAAAATCTGTTAATATGCATTTTGCAGCCTAACATATGGTCTATCCTGGAGAATGTTGTATGTGCATATGTGTTGTTGTGTGGCATGTTCTGTATATGTCTATTAGGTCTAGTTGGTTTATAGTGTTCTTCCAATCCTTTATATTCCTATTAATCTTCTGGCTAGTTGTTTCACCCACTGTTGAAAGTGGGGAATTGAAGTCTCCAACAATTAGTAATATTTCCTATTTCTCCCTCCAATTATGTCAATTTTTGCTTAATATATCTTGGGGCTCTGTAGTTAGGTGGGTATAAATTTATAATTGTTATATCTTCCTGATATATTGACATTGTCTATATATAATATCCTTCTTTGTCTCTTGTAACAATTTTGACCTAAAATCAATTTATCTGACATTAATATAAGAAGTCCCACTGTCTTTTGGCTACTGTTTGCAAGGAATATATTTCTTCCATACTTTCACTTTCAACCTATTTGTTCCTTTGAATCTAATGTGAGTATTTTGTAGACAGTACAAGTTGGGTCAGTTTTTTTAAATCCCTTCTGCCAATCTCTGTCTCTTAATTGGAGAGTTTAATCAATTTACATTTAAAATAATTGATGATAAGGAAGGATCTACTTCTGCCATTTTGCTACTTGTCTTCTACATGTCTTATATCTTTTTTGTTCCTCAATTCCTCTATGACTGCCTACATTTGTGTTTAGCTGATTTTTTCCTAGTGCACTGTTTTGATTTTACTTTTGCTTTTCTTTATCTTTAAACAAGTATTTTCTTAGTGGTTACCCTAGGGATTACAATTATATATCTTATATGTACAACAACGTAGTTTTAATTAATATCAACTGAGCTTCAATTGGATAAAGAACTCTCCTATATACTTCTGTCCCTTACCCTTTGTCTTGTTATCATCACAGATTACATCTTTATACATAGTGTGTCTATGAACATAGATTTATAATTATTGTTTTGTGGATTTTTAAGTCATTTAAAAAAGGAATTACAAACCAAAAATACAATAATACTGACTCTTATATTTACATATTTAATTCTTTTTACTAGTGTTCTTTATATATTTGTATGGCTTCAAGTTACTATCTAGTGCCCTTCATTTCAGCCTGAAGGACTCATTTTAGATTTTCTTATAGGGCAAGTCTATAAGCAGAGTGATGAATTCCCTCATCTTTTATCTGGAAATGCCCTAATATATCCTTCACTTTTGAAGGATGGTTTTTCTAGATATGGCTCTCTTAGCTGATAGTTTTTTCTTTCAGCACTTTAAATATCTCATTCCACTGCCTTCTGGCCTCCATGGTTTCCGATGAGATACCAGTTGTTGATCCTATTGAGGATCCCTGGTACATAACAAATTGCTTGCCTCTTAATGCTTTAAAAAACACTCTTTGTCTTTGAACAGTTTGATTATAATGTATCTGACTGTGAAACTCTTTGAGTTTATTCTATTTAGAGTTTTTCAGCTACTTGGAGGTATAGATCTATGTCTTTCATCAAATTTGGGACATTTTTAGCCATTATTTTTTAAAATATTATTTTTGTTCCTTTCTCCCCTTACCCCTGGTCCATCATTATACTTATGTTGGTAAGCTTGATAGTGTCACATGGCACTCTGAGGTGCCGTTCATTTTTCCTTGTTCCTTTTTTTCCCTTGCTCACCAACTGAATACTTTCCATTAACTTACTTTCAAATTTACTTTTTCTTTTGCTTGCTCAGATCTGCTACTGAGTCCCTCTAGTGAATTTTTCATTTCAGTTATTGTACTTTTCATCTCCAGAATTTCCATTTGGTTCCTTTTTGTAAGCTCTAGCTCCTTATTGATATTCTATGTTCATTGAGAATTAATCTCAATTTTTGTTAGTTCTTAGTCCATGGCTTTCTTTAACTCTTTGGGCATATTTAAGACAATTGCTTTAAAAGCTTTGTGTATTAAGTCCAGTGGCTGGGCTTCCTCAGGGATAGTTTCTGTTAATTTCTTTTGTTCCTGTGAATGGGCCATACTTTCTTGTTTCTTTGCATGCCTCATAATTTCAAACAAAAAAAACCAGGGCATTTTGAATATTATAATATGGGAAATCTAGAAATCAGACTCTTCCCCTTTCCCAGGGTTTCTTGTTGCTACTTGTGGTGGGTTATATTTATTTGTTAAGTCAATTTTCTAAACTATTTTTGTAAAGACTATATTCTTTGTCATGTGTGGTCTCTAAAATCTCTATTCTATTAACTTAGTGGTTAGCTAGTGATTTGACAGAGATTTCCTTAAACACTTGGAATCACACACACGAACACCAAACAAACAAATGAAGCCTTCTAGTCTTTTGGAACTGAGCTCTGTGTGTATTTGTGTTTATGTTAGTGCACACTTTAACTATTCAGCTGGAAAGTTTACAACTCTGCCTTTGCCTTCATTTCCTGCCTATGTGGAACTTGAAAGTCAGCCAGAGGTAAAAGCTTAGGATGTTCTCAGATATATTAGGAGTATGTGCCCATCTTGGGCATGTGTATGACTAAATTTCCATAATTTTAAAAACCTTTTTGAAGTCTTTATACTCCAAAACATCTTACTACCCAGCTTTTCTTTCCAGGCTTTTCAGCGTGTCTATTGTTTACCCCAACTGATCTCCTTTGCCCTAAGTGACAGTAGCTGTTCAGTTTCATAGCCATTTCTCAACCCTGAGAGAGTTCCAAGTTAAGCACAATAGAGGCATGCTTTCTGTGTTAGTGTTTCAGGGAGCCACTTGATAGGTCAAAACTGACAATGACAGTTATTTGAAAACAAAATTCACTTTGCTCCCACCATCACGAGGAACACACATCAGGAACTGGATTGTCATCTTCAATGCCATCGCACTAGAGGGGGTGGAAACAAAGGTAAGTTAAAATGCCACAAAGCTCTCTTACCAGGTTTTAGTTACCCCTTTTTTGGTTAAGCATTTGCTTGGCTGCTTTAAGTCTGATAATTTTTCAGAGTTCTGACAAAGTTGATTCTGACAGTGTTCTCTAGTCTTTTCAGGGTTTCTATTGAGCGATGGGCCCTTCGAGTTTCCTACTACCATTTTTGCTGGCATTTTTTCATTAAAAAAAAATCATCTCCCACATAAGCTAGGCACAGAAAGACAAATAGCACATGTGCTCAAACATGGAATCTAAGATAATCAGACTCAAATAAGCAGAGAGTAGGATGGTGGCTACCAGAGGCTGGGAGGGTGGGAGAGAAGGGAAGATGATGGTGAAAGGGCAGAAAGCCTCAAATAGGACTAATAAGGATTTTTTTTCCTTTGAGATATATTGCACAGCATGGTGAATATCATAAAACATGATGTATTATACATTCCAGAATCACTAAGAGAGTAAATTTTAAATGTTGTCACCGCAAAAAAAAAAACATTTCAGGTGATAGATATGTTAATTAGTTTTAATTATTCCACATTTATTCATAAATCATAACATTACTTTGTAATCCATAAATATATACATCTATAATTCTTCAATTTAAAATTTGAAAAGTAAAAATTAATAATAATAAAAGGTCATCTCCCATTATATCTTATTTCAACTTTATTTAACAAATATCACATTTGTGGATATTTATGGTCCTTTAAATTTGGGAGCCATTATAAATAACATTATGGTGAACATCGTTTATAGCCAGAATTTATATAGGTTAATTTCCTGAGATAATTTCTAGCCAAAGAATAAAAGGATTTAAGTTTAGAGTTTTATAGATGACAATTAACTTTAGCAGACAGGAAAAAATATCGCACAACCATGATAACTAGTATATCAAGAGTTAAATCTTACAACTATTTGGGCTTTATAATGAGCCACTTGAATGCATTAAAAGTGTTAATTCAATTGCAACTTGTTTGGCTCTTCCTCAACAATAGCCAGTTTTTGAACTTGAGTTAGTGTATATGAGTAAGCCCTTTAGTGCTCCAGTTGATATGCAGGCTGAAGTTGTCCACTAATCACCAAAGGCCCCCAGTGCATTAAAGACAAGACGGGGAATAAACCTCAATTCTTTTGACTTGGGGGTGGGGGGGCTCTGTCCATTAGTTCCATTGGTCTGTGTGCCTATTCCTAAGCATAAAGTGGTGAAAGGACAGCCTATTCAACAAATGGTGCTGGGATAATTGGCAAGCCACACGTAGAAGAATGAAACTGGATCTTCATCTCTCACTGTACGCACAAATCAACTGAGGATGGATCAAAGACTTAAATCTAAGACAAGAACCATAAAAATTCTAGAAGATAACATGGGAAAAACTCTTCTAGAAATTGGCTTAGGCAAAGAGTTCATGACCAAGAACCCAAAAGCAAATGCAATAAAAACAAACATAAACAGATGGGACTTAATTAAACTAAAAAGCTGCTGCACAGAAAAAGAAATAAGCAACAGAGTAAACAGAAAATCCACAGAGTAGGAGAAAATTTTTGCAAATTATGCATCCAACAAAGGACTAATATCCATAATCTGCAAGGAACTCAAACAAATATGCAAGAAAAAAGAAATAATTCCATTAAAAAGTGGTCAAAGGACATGAATGGACAATTCTCAAAAGAAGATATACAAATGACTAACAAACATATGAAAAAATGCTCAACATCACTAATTCCTAGGGAAATGCAAATCAAAACCACAGTGCGATACCACCTTGCTCCTGCAAGAATGGCCATAATTAAAAAATAAAAATAACAACAGATGTTGGCATGGATGTGATGCAAAGGGAACACTTTTACACTGCTGATGGGAATGTCAACTAGTACAACCATGATGAGAAACAGTATAGAGATTTCTTAAAGAACTCAAAGTAGATCTAGTATTTGATCCAGCAATCCCATTACTAGGCATCTACCCAGAGGAAAAGAAGTCATTATATGAAAAAGACACTTGCACATGCATGTTTATAGCAATGTGATTTTCAATTTCAAAAATATGGAACCAGCCCAAATGCCCATCAATCAATGAGTGCATAAAGAAAATGTGGTATGTATATACTATGGAATACTACTCAGCCATAAAAAGGAATTAAATAATGGCATTCTCAGCAACCTGGATGGAATTGGAGACCACTATTTTAACTGAAGTAACTCAGGAATGGAAAACCAAACAGTATATGTTCTCACTTGTAAGTGGGAGCTAAGCTATGAGGATTCAAAGGCCTAAGAATTATGAACTTTGGGGACTCAGAGGGAAGGATGGGAGGGGGATGAGGGATGAAAGACTAGACATTGGGTACAGTGTACACTGCTTGGGTGATGGGTGCACCAGAATTTCAGAAATTACCACTAAAGAACTTATCCATGTAATGAAACATCACCTGTTCCCCCAAAACTACTGAAATTTGTAAAAAGTTTTAAAAAATTAAAATGAGACAAAGCATAGGATGAAACTGTGTTTATAAACAATTACATCTCTGTATAATTTGTTCTTGAACTATTAATACAGTGACTACAGTAGACCTGTAATAGGTATTCAGTAGATTTGGCAAATTCCTCTTTCTCTCCTAGCAGCCCTTCCCTGAGTCTCTCCAACCTCAATTACTACTAACAATGACATAAGCCTCATACCTAATTCTGTCTATAAAGCAAAACCATTGTTGTCAGTCACATATTATCCTACAATTAGTAACTCTGGTCATACAGTAATCTACCTCTTTTTATTATACAGAGCTATTTATATTTTACTCCTCCCTCTTTGTTGTTGCTTGACCAGCCACAAACCCAATTTGGATCAGAAGACTCACTCCAATGTGCTTGAATTGTGACACTTAAGATCCATTAGATTCTTCCATTTTCTTCTTTTAACATGATATAATTTACCTCTTAATTGATTCTAACAAGTTAGAAAATATTTGTAACTAGGAAGTCAAAGTAGAATAAAAATGTATTCCTTTGTTCTAAGTGCTTGGTGGGATCTGGGATTTTATGTCTTACTTCTAGTCAAAATCCCTGTAAAGCCAATGGGAATTCTGCACATGGGGAGAGATCAGATGGGCTGGCAAATATTACCAAAGAGAGACTTTTATCTGCTAGATATATAAAAACCTTCTGCAAACCTGCAAAAGTCCTTCTAACCCAGGATATAGTGTGCTTCTGTTCAACTTCAAAATGCTGTGAACCAAAGAATTACAAGACCAACTTTCAAATTCCAGAAAAGGGTTAAGGTCTAGGATTGTTTTGGTGGTGTTGTTGTTGTTTCTTTTGGTTCATTTCATTTTAGTTTTTAAGTAACAGTTAAAGCATGAATTTCCTGTTATTTTTCCTTAAAGAGAACTAATGTGGAGACAAATTCCAAAGTAGGAATAGGAAATGACTACCAGTTTAGTTAAGGTATGACTAGCACTGTTTGCATCCTTTGCTCCACTTCTCCTAACTCTCATTTGACCCTTAGCATCAAGCTCAAATTATTTTTTCAAGGGCTCTCTGTATGAAAATGAATGGTTATGTCTCCCAAGAGAAGGAAGGCACAATTTACCAAACAGCAAACACTCTATTCCTATTTATTCATCCATTCATTATTTATGAATTGCCCTATATACATCGGGAACTGGGCTGCATGATGATGGAAGAGGTGTGTGCTATTTTCAGCGAATGAATGTCATATCAGCATTTCAGGGCCAGTATGCTGTTTCTTCCAGACACTGTGGAAATATCCAAGTCTATGTCTAAACTTGTATACTGTTACAAGTAAATTCAATAAAAATAATAAGACACAAATCTTCTGAACTCATTCAGATTGTGCCCTGCATAACTGTTGAAACTTGTTTTAGTTTTTCACTTTTCATCAAGTATTTGGGAAAGAGTTACCTCAGCTTCAGTCTGAAATGTGGAAGCTGAGTGGCTTAGATGTGCTGACTGAGAATGAAATAATCTTATTCTTTTGCAAAAATCTCTCCTATTAGATCCAGTGTTCCAGCAAGTAATTACTCAATGAAATCTGTACTTACTGATAATTATTCTAGATAACTATTTTTAAGGGTTTACAGTTTCTTCCTTTTATTCGTCAATTTCTGGCAGGAGTACCACAGTTTTCAAGGAAAGTTTGTAGAATCACAGCTTAACCAGAAAGGAAGCATGGCAAGTCCTCCCAGGAAAAAATATTTTTGCAGATCCAAGAAATTTCAAAATTTGGCTCTTTGCATTTGTACCAAAATCTTATAGAGATTTTTTTGGAATTGAGTTTCTAAAACCTTGGGTGGCTCATTCATCTTCAATAATAACATTAAGAGTTACTGAATGGGTTTGCCAGAAGTGGTGGGAAGAAGTTGCCCACAATTTGGTTCAGCATTTTTGGAATGAACAAAATGTCAAGTTAGAAAAATTGTCAGTTATGAAGTTGCAGCATGCTTTTTCTCCACAAATTAAGCCCAGTGTGGCATTTTATATAAGCTGCATTTCAGGAAATAAGGAGATGGCATCTTTTATCTCTAACTAGGTTCTGGAATTAATTTGCTCTTTTTCACTTGCATCAATATATTTGTCCTCCATTGGCATATGTTTCATCAGGGCAACCATGTGGAAAACTCAGACACAAAGAAGTATTTGTTTCTTGCAAGAGCAATGTGAATAGAGTATTAATGTAATTTTGATGCCAGATAAAGTACTTTGTGATAGCAGAGACATAAAAATGAAGAGACTTACAGAGGGCCTGGGTTTGTTGATCTTTGGATTTCTTCCATGGTAGAGTAGTAAAGTTGGCTCAACCATTTCAAAAATCTGGGTATGGTGTGGATATGTTTTATTATTTTCTCCTTCCTGAATGGGGTAATTTATAGCAATTTCAGATTATAAAGATTTTATAAGGGATTATTCATGCAGACTTGTTCCAGTGGGGTAACAATAATAGCATGCAGTGGAGAGATGATCTCCACGATGAAGCTCATCAGCCTTTGAGAAGCAGGATAAATCTATTGAATAATTCATAGCAACACTAAAGAGATATTATGCCTAGAAATGGGGATTTATGTGGTGATTCAGTTCTTACGGAGACATTACAGGAAAATAAAGATGATAGTGACAATATTTTAACATAAATGAGTTAGGTGAGGGATAATCCACACATATTTCAGGATTGTAAGAAAGTTACAATGATGGAGAGAAAAATATCAATGGATAAAAAATCAGGAGACTGGATTCTAATGCCAGCTAAACAGCTGAGCCACCAAGGGCAAGTGACAATGGTGGGGATAATAATGTTTTTCCAAGTTATTTCATAGGGCAGTTGTGAGCATTCGATGTAATAATAAAGTTCCTTGAAAATTAGAAATTACCCGTCAGTTATTATTTCAGAGCAAGTTTAACAACCAGAATAACAGATGGACAGATCTTGCCTAATATAAAAAAGAAATAAAGTATATCTCCAATAAAACATATGATTTGGCATTCCACTAAATTGTAAGTGGCACCACCTACTAAATCTAGAATGTTTCCTGTGATATGTTGATTTTCATATTAAACTTCAGCATTAATGAATCCTTTTATGCAATTTATGAAATCACAGCTTCAGTGTAGGTCCCTGACAAGGATGGCTGAGAGTTATTGATGGAAGGCTGAAAATGTAAACTAAAGGAAAACCCACATTTGCCTCTGTGCTTTCTTTGTGAACTCAGCAGCAGGAAAATGTGATGGGGATATTTTAGTAAGATCTTCACTGTGAAACTGCCTTCTAAGAGCTGACCGGCCATGTTCACATGATGCTTTATAGACTGACTCAGACCCCTGGCTAACATAGACCCAAATGGAAGAGTACTAAAACTGAATAAGTAAAATTACCTTTAAAAAATGCATTCTTACTAATTTCTGTGAGGATCTTTCAATTCCAAGTCTTTAGGAATTTAGAGTAATCATCAATCACCAATAATGGATTCATCTAAATGTTGTCACGTCAAGACCCTAATGAGTTTACTTTAATAAGGAAAATTGCTAATTTATAATTAGCTTATTAATTTTCATTTGTTTGTATTCAAAAATTTGTCATCTGTCAAATACAATATCATAAAATCTTAGTTTTACTATGAATTTTCTTTTTTTTCCTTTTTAAAAAATTTTTGGGGTACAGGATGTATTAGTTTGTTCTCACACTGCTAATAAAGACATACCCAAGACCGGGTAATTTATAAAGAGGTTTAATTGACTCACCGTTCCATGTGGGTGGGGAGGCCTCACAATCATGCTGGAAGGCAAAGGAGGAACAAAGTCAAGTCTTACATGGTGGGCAGGCAAGAAGGCTTTTGCAGGGAAACTCTCATTTATAAAACCATCAGATCTCGTGAGACTTATTCACTACCACAAGAACAGTATGGGGGAAACCACCTCCATGATTCAATTATCTCCACCTGGCCCCACCCTTAACAGGTGGAGATTATTACAGTTCAATGAGAGATTTGAGTGAGGACACAGCCAAACTATATCACAGGGTCTCATTCTGTCACCCAGGCTGGAGTGCAATGAATGGCATAATCACAGCTCACTGCAGTCTTGACCTTCCAGGCTCAAGCAATCCTCCTACCTCAGCCTCCCGAGTAGCTGGGACTACAGATGTGTGCCACCATGCCCAGCTAATTTGAACACTTTTGGTAGAAACGGGGTTTTGCCATATTACCCGGACTTGTCTCCAACTCCTAACCTCAAGCAATCCACTCATCTCAGGCTCCCAAAGTGCTGGGATTGCAGGCATGAGCCACTACCCCTGGTCACTAACTTTTCTTAAAAACTTATATTGTTGGTCAAAGATGGACTTCTACCTAGCTTCTGCTTATCCTAAGTCCCAAATCGTGGAGTTCAAAGCTTTCCTCATAATCTGGTGAACTTCAGAATATTGGAAAGTTAATGCATTATTATTTCTTATTCTTATAAAATTTGATTCCAATTTCTCTTCCCTTTCAATTTATAAAGAGAATTACTTAAGAACCAAGAAAAAAATTGTTTTGACAATACTTTAGCCCAACAGGAAGCTCTGTAAGTATCTAAAGAAACCTCACTCCTCAAATATTGCCAAGTCATTTTTTGCAGATGCAAGAAATTTAGATAGTTTTAACCAGCTCAATTTCCTTACCCTTTGACATTTAGATCTCTCACTGTCAAAAATAAAATGTAATAAAAATAAAAAATAATTTTAAACAGCAGGAAAAGGGAAATAATGAATCATCAGCTGGGGATGGAAAAGCTTAGTTGTTTATACTGCTGAAGCCGCTGTACTTTTTATTTTTCTTGAATAGTTAGGTGGGGACAATAGACTGAAAGACTATTGTGAGTCAGTATTCTAGGCTCTATTTTTATTTCTGTGTTCTTGCATCTAGGTTAATTTCCCCATCAACCAAATACTGAGATTTTGAGTGTATTGTTCAGTGAATGTTTATATAGGCTTAAGATTCTTGGGTTAAAGGTGCTATTTAAAAAAGAATATTATTGTTATTACTCATGAAAAATAGTTTTAGTGCTGATTTTGGCAGGGACTGGCAACCTTCATATTGGCTAGCAAAAAAAAAAAAGTCAACACAAATTCATCAAGTACATTTCTCTGCACTAGAAACTAATGACATAAGAGCTATTAGGCTTGGAATTAAGAATACTTTCTTTAGAAACTAATAATCAAGTATGAACAATCTTTCTCAAGAAAAAATACAAATAATTTATCTACTCGATTAAGTTTTGGGTAAAATACTGGGCACAAGTAGACACTTAATAGACTTGTTGGTTGACTTTTCTCTCTAATACCTGAACTAATTCTATCCTTTATCCAACCCACCTGAAGCAGAGTAGATTATCTAGGAAGGGTCTTTATAAATAATTTTTATTTCTGTGTTCTGAGAGCCACATTTCCTTAGAGAGAAATTCACAGAGAATGGCCATGTATCAGCAAACTATTTTTCAAAGCATTTTCAGAGATGAGGGTGTGAGGGTGGGTTATCAAGGATAAAGTTAGAATTTCTGTCACCCACATTTTCAATTAGAATGCCTTCAGCTGCAGTTAACAGAAAACCTCTATTAAACAGGTTAAAATAATTATTTCCCAAAGACACAGTTTCTCAGGTCTCTCTGTCTCTACCTCTCTAACACCCACTTTGGGTCTACAATGCTTTCTGGTCGGGTTCATTCTCAGGCAGACATCAGGATGGCTGTAGCAGTTCTAGGCATCACATCCGGATATAACTGTGTCTAGAGAAAGAAAATGGGCCATGTCTTCCTTGTTAACTTTTTAGGAGCAAGGAAATCTTTCCCATAATTCCCAACCCCACCTAGCAGACCTTCCTTAATGGATCATTGGTTACAATTAGATCACATGCTTTTCCTAAACCAGGCACTGGCAGGGTGAACGGGATTAGCAGGATTGGTAGACTAATTGGATAAGGAGGAAATTATGTTGGGAGACCTCCATCCATCATGATACCTTTACCTGGGGAATATTTAGTTCAAATTTCCGTAAAATAAACAAAAAAGTACAAAATAAATTTGTACTTAAGTACAAATTCCATAATTTATAAGTCCAGGATATACTTTGAGTAGAGTCTGGAAGTTGCTACTTTAAAAAATAATAATAACCTAACCACTAAAAGCATCTGGCATTAGGAGTTTCTCTTCATAGAATCTGTGTTTTATGGATTCCAAATAATGAACTAAAGGACAAAACCGGGACCTGCAGAGTTCATAGTTTTAAAAATCTTCACTACAGGTTCTGAGACTCCACATTCAAAGTCACCTATCAAATACCCAGGCAAAGATGGTAGAAAAGACAGGGCAAAATGATTACCCCCACTTCAACTAAGACCTTCAACTCCTCTATGCCAAAAGCATCTTTACCAGACTAATTAGACTGGAGTCATGAAAAAAGCACTGGATAGGGAGCTGGGGAATACTCAGCTTTTTTTTTTTTTTTTTTGAGACAGAGTCTCGCTGTCGCCCAGGTTGGAGTGCAGTGGCGCGATCTCGGCTCACTGTACTCAGCTTTGCTATATGCAGATGTGGACTCTCATGACCAAGGAACTTTGTGTGACCTTATGCTTAGGTAACAGGACGGTCTGTGCTGAGGTCCCTAATGCCTTTTTTTAAACTCTAAGAAAATATGATGTTGGCGTTCTTTAATTTCTGCTATGTATCCTTAGAAAGAGGTTCTAATATGGAGAAAATTTGCTTCAAGAGAAACAGCCAGAGAGAGCAAACCTAGCTAAACAGGACTGGGCCTAATTGACTCTGGAATAATTGAGTATAACCTCTGAGTGACCTCAGGACCAAAAGCATGGCTTATTTATAACGTCCAGAAAAAAACACACTGCCTGGATCTCAAATACCTTTAGCAGTTGTGCAGGATTTTTCTCAGAGCCACTTCACCAGCTGGAGACCTCCATGGCCAGTGATGCCCCTGCCTGTGCCTGGCTCAGCCCCGGACTCACCACAGGAGGTACCCTCTCCACCCAGCCCAGTGAACTGCGCTTGGCTTGCACTCCTGCGCAGATCCCACACTCGCCACGGGATCCGCGCTCAGCCCGCAGCTGGGCTGGGTATGCCACAACCTGCTTCTGCCTTGGGCGTGGAGTCTGGAGGAGGGGAATGCTGTGTCACCTGAACAGGGATGCCAGCAACCGTGAAGCCCAGGGGGGTGTTTTACAGTGTGCTAACAGCTCTTTTAGTCCCGTTGCCCTGTTCTTGCCCACGGCTCTGGGGCTGGCCTAGCCCTGCCACGGCTTCCCGTGATGTGGGGTGTCTTCGCGTAATGTGGGATGGCTTCCCACCTCTGGCAGACGGTGGAGGGCTACAGTGTTACAGCCTTTCTGGTACTCAATTTTGGCAGGTCCCGAGTTCTTGTTTCACTTCCAAGAATAAAGAGGTTACCCTGACAACCGAAGGTGAGGAGAGTTTTACTGAGCGACAGGTCTCAGCAGAGAGAGGACCCCAGAGGGCAGCCCCCTCTCCGAAGTTGGGTGGTCTCTTCCCACCTAAAGGCGGGCAGTCCCAAAGTGTGGATGAATCCGGGGTTTTTAGGGGCTCAGAATAAGGGAGTGCATGCTGATTGATTTGTGAGTATGCAAAAAAGGCTAAAACAAAGACAGCACTCAAAGATGGGTATGACAGGGTAAAAACCCAGCTAGGGAAGGGTAGGTATATGTAAAATAGGAGAAGGGCAGAGATCTATCAGAGGAAAGTGCGCCACACGGGAAGAGAGATTCTGAATCTGGTCCATTGATTTATCAAGACTTGTAGCTTGGCTTTCAGGCTTTAAAGTGTCTTTGGTTTGAAGGTGGGGTTTCACCAGAAACCCGCCTCATCTGCCTAGGGATATGTCTGCCTCCTGCCCCTATCAGCAGTATTTATGTGGGAGAGGAACAAGAGAAAAGGGAGTACCTAGGAAAACATAAATAGAATAATATAGAAAACACTACATCTTTCAACTCTCTTCAGTTTCTGACACATTGCTATTTGCTCAAGTGATCTTCACCACAACTTAGTGATGTAGAAAGAAAATATGCTGTGGCCCCCATATTACAGATAAAAAAATAAAAGAGGCAGAGAGCCCAGAAGAACGATATTAGCTGAGCCAAGAACAGAATTGGATCTTTTCAATGGAGAAGTAGTCTTTAGGGGATTCCACATATTTTTTAAACCATGATTCTCATATTTGTAAGATAAATTTACAATCTAGTAGCTGTTCAACAACTGACTTCTAATAAAGTTTTGATTGGTGGTATTTTCATATATTCATTCAATAAATATTATTGATATCTGCCATGTGCTACATATGCTTAATGATGTCTCCATATTGAAGTATGTTTATTCCTATCTTCTGAATAGTCCCTCTGGGTTGAAAAACCTCTTAGTTAGCTGAGATATTTTGTTGTTGAGTTTAAGTCTCTTTTTTGTATTTGTTAAAACAGGAAATAGAATGACTGAAGAGCTAAGAGAAAGGCTTTTGCCTCATTCCATACTTAATGCCTTCTTGGCTAAGCACTTAGTGAAACTTTTCCTAAAACTACCTGCACAGTCAGAAGCAGTTTATGTTACTTCAAGGTCTTTCAAATTGCTGCATCTACTTAGCTGTAAAGTTTCTGGGGCAGATTAACACTGCTTTTCCCAGTTAACTTAAACACCATTATTCCTAATCTTTTAAACCGTAGTCATTTTGGCTAAGTAAACTCATCAATTTGTTCCATTATTATGAATCCATGATCATGCCAGGCACTTAAGTAGCAAAGGAAATTTCAGAATGATGATTTAACTCCTCCTGGTCCAAGAAAAAAATGCCCTGGTAAAGGATGGAAACAAGTCCTGGCAGGTAACAGTAAAACCAATGTTTTCTCTACAGACCATGATGATACTTGTAATTACTGTCACCTAAATCAAAATGATTAAAGTAAAATCATGTCCTTCCAGATGCTCATCATACACTTCCTCACAGTAAATTAAAGTCACCATTAAACATCTGAAATGTCTATAATTTGAACCACAGCTGCAAGAAAAGTCACTCAATTGTGAATTTGTTAACCATATATTATTGCATCAAGTGTAGGCTTTCCTTCCCAAGACCAGTATTGCCCCCATTGGAATAATTTTTTAAAGAATGACATTGGTTGTGCTCATAGCTACTCCATGACTAAGAGGTAGCATGTTAAACAGGAGAAAAAAAAGTCTACTTTGACAAGTAACAGTTTTAAAAAATAAAACTAGTTTTATGTTTTATGTTCGAACTATTGAGTCTACTGTTTATCATAACCATCTCTCTTTCCTCCCCCACCCCAACATACACACACCCCACATCAGTAGTGTCAAGATACGAAGCTTGTCATAAAAAAATTTTAAGATAATTCTAAAACCATTATTTAAACTACAGTGTTCATTTCTCCCCACAAATTGAGGTATTTGCCAAGTAAACATATTTACTTAACTATGACCTGGCTTTCTTCTAGTGTCCAAGCCTCTTTTCCAATGGAGAAATAGACAAGTGGGGATAAAATAACCAAAGAATAAGAGAAACAGAGAAGCTATATAATTCACAAAGAGAATAATCCCTCTTTCAATTACCAAATTGGACTGCACTTTTGAATAGCTTTGAAATGTTAAAAGAAACTCATGAGTCTTCCTGGTGATTCACTGAGAACTAGCACAGAAAGCTCTTCTATAGATTCATCAATCATTTCAAGAGCCTAGAAATTAAAGAAAATTATTTCTTGGATAGGCCATCAAGAAAGAAACAGCTCCCTAACTAGTTAGATCTATTATGTAAAAATGAAAATTTGTGCAAGTACAATTCAAAGTGGATTTTAAATTTTTGAAATTCAAGTATATTTTGATTATTTTTTAATCTTAGAAGGCAGTTTCCATAAGGCAGATAATATATCTTTTATATTCATCTAGTCCAGGATAATAGTGGGGAACGCTGGAAATGGTTATTGAATACTTATTCTTCATAGAAAATGACTCTTCATCTAATACTTTGGCAAAATGTTTTCTTTCCTGGGTAAATGATGAAGAGTAGAGTTGCTCAGTTACATGGGAAATTCATATTTGACTACAGTCATAGGCCACACCATTACGTTTTTGTCAATAATGAACTGCATATAGGATGGTGGTCACATAAGATTACATGGGAGCTGAAAATTTCCTATTGCCCCATGATGTCTTGATGATCCTGACCCTGTGTAGGCCTAGGTTAATATGTGTGTTTTTCTTTTAGTTTTTAACAAAAAGTTTTAAAAGTGAAAAAGAAACATTTTAAAAATAGGATAAGGATATAAAGAAAATGTTTTTGTACAGCTGTACCGTGTGTTTGTGTTTTAAGCTAAGTGTTATTGCGAAAGAGTCTAAAAGCTAAAAAAATTAAAAATTTATAAAGTAAAAATGTTACAGTAAGCTAAAGTTAATATGTTATTGAAGAAAGAACTTCTTTTTGTTGTTGCTGTTTGTTTGTTTGTTTGTTTGTTTTGAGACAGGGTCTTGCTCTGTCACCCAGGCTGGAGTGCAGTGTCATGATCATAGCTCACTGCAAGCTCAAACTCCTGGACTTACAGGATCTTTTCACCTCAGTCTCTCCAGTATCTGGCACTACAGGCAAGTGCCAACCAGCCTGTCTAATTCTTTTATTTTTAGTAGACATGAGGTCTCATTATGTTGTCCAGGCTGGTCTCAAACTCCTGGCCTCAAGCAACCCTCCTGCTTTGGCCTCCCAAAGTGCTGAGCCACCATGCTGGGCCTGAAATTTTTAAAAAATAGATTTAATGTAGGCTAAGTGTATAGTATTTATTAAGTCTCTTTAGTGTACAGTGAGTCCTAGGCCTTCACATTCATTCACCAGTCACTCACTGACTCACCCAGAGCAACTGCCAGTCCTGCAGGCTCTGTTCATGGTAAGTGCCCTATACAGGTACACCGTCTTTAAAACTTTATACTTAGAGTTTTACTGTACTTTTTCTATGTTTGGATGTACCATTTAGCCTAGGTGTGTAGTAGGTTATATCATCTAGGTGTGCACATACATACACTCTATGATGTTCTCACAATAAGGAAATCACCTAATGATATATTTCTCAGAATGTATTCCCATTTTTAAGTGACATATAACTATATAAAAAATTGTCACACTATTTTCAAAAGTGGTTTTACACACTCCCAACAGAATCTAGGAGACGTCCACTTGCTACACATTGTTACTAACACTTAGAATTGTCAGTCTTTTTAATTTTAGCTATTATAATGGGTAGGAACTGGTATGATTTCTGGTTGTAATTTACACTTAGAGGAATGGCTAACAATATTGAGCAACATTTTGTATGCTTATTGGAATTCTGAAAGAGATGATGTAAAGTTGGTGTTATTGATAGAAATTGTATTATTAAAATACCAATGTTTAAAAATAAATTAGAAGGTTTTAAATTCTGAATTTTAATATATGCTTATAATTTTAATTATGAATTTAATTTCTTGATAGATATAGGGCTATTTACATTTTTTATTTTTTGAGTCAGATTGGGTGAGATGTATTTTTCAAGGTATTTCACTATTTTATGTTGGTGATATTTTCCTATTAGTTTTCATTAGCATCTGTAGTATACTTCTCTTTCATTTCTGATATTGAAAATCTATGTTCCTTCTCTCTCTCGGGTACAGTCTGTTTTTTTATTTCCTTATTTTTGCCCTTGTCATTATTATGTCCTTTTTCTTATTTATGTTGCTCTCCTTTTTCTAGTTTTTAAAAGTTGAAATAGATTTTTAAAACTTTATTTTTTAGAATAAGCACAAAAGCAATGAATTTATCAGCACTGCTTTAAATATCTCACAGATTTTGATATTTTGTGTTTTCATTATCTTTCACTTTTATTTTCTAATTTCCCTTTTCATTACTTCTTTAACCCATGGGTTACTGAAAAGTGTGTAATTTTATTTCCATTTTTGTGACAACTTATTTATGGTTATTAATGTAATTTCTATCTAGTCAGAGAACATGCTTTGTTGAAATGTATTGAGATTTATTTTATGGCCCAGTATATCTTGGTGAATATTTCATGTGCACTAGAAATTAATATATTTTTTCAGTTATTGGATATAGTGTTCTATAAAAGTTAATTAGGTAAATTTGCTTAATAGTTTGTTCAGGTCTTTCATGTCTTAATTTTTTTGCCTACTTGTCTCTTCAATTACCAAGAGATTTGTGTTAAAATCTCTAATTATGGTTGCAAATGTGCTTATTTCTCTCCCTTGATTCTGTCTGTTTTTGTTTTATAAATTTTGAAGCTCTCATTCAGTGGAAGAATATTTAGGGGCATGGGAAGTCATATCATTATAAAATGCCCTTCTTTATCTTTTATAATACCCTAATATCTTTTCTCTTAAAGTCTTAAATTACTATTTCATATGAATTTCCTTATGATTACTATTTGCATAATACACATTTTTACCATTGTTTTACTTTAAAATTTTTATATAGCTGTATGCATTTCTTACAGGCTGCATCTTGTTTGGTCTTTCTGTTTTTATCCAGCCCAATAATCTCTTCCTTTTAATTGAATGGTTCAGTCCATTTACATTTAATGTAATTTTTATGTGGTTGGGTTTAAGTCTACCCTTTTGTTGTTGGTTTTCCATTTGTCTCTTGGGTTTTTTTTAGTCTTCCATGGTTCATTTCTTGCCTTCTTTTGTGTTAATCAAATATTTTTAGTGCCCCATCTTCTATTTGTGTCTTGGCTAAACATCTTTTTATTATTCTGTTTTTACATAGTTGCTCTAGGACTAACAAAGTATATTCTTAACTTATAAAAGCACATTTATAGTCAATAATAGAACATTTTATACTTCCTAGTTCACATCTGAAACTTTCTACTTCTTACTTCACAAGTTATAATATTGTAAAATAATATTACAAGTAACATACTGTTACTGTTGTAACAGTACATAACTCCATGTACCTGCTGTGTTAGTTTTCTATTGCTGTCATAATAATTTACCATAAATTTAGAGGCTAAAACAATACAAATGTATTATCTTACAGTTCTGTAAGCCAGAATTCTGACAGAGATCTCACTAGGCTAAAAACAAAGTGTTGGCAGCACTGTCTTCCTTTCTGGAGACTCTAGGGGAGAATTCATTTCCTTCTCATTCAGGTTGTTGGCAGAATTCAGTTACTTGAGATTTTGGGATCAAGACTTTCATTTTCTTGCTGGCTGTAAACCGAGGATCATTCTTAGTTTCTAGAGGCCACTACATTTCTTGGCTTGTAGCCACCTTCATTCATATTTAAAGCCAGCAACCACTGGTGAGTTAAGTTCTTTTCACAACACATTTCTGACCCATTCTTCTGCTTTACTCTTTCACTTATAAGAGCTCATATGATTAAATTGAGCCCATCCAGGATAACCTTCCTGTTTCAAAGTCAGCTGATTCACAGTCTTCCATCTGCAACCTGAGTTCCCCTTTGTCATGAAATGTAACATATTCACAGGTCCCAGAGATTAGAATGTGGACATCCTTGTGGGATCATATTCTGCTTATCACCCTCCCCTCCAAATTCTAAATACTTATGGTATTATTGTTATTCCTTTTACTTTTTTTCTTTTTTTCTTTTTTTTTTTTTTTGAGATGAAGTCTTGCTCTGTTGCCAGGCTGGAGTGCAGTGGTGCTGAGAGGTGAAGCTGGCTGGGCTTCTGGGTCAGGTGGGGACTTGGAGAAATTTTCTGTCTAGCTAAAGGATTGTAAACACACCAATCCGCACTCTGTGTCTAGCTAAAGGTTTGTAAATGCACCAATCAGCACTCTGTAAAAACGCACCAATCAGAGCTCTGTGTCTAGCTAAAGGGTTGTAAATGCCCCAATCAGCACTCTGTAAAAACAGACCAATCAGCACTCTGTAGAATGGACCAATCAGCAGGACATGGGTAGGGCCAAATAAAGGAATAAAAGCTGGCTACCCGAGCCAGCAGCAGCAACCCACTCAGGTTCCCTTCCATGCTGTGGAAGGTTTGTTCTTTCACTCTTCACAATAAATATTGCTGCTGCTCACTCTTTGGGTCTGCACTACCTTTATGAACTGTAACACTCACTGCAAAGGTCTGCGGCTTCACTCCTGGAGTCAAGCGAGACCACGAACCCACTGGAAGGAAGAAACTCTGGACACATCTGAACATCTGAAGGAACAAACTCAGGACACACCATCTTTAAGAACTGTAACGGCCAGGCACGGTGGCTCACGCCTGTAATCCCAGCACTTTGGGAGGCCAAGGCAGGCAGATCATGAGGTCAGGAGATCAAGACCATCCTGGTTAACACGGTGAAACCCCGTCTTTACTACAAAAAGAAAATACAAAAAATTAGCCAGGCATGATGGCGGGTGCCTGTAGTCCCAGCTACTCGGGAGGCTGAGGCAGGAGAATGGCGTGAACCCGGGAGTTGGAGCTTGCAGTGAGCTGAGACTGCGCCGCTGCACTCTGGCCTAGGCGAAAGAGCGAGACTCTGTCTCAAACAAACAAAAAAAAGAACTGTAACACTCACTGCGAGGGTCCGCGGCTTCATTCTTGAAGTCAGCGAGACCAAGAACCCACTGGAAGGAACCAATTCCAGACATATTTTGGTGACCCAGATGGGACTATCGCCTATCGCCAAGTGGTGAGTACCATCAGACCCCTATTGCTTGCTATTCTGTCCTATTTTTCCTTAGAATTCGGGGACTAAATACCAGGCACCTATTGGCCAGATAAAAGTGACTAGCATGGATGCCAGACTAAAGACACGGGTGTCAGGCTTTCTGAGAAAAGGCTCTCTAACAACTCCTGACTCTTCAGAGTTGAGAGCGTTGGTTTGTCTGGAACCAGCTTCCGCTTTTCCTGTACTTCTGGGCTGAGCCAAGGATTGACAGACAGGAAAGCCATTCAGCTCCGGGGTCCCAACAACAAATTGGTTGACCCTGCAGCCATAAGCGGAACTCTCAAAGTCACGTTGCCCAAGCGAGACTTGACTGTCTATCCTGTCTAGCCTGACCCTTTCCTCCTGGGTCCTAATGCCTGTCAGACAAACTTCCTCTTGCCTCTCTTCTTTGAGGCT
This sequence comes from Pan paniscus, assembly GCF_029289425.2. Taxonomy (NCBI): domain Eukaryota; kingdom Metazoa; phylum Chordata; class Mammalia; order Primates; family Hominidae; genus Pan; species Pan paniscus. Next base: position 109,349,642 of record NC_073255.2, on the reverse strand, counting down.
AGTCTCGTTTCTAAAAACCACTCCCTGTCTCTGGTGCTTTTCTAGTTTCTTCTATAAGAATGATTTCTAGTATAAACTCCAGGACTCTATTCCCTTCTTTAAGCACCCGGGCTCACCAATCAGAAAGACATAATTTTTGCCCAAAGCCCCATTGTAGGGGGCACTATCTGGAATTTTACGATCCCTCCTCAGACAAGCAGGCCTAACAAAAGCTATTCCTGAAGCTAGGATATGGGGAGCCTCAGAAATTGTTTCCTTCCTATTCATATAAGTGAGGACGAAAAGCATCACTCTTCCAACTCTGGAGATCCCTTCCCTCCCTCAGGGTATGGCCCTTCACTTCATTTTTGGGGCACATCATCTTTATGGGACATGAGTAAAGTCCCATTACTAACAGGAGAATGCTTAGGACTCTAGCAGGTTTTTGAGAATGCATCAGTAAGGGCCACTAAATGCGATTTTTCTTGGTCCTCTTTGTGGTCTAGGAGGACAGGTAAGAGTGCAAGTTTTTGAGAATGTGTTGGTAAGGTCCACTAAATCCGATTTTTCTCAGTCCTCTTTGTGGTCTAGGAGGACAGGCAAAGGTGCAGGTTTTCGAGAATGCATCAGTAAGGGCCACTAAATCTGACATTCCTTGGTCCTCCCTCATGGTCTAGGAGGAAAACTAGTGTTTCTGCTGCTGCATTGGTGAGTGCAACTATTCTGATCAGCAGGGTCCCGAGACCATTGCGGGTTCTTGGGCAAGAGGTGTTTCTGCTGCTGCATCAGTGAGTGCAACCATTCTGATCAGCAGGGTCCAGGGACCATTGCGGGTTCTTGGGCAGGGTGAGAAACAAACAAACCAAAACCATGGGCGGTTTTGTCTTTCAGATGGGAAATACTCAGTCATCAACAGGCTCACCCTTGAAATGCATCCTAAGCCATTGGGACCAATTTGACCCACAAACCCTGAAAAAGAGGCAGCTCATTTTTTTCTGCACCATGGCCTGGCTCCAATATTCTCTCTCTGATGGGGAAAAATGGCCACCTGAGGGAAGTATAAATTACAATACTATCCTGCAGTTTGACGTTTTCTGTAAGAGGGAAGGCAAATGGAGTGAAATACCTTATGTTCAAGCTTTCTTTTCATTGAAGGAGAATACATCACTATGCAAAGTTTGCAATTTACATCCCACAGGAGGAACTCTCAGCTTACCCCCATATCCTAGCCTCCCTATAGCTCCCCTTCCTATTAATGATAAGCCTCCTCTAATCTCCCCCACCCAGAAGGAAATAAGCAAATAAATATTCAAAGGACCACAAAACCTCCCGGGCTATTTGTTATGTCCCCTTCAAGCTGTAGGGGGAGGGTAATTTGGCTCAACCTGGGCACATGTCCCTTTCTCCCTCTCTGATTTAAAGCAGATCAAGGCAGACCTGGAGAAGTTTTCAGATGATCGTGATAGGTACATAGATGTCTACAGGGTCTAGAGCAAACCTTCGATCTCACTTGGAGAGATGTCATGCTATTGTTAGATCAAACACTGGCCTTTAATGAAAAGAATGTGGCTTTAGCTGCAGCCCGAGAGTTTGGAGATACCTGGTATCTTAGACAAGTAAATGATAGAATGACAGCCAAAGAAAGAGACAAATTCCCTACTGGTCAGCCAGCCATCCCCAGTATGGATCCCCACTGGGACCTCGATTCGGATCATGGGGACTGCAGTCGTAAACATCTGTTGACCTGTGTTCTAGAAGGACTAAGGAGAATTAGGAAAAAGCCCATGAATTATTCAATGATATCTACCATAACTCAGGGAAAGGAAGAAAATCTTTCTGCCTTCCTTGAGCGGCTATGGGAGGCCTTAAGAAAATATACTCCCCTGTCACCTGAGTCACTCGAGAGTCAGTTGATTCTAAAAAATAAGTTTATTGCCCAATTAGCTGCAGATATCAGGAGAAAGCTCCAAAAGTGAGCCCTGGGCCCTGAACAAAATCTGGAGGCATTATTAAACCTGGCAACCTCAGAGTTCTATAATAGGGACCAAGAGGAACATGCCCAAAAGGAAAAGCGAGATCAGAGAAAAGCCTTAGTTATGGCCCTCAGACAAACAAACCTTGGTGGTTCAAAGAGGACAGAAAATGGAGCAGGCCAATCACCCAGCAGGGCTTGTTATCAGTGTGGCTTACAAGGACACTTTAAAAAAGGTTGTCCAATGAGAAACAAGCTGCCCCCTCGTCCATATCTGCTATGCTGAGGCAATCATTGGAAGGCACACTGCCCCAGAGTGCAATGGTTCTCTGGGCCAGAATCCCCCAACCAGATGATCCAACAACAGGACTGAGGGTGCCCAGGGCAAGTGCCAGCTCATGTCATCACCCTCACTGAGCCCCAGGTATGTTTAACCATTGAGGGCCAGGAAATTGACTTCCTGCTGGACACTGGCATGGCCTTCTCAGTGTTAATCTCCTGTCCCAGACGACTGTCCTCAAGGTCCATTACCATCCAAGGAATCCTGGAATAGCCTGTAACCAGGTATTTCTCCCACCTCCTCAGTTGTAATTGGGAGACTGCTTTTTTCACATGCCTTTCTTGTTATGCCTGAAAGTCCCACAACCTTATCAAGGAGGGATATATTAGCCAGAACTGGAGCTATTATCTACATGAATATGGGGAACAAGTTACCCATTTGTTGTCCCCTACTTGAGGAGGGAATCAACCCTGAAGTCTGGGCATTGGAAGGACAATTTGGAAGGGCAAAAAATGCCCACCCAGTCCAAACCAGGCTAAAAGACCCCACCACTTTTCCTTATCAAAGGCAATATCCCTTAAGGCCTGAAGCTCATAAAGGATTACAGGATATTGTTAAACATTTAAAAGCTCAAGGCTTAGTAAGGAAATGCAGCAGTCCCTGCAACACCACAATTCTAGGGTACAAAAACCAAAACGTCAGTGGAGAATAGTGCAAGATCTTAGACTCATCAATGAGACAGTAATTCCTCTATATCCAGTTGTACCCAACCCCTATACCTTGCTCTCTCAAATACCAGAGGAAGCAGAATGGCTCACTGTTCTGTACCTCAAGGATGCCTTCTTCTGTATTCCCCTGCACTCTGACTCCCAGTTTCTCTTTGCCTTTGATGATCCCACAGACCACACATCCCAACTTACGTGGACAGTCTTGCCCCAAGGGTTTAGGGATAACCCTCATCTGTTTGATCAGGCACTGGCCCAAGATCTAGGTCACTTCTCAAGTCCAGACATCCTGGCCCTTCAGTATGTGGATGATTTACTTTTGGCTACCAGTTCAGAAGCCTCATGCCAGCAGGCTACTCTAGATTTCTTGAACTTTCTAGCCAATCAAGGGTACAAGGCGTCTAGGTCGAAGGCCCAGCTTTGCCTACAGTAGGTCAAATATCTAGGCCTAATCTTAGCTAGAGGGACCAGAGCCCTCAGCAAGGAATGAATATAGCCTATACTGGCTTATCCTCTCCCTAAGACATTAAAACAGTTATGGGGGTTCCTTGGAATCACCGGCTTTTGCCAACTATGGATCCCCAGATACAGCAAGATGGCCAGACCATGCAATACTCTAATCAAGGAGATCCAGAGGGCAAATACTCATCTAGTAGAACGAGAACCAGGGGCAGAAACAGCCTTCAAAACCTTAAAGCAGGCCCTAGTACAAGCTCCAGCTTTAAGCCTTCCCACAGGACAAAACTTTTCTTTATACGTCAGAGAGAGAGCAGGGATAGCTCTCGGAGTCCTTACTCAGACTTGTGGGACAATCCCACAACCAGTAGCATACCTAAGTAAGGAAATTGATGTAGTAGCAAAAGGCTGGCCCCACTGTTTAAGGGTAGTTGTGGCGGTGGCTGTCTTAGTGTCAGAGGCTATCAAAATAATACAAGGAAAGGATCTCACTGTCTGGACTACTCATGATGTAAATGCCATACTAGGTGCCAAAGGAAGTTTATGGCTATCAGACAACTGCCTACTTAGATACCAGGCACTACTTCTTGAGGGACCGGTGCTTCAAATATGTACGTGCATGGCCCTCAACCCTGCCATTTTTCTCCCAGAGGATGGAGAACCAATCAAGCATGACTGCCAACAAATTATAGTCCAGACTTATGCTGCCTGAGATGATCTCTTAGAAGTCCCCTTAGCTAATCCTGACCTTAACCTATATACTGATGGAAGTTCATTTGTGGAGAATGGGATACAAAGGACAGGTTATGCCATAGTTAGTGATGTAACTGTACTTGAAAGTAAGCCTCTTCCCCCAGGGACGAGCGCCCAGTTAGCAGAACTAGTGGCACTTACCTGAGCCTTAGAACTGGGAAGGGGAAAAAGAATAAATGTGTATACAAATAGCAAGTATGCTTATCTAATCCTACATGCCCATGCTGCAATATGGAAAGAAAGGGAGTTCCTAACCTCTGGGGGAACCCCCATTAAATACCACACGGAAATTATGGAGTTATTGCACACAGTGCAAAAACCCAAGGAGATGGCAGTCTTACACTGCCAAAGCCATCAGAAAGATGAAGGAGGAAACCGTTGGGCAGATGCTGAGGCCAAAATTCCTGCCAGGCAGAACCTCCCATTAGAAATAACTATGGAAAGACCGTTGATATGGAACAACCCCCTCCAAGAGATTAAGCCCCAGTATTTCCCAACTGAAACAGAATGGGGTCTTTCACGGGGGCATACTTTTCTCCCCTCGGGGTGGTTAACAACAGGGGAAGGAAAGATACTTATACCTGAAGCCAGCCAGTGGAAAATACTTAAAACCCTCCACCAAACTTTTCATATGGGTATTGAAAACACTCATCAAATAGCCAAATCCCTATTTACAGGGCCAAATCTCCTCCGGACCATCCGACGGGTAATCAAAGCCTGTGAGGTGTGCCAAAAGAATAATCCCTTGGTCCATTGTAAGGCTCCTGGGGAACAAAGAATAGGTCACTATCCTGGAGGGGACTGGCAGTTAGAATTCACCCATATGCCTAAGTCAAAGGGATTTCATACTTGTTGGTCTGTGTTGACACCTTGGATAGAAACTTTCCCCTGCAAGACAGAGAAGTCTCATGAAGTGATTAAAGTCCTAATTCATGAAATAATTCCTAGATTTGGGCTTCCCCAAAGCTTACAGAGTGACAATATCTGGCTTTTAAAGCCATGATAACTCAGGGAATTTTCAGGGCACTAGGAATACAATATCACCTTCACTGCGCCTGGAGGCCGCAATCCTCAGGGAAGGTCAAGAAGGCACATGAAACACTCAAGAGGCACTTAAAGAAACTAACACAAGAAACTCGTCTCCTATGGCCTACTCTTTTGCCCATGGCCTTGTTGAGAATCTGAAATTCTCCTCACAAAATGGGGCTCAGTCCATATGAAATGCTGTATGGACAACCTTTTTCTCACAAATGACCTCCTACTTGATCAGGAAATGGCCAACTTGGTCAAAGATATAACTTCTTTGGCAAAATATCAACAAAACCTTAAAAACCTACCTGAAGGATGTCACAGAGAAAACGGAACAGAGTTGTTTCAACCAGGAGATCTAGTGTTGGTCAAATCTCTCCCCTCTACCTCCCCATCTATGGACTCTGTGGGAAGAACCATACTCAGTAATCCTCTCTACCCCCATTGCAGTTAAGGTGGCAGGAGTGGAATCTTGGATTCACCATATCTGAGTTAAATTTTGGACACCCCTTGATGAACCTGTGGGACTGTCAGCTCAGGAGTCCCAAGATCAGCCAGACCAGCCTCAATATACCTGTGAACCATTGGAGGACTTGCATCTTCCTATTTCGAAAGGAAACATCCCAGACTAAAAAGGCTCCTACCACCAATCCTGAAGAAAAACCCTTTCCTTCTTAAAAAAGATAAGTGAAAACCTACATAATCTTTAACAACTCTCCTTACCCCTTTAATGGAATCCTTTTACTATTTCATCATATTGTTAAGCAGCATACTAACCATACTCTTTGTGATAAGACTATATACTGTAGCTCCTGCTGGGATGAAAATCCTAATCACATCAACCTTCTTTCTATCTTCCTCCCTTCTGACAGCAATTTACTCCTACCTTTAACTTGGACTGGATAAGATGATCTCATCTTCCAGAGCACCCTCTTTATCTTCCTATTTGCTCTTTGCCGATCTATCCCTCCTGCTTCCTTGGATACCTCATACAATCACCCCTCCCCTTCCACTAGCTCCTAACTACCTCTACAATACTCTCAACTTAACCCACTCTCTGTTAAACCAGTCCAGTCCTTCCCTGGCAAATGACTGTTGGCTTTGTATCTCTCTATCAACTTCTGCTTACGTTGCCACTCCCATTCCCGCAAAAAACTGGGTCTTTACCAACTTAACTTACCACCCTCATTGTGAAGGAAAAGACGCTTTCTGATTTCTAAATATGCAATCATTAGCCCATTTCCCCATCTCTGATAGGACGAAGAATACCCTAACAGGACGTGCAATCCAACTTTTACGTTCTTACATTTCCCACCTCACCTATTACACAAGCAATGAAAAGCCCATACATGGCCCTGTAACTACAAATACCATCTTAACTTTCCAAGCCCCTTTATGCATCCAATGCAACCTGTTATAAGGCCTGCCCCTGGGGTACCTACTAACCCATCAGTGTAATTACACCATACAACTTCAAGCCCCAGCTGATCATAGTAACTTCTGAGTCACCCAAACAGCTCCATTCAGATGGCTTGTCTGCTTCTCAGGGCCCCCAGAAATCATCGTCTCCTCCCTGCTTAACAAACAGTCCAGGTTTTGTAATGGCAAACATACTCCCTGCATGACCATTCACCCCTGGACTCCCTCCAGCAGCGCCCCCACCACTAGTGAATGCCTTCTCACCCCCTATTTCAACACTCTCTGGAATGGTTCCTGGTAGATACAAAATGATTTTTTTCTCCAATGGGAAAACAGAACACAGGGAGCCACTCAGTTTGCTCCCAACACCCCTTTCCAGCTGCTTACTGGAGCTACCTTGGCAAGTACTCTAGGAGTATGGGAAAATGAAAACAACAAACTCACACACCTTTTTAACATACACAACCAGTTCTGTCTACCCAGCCAAGGTATATTCTTCTTATGTGGAATGTCGACCTATATCTGCCTCCCCACTAACTGGACAGGCACCTGCACCTTAGTCTTTCTAAGTCCCAACATTAACATTGCCCCAGGAAATCAGACCCTATCAGTACCCCTCAAAGCTCAAGTCCATCAGCACAGAGCCATATGACTGATACCCCTACTTATAGGGTTAGGAATGGCTACTGCTACAGGAACCAGAATAGCCAATTTATCTCCTTCATTATCCTACTACCACACACTCTCAAAGGATTTCTCAGACAGTTTGCATGAAATAACGAAATCTATCCTTACTCTACAATCCCAAATAGACCCTTTGGCAGCAGTGACTCTCCAAAACTGCCGAGGCCTAGACCCCCTCACTGCTGAGAAAGGAGGACTCTGCACCTTCTTAGGAGAAGAGTATTGTTTTTACACTAACCAGTCAGGGATAGTATGAGATGCCACCTGGCATTTACAGGAAAAGGCTTCTGAAATCAGACAACACCTTTCAAACCCTTATACCAACCTCTGGAGTTGGGCAACATGGCTTCTCCCCTTTCTAGGTCTCTTGGCAGCCATCTTGCTATTACTCGCCTTCGGGCTCGTATTTTTAACCTCCTTGTCAAATTTGTTTCCTCTAGAATCAAGGCCATCAAGCTACAGATGGTCTTACAAATGGAACCCCAAATGAGCTCAACTAACAACTTCTACTGAGGACCCCCGGACCAACCCGCTGGCCCTTTCACTGGTCTAAAGAGTTCCCCTCTGGAGGACACTACAACTGCAGGGCCCCTTCTTTGCCCCTCTCTGGCAGGAAGTAGCTAGAGCAGTCATCGTCCAATTCCCAAAAGCAGTTAGGGAGTCCTGTTTAGAGGGGAGATTGAACCAATTCCAGACACAGTGCAATCTCAGCTCACTGCAACCTCTGCCTCCTGGGTTCAAGTGACTCCCCTCCCTCAGCCTCCCAAGTAGCTGGGATTACAGGCATGAGCCACCATGCCTAGCTAATTTTTTGTATTTTAGTAGAGACAGGGTTTCACCATGTTGGCCAAGATGGTCTTGATCTCCTGACCTCGTGATCTGCCCACCTTGGCCTCCCAAAGTGCTGGGATTACAGGCATGAGCCACTGCACCTAGCCTCCTTTTACTTTTATATCTGTTATATACTCCACCTGACAGTGTTACTAATTTTGCTTTTAAACATGTTGTCTTTTACAAAGGATCACATATTGTATGATTTCACTTATATGAGATGGTTAGAATAGGCAACTTCATAGACACAAAGTAGATGAGTGGTTTTCAGGTGCTGAGGGAGGTGGGAAATGGGAAGTGACTGCTAATGAGTACAGTTTCTTTTTGAGGTGATGAAATGTTCTAGGATTAGATAGTGGTGATGATTTCACAACATTGTGAATATATGAAAAACCACTGGATTGCACATTTTAAAGTGGGGAAATGTATGGCATGTGAATTATATCTAAAGCCCAACTCCAAAGTTTCAGGTGATTCTGATGATAATAATCTACAGGATTTACTTTAGAAATACTAAACAGGTAAATGTTTACCTAGTTACTCCCTTGCAATTTTTGCTAAAGCTCGGATAAGACCAATGACAGTGATAGGGCTTCCTTGACATATTATCCCTAAACCTTAGCAGGCATGGTTGGGAGCAGCTTTTATACCAGTCACATGTTGAATAAGCTCTCTTTGTGAAGAATCAGCCCAGCTATCCCCTTCATGGTACTCCATCACATACTAGACTGGAGGCTATAGTGAGCAATCCTGAAAATAGGCAGTAAAAACGCATATTTGCCAAAATGGATATTAAACTATAGATACAAGCCCAGTTTAAAGAGAATAATTAAGTTAATATTTGAAGATAACTTTATATCTCTGAATCATTCCTTGATCTATCTTTATTAAAGTCAGTTTCTTCCTACTCAATAATCCCATAGTATTTTGTACATAACTCTATCATCATATTAATATAGTTCTTTCATGTTTGTATGTACTAGTAGGATGTAAAGTGGTATAGGACAGGGACCGTGTCATTTTTCTTTGACATCTAGTGTCTAAAATAGTATCTCCCACAAATACTTTAGTATTTCTTGGGTGACTAAATTTAAACTATATTGAAACACCATATGCTTATTCCTACATGATAACTGATAAGTTATTAGGATAATTTAAAACTAAGCAAAGAGCAATATAGGAATAGAAGGATGATTTCTTAATCTAATAGACTAAAAACTAAAAAAAAATCTATACTAACCTGGATTTAATGTGAAATATTGAATGCATTTCCTCTGAGGTCAAGAATGAGACAAAGAGGTACACTATCACCAGGTCTCTCCAGCACTTACTGGAGGTACCACCAGTGCGATAGGGCAAGACAAAAGAAAGAATAACCTATGCAAAATTACATTTAGCTATACATGACAGATTAGTGTACTTAACACACAATATATTTTTTCCAAAAATATGTTATAGATAATATATATTATACCAAAAGAACTCTACACTAAACAGAGACAGTAGGATATAAAGGATTCAGAGAAAATAATATTTGAGCCAAACTTTGCAGGTACACGAAATGAGCAAAGGATATTCTGGGTAGAAGTCACAGCTTGGAGATGTGAAAAAACATGGAGTATGAGGGACAATCTTATCCCATAGGATCACTGAGTTAAGATAGTAGGACATGAGGCCAGAAGGGAAGGTCAAGGCAGACTACAAAATAAATTATGAAACTTGCTAACGGGCTTAGACTGGATTCTGTGGACAAAGGAGGGCCATCAAAATATTTCAGATAGATCATTCTGCTGACAATGTAGGTGGTGAAATAGATTATGAAAGGGATTGGAGTTGGGACACTAGTTTGGAAGCTAGTGGTGAGGATTTGACATAAAGACAATATGTTCAAAAGGAAAGGATGATATATAATGAGCTTTAGGAAGTAGAAACAACTGAATTGATTGTCTCATTGGATACAGAGAGTGAGGGAGAGGAAGAATCAGTGTTTCTTTCCTGGTTACCTGGGTGGTTGGTAACCTCAACAAAGCTACAGGGAATGGGACAGGGTGAAGGGACTGGGTTCAGTTCTGGACATACTGAATCTAAAAAAGGCCACCAGAAGGGATGTCAACAGAAAAGCTGAAAATGCTGGGCTCACTCATGATTATACTTTAAAATCAGTTCTGGTGAAGTCTCTGACCCAGAAGCTTATTGTTAAAATAAATCCAGGATTGATGCTAAAAATTTGAGGAATTTATAGCAAGCCATAGCTCTAGGGGGGTTCTCAGGCCCCACACTTTTCCTCATTTAATAGTCAGGGTTTCTAACCCATATGTGGCATGGCTATCTGAGAGTTCCATGTGCCACCACTAACCCCCAGAACCAACCCACTAAATCACTCTTCTCTAGACTATGGTCCTGAGTTATTTTGACCTCCGTTCTTTGGCCTTTAATTACTTTGACTTGACTCAGCTATCCCGGGTTCTGACTTTAACCTGGATATGGAAAAACCCTGTTGAAGTCTAATTCTGCTATCAACACAACCAAATAAAAATCCAAATACAATTCTAGGAGACTTAGAAGAGTTTGATGGATGACTTCTGACAGCATTCTTAAATGAGAGGCATGAGGTTTAAACAATGCGTCACAAAGCAAAATACCTTAACATTCATTTTCACCCACTCATCACTCCAAAGCCTCTACATCAACATGCCAACTGCCCGAAAGTCTCTTCCCTCTCTCCCTCCCACATAATTTCTCTCTCAATACCCACTGATGCAGTCTACTCCCCGCTACTGGTCTCTGTTTCTACCAAGATGATGTATATACCAAGATAAACACACACACACACACACAGTGAATTATTACTGATACTCAAATCTCTTCCCCAGTGGAAGGATGGGGGAAAGTAGATGTATATTAGGTATGTGTGTGTTTAACTGAAGTGAATTTAGTTGAACTGAATGCAGATCAGATAACTAGCTTATGATAGGTGAAGAAAGTATGAATCTTGTACAGGCTGGGAATGGGTAGTGAAATTTGGCAGGGGATGATGGTCATGCCAAATGGCATAGTTGAAATGTTAGGCTTTATTGGTAGAAAGTTTCACAAGGCACATCAAAAAAAAAAAAAAAACTCTCAAGCTAGGTACCCTTGAACTAGTGCCCCATCTTTTTCTTTCTCCCAAGGAGTTGTGGAAAGAAATCTGCGAATTTCATCTTGCTTGGTGGAGTACTCTCAGCCACAGCTGGCTCATGGTCCTCCTGTGGTGACCAAGAATGTGTGAGGATGAGTGTTCAGTAGGATGGCCAGAGAACTCCCTACAGGGTGAGAAATCATAGGCTTTTCTTTCCCAAGCACTCTTGCCTTGCAAGTCTTCCCCTGAGCAAACATAAATACCAGAATTCAAAGAAGGTGCACGTATTCCTTTTAGAAAAGGAGAGCCTCACTGAGCAACATGACCTGGGAACATGAGATTTTCTCTCTCCCTCCACCATGGAAAGGCATGGAGGCAGTTTACAGACTTAGACCTTCAGAAGGAAGAATTATTCCTTTTTACCAAATCTCTTTTACTCTCCTCAATGTCCTCTCTTGTCATCTAATAGATCCTTCTTCTAGACCCTCTCCCCGACTTCCCAATCCAGTACCCAAACTCACCATTCAGGACTCTGCTCCTCACTGGGGTTTTCTACCCTGTGTTATTTCTGATGTCATGAACTCAAGCTTCTCAGGCTTTGCAGACCCCAAAGGGGAAAAGCATGCTCTGGATTTATGAATTGAAGAGATAGAAAATGCCTTGATTCATTTCCCCATCAGCAAGCCTTGTGGCCAATTTCCTCTGGCCCTTAAAGAAGCAAGTGTATTCATCAAAGCAAGCATTCATTACACGCTCATCACACATACCCCCTCCTGACCCACCCTGAAGACCTCATAATCTAGTCTCATATGGAGAAAGCATATTTCATGGGAAATAATAACACTGACATTATCAGGTTATGAAGCATTTGTTCCCCTTCATTATGAGAGTCACAACTTGAGTATGAATGAGTCCATTTAGTATGAAAGGCTCCAACTCCAACAGATGGCTCTAATTCCAGTTAGATTTTTCTCTCATGAAGGAGATAGACCAGCATATGTGTGTTGGATCTCAGTCCATTTTGCATCAATGGCTTCAATTATTAACTCATAATTAACTTTGCAAATATAATTCTATATAATCCTTACAATGACCCAGCAAGGTCTACATTATTAAGCATTTTATGGATGAATAAACAGAGGCTCAAAGAGTTTGAAAATTTCCCAGGATCTCATAGATGGCCAACAATGGAACTGGTATTTGAGCTCATATCTATCTGTCTTTAAAGCCCAGGATCTTATCACTATATTGTGCTACCTCTTATCATGAGATGGGCAGAGATGGAACCAAAGGAAATATCACGAGATTCTGGACTTTTGAACCAAATACCCATGTACTTGTTAACTTAGGGAAAAAAACTAAAACAAGATCTTCCTTCCTTCCTTCCTTTCTTTTTCTCTCTTTCTTTCTTCTCTTTTCTTTCTTTTTTCTCTTTCTTTCCTTTCTTCCTCTCTCCTTCCTTCCATTTCTTTCTTTCTTTTTTCTTTTTTCTCTTTCTTTCCTTTCTTCCTCTCTCCTTTCTTTCTTTTCTTTCTTTTCTTTCTTCCTCTCTCCTTCCTTCCCTTCTTTCTTTCTTTCCTTCCTTTCTTTCTTTTTTTCTCTCTCTTTCCTTTCTTCCTCTCTCCTTCCTTCCTTCCTTCTTTCCTTCTTTCCTTCTTTCCTTCCATTCTTCCATTATGAAACCCCAATAGCAATCACATAAGAATCAGAAATCATAGAACAGGATTTCTCTCTCTCTTTCTTTCTTTCTTCTTTCCTTCCTTCCTTTCTTCTTTCTTTCTTTCTCTCTTCTTTCTTTCTCTTTTCTCCTTCCTTCTTTCCTTCCTTCCTTCCTTCCTTCCTTCCTTCCTTCCCTCCTTCCTTCGTTCCTGTATTAGTCCATTCTCATGCTGCTGTAAAGAAGTGCCCAAGACTGGGTAATTTATAAAGGAAAGAGGTAATCAACTCACAGTTCTGCATTGCTGGGGAGGCCTCAGGAAACTTTCAATCATGGCAGAAGGCAAAGGAGAAGCAGGCACCTTCTTCACAAGGTGGCAGGATGGAGTCAGTGCAAGTGGATGAAATGCCAGCTGCTTATAAAACCATCAGATCTTGTAAGACTCACTCACTATCAAGAGGATAGCACGGAAGAACCTGCCCCCATGATCCAATTGCCTTCACCTAGTCCTGCCCTTGACATGTGGGGATTATGGTGATTATGGGGATTCCAATTCAAGATGAGATTCTGGGTACGGATGCATCCAGACCATATCATTCCACCCCTGCCTCTCCCAAATCTCATGTTCTCACATTTCAAAACACAATCATGCCTTTCCAACAGTCCCTCAAAGTCTTAGCTCATTCCACCATTAACCCAAAAGTCCAAGTCCAAAGTCCTATCTGAGACAAGGCAAGTCCCTTCTGACTATGAGCCTGTAAAATCAAAAGCAAGTTAGTTACTTCCTAGATACAATGCGGGTAAAGGTGTTGGGTAAATACCTCCATTCCAAATGGGAGAAATTGGCCAAAAAGGGGGCTACAGGCCCCATGCAAGTCCAAAATCCATGAGGGAAGTCATTAAACCTTAAAGTTCGAAAATGATCTCCTTTGACTCCATGTCTCACATCCAGGGCACGCTGATGCAAGAGGTAGACTCCCATGGCCTTGGGAAGCTCCTCTCCTGTGGCTTTGCAGGGTGCACCTCCCCTCCTAGCTGCTTTCATGGGCTGGCATTGAGTGTCTGCAGGTTTTCCATGCACATGGTGCAAGCTGTCGGTGGATCTACCATTCTGGGGTCCGGAGGATGGTGACCCTCTTCTCACAGCTCCACTAGGTAGTGCCCCAGAGGGGACTCTGTGTGGGGGCTCCAACCCCATGTTTCCTTACTGCACTGCCCTAGCAGAGGTTCTCCATGAGGGCTATGCCCCTGCAGCAAACTCCTGCCTGGACATCCAGGCATTTCCATACATCCTCTGAAATCTAGGCAGAGGTTCCCAAACCTCAATTCTTGACTTCTGTGAACCCACAGGCTGAATACCATGTGGAAGTCACAAAAGCTTGGGGCTTACACCCTCTGAAGCAATGGCTTGAGCTGTACCATGGCCCCTTTTAGCCACAGCTAAAACTGAAGTAGCTGGGACACAGGGCACCATGTCCTGAGGCTGCACACAGCAGAGGGGCCCTGGACCTGGCCCACTAAATCATTTTTCCCTCCCAAACCTCTAGGCCTGTGATGGGAGGGGCTGCCATGAAGGTCTCTGACATGGCCTGGAGATATTTTTCCCATTGCCTTGGTGATTAACATTCTTTTCCTTGTTACTTATGCAAATTTCTGCACAGGCTTGAATTTCTCCCCAAGAAAATAGGTTTCTCTTTTCTATCACACTGTCAGGCTGCAAATTTTCCAAACTTTTATGCTCTGCTTCCTCTTAATGCTTCACTGCTTAGAAATTTCTTTTATCAGATGCCCTAAATAAACTCTCTCAAGTTCAAAGTTCCACAGATCTCTACAGCAGGGGCAAAATGCCACTAGTGTCTTTGCTAAAACATAGCAAGAGTCATCTTTGCTCCAGTTCCCAACAGTTTTCTCATCTCTATCTGAGACCACCTCAGTCTAGACTTCATTGTCCATATCACTATCAGCATTTTGGTCAAAGCCATTCAACAAGTCTCTAGGACATTCCAAACTTTTCCACATTTTCCTGTCTTCTTCTGAGCTCTCCAAACTGTTTCAACTTCTGCGTGTTACCCAGTTCCAAAGTCATTTCCACATTTTTGGGTATCCTTAGCGCAGCACCTCACTCCTGGTACCAATTTACTGTATTAGTCCATTTTCACACTGCTATGAAGAAATGCCTGAGACTGGGTAATTTATAAAGGATAGAGGTTTAATTGACCACAGTTCTGCATTGCTGGGGAGGCCTCAGGAAACTTACAATCATGGCAGAAGGCAAAGGAGAAGTAGGCACCTTCTTCACAGGGTGGCAGGATGGAGTGAGTGCAAGCAGGGAAAATGCCAGACATTTATAAAATCATCAGATCTTGTGAGACTTACTCACTATCACGAGGACAGCATGGGGGAATCCTTCCCCATGAGCCAATTACCTCCACCTAGTCCTGCCCTTGACATGTGTGGATTATGGGGATTACAACTCAAGATGAAATTTTGGGTGGGGACTCAGCCAAACCATGTCCCTCCCTCCCTCCCTCCTTCCCTCCCTCCCTTCCTTCCCTTCTTTCTTTTTCTCTCTTTCTTCCTTCTTTTCCTTTTTCTTTTTCTCTCTTTCTTCCTTTCTTCTTTCTCTTACTTTGCTTCTTTCTTTCTCTTTTCTTTTTTTCTCCCTCTCTCCCAGCTGCCCACCCTGTCTTCCTTCCTTTCTTCCTTTTATTATGAAACCCCAATAGTAATCACATGAGAATCAGAAATCATAGAGTGTAAAACTACCTCAAACCAATGTCTGCATTAAAAAACTATGGAAATACTCTATTGTTTTATGACCCCATTTAGAGTGAACATTATATTTATAGCTTTTCCCCTGAATACACATTAAAGTAATATTAAACTTTTGGTAGAAATTATACCATACATCTGTGCTGACAGCTTGTTTCCTGCAAAAAAATCTTTATCTACTACTTTCAGCTTTCAAATTTTTCTCCAAAGAAGTAAGTTAGGTTAAAAGGCCCAGAAAGAAACATAAAACAGATGGACCTCAATTTTTGTAGGAGGTGACAGCCATATTGAATTTAAAGGAAAACTAGCCAGAGAGAATCTTAATAGAAAAACTCATGAAGCAAATACAGGGAGGGCCCTGATGTGGGATGAAATATCAAGATTAGACGTCTGGCTTACAATTGCAGGTTGTCCTTGAAGTTGGGAGTTCTTTAAGATGGAGTAAGAGATTGGTCATCCGCCCTTCCTATGACAAAAATATTTCTGGCTATTGAATAGTACTGGTCTTTTGTGAGTATGTATTTCTGTCACTTCCCATCCTGTTCAAGTGAAGAGCCTGTGGATTTTATCTAGAGTAAGGCACCCAAGGTCCATGGCTAGGCATTTGTTGTGGCTGTGGTCTTGGGGCAAATGTGAAGCAAATTTGGAGGGCTGGAATGGACTGCTTTCAGGGAGCAAGAGACCACTAAAGTTTGAAGGATCAGAAAGAGGCTGGGCCAAAGTGGGCGCTTCTGGTTCAGAAGGCCTAACTTGGGGGCAATTCTTGGCAGCAGAGGGACGCTTTTCCATGATATCTTATGATAGCCAGGAAGAAGAGTGCATGTGTGTGTTGTGGGTATGATGTGGGGTGTCTGAGCCTGCAATTAACACAGGATGATACCAGCAGCAGACTCTTTCACCAATCTAGCCATTGAACACTTTTCTTTCCTCTTTATTCAATCTGTCCCTCTCAGCTGCATCATTCTCATCAATATTTAAATATCCTTTAGTCTCTCTTGTTTAATAAAGAAAGAAGCACCATTTAATGTTTTTTCCCTTTCATCCATTAGCCTCTCTTTTCTCTTCACAATAAAATTTATCAAACTCTCTATTCACTTTCTCCATTTCCTCACATTTCACTAACTCCTCTAAAGACCCATTTCACTTTGGACTTCATTCCTTCACTCTAACAAAATGGCTCTTTCTAGAGTTACATGTGACCATGATGTTTCTAAATCCAGCAAAGAATTTCCAGTTCTTGTCTATTTGATGTTCGGAGTGTTCACCCCTGCCCCTTCTCCATTGATCACTCCCTCCATCTTGAAAGACTCTTTTCTCTTGGTTTCCCTCTCCCTTTCATTTCCCATTCTTCATGTTTTCCTTCTACCTCTCTAGCTGCTCTTATTCAGTCTCTGTCAGTTCTCCTCCTCCCATCACTAAATGTCAGAGTTTGTTAGTGCTACGTTCCAGGCCCCCTCTTCTCACTTTGTACTCTCTTGCCAGGCCATCTCATCCATGGCCATAACCTGAATTATCAATGTTGATGATAGACATCCCCTCTCAACTCTAAACCTACATATTCTGCAACACCTTGTCTTGGCTATAAGGACCTCAAACTAAATATGTGTAAGCCTGAATTCATAATCTTTTCTTTCATGTGTAGTTTTCTCCAGTGCGGTCACTCTCAGTAAATGCTATTACCATATACTCAGTTGCTGAAGAGATATATGAAAGTCATTCTTGACCTTTCCTCCTCCCTTGCACTACATGCCCAATTCATTAATAATTAGTATAGATTTTTTATGTCTTAAATATGTCTAAATTCTTTCCATTTTATTCTCTTTTATCTACACAGCCAACATCCTAATCCAAAATACCATGATTTCTCACCAGGGATCACTGCAATAGCATTGATCCAACCTCACCTTTACAAGTCTCCACATCCAATCTATCTGTCTTTTCAAAAAACAAATCTGACCACATTCCTGACTTTCCACTTGCATGCATAGTTAAAGCCATTCCAAGGCTCTTTCTTTACTTTTGGGTTAAAGAGCAGTATCCTTAACACATTCTGCAAAGCAATGCATAATCAGGCTTCTACTTATTTTGTCCCTCTTCCACATTTACTCTTCCCTCTGTACTTTATTCTTCCTCACATTGCATTCTTCTAATTTCTAGAACCTTCCATGTTTTATCTTCACAAGACCTTGACACATGTTTTCCCACTGTCATTCTTGGAATATTCTCCAATAACCCTTCACTTGTCCACAGCAGACCCTTACAGAAGGGTCTTGAAATTCATTCTTTGAAAAATGGAAATGCTAACCCACTCTGTGACCTAAGCCCACTGTGCTGAGTGAATCCCAAGTAAACCTTCATGTCTTTAACAGCCAAGCCACTTTCCTTTTTAAGTTTTTTTTTTTAATTTGACTTGAGTTACCAAATCAAACTTAAAAAATAAAGCAACATAAAATAACAAAACTTCCTAGGAGTTGCATTAATTTCTCCATATTTAATGGCCTATTGCAAATTAACCAAAATTTAAACTGTATCATTCTTCACTAAATAATTAGGAAGTTTCAAACAAGAACTAGTTGCTCACAGACATAAAGCAATTTTATATTTTATAGTGACATTTACAATAAATGGTATTGTTATTGCTTTTCCTTAGCATACACTCAAATGATACTTAACAGAAACAAGTAAAACAAAACCCTCAGTCTTTAACCCTCTTGATATGAGGCAAGTTGAAATAATAGGTCTTGGTCCTTACAAAAGGTTTGAAGCAGGCAAGAAGAGTGAGTTAATGAGATCCTGTAATCTGATCCCCAGCAAACATGGACAGCTGTTCTTAGAGTACTATGAACCCTACACCTTTACAGATCACGGACTGGCAGAACCCCACCCGACCCTGGTGGGCTCAGGCAAGTCCCGACACAGTGGAAATGGCTTTGCTGGTGTAAATAACAGGGATCTGTTATCATGAGATTACCTGT
This sequence comes from Pan paniscus, assembly GCF_029289425.2. Taxonomy (NCBI): domain Eukaryota; kingdom Metazoa; phylum Chordata; class Mammalia; order Primates; family Hominidae; genus Pan; species Pan paniscus. The sequence goes on along the minus strand of NC_073255.2, from coordinate 109,330,992 downwards.
CTGTAAAATGCCTATTTATCTTCATTACATTGCCTTTAGGAGGAGGGAGGAGGGGGTGAGTGTTAGTATATGAGATGATGGAGTTAGGAGATGAGAAAAGCATCTCTGACCTAAGGTGAAACCTGCTTTAACTCAGTGGGTTTGTTCGACAGCCAGATGGATTCCATCATGCTGAACTTTCAGTGTTGAGCGCCATTTAGTATTTACAAGCAAGTGTCTTGCAAAAACAATGCAAGGATGGGTTTGTACCTGGAATTACAACATCATAGTTTTCATCTGATAGCTTCAATCTGGTAATTTTTTTTCTTTTCTTTTCTTTTTTCTCTTCTCTTCTCTCTCTCTTTCTCTCTTTCTTTCTTTCTTCTTTCTTTTTCCAAATATTTGAGTGACTACTACATGCCTAGTAGTATGCTAGACATGGGCTATAGATTGGTGAATAAAAAAGACACTGCACCTACCCTGACAGAGAATTGAATCTAATGAGGCAGACAATAAAATAAACAAATAAACATGTAATTATAAAGTGTGATAAATGCTACAATGTAGAAGAATAAGGTACCATGAGAGAATAACAAGAAGAACCTACTTCAGAGAAAGAGAAATGACTGTTAATCTCATGTGTGAAGAGTAAAATGGAGCCAGCTATGCAAAGAAGGGAATGAGGTGGGGACAGCACACTATACTGATGAATTTAATTTTTTTTAAAGAGACAGAGTCTTGCTATGTTGCCCAGACTGGACTTGAATCCTGGGCTTAAGGGATCCTCCTACCTCAGTCTCCCAAGTACCTGGGACTACAGGCATGCACCACTGCACCTGACTTGAATTTTATTTTTATTTTGTTTTTTTAATATAAAATTTAAATATGAAGTAAATATGAATTTTAATATTAAGTATTTTATACAAAATTTAAATAATTCAGTAATAAAATACTCATTTAATCAAAACCAAATAACCCTAAAATATATGAAGTAAAAAATGACCACTTTTTGCGTGTCACCCTGCAAAATATTGCATTATCTGGGAAGAAGTACAGTTAACAGGTTGGTGTGTTTGAATAATTCTCAACTGATCATTTCCCAGCTGTGAAAGAACACAAACTGTAAGGATCTTCCTTTGGAAAGAATAAGAAAATTGAAACCAAAGTAACAAAGGCATCAGATGACTAATGTCAGGACATCTTTGCAATATCTTAGTATGCTTCCAGTTGCACAATAATTTGCATCTGTGAATAATCAGTGGAAATAAAGGTCTTCGCCATCTGCCTTGGAATAATCACATTCCCAGATCTTTTAGAAATTTACTTGAAATAAAGTTTATAACTTATCTTTCTAACAATCAATAGAGCTGGTAAAAATTGTTTTACTGCTTGATTTGGCAGCTCAAATTTCAATTTTGAGTCATTCAAATTGCCTTTGCTTTTGCTCACATTTGATTGATTTTGCAATAATGGTAAATACAAAAGTGGGTACACAAGGCATATCACATTACTAAATAACAAACAGATGATATTCAGAATATCTAATCTATAGTACTCTGTATTTCACTAGATCTAAAATATACTTGAAGACAGGCTAGATTTATCTTAAAAGTGTACAAATGTCAATTACGGACTCAATTACAGACCCATGAGGAAAAAATACATCCAGATTTCTAAAGTAGAGAATGCTGAGCTACCTCAGCTTCATGCGAAATGTGAAGCATTTCACAACTATGAGTCGCTTATTTCCTAAGATAGAGTGGTACGTGCAGTAAGCCTGAATTACCGGGAATTCTGGGTCTCAGGGGAAGCTCAACCACAAATAAAGAGAAATCGTGGTCCAGAGACACATGCCCTCAGCGCCCTAAGAAAAAATATCCAAAATGCTTTACTTTTTTTTTTAACTGTTTAAAGAATTGTGAAATATAACACATATGTGGAAAAAGTGATAAAAATCTAAAGATGTATTTAATAAGTGTCATCTGTGTGATTATGAACCAGATCAAGAAACCAATTATCAACACCCCAGAAGCTTCCAGGTGTTCCTTCTCTTCCCAATACCCCTTTTTCCCTCAAAGGTTACCTCTTGCCTTTTATGGTTATCACCCCTTACCTTTTCTTATACTGTAATCACCTAATTATGTATTTCTAAACACTAGAATGTAGTTATGCTTAATTTTGAATTTTATATAAATTAAATAACACTGTATATATTTTTGTGTGTCTGGCTTCTATCACTTGATATCATGTAGTTGCATGTAGCTGAGGTTCCTTTATTTTCATAGCTGTGTGATATTCCATTATATGCTGTCCCACAACTTATTTATCCTTTCTGATCTTGATAGCAATGTAAATAGTGTCCACATTTTGGAAATAATGTTGCTATAGACATTCTTTTACATATTTCCTGTGGCACCCATGCAAGAGACTACATACTTAGGAGTGGTATTGCTGGACCATGGGTTATACACAAATTTAATGTAACTAGGTAATGTCAAAGTAATTGCCCTGATTTTTACTCCCACATGGACTGTATGAAGGTTGTCATTGCTTCACATCATCACCTACATTTGCTATTGTCAGACTTTTGGGTTTTCCCAATTTTATGGGAGTGTAGTGTTACAAGATGAACTTCTATTTTCTTTCTTAGGAATCCTATGTAATAATAGTTAAATTTAATTTTTATAAATAGAACAAGCCAATGGAAACATTAGGATACAGAGAAAAGATAGATATTTTATTGACATCAGAGTGAACATCACATTAAATAAGGCAGTGTGGCAATCAGTGTATTTCTTTCAACTGAACTCATTATTCCAACCCTATAATTTGGGGATAAAGCAAGAATAGAAACAGTATGCCTGATACCTTATAATTTGTGCCTATATTAGTAAATATAGTTAAATAGATTATGAAATAAATTAATGAATGGCCTGCCAAGAGAAGTGTTATATGCTATCTCATCATTTATGTGGATTTGTTTCCTAACCCTTCATTGTTTTCTGTTGATCTGTCTATTCCTTGGATAATTCCATACCGTTTTAACCACTAAAGAGTTAAAACGGTATGGAATTATCATTATATCTGTCTTGATATCTAACAGGGCATAACCTTGTCTTAGGTTCTGCAAAAATGATAGCTATTTCTGGACAATAATGCACTTTGATTCTTTTTAAAAACATAGTGAGGTAGAAATTATACAGCCTTAAGACACAGATGTTGATCAGAGAATTTCACTTTCCCTTTGTACTTACCAAGCAGAATGCAGGTAATACCCATATTTTACCAGCATGGCCTCCAACACTTTGCTGAATATGAGGATTTTCTGAGAATGACCTAGTCTGAGCCCTAGAGCTGGCATTACTCTCTCATGATGTGATGGACCACATAACACACCTGCAGCCAAGTTTCTGCAGGCCCATGACTGGGCTCTTGAACTACGAGGAGTTTTTCTCATTCATGAACATTGTATATATCTTCATCTACTCAATTTTTGGAGAGACGTCATCAAGATGACTGGCTAGAGGTTCCCAGCACTCACTTCCCCCATGAGGAAGGACCAAAACAGTGAGTAGATAATCACAGCTTTAATAGAGCATCTAAGGGAGAACACTGAAATTCAGCAAGGAAGTGATAAAGACCCTCTGAGACATGGAAACTCAAGATGGCAGCATAGAGTGAAAAGTGAAACAGCCAGCCAGAATGAATTAAGAGCCAAGAGGGACCCTTCATTGTAGGGGAAAAGGGAGTGAGAAATCCCCAGCAGTCCACATTCCCACCACAGATGCCTGCAATCTTAGCTAGAGGAGAGCCCTTCGGCCTTCACACTCCCTGAGCTCCGGGGAGTTACCTGGAGCCCACGTGGCTGTGTTTTTCTAGATAGAAAATCCACCTTGTGGCTGAGCGTGGTGGCTCACGCCTGTAATCCCAGCACTTTGGGAGGCCGAGGTGGGTGGATCACGAGGTCAGGAGATCAAGACCAACCTGGTTAACATGGTGAAACCGCGTTTCTACTAAAAATACAAAAAATTAGCCGGGCGTGGTGGCAGGAGCCTGTAGTCCCAGCTACTGGGGAGGTTGAAGCAGGAGAATGGAGTGAACGTGGGAGGCGGAGCTTGCAGTGAGCTGAGATCGTGCCACTGCACTCCAGCCTGGGCGACAGAGCGAGAGTCTAAAAAAGAAAGGAGAGAGAGAGGGAGAGGAGAGAGAGAGAGAGAGAGAGAGAGAGAGAGAGAGAGAGAGAGAGAGAATCCACGTTGTGTTCCTCTGCCCCAGGACCCAGGGTGGTATAGCATGGGGCCATTTTGAGAACAGTTACCGCCAGACTACATCCTGCCTTGGGACTCAATAGTCTCTGCATCTCCACATCCCTGGGGTCCTGCTGACATCCCCCCATATCCTAAGAGCGCCATGCCCCAGCCACCAGTACCACCAACAGTGACCTCGACCCCTCCACCCACACTGCCTGGGAACTCAAGGACTGTTCAATAATTGGTGCTGGGAAAACTAGATGTCCATATGCAGAAGAATAAAGCTAGAACCCTATCTTTCATGATATGCAAAAGTTAATTCAAAAGGGATTAAATACTTAAATGTAAGACCTAAAACTCAAAAACTGCTAGAAGAAAGCATAGGAGAAATGCTTCAGGACATTGATCAAGGCAAAGATTTTATGGTAAGACTACAAAAGCACAGGCAACAACAAAAAAAATAGACAAATGGGACTCTATCCAACTAAAAAGCTTCTGCACAGCAAAGAAAACAATCCACAAAGTGAAGAGACAAGCTGCTGAATGGGAGAAAATATTTGCAAACTATTAATTTGACAAAAGACTAGTATCAAAAATATACAAGGAACTCAAATAACTCAACAGCAAAAAAATAGCACACACAAATTATACGATTTGAAAATGGGCAAAGGCTCTGAATAGATATTTCTCAAAAAAAGACATACAAATAGCCAACAAGTGTATGAAAAAATGCTCAGCATTACTAATCATCATGAAAATGCAAGTCAAAACCACAATAAGATATTATTGCACCGCTGTTGGCTGTTCACCCCAATAGAATGGCTATTATTAAAAGGATTTAAAAAATAAATACCAGGAAGAAGAAATGGGAACTCTTACACTCTTTTGATGGGAATGCAAATCAGTACAGCTATTATGGAAAACAGTATGAAGCTCTCTCAAAAAAATCTAAAACTAGGACTACCATATGATATAACAATCCTATTAACTGGATATTGGTCCAAAGGTAAGGAAATCAGTATATCAAAGATATATTAGTACTTCCATGTTTTTTGCAGCACTATTCACAATAGCCAAGATATGGAATAAATCTAAATGTTCATTAATATTTGGTATATTATACACAGTGGAATACTATTCACCCATAAAAAAGAATGAAATCCTGTCATTCACAGCAACATGCATGACCCTGGGGGACATTATGTTAAGTGAAATAAATCAGGCATGGAAAGATAAATACTGCACATTCTCATATATGGGAACTAAAAAAAAGAGCTCTTAGAAGTAGAGAGTAGAATTATAGTTATTAGAGTGTGGGAAGGTCAGGGGAATGGAAGAAAGGGATAGGTTGGTTCACAAATGCAAAATTATAGCTAGAGAGGAGGAATAAGTTCTATTGCTCTATAGCACTGTAGGGTAGATAGTTAACAATAATTTATTGTACATGTTAAAAAAGCTAGAAGAGAGCATTTTGAATGTTCCCAACACAGAGAAATTATTTATGTTCAAGGTGAGGATACACTAATTAACCTGATTTGATTATTACACATTGTATATGTGTATTGAATTAACACTCTGTACCCCAGAAATATGTACAAGTATTATGTGTCAACTAAAAAGAAAAAATATTAATCTCAAAGAAAAAAATTCAGAAAACATTTTGCTTCTAGAGATATTTTTTAAATTTTTATAGGTATATTCCTAGGTGTTTTGTACTTTTTCTGATATTGTAAACAAGATCCTCTCTTCTATTACACATTCAAATCATTATTTCTGCTGTATTGGAAAGTTATTGATCTTTATTACATGAATATTATAGGAGGAAGTTAGTTGAAGAAAAATATATGTATAGAAAATTGCATAAAATATACATGTATAGTTCAGTAAATTTTCATAAGCTCAACTTATCCCTTTAATCAGCACCCAGATCCAGAAAGAGAGGGTTCCCTTGTGTTGTCATGCTCCCTAAGAGTAACTGCTAGCTTGACTTTTAACACCACAGAATAATTTTGCCTGTTTTGAATTTAAATAAATTGGCTCATTCAATAAGAACTCTGTTGTGTCTGGATTCTTACATTCAATATGGTGTTCATAAGGTTTATTTATATTGTTGCAAGTAGTTGTAATGCTCACAGCTATATAGTATTCTCTTTTGTGAATTTACATAATTTGTCCATTTTACTCTTGATGGGTATTTGGGTAGTTTCCATTGTGAGGCTATATCAAACAGTGCTGCTGTGAACCTTCTTGTATGTGAATATATGTATGCATTTTCTGTTGGGCATATATCAGGGATGGAATATCTGTGTAATTAGGTATGCTTTTGTTAAGTGTTAGCAGATACTGCCAGATTTTTAAAGTGGTGGAACCAATCTATATTCTCACCAGCAGTGTATGTGATTTTTTTAGTTGCTCCAAATTCTTGCCAAAACTTGGTATTTTATCCGTTCTGGCGGGTATGTAGTAGAATCACATAGTAAGTATAATTTGAATTTCTCTGATTACTAATAAGTGTGAGCCTCTTTTCATCCATTTCTTGGCCATTTGGATTTCCACTTTTATAAAATTCCAGGTCAAGTCTCTTGTCCATATTTCTAAGTATCTGTCTTCTTATTATTTTGTAGTAGTTTGTACATGTGTGTTCATGTGTGTTTAAATTCTTGAAGAGTATTCTTTGTTGATCATAAAATATGTTTCAAATATCTTCTCCCACTCCATCACTTCTCTTTTCATTCTGTATAGTATCTTCTGACATAAGTTTTTTTAATTTTTAATCTTTTGAGTAAAATTTATCAATATTTTCCTTTATGGCTATACATTTTTGGCAGTATTTAGTAACTCCTCCCGTACCTTAAAGTCACAAAGATATTTACTTATTGTAATTTTAAAATTCTATATTGTTTTGCCTTTTACATTTGGATTTATAATCCACCTGAAATTGATTTCTCTGTTTGACATAGGTTAGGAGTTCAATTTCATATCTGTGGTTACCCAACTGCCCAGCACAACTAATAGACTGTCCTTCCTCATTATTCTTCATGCCATCTTTCTCTTCTGTGCATTTACCACAAAAGAGAATTTGTGACATTTTAAATAAAGTGTCTGCTGATTCATGGTTCTGTTTCTAGGCTCTCCATTTTTTTCCCATTGGCCTATTTGTCTATTTTTGTCAATATCACTCTGTATTAATTACTGCATTCTTTGCTGTTAATTATATCTATTCATGTTGTGCTTCTTCAGGAGGCTACTCTTGACTCATCACATTTCCATGCATATTTTAGAATAAACTTGCCAATTTACATATACATACATACACATGCATATATACACCCGGAGTAAAATTTTGATTGAGATGATGACTCTTTACAATATTGATCCGAATCCATTAACGTGATATAACTATTTATTAATGCCTGTTAATAAAATTTCATAAATTTTTCCATTGAGCATATCTTTTGTTAGATTTATTCCAGGTGCTTGATATTCTTAATTTTTAAAAAAAAAATAGAGATGGGGTCTTGCTCTGTCACCTAGGCTGGAGTGCAGTAGCATGATCATAGCTCAATGAAGCCTCAAACTCCTGGGCCTAAGCAATCCTCCCGCCTCAGCCTCTTGAGTCGCTAAGATTACAGGCATAAGCCACTGAACCTGGCTTGATGGTATTTTAGACAGTATCTTTAACATTGTTTATACTATGTGGCTGGGGTGTGTGTGTGTGTGTGTGTGTGTGTGTGTGTGTGTGTGTATACACATACACGATTGATTTTTGGATGATGCTTCTATATTTTATAAATTTTCTAGTGTTTAATAACTTAATAATATTATTATAGACAGTACAAAGTACTTTTTTATTCTTTACTACTCTGGCTAGGACTTCACCACAATGTTAAATAGAATTAATTAAAAAGGGACAGTTACCATTATCTGTTTCTGATTGCAAAGGAAAAGCTACAATGTTGTACCAGTAATTATAATGATTTGCTATGGTTTTTATAATACCTATATCATCTATTTTTATCAAAGTTTTTATTTCTATTTCTGGTTTTCTGAGTTTTTAAAATAACGAATATTGAATTTTATCTTTTTGTGAAATTTATTCACTTCATCTAAAGTTTCAAATACAAGCAAAATTTTAATCACATCTTCCCATTTTATATTTAGTGTCTTCAGGATGTGATATAATATTCTTTTTTTCATTCCTTATACTGGTCATTTGTTTCTTCTCTCTTTCTCTTTTTTTCTTGATTAGTCTTGCCAGAGGTTTAATCAATTTGGTTAGTCTTTTCTAAGAACCAATGATTTGCTTGGTTTATTCTCTCTGTTATATGCTGCTTTCTATTTCATTGACTTCTGCTTTTATCTTTATTTTTTTCTTTCCTTCGATTTCTTTGAGTTTCCTTTGCTGATCCATTTTCTACCTTCTTGAGTTAGATTCTTCAGCTTTTCTTTAATAACTAGAAAAAATTTTCAGCCTTTTTTTTAGTTACTACAAGTTTCATTTACCTATTTTTTAAGTTCATAAGTCAAGAACTTTCCTTTGTTTGTGTAAGGTGGTGGGAAGTTGGGGGGTATCCAGCCACCTTATGTTTTCTCTCCTCTTTCTGCAGTTACAGGATCTGTTTGGATAGTGTTTATTTTTGCGTTAATGCTATTAGATACACATGATTGGTAATAATAGTTATAGCTAATATTTACTAAGCTTTCACTATAGGTCAGGCACTTAATGTACCTTATTCCATTTAATCCTCATGACAAAACTATAAGGTAAACACAATTATTAACCTCTTTTACCGATGAGGAAACTAAGGTTTAGAGTGGTTTAATAAATTCTAATTTATTATTAGTAAATATGTAAATTTCCACAGCTAATAAGAGGTGGAGCCAGGGTTTGAACTTGAGCAGTCTGGTTCCAGAGGCTACATTCTTTTATTAAACTTATTCTGATTTGTCTCTGAGGAAAACCACCTTGCCAGCCTCTGAATATTTTAGTGTTGTCTTAAAGAAGATTTAACAATTTATGAGTATTTGTGTGATTCAATTTCAGTTGGGAAAGTAAGTTTTACAAGACCCACAGAGCAACAGATGGGCTCCCTGTAACTGTGAACTCAATTCTAAACAGGGCAAATAGAGCCCTATTTCTTTAAGACAAATGATGAAACATGGCCCACATTTCAAACACATGTGCCTGTTAATCTACCTAGATTGGTAGCACTGGTAGGAGCACTGATGGAAGACTGCTGGGCTTTTGTGGCACTTCCCTCCTCTCATTTCACAAAATGTTGGGCAGCCATCTGCTTACTTTCCAATGATCCAGCATTTTCCCCACTGACATATGTGGGGAAAATGTAGTCAGTGACTCTGGGGAACCACTTTGCTGTCAAAGTTAAAAAGCTACTGTCCTAATCATGCCCTTCTATTGCACACCCCCCTTATGCTGTTTCAGTGCTTTGAACAAAAGCTGGTCTGAATCCAAACACTATTATGGACATCTTTACAAATCCAGCCCAATTTGGGCAGAAATTCTTCCAAATCTCTAGCAATCACAGGAAGGCAACATGCCTATGGTTCTTCAATTATTTTCAATAGGTTCTCTTTATCATTCAGTGCAGTATTAAAAAGTTGCCTTTTTAAAGTAACACTACCTTTGTTGAGGAAAGCTTTTCATTGAAGATACCACAGAGTTATTAAAGATTTCTGAGCAAATGATGGCTGATCAAATGAAGCAACCCATAAAAACCCTATAAATTCTTTTTAATCTGAAGTATTTCTCTCTTCAATTTTCAAACTATGCAATCTACATTGCCATTATGAGCAAATGTCATTAAGTCGGTTTCTACCTGCAGTACCATTGAAAATAGTCCATTGTACAGTTTCCACGGTGAAACCATTAGAATCCTATTCATGTCTAAACCTTACACTGTTTGTTACTTTCCCAAGCTACCAGACAGAGATACTCAAAACTCGTTTTTATGTGCATACACTCTATTACTCTCCTCTTCTCACAGATTTTTATTCTTTACTGTGATGCTTCTGTTTCTTCTTAGGGAAACAGTGCATAGAGCCCTAATGTGCATAGAGCCCTATTGTAGACTACCAGTGGCATAACTATGTCTTGATTTTTTTTTTCATAAAATGAAGAAAACCAAAACCAGCAACTTTTAGTAAATAATTTAAGTGTCTTTTCTGTCACCTTGTGATCACGGGTTTCCTCTTGACTAAATTTCTAGGCAAGAGGCAGATAAGCCAATCAAACACATGGTGACTATTAGAATCCACAAGCTGAATAATGATGAAGGGATGAGTCAGTCCTGTTGGTCTCATGAAGCAGGCAGATCCCAGAAAAATCATTAGGAGAACCACAAGGGAGAGATAATGGAATTGTATACTATCCTGAAACCATACATTCTGACCCAGGATTATACACAACATTTTCTATAAGCAGGCTGCCATGGTGATCTTTGAAGCAACATGTTGTTGGCATCTGGGTCATGGCAACAGACATCTTGATTCCAGGTTGGCCACATAAAACTGCAATACTTCATGGTGATTTTATTCCAAAGTTATTTATATGAGCAAGGCATTAGCCACATCCTCCCTAGAAGTACAAATATGAGGAGGACTGGCATTTGAAGTCCAACATAATGCTTGGCACATAGTGGAAATTTAACAAATATTTATTTAATTAATGAGTGACTAAATAAAGAAGTGAATAAATGAACTCAGTTCTCCCCAAAGATCTTCTAGTCCTCAGTTTGCTTTTGCAGGACAAACTGACCCGTTGTGTGGGGAAAAGAAGCTGGACTCAGAGTTCTGTGAGAGGTTTGTACTCAGCCCCCAGCTGTTCAGTGCAAACCTAAAAACACCTAATTTCTTTTCTGGATAAATGGAATCAGAACTGACAGGATCCCCCAAGGCTGGTCTAATGGAGGGATTCTGCTCAGAACTGTGGGATGTGGGAAGTCAGGGAAGTGGGTCAAGCTCAGAGTTGGGATCGGGGAGGCTGTGGGTTACATTTAGTGATCCAGAAAGAGGGACCTCACTAGGTGCCCCAAAGCTCGGAATCAGGAGAGGATGTGGGAGACCAGGGAAAAGAGCCAGAAAAGACAGGGATCGGGGAACTATAGTCAAGAAAGGGGCAGAACTTGGCCAGTAAATACAGGCCATGTACGTTACCCAGATCAGCTGTCATCCGAGGCTCTTTGTAAGCCTGTTGCATTGCCATATGGGAGGGGCTTCTGGGCCTGGTAGGCTAAGAATAGGTGACCTGTCCTAGAACCCTGCACACTCAGCACCTAGTTTTTAGAACTTGAACGACAATCCTGGATCAGTGAACATGGGCTTCTTGGGCTTCTAGACAAGACAAAGAAAACAACTTGCCCTTCATTTCTTCATAAATGTGATGGGGTGAGTGTGAGGGGAGAGGAGAATGGAGTGAGCTGTTGGTGTCTAAGGTGACTCAGTAATATCAAAGCAGGCTTACAATCCTAGATCTTTTCTGCCAATCTCCAAAAATAAACATTTTTTATTTCTCAAGAGGAAAAGACAATGAAAGTGACATATCCAGTGGTTTTCCTGAATTAATTCACTTCTTGGAAACTAATGACTCTATCTCTGATTAATTCTTCTGACTAATTCTCTATGGCTTAATTTCTTCTATGCAAATCTGCCCGTCAAGCTACTGTGAAATCCAACTATGATATAATATAATACAGAATTGTGGAAGGAGGAGGAAGATTACAGTTACTGTTTAGTAGAAGTGCTTATTACTCAGAAAATAATGATAAGGCTCAGAAGGAATCATTTCTGGAAAAAAGGTAAATCCCTCAAGGATTAGCAAGAAATAAGCTGTCCCTCCACCTTGTTGTGGAAAAAAATTCTGGCTTGGGACATTCGAGGACTCAACTGAAGGCATTCCTTCCTCTGTGTGCTTAGGATCTCCCTCTTCAGTCAACAGGGGCTGCTACCCAGCACTAACAGTATTCCAGCACCTCCAGGTGGCACCCTCCTCTGGGACCCCAGGATTCTGTAAGCCAGATGGTGGGACTACCTCAGCATCTGTTTACCAGATCTCTCTAGGGGAAAAGTAGCTTCCAATTTCCCTCATCTTTTGCCTTGCTCCTCATGGCGCCAGAGCCCAGGGAGGAAATGAAACTGTCTAACCATGTTTGACTCTGAAATATTTTAGGCTTCTTCTTCAAATGTGTGAACAGAATGAGAAACTCCATTTGTTTATTTGATTAACGTCCCCAACTACATTGTGCCTTGTTAATTTCCCTGTTGATAATTCTACATTCGGCAGACACACCTTTTTTCTTTTCTTTCCCAGGTCTGTTCTTTTTCTTCTTTTCTTTGTGTAAAGAGTATGTACTGGCTTTGTGAAATCCCTGTAGCAAGTTGTGAATGATGTATGAAGTGAAAAGTCTTTACTCAGGGCACAGTAGGAATACAGAAAGTGCTGTGCTTTCACTGCTGGGCTAAGTTTTTGACTGTGTGCTGTAGGCATAGATATCCTGTATTCATTCTACACTGCCTTAAAATCTCAGGAGCTCTAGATCTGGTGGCAAGGGGCACAGTCCTGCAGAAAGGCAGAGAGATGAATTTATTGAGCTCCAAAAATCCTTCTTGGCACTGTGATTCTGCATTCACTACAGGTAGGGATTTTTTCCTGTAATGTTAACAAAGGGATGAGAATAGGAATTCAAAGTCTTAAGTTCAAGGTGCAGAAAATTAACCCACTCCCTGGCCTGTGATATGAGAAGGTGGAGGTAGGAGACAGGTGATTGTCAGCACTCTGCAGGGTAATCTCACTTAGAGAGGATATATCTTTTCACCCTGCTTGAGAGGGTATATTGTTATGTCCCAAGGAGCCAGGAGAAAAGACCTGTTCTTGTGATTTATGCAGTATTTTCCTTTCAAGGAACCCAGAACTCCCTAATAATCATCACAGTTTTTTTGTGGGCTGTGTGTCATATTGGTGCATGATCTAAGATTCTCTCATGTTTAAATATTAGATGCCCAATTATCCAACAAATATTTTATACAATCAATTTGACATTATCCAGTGTCAAATTAGCTGATTTATGGATTAATTGTGGTTCAGGTGCAACTAGGATGTGAGACACACCCCCATGGAAGAGGGGAGCTGAATAATTAGGCAGTGGCTAATTATTGTTCATTGTAACTTCTGTGGAAGATGAACAGAGGGGGTGTGCAGAGCTGCTCTGGTTGCAAGGAGGCCATGGAAGCAAAGGGGACAGAACCCTCCCACTTAGCCTGATCCTCAGTTCTCCCAACAGGAAGCCCAGGAACTTCAAGCCTTGAATCCTCTCTTTTGGGTGCAGAAGAACTAAGCAACTATTTTCTAAGTGTTCAGCCATATTCAGGTGCGAGCACTTTACAGATCCTGACACTTTGTAACCACACTATGTCAATGCTGAGCAGTTGAGCAGTAACTCCAGTTTCATTTGTATCCTTGATTTTTATTTTCCATGACTACTGCCCTCTCACCCCATCCCCTAATCTCACTTACCTAGTCCAATGACAATTGACTATGTTACCTTAGTCTCAGAAGATGGGGCAATTATTATCCAAGCTAACAGGCCAACATTCAAATCGAATCACTGACTTCCTAAAATTACCAATTTCTTAGGCTCTTTGGGCATTTATAATTAGGTTTTAGACATTTCATTCAAAGTCAAACTATCTTTTATATACACGACTTAAAAAAAAACAAACCCATGGCCTGCCATAGTCTCAGTCTTCTACTTGAATTACCACATTCTACATTCTCATTCACAGCTTAGAATATAATGAACCTAGAGATGACCCATGAGTAAACAAGAGGCATTAAATAACAATAAATTAAAGATACTTTGGGAGGCTGAGATGGAGGATCATTTGAGGCTAGGAGTTTGAAACCAGCTTGGGCAACATAGCGAGACCCTGCTAAGAATATAAAAATATTATCTGGGCATGGTGGCTCGTGCCTGTAGTCCTAGCTAAAATCAGGAGGCTGAGGCAGGATTGCTTGAGCCCAGGAGTTTGAGGTTGCAGTGAGCTATGATCACACCCCTACACTCCAGCCTGGGTGACAGAGTGAGCCCCTGTCTCAAAAATTAATAAGTTAAAGAAATTATGGATCCATTCATCCTGAAGAGAAGAAAACAGAGACATAACCATGGTTTTTAAGTACAGGAAAAGAGATCCCAGACAGAATGGGGAGGAGTTGGGTCAAGACCAGTCTGGAAAAAAGGGAATAAGTTCAATGTACAACTGGGGGATTTGTGTAAGAATCTTTATAAATCATACACCCAACTCTTACTAGCCCCAATTCTTACTAACCCTTGCTTTTGATATGAAGTGTTTTTATTTTATTGCTTAGATCAATTATTTCAGGAGACCAAAAGTAATAGAAAAGTGTAAACAGGAAAATACATTGCAGAATAGTAGAGGTGGAATCTTCTGAGATTGTAAAGGAATATTACTGTTCCTTTTAGGCTGCAGGTTAGAACAAAGAGCAAATATTACTTCTAACTCCAAACAGGTCAGCGAGTCTATTTTGGGAAGATATGTTCTCTCCATTCATGCATGGTTTTCTGTGTAGGGGTAAAATGATATTATGGTATTTCAAGTTTGCATTTCATCCTTTTGATTATCTGCAGGCCATTTACCCATATCTCCTTTCCAAATGAAACCTGGTGCCTGCAGGCTTTTTCACATCTCTGGAGTTATTTCACATTTTCTTCTTGTATCTCTTTTGATGACTACTAGATGTTCATTTACTACTAGATGTTGCCTGGCAACTTCCCAACTATCAAATGTGTAAACCAAAACAGTAAGAAGGAAGAGGGGGTAATAGCAGAGCAGCCTACTACATACGCTTAAACAGTCTGTTTTATCTCTAAGGGGAAGAGCCAAACTTAGGCCTCCTGTATGCCTAGGAATATCTTCTCCTACTGAGACTTTTCTCTTATTTTAAGTAGTCTGAAAATAACTGGTCTGGGAAATAAAATGAAACCTCTCTGTATCAAAAGCAAGAGCCTTGAGCAAAGGTGGTAACAAACCCTGAGACACTTAGGCTTGTCTGAACTCAAAATTCAGCAGGGTTCTATGACTCAGCATGTCATGAAAATCTGAATTTGATTTTTGCAAAATGCTTTGTGCTCTGGATCTATCAGGAGCATATTAAACTGTTAAAATAAGAAACTTTTTTTTCTGTCATGGAGAAAATCAAATAGAATCCCCAATGCAAATTTACCACATTCTTCACCAATAGATCGTTTCCAACAACTAGACAAATGCTGGAGGATGCAGATGAAAGCTTCCAAGCTTAGGAAGAGTCATGTCTTGATTGCAAGGCTAGGCCTGTCGGTAATGCAGTAGTGTGAGCTCAACAATGGCCCATTGAAATGTAAAATTCGATGAATTTCCAGCCTCCTTCTCAAACAGTCAATGCGGAAATCACGTCCTCCAAAGAACATTACTCGATGGGAGCATAATCTCTCCACACTTGAGCAATAAGAGATTGTGCCAGTCCATGACACGCGAGGTTGCAGAGCACTCCTCCAAGCATCGCACCAACCCTCAGTGATTTCTTACAGATATTTACTTTCACACATGGCATACAGAACATTAAAAGAGTTTTGAAAAATCCCTCAGTTTTCAACTTCTGAAGGATTATTAACTTCAAAGTCTGAAGAAATGTCGCCCTTCTATCTTTGGAAATGCCAGGAGCCTTTGCATATCCTTACTACAGGACCAAGCAACCCCCAGCGGAGAAGAACGATTACTGCCTCGGTGGCAAGAGGATGGCTTTTGATCTCTTAACATATTGGAAATTACTTAAAGGTAAGCCATCTGCTAGCTGAGGAACAAAAACAGATTACATCACACCCTGCTAGAAAGATTGTGTTAAATCCTGTATATCAAGGCTTTTAATAATTCTATATTAAGTCAGCTAATAGGATTAGGTACACATTTTCTTTAGGCTTATTTCCTCAACTATTAAAAAAAAAACCTTTTTTTGTATGTTTGATGATCTGCAAAATTCAAGAGTATTCCACTGTGAATAAAAAGGGTTCTTTCAAGAGGAAGCATTTCTTCAGATCACCACTGCTCTCCAAAGAGATGTACAGCAGAAATGCCTTTCCAAGTAGTTTGTGGGAGAGGCAAGACAGGAGTTTCTATTACTGCTAATATGATATATTGCCTGGGTATTACAAACCTGCCTACTAGAGCTTCCTATCTTCATTGTTTTTCTTCAGCAGGTCAAGGATGGAATTCAGGCAGGTGGGGGATGAAAAGGATGTCTAACCTGATCCTTTTGGTAATAAGGATTAATGATAATCATGGTGATAGTCCACCACAAGGTTGGCATCGCACAAGTATTGGGATAATCAAAGAATAAGCCTTGATTAATGAGAGCTTAAAGCATCTGCAAGACTGGACAGTCCCAGCCTTGAGAAAGCTTGCATTCTAAAATTACCACAATACAAGAAATCTTACATTCTAAAATTACACTATGCCCAAACCAAACATACTGTCTGTGGTAAGCTTCAGGTCATGGGAATATTAGAATATATTCACTTCATGACAAGCAAAAATAAAGTTAATTATTTGTCCCCTTCTTTCATTAATTTGCCCTTTCTTTATTCTTTGCTACTTCTTACAATAATTGGTTTAGTGTTATTCTAAAATTTCAAATAATTAAATATACACATTACACAAATTAACTTCCACTTATTGCTTCTAAGTATTTTACAAGATGCTCATTTACTCTGTGTGCTATTCATCACTCTGGGATACTGAGAATTGAATAAGGTTATAGTGGTATAGCAACAAATGTCTTTATCTCTCAATGGTCCTAGAAGTAGTTCTTTAAAAGGTTAAAAAGAAAAAGTCTCTGTTCTCCTGAGAGAGGGTAATCCTTATCTTGCTGACAATAGAGGGTTACAAATAACCCTTGAGAACCAAATAAAATGCAGGATTCAACATATTTAGAAACCAGCACAAAGTGTTGAGTCTTGAAGCCACTTGAGAACTATTTGTTGAATAGCATTTCTAAGAGATTATTAGCAATGGTTGCCATGATTTTGCCATAATTATTGAATGACACAGAATAAAATGAACTACATTTTGCTATGGCACAAATGAGAAAAGGAAACTGTAAAATCAGTAGCCTATATGTTTAGTTGTTTTATATTGTACCTTGGTGCAAATGGTTCAAGCTTTCTTTATGTGCTTTTTACAAACATAGGTCAAGGAATTAATAATAAATCTCATACTAATTACCATACTTAGAGATAGTTTATTCATTAGCACTTTGAAAAGTTTGTCTCTAATCCTCACAGTGTTTTCGAGAGGTGGATATTATCACTCCCTGTTTACTGGTGAGAAAACTGAAATTCAAGGTGGTTAAAAGAAACTGCAGCAAGTGGAAGAGTGAAAATTCAAAGAAGGGTTTGATGCCAAAGTCCATGCTCTTTTTGCCACACCTGGCTGCCTTCAATTTGGAAGGGGCCAGGAGGTCTTGCTCTTCACTTGGTGACTTGGCTTACCTGGCAACTTGGCTTAGCTTTCTTTGTGTCAAATCTTTAAACGAATTGAGGAAACAGCGTCATTTCCTTTGAGATGCTCAGAATTCAGTCAAGGGATCTCACATTCTGCTCCTGCAGGCTAGTCCCTACCATGTTTCTCCAGGATACCGGTGTTCTTTCCTTTCATTAGTTTGAGGCAGTCAAAACAAAATACTTGAAAGTCTTTTCCCAGGCCACAGAATTTCTCTTTCATTAGCCATCAACTTTAACTTGTCAACCTAATATTTTTCTGTCATGTTTTAAAATACCCAAATGTTGATTAACTTACTTGCTTGCCATCTAAACCTAGTGGAGAACAACATAAATGTCCAAACAAACAACAAATCAGCAGTGAGTCCTTTGTAGGAACATGGATGAAGCTGGAAACCATCATTCTCAGCAAACTATCGCAAGGACAAAAAACCAAACACTGCATGTTCTCACTCATAGGTGGGAATTGAACAATGAGAACACATGGACGCAGGAAGGGGGACATCACACACCGGAGCCTGTTGTGGGGCAGGGGGAGGGGGGAGGGATAGCATTAGGAGATATACCTAATGTTAAATGACGAGTTAATGGGTGCAGCACACCAACATGGCACATGTATACATATGTAACAAACCTGCACGTTGTGTACATGTACCCTAGAACTTAAAGTATATATATAAAAAAAAGATCTTTACTGATCCCCTAAAAAAAAAAAAGAGAGAGAGAGAGAAAATCTCAGAAATGTGATGTGAAATATCTCATGCATTACTGACTATTGAAATTAGGGGACCTATATGTAATAATAGAATCATATTATCTGCTTGTTGATTTAGAATTAAGTAAGAGGAAATTAAATATGTAATAGTGCCCAAATAAATATTGTCAAATACATATGTTAGTATTTGTATTAAAGTAATGCTAACTGCTGTAGTAACTCCCAAAATTTCAGCGTCTTAACTTGATTTCTTCCTCATATAATTGTTCAATGTGGGATTCCAAGAAGGGTGGCCTTCCAAGTCGCCACTCAGCATCACAGGTTCTTTCTATGTATGGCTCTGATATCTTTAACATGTGGTTTTAGGGTCACTAGGCTCATCTGCATTAAGATGGAGACCAGGGAAGAAACATGGAGATAAGCTCCATGGAGAATGTCCATGGACCAGGGGAAGACATGGTGCCCATTATGTTCACTGACTTCCTACTGGCAAAAACTCAGTCATCTGTCCACATCCAACTGTAAGGGAGGTTCGGAAATGTGTTCTAATCATGTGCCCAGAAAGAAGAGGAAATAGGCTTGGTGATAAACTGGCAGTTTCTGCCATGGTGTTTGTTCTATGACAGTCTATAAAGAGAACCTAGACTTCCAGGTGCTTTCAGCCAAGAATTACCTTGAGAATCAAAATGTTGATCTAGAAACTTTATTCAGGTTAAAATACTTGCCCTATCCCACCATTTGTATTGGACTGACTGCTAAAAATTAGAGGAGTTACCATAAGCACAACGACATTCTGATTTGATGAGTACTACTACTATCAGAACTCCTTCTAGCTATGTCATTGAGACCTGTATTAACTTTTTCTTACTTTCCTCAACTCCAGCACCTGGCACAACTCTAGGACCTAGAACATACTCAACAAATGTATGTTCAATGAATGAGTGGCCTTCTAGGATTGACCGTGCATTTTTTCCATCAATTCATAAAGATTGTGGCCCACATATCACAGTGAATCAACTCTTATTTTTGTTGCTGTTATTGTTCATTCAGCCATGCTCTATGGCAATGACCTAAATCTTGTTTATTCACCACTCCAAGCATGCCTATTAACTCCACTCGGTAATATGTCTTCCATAACATGTAAGATTTTTACTGAAGTCTGCCCATGCTTATCTAGACTCCTGGAAGAGAATCAGCAGCCACGTTGTATAATGGACAAAACAGAGAGGAATGTAGGTTAACTTAATTGTCTCAGCCTTTGTCTTAGGCAAGCTGCTTATTTATTCTGAGCTTTCCTTATGTAGAAAGTGAGAATAATAACACTTATCTTGCAATGTTGTAAGTACGGCAATTTTAAAGACCCAGAATAAAGTAGGCACTGAATTAATGGTAGTCACCGTCTTCATAATTTATAATAATGATTGACTGTAATGTTAGCATTCATAATACAAATTATAAACATCACTCAGCTTTGTTTCCTATTAGATATGTTAAATCAGAAAGCAATATCCAGAAGCAACACCATGACAGAATTGTAAGTAGAGCACAAGTTTTTTCAGCCTCCTGCTGTCAGCTGAGTCCCTATTGAGCAGATACATCCCTGGGGACAGATGACCATCCATCAGAGACTATATCAGCTAATAGCTAGAGCTGTCACTTTCACCTCTATTTGCATTGGATTGAGTCAATCTGCCTTAAGCTTTCACAAGGGTAAACAGCCAGTAACAAATGAAGTTCTTATTACTTATAGCCCCACGGAGACTTATTACAGGATCTTATCTATTTCAATACCTGCCAGCAGGTGTGGATTATTAAAATGTGTGTACTGAGAATTTACTGCTTTCTTGAATTAGCAACCTTGACTCAGAAATGACATATTTTTATGTCAAAATAGCAGAAACCTTTCTTTTCTCTCTTCACTGATGCATAACATTCTAAAAGACAGGAATGGCCTTCAGCTAATACAGATCTATTTCCATTTGGCTTCGGTCACCATTTAATTACTGTTGACTTCTTTAACCTTTCTCACTTCCTTTCTGGATTATATTTCTTTCTACTCTATTGCCATTTAGTTTATTTGGTGACATAATCAAACTTGAAATTATATAACAAGGTTTTGCATTTTTCTTCTTTCATGCCGCTTATTGTGTTGAATTTATTTTAAAACAAATTATTTTCTGAAACAGAAAATATTTTAATGAGTTGACTTTGTACTTTATCTTCGTATTTACTTCTTAAATCCTGATTTTTAAAAAGGAGGATACTCCAATTTCCTCTATCACCCATTTCAGAATGATAGAACCCTAAGTAGTTTCCTGGAAAATAATCTATTGTTCCCTTCAACTTTCCTACAGTACTTACCTGTTAAACAATACACTGTGTACTAAATTAAAAAGAAAAACAAAATCTTGAAGTGAACACCAACCACTAATAATGCAAAGGGGATTATGTCAGAGTGACATAAGAGGAGGAATTGTCTTCTTTCTGAGCATTCATTTTTATTATTGCTGACCTAAGCCATGAGATATAGAGGACAGAGACTGAGCTTTGGAGTTGGACATTTCCTGATTCAAAACCTGGCTGTACTACACATAAACTGGTGGTCCTCTGGAAAGTCCTTGGACTTAGCTGATCCTGTCTCCTTATCTGTAAAACAGAAATAATTATTCTACCTCTCAAGATTGATGTGAAGGTTAAGTGAAATGAAATATGTAAAATGTCTGGTATATGTGTTCTCTAAGTGCAACAGGTACGTTTGAACCTATGAGTGTTACAGCAGCCTGAGCCTGGGTTTTCCTGAAAGTGGAGCCCAAGGCAAAGGATTTTGTATTACTATTTTGTTAGGGGGTGCAATTTCAGGGAGATGCAGGGAGGGACAACGAGAATGAAGCAGGGAAGGAGGAGGAGCCGATATGAGTATGTGTAATCAAAAGAGCTGCCATTAAGTGCATCTCATTGATACGGGACATACTCCTGCCTGTCTGCATTGTATAGCAGCAGCTCTAGCTCCCCATATTAGTCAGGGTTGATTACCATTGCCAATATAGTAATTCATTTCTTTGCCTTCTGGTCCACTAGCGCAAGGAGCCTAAATGTGGTAGTTGAAGCTTCGAATTTGGTGGAGCCCTTTCTGTGCACCTGGTTTCGGAAAAGACTCTTCCCCTTCTCAGCCCTGCAGTGGAAACCAGGACCTTAGAGTGTGGGGACAGAAGACACAAATTTTGCAAATGAGTTGTTTCTACGATGTGAACGTAAGCTGTTTTGATCCTTCTTCCTTATGAGCATTGAGAAAGACACATCTGCCAGATCATCACATACCTAGTACCAGAGGCCTGCTAATCCACTTGCAGTAAAGATAGCACATCTGGCACAGCAGATACCATTGGCGTTAACATCTGGTTATGTTTATGATAATTCACCATCATCCACCATGAGCTCTCAGGATTTTCCAGGGCTAGGTATGCCCATAAATGAGCATGCAGAAAAAATTGAACCAGGGATATGATGGAAACCATCACCCTTGTATTCTTCAAGTGTTTGTGTCACTAATCTCTGCAATTCCTCCTGGCATGCAGTGTTGCTTCTGATATATGGTCTTAGATGGGGATAGAGGCAGTTTCAGGGACTTCTACTTGGCCCTTCCCTCATAATATCCCTTATACTACAAATCTGGGAACAAGTGTGAGGGCTCCATCACCTGATAAATATATTTAACTCAGTTACACACACTCAGGATGTGGGCAATAACCTCAGGACGGATCTGTGAACACTAACACACTGTGAAGCAAACTTGGCCCAAAATTCCGTTCTCATTGTGTCCAGATGGGCTCCCACTCTAACCAGAGATCTTTGATAGTATTTCAGTTCATTTGGTATCATTCAGCCCCAACTCCTTACCTAACAGCCTTTGAAAAGTCTGGGTTTTCCCCTTCCAACAGTGCAAAGTTACCCTGCTGCAAGTACATTTGGGGAAAGAATCAAAGGAAGATGTACTATATATACTGGTGGTGGCATGGAACCATCCTTCCTCAAGGGATCCTGGCTTCCACATCAATCACTGAAATCTGGATCTATGAGCTGATTTAGGTCTGGAAAAAGGGTGATGGGAAGCTGATTTTCTACCATAGCAGTTGATGTAAACATTCTCTTTACCAAGTCTTAAGACACATCTCAACAGACAATTAGGATGAGCTCCAGGGGATCTTTATAGGGCATCAAATTCTGAGCATGGCTAGGTGCCTCCATGTTAGTAAACTTTCCTCTGTCCAGCCTCATATTCTGATTTCCTCACCCCAGTCCAAGACCCTCCAGCTCCAGTTCCACGTATAAAGCCCTCTACTCTTACCAGATCATTAGAACTAGTTCTGCAGTTCTTTTGGCAGGCAAGCTATTTCCTCCAGGAATGGTGCTTAGGCTGGGCTGAGATTTCTCCTTGGTCAACAGTCTAGAGGGAATGAGGAATACTGGAGGCAGATCTCAAAGAGACAATTATCTTATGAGGCACCTGCTTTAGAGGGGAGTCTTTGAACAGTCTCCAGGCAGGCAGCCACTGCTCTCCTCCAAGAAGGGCCCTAGGAGGAGGGTTTACAGGAATCTGGTAGTTCAAGATTACCAGCTGGTTCACCCAAATTTTCCCATCCACTCTTTTCCTATTGAGGTCCTGACTTTGATGTAGGAGATCTGTTGAACCTGTGCATTCACTCTCCTTTGTGGCTGTGTACTTTTACAGTTAAATCCGGGCTTGATTTTTAGCATGGTCTTCTCTGTGGTTCCATGAAATGGATTGGGATCATAATCCCAAAAGACACAATCTTGAAATAAATGTCATAATCTCAAATTTTGAAATCCCTAAAGATCAAAATCCCTAACATCTAAAATCTTAAAAATTACAATCCCAAAACATTAAAATTCTGAATGTTGAAGTCCTGAAAGCCAGATTCTAGGGAAGGGATTAGAGCATTTTTGGTTGTATGCAGGATAGTTACATCATGTTAGTTGCATCATGTTAGGCAGAACTATTACCTTTTGTGTCTTTATTTGCATTTGGGGAAAAATTCACACAAGTGATTGGCCACATGATATGGCAACAACAAAAACTTCAGTTCAAAAGTGCGTCACTTTCCTGCATTGACATTCCTTTCATCTATGACTTTCCAGGAGCTTTTAATAAAAGTCACATTTGCCTGAAGAAGCTAGGGAAGTTACTAACTGGTTCAAAAATAATTATGTTCATGGTAGGATAAGAAGACACTTATGCAACAGTGTTGCTGTTTGATCACCAGTATTTTCACCGAATTTGCAGTCTGAATATGAGTGTATTCAGAATGGAATTTTGAGTACCCAAAACAGCATAGAATAATGGCACAGAAGATGGGAAAATTTAACAGGGAACATTCATGTTGATGTACAGCTAATCATATAGAAGAATTTCAAAAATAGCAGGCCCATGTAGAAAAAGAATGTGAACATTTCTCCAAGGAGAATCCTGCCCTAAAAAAAAAAAAGGGAAACAAAGCAGCTATTCATCATGATGCAAGACTTCAAAATATAGTTCATGATCATAAAAGTTGGTCAGCTCTTATGGACTATCTCTGCGCAATTGCCCATAATCTAAACATCTAAAATCTTAAAAATTACATTCCCAAAACATTAAAATTCTGAATGTTGAAGTCCTGAAAGCCAGATTTCCCTGTAATGCACTTTTTTATATATCAGAATTTTCTGGTTTGGGGGGAGTCTTTTTTTCTTTTCTTTTTAGTTTTTTTAAACTAGCTTAAATTGTCAGCATTTTTTTACAATCAGCATATTTTTTTACCATTCTCTATGCTACATATTTCATTTTCTCATCATTTTCAATACTGGAGATATAAATTGTGTAGAGACTTTAGAGTTCTAATTCATTTTATGCGTTTTTGACATAAAAAATGAAAGTGCATTATCACAATGCTGACTTTGTGTGAAAGCATTGTAGGTCTACATAAAAACATTGAAACTTCCTCAATAAATGAAGAGATACCCTTTTAGCATATCTATGCTTGTGAAAAATAAAATTTCTGAAGATCTCAGCTCTTCAGTTGACTGCATATGCAGTGGGTGACCCACTGTGGTTTTTGATCAATCTCATCAAAAGATTTAGATTATCTGTCACAGTATTTCAGATGACTGCAGATATAAATCTGGTTGCACGCAATTATTGATCATAGTGATATGTGTTAATACATTTCCCTTTTTGACCTATTTCTTAATGAATATGGTTCATCTGCTTATAACTGTTACACCTATGTAACATTAGTATAGCTGAGTGTTTGTGCTTACAAAAATATTTGTTATTTTTACCTATTCTATTCTATTGTGTGAAATAATCTATGAAATGTTCTGTAATGTTTTTATATGTTTCTCAAATAAATCTCCTTTCAACAATGCAAATACATATATTTTAAAGAATTTTAAATTATTTTTTCCAGAATTATGTTTTTGAGATTTTGCTCTTACAGGATTTCAACGTTCAGGATTATGGCATTTAGGATTGTGTCTTTCTGGATTTTGATCGGCTTCCGATGAGATGACAGTTTCCATTGGAGCTGCCATAGAGGATCTCTGACTTTCATAGCATGGCTTGACTTGACTGTCGACTTCTCTGGGTCTTTTTAAAAAAAATTTCCAAGACTTCCAGTGTAGTTAACAGCAGTCATCTCCTTTCTATAATTATCATTTTATCCATGCTTTTAACCATGATGGCCCCTCCATTTGCCACCTGCACCTCAACCCAATTAACCACAGGTGAAAGTCTTAGTTATAATGCTACTACATGCTAGTATTATCCCTACTACACCTCCCCAGCAATGGGGCCTTTATAACCCAGGTACAAAATACCTTCCTGAGGAGCTGCTTTCTGAAGTCATTCGGCATTAATTGTCTTAGTCTTGCCTCCCCAGAAAGCAGAGCCTGAACCAAAGATTTACATTGTACTACCTTATTAGGGCATATAACCCAGAATGAGGAATATGGATTACAAAAGCAGCAAAGAGTGAAAGAAAATGCAAGAATGCTGATCAAGCTAGTTGTTGCTAAGCTCAACTTACTGCTTGATGTTGCAGGACCATCCTCTGAGAAGACCTATAACTGCTTCTCAGGGCAGTCTCTCTAGCGGGAGAAAGGGAAAATAAATTAATCCACGGGCTCCTGCCTCCCATGGGTCAAATTTTCATCTCATGGGGATGCTAACTCCCTTGCACGTTCAGGTATTTGCATGGGTACCTAACAGAGTCCTGTGGTGCTCTAAACTTCTGTATTACCATAGAAGTTTTTGGAGTAAGATGCAAAGTCAGGGCATTTAGTACATCACTGTCAGGGTGAATTTTATCAGAACCTGTGCACAACTGTCACCACAGCAGTGGCTGGAGTTAGAAGCAGGTAGTACAGAAAGGATCCTAAGTGATGCATGTCAGGGGTTTGATAAAGATCTTTCCAGCTTCCTGAGGTAAGAAATCACTTGGCATTACTCTCTATTTCTATATTACCTGAACAAACAAATGAACTGCTAAAGAAAAATTAACTGAAGGCTAAAGACTCATCCTCTCACCCAGTATTCCCTCCAAAAAGAATTCATTTATGGAGTATGTTATATTTTATATCTCATTTTATTTTCATATAAACCTTCCCAGGCAGGCAGAGCAGGTACTGTTAGACCCATATGAAGAAAATGAAAACTCACAGTGGCTGCAAAATATAGTTACTATAGCAGGTAAGCAGCAGATCTGGAGATATAATCTAATAGATTTACTCAAAAAGTATGCACCATGCAGCTAATTTATCTTTTCTCTCCTTCTAGAAATTCTGATTTTCATGACTTTCACTTTCATCAGCAAGCTACCATAAGATGATCCATACATCAAAATGAGTCTGGAAGCCTGGGCTCTAAAATAAGTTGAACTTTAAATGTTTTCTGTGGTATTCTATCTTTGATTTTTTTCCTCCTCAAACTATTTGTTTGTGTTTGCTTGTTTCTTTTGAGGGCAGAAGGGACTTCAGTGGGGGTAATGATTGAGGATGGCCCACACAAGATGGTGACGTGCATCAAACATATCTATATGGCAGCCAGTCCTGTTCTGATTATTGCAGATATGACTCCGGCCTTCTTCAAGAAAAGGACCACACCATCTATTCCTCTAATTTCCTTAGCCTCCCAGTAGTTACTTAGACACAACAGCTGCTCCAAATAACTTTGTTGAAGGAATACACAAAAATCCCCTTTCCTCAAAACATGTAAGAGTGCATTCTTCTCTCTTTCCTCAGAGGTAAGACTAGCTTTGCAGGCCTATGTCTTATAAAATGTCCTTTGGCAAATTAAGCAATTTTCAAACAAGTAGAGTCATCTCAGACATTAGGAGGACAATTAGGGAGGACTTTATACAAAAGAATAATTATAACTTACTTTGTGGGTTTCATGACATCTCAAGCCTCTTTTCAAAATATGTAGTACACATATGATGGTACCAGGCAGCTAAGGAAATATAAAGATTCAACTGTCTTTTTTTTCTAACAGCTCTGATAGTTTTGTGACAACACTAAAAGATTCCTCTGAAGGAAACATGTAATGTACCTCTGGGCTTGGGAGCGTGAGCCTGGTGTTGCTAGCCAGTTTTTCTCTAGGTGACTTATACCATTTCTGTGATGTTTGTCGCCTTTGTGGTTAATGAGCCCCAGGAGTGGAAGCTGCTAAACACACTTACCCAACAATTAACCTGCACTGCACCGCTGCTTCTATTGCAGCAGTCAACACCAGGCAGGGGGAAACAGGAGTCTTGGCTTGTTCCTAAGGATTAAGTCACAATGAGCCACTGGTTTCACCAGAACCTCTGTTGCTGTTTTCACTTTCTTGGTAGATATTTTTCTTCAGCCACTGAGAACACTCAACATTCATGGAAACTGTTGTATTTTCCCTAATCTATTCTGAGTTTTTGAAACCTTTACTAAGAGTTCCAAACCAATGCAAGGTGTACTGGTAAAGGTTGGTGGTTAAAGTGATGCGATCAGGAGTCTGAGTGCCTGGGTCCAAATTCTGCTTCTGCCATTTACTACTTGTGTGACAATGAGCTTGTGACTTACCCTCTCCAAGCCTGTAAAATGCAGATAAGAGTAGCATGTAACTGCGAGAAATAAGTAGAATGCATACAGGTAAAACACTTAGCCTAACACCTGGAATGTAGTAAGTGCTTAATCAAAAGGAGCTGTTACTATTAGCCACTGTAAGCTGGAATGACTGCTCGAAGCCTACAGTGACTGTATTTGGGAAAGGGTCCACAAGGAATAGTGTTTGTTGTGATTTGGTTATAAGAATAGCACCTTCCTGGAATTGCTTTGAAATTCTCAGGTCTTATATATCTTTTCTTCATGTGAAAAGGGAGGTCAGCATTCCTTTTAAGACCCGCAGGAACTATGTGTCACAAGTCACAGAGGGGATTTAAGTTTCCTCAAAGGATCAGCCTGTCTTTTGGGTAAGTACTAGACTCTAGCTAAGAAACTTTATTCCAATTAGCCCACCCTCTCTCCACATGGAATTGGCACTATGTGCAATCCAATCACTTTAGGTTCTCCCCACATTGCGAATTACTTTCTCAAAGAGGAGAGCAACAAGAGGACAAGATCAATGTTGCTCAACAGAGTGGTCTTTAGTAACACGCTGTAGTAACACTGTTACTAAAGCAGCCTTGTTTAAAGGGAGTTCACATTTTGAGCCAACCAAACCATTTCTTTATTTTGGCTGCATCTCTCCTTCAGTCCATTTGTATGACTACTGAATCAAACCCATGACAATCTGGGATGTTGAAAATATGTGCAAGTATGGATTTATACATAAACACTCAAATAAAAATACTTGTAGATATGTATGAACATGTATGGTGCATATGCATATATAATATATATACCTTTTATATAGAGAGAGGCTTGGTCTTATAGCTTCCTTGAAGCAAGTTCTTATCTACTCTTTGGTCTAGTAATTAAACAATTAAGTGTCATTTATGATAATTGCACATTACAACAAAGTGGTAAATAGGCATTAGCTCACTTGAGAAATATGTTCTATTTTAGAGCCAGTGCAATGTAGTAGCCAAAGTCAGCAAAGCATTAGTTCTTGGAACATGGCTTAGTGTTAGCATCCTTGTAGATGAGGATGCTCTAGTTACTACACCAGAAATGGGAAAGGCCCACAATCAATCTTAACCAGTGGGGAACAATGGCTCCCTCTGGAATTTTATCACCACTAGGCTAGTTCCACTTGTAAGTGGCTCAGATGCTAATTCCTGTGCTAGCTCTTGTGAATTAAGGGGGTGGTGGTGTACATTTGTCCAACACTTGCTCACACATACACAGACACACACACATTAGAAAGGATTCTTCTTTTTTGAAAACTCTGTCATGTGGAATATCAAAATTCCTGGGGTTAGAGAAAGGAAACTCCTTACTTTTCTTGTCTGCTCATCCTACATGGAGCTTAAGGATGCCTAATGAATCTCAGCTTTGGAGCTTAGGGCTCTTGAGAAAAGAGGAAGTAAGGAGACTTGAAGTGGCCACACTCTAGGCTACCTGGCTTAGCCAGGTCTTTATCTGCCATATGGTGTTCCAGCCCTTCCTGCAGCTTGTAACTGATCCAGGCTGGAGACCCCAATAACCATGAGCAGGCCTAGCCTTCCGTACAGGACAGGAGAGGTATTAGAAGGATTGAAAAAAATCTCAACAAGACCATACCCTTAATGGGAAGCTAGAAACTGAAACTTCACAATCCTCCCTTTAAAGGGAAAAAATCATTGAAAGCCTCTAGAAAAACAATACTACTTGGAGAAGACGGTCAGTATACTAGCAGTATAGCTGCTGCTGCTGTTGTTATTGATAACAATAACAATCCAATAATCATAGCTCTGCTTTATTGAGCCCTTACATAGTTCCAGTTACTACAGTTTGACTTTAAATCACATACTCTTAAGAGCTATAAGATATTGCCCCTGTAACCATACTGTGTATTGGTTTATTAAGTCTCTTACTGACTATCTACAAGATCTTAAGGAAATGGATATGGGATACAAAGTTTGGCTAAGAATGTTGATGATCTGGCAAGTTATAGTTTCAGTAAAGGAGGTAGGATGACATTAGTGAGACGAACTCCTTAGGAAGGTCAGACACTGGTCAGATGCTATTATACAATGAGGTTGCTCTGGGCTAATCTGGGACATAAAATGATTAGGGGGTAGCTGAGAAGTAAGAAGTGGAGATGAAAAATCTCCCCCACAAAAAAGAAAGAAAATCTTCTGAGACAGAAATTACTTGGATTGCAGCTTTGCCTTCTACAAGTATTGAGGTTTGATCTGAACCTGAAGCCCTAACCCTGGACTGGCTGAGAAGAAAGATGCTGGGATAACAATCCTTCTATTAATTTTGGTCATTTTAATAATCATGGGTATAATTATTTTATAAAACAACTACATAAATAGATCAGGGCAAATATTCTAGGAATGAAAGTGCTCCCTTAAGGGAATCTGCAAAGTCATTGTCACAGAGAGCCATGGTTACTGGTGAACTTGTGTTCTATCTCTTTGTTGTATTTAGGGTAGAAAAAAGGCTTGAGGAAAACTTGGGGGTGGTATTTTGGAGATGCAGAATTCTTAAATATGAGATTTACTCACTAAAAAAACCATTATTTATTCTTCTCAAGGTGGTTGTATCAAGCTACCATAATCCTGTGAGTTTGAAAACAACCATCATGAACACTGACAGACAGAATTTACCAGACGGTAAATTTATCATGATCATGGTGGATAAGCTTTTTGATGTGCTGCTGGATTCGGTTTGCCAGTATTTTATTGAGGATTTTTGCATCGATGTTCATCAGGGATATTGGTCTAAAAGTCTCTTTTTTTGTTGTGTCTCTGCCAGGCTTTGGTATCAGGATGATGCTGGCCTCAAAAAATGAGTTAGGGAGGATTCCCTCTTTTTCTATTGATTGGAATATGCAGCCATAAAAAGGATGAGTTCATGTCCTTTGTAGGGACATGGATGAAGCTTTTTCTATTGATTGGAATAGTTTCAGAAGGAATGGTACCAGCTACTCCTTGTACCTCTGGTAGAATTCGGCTGTGAATCTGTCCAGTCATGGATTTTTTTTGGCTGGTAGGCTATTAATTATTGCCTCAATTTCAGAGCCTGTTACTGGATAACTAGGATTCTTAAAATGCCTTCCTGGAGCCAAAAGATACCACAAATCAACTATGAAATTATAAGATTGAAACACATATACACTCTCCTTTTTTAAAGCTTGTGTTATATAAAAAGATATGGCTGGGCCATTTGTTTTTCAATAAAAAAATTCCCACCAACATTTAAGCTTTAAGAACTTAAAGCTTACCAGTTGGACAAGGGAGAAGAAGAAGGGGTAATTGATGATGGTATAGATAAATGTGAAGGGGGACAAGCCCTGACACAAGCTCGGAGCCCCATGCTAACAGACCCACTGGTGCTAAAACAAGGTCCTACCCCTTTTGGATCAAGTCACGCCAATGGAGTATTCAGATGCTCTATTCTCTGTTTAAATCCAAAGTAATTAAGTTAGGTACTTTTTTAAGTTCTGATTTTAATGTCTAACTGACATTTTTATTGTGATATCACATTTCATGCTTCACAATGGTTTGGGGAAATTAATGTTTGGCCTAGTTGGTAGATTGCCAATTTGAGGCAGGTCTGAAAGGATGGTGGCCACTGTGCTTCCCTTTAATTCTATCCAATACCAAAGATATCATGTGGAGACAGTGATTTAACATGATCCTAGTCTCAACCATGGTGCATGATTTCCCTCCACAGAATCAAGTGAGAAGGCTATGGGGTAGTTTGCAAGAGCCCTGAGCTCATTGCTTCATGTCACAGATGGGCCTCAGTTTCCTCATTCATGAAGTGAGACAGGAATGGCTTCCCTGTGGTCCTTTTCCAACTCTGTGATTTTCATCACAGTCAGCAGTTTTTAAAACACAAAGTACTTAAAAATGATTATAGTGAATTCCCCTGAATCTCTATAGCACCTCTTCTTGAGGAGTTCAAAACAGAATTTTTAATTCATTTCTGCCAAGTAAAAAGACATTTCGACTAGTGAAAGTGTGAGCCAGTAAATTATTCCATATGATAGAGAATAAGAGAGGGTGGTAAGATCAAAATTCTAAGTAACTCAGTGTTAGTCCTGAGCTAAACTGAATTAGGAAAAGTCCATCTCTGGCCTCTACTCAAATCTTGTATCCTGATTGTTCCTTGTCTTCTGTAGAAAGGTTATTGTTCTCTGTTATAGCAGTGACTTTTTAAAACCCTCCCAAGGACGCTGTATTGGAATAAAGGATTCTAGAAAGCAAAAAAAAAAAAAATCATTCTCAAAAGGTGCAATCATAAGAAAGGTATTTGGAGTACAGTCTGGTCTGTTAACACTGCTATCATAGTCTGCCTTCATGTACCAAATTATCTTCATGAAAAAATAATTTTTAAAGAAAATTATTGAAAATAAACAGAATCTAGAATCCAAAATTCTCTCCTTCTCTCCCTGAAACAGCCTCCTGGATTGGCAACTCTCTTTTCTCAGAAACCACCTTGATAAAGAAATAGGTGCTGTACCAAGGCCTTTATACCTTCTCATATGTTTTTTGCCCCTATCTCTTAAAATTCTCCTGTGGTTTTCTGATTATCTCTAACTTGCTACTTCTCCAAGGAGGTGCTATGTCCAATGGTAGCTTAAGATACACTTGACTAGTGGTGCAAATGTTATTAATTTCATTAATCTACTTCTAACAGCCTTTTCTATGTATGAAGGGAGCATGAAAGCTCCAGGAAATAAACTACAAATAGCCCCACAATAGTAGCAGGATGGCATTTCAAAAGAAGGCATCAAAGAAAGCTCACCAACAGTGATACTTTTTCCTAATGGTTCTGGGAGGATAATTAAGTTGTTTATCACCTTTGATGCTTATAACCCTAACACAGGTGTTCCCTGGAAACCAATTAAAAATACTTACAGCTGATAAACAGTGCCTTTCAGCTCAACAAATTTACTAATAATTCCAATCCCATTTGGAAAAGAATCTTGTAAGGTCTTTTGACACCAAAAGGCAACTTTCATACTCATTTATACTTCAGTGCCCATAGTGATAAGCATACACAGGGTATTTACTCAGCCTCCCTTGATCTCAATAGAAGAGTCCTCCAGAAGCTTCCCCTGGTGGTTGAATGACAACTTTGGTTTCAAAGTATGAATTGTGCTCTATAGTTTCGGATTTCCTTTAAAAGGAAATGGACTAGGATCTTTCTGATGACACTTTTGCCTAATTGTGAGGAAATAGTAGTGCTTAAGTCTATTTCCCTCATTTTGTAACTTTCAGTGGACACCCAGTTGATTATTTTTAGTACTCATGGAAGAAGGAAGAAGGTCCTTGTGAAAATCCCAGGTAGCTTATGTGTCAGACTCAGAAGGTGGACTTTTACTTGGTTTGTTCTAAACCCTGTTGTTTGCTTATATGCTGATCAATTGTCCCAACAAGGCCCCAATACTGGCCCCATCCACATGCTGGCACCTGTATATAGTAGGCTTTTTCAACCTGGTCAAAAGTTGAAATCATTCCCCTTGAAAACTGGAGCAAGACAAGGGTGCCCACTTTCACCACTTCTATTCAACGTAGTATTGGAAGTCCTAACCAGAGCAATCAGACAAGAGAAAGAAATAAAGGGCATCCATATAGGTAAACAGGAAGTCAAACTGTCACTGTTGATTGATGATATGATCGTATACCTAGAATACCCTAAAGACTCATCTAAAAAGCTCCTAGAACTGATAAATGAATTCAGTAAAGTTTCAGGATACAAAATCAATGTACACAAATTAGTAGCACTGCTATACACCAATGACTAAGCTGAGAATCAAATAAAGAACTAAATTCCTTTTGTAACTGCAAAAAGTAAAAAAGACTTAAGAATGTATCTAAACAGGAGGTGAAAGATCTCTACAAAGAAAACTACAAAACACTGCTGAAAGAAATTATGGATGACACAAACAAATGGAAACATACCCCATGCTCGTGGATGGGTAGAATTAACATTGTGAAAATGACCATACTACCAAAAACAATCTACAAATTTAATGCAATTCCCATCAAAGTACCATCAACATTCTTCATAGAACTAGAAAAAACAATCCTAAAATTCATATGGAACCAAAAAAAGAGTCTGCATAGCCAAAGCAAGACTAAGCAAAAAAACAAAACAAAACAATCTCTGTAGGCATCACATTACCTGACTTCAAACTATACTACAAGGCTACAGTTACCAAAACAGCATGATACTGGTATAAAAATAGGCATCTAGACCAATGGAACAGAATAAAGAACCCAGAAATACAGCCAAATACTCATAGCCAACTGATCTTCAACAAAGCAAACAAAAACATAAAGTGGGGGAAAGGACACCCTATTCAATAAATAGTGCTGGAATAAGTGGCAAGCCACATGTAGAAGAATGAAGCTGGCTCCTCATTTCTCACCTTATACAAAAATCAACTCAAGATAAATAAAAGACTTAAGTCTAAAACCTGAAACCATAAAAATTTTAGAAGATAACATCAGTAAAACTCTTGTTGAATTGACTTAGGCAAAGAGTTCATGAGAAGAAAACCCAAAAGCAAATGCCACAAAAACAAATATCAATAGATGGGACTTAACTAAACTATAAAGCTTATGCACAGCAAAAGAAATAATCAGCAGAGTAAACAGACAACCCACAGGGAAGGAGAAAATCTTCCCAAATTATGCATTTGACAAAGGACTAATATCCAGAATCTACAAGGAACTGAAGCAAGTCAGCAAGGAGAAAACAAATAATCCCATCAAAAAGTGGGCAAAGGACATCAATAGACAATTCTTAAAAGAAGATATACAAATGGCCAACAAACATGAAAAGATGCTCAACATCACTATCAGGGAAATGCATATAAAAACCACAATGTGATACCACCTTACTCCTGCAAGAATGGCCATAATAAAAAAAATTAAAAAAAAAAAACAGATGTTGACATGGATGTGGTGCAAAGGCAACACTTTTACACTGCTGGTGGGAATGTGAACTAGTACAACCACTGTGGAAAACAGTATGGATATTTTTAAAAGAACTCAAAGTAGAACTACTGTTTGATCCAGAAATCCCACTACTGGTTATCTACCCATAGAAAAGAAACCATTACATGAAAAAGGACACTTGCACAAGCATGTTTATAGCAGCAAAATTCACAATTGCAAAAATATGGAACCAGTCTAAATGCCCATCAACCAACAAGTAAAGAAAATGTGGTATATACACCATGGAATACTACTCAGCCATAAAAAGGAATGAAATAATGGCATTTGCAGCAACCCAGATGGAGTTGGAGACCATTATTCTAGGTGAAGTAACTCAGGAATGGAAAAAAACAAACATCGTATGTACTCACCTGTAAGCAGGAACTAAGCTATGAGGACACAAAGGCGTAAGAATGATATAATGGACTTTGGGGACTCTGGGGGTAGGCTTGGAGCGGGGTGAGGGATAAAAACTACACATTGGGTACAGTGTATGTTGCTCGGGTGATGGGTGCACCAAAATCTCAGAAATCCCCACTTAAGAACTTTTCCATGCAACCACTTTTCCATGTTCCCCCAAAACTATTGAAATACAATTTTAAAAATTAAAAAAAATTAAAAATTTTTTCATTGACAAAGTTATTGATTATTGAGTTTGAAGGCTTATTCCTGGCTCTGCTACTAAATAGCTGTGCGACTTTGGTCAGTCTCTTCTCTCTGGGCCCTCATTTTCTTATTTGTGGGGAGAGAATTAGACGAGATGATATGTGAAAGACCGTTTGACCCTAAATTTTATATGATGGTTTTGGCAGATGACAGATGGCTGATTTTCTTTCTTTTCTTTTCTTTCTTTCTTTCTTTCTTTCTTTCTTTCTTTCTTTCTTTCTTTCTTTCTTCCTTCCTTCCTTCCTTCCTTCCTTCCTTCCTTCCTTCCTTCTTTCTTTTCTTTCTTTCTTCTTTCTTGGCTGATTTTCTTTCTTTCTTTCTTGGCTGATTTTCTTTCTTGGCTGATTTTCTTTCTTTCTTTCTTTCCTTTCTTTCTTTCTTTTTCTTTCTTTCTTCTTTCTTTGTCTTTCTTTCTTTCCTTTTTTTTCAAGACAGTCTCTCAGCTCACTGCAACCTCCACCTCCCAGGTTCAAGTGATTCTCCTGTTTTAGCCTCCCGAGTAGCTGGGACTACAGGCGCCCGCCACCATGCCCGGGTAATTTTTGTATTTTTAGTAGAGACGGGGTTTCACCATGTTGGCCAGGATGGTCTCCATCTCTTGACCTCGGGATCCACCTGCCTCAGACTCCCAAAGTGCTGGGATTACAGGTGTGAGCCACCACGCCTGGCCAGATGGCTGATTTTCATATGCAGTGTTATTTCTCACTATCTCACTATTTGAGCCTCATTATTTCATAATTAGTTCCTCATCTAGCCCTCTCAATATAGTTGTATGGTTGCATTTAAGAAACCAATTCCTGGCCAGTGTTGCTGCAGCTGAGAGAACAAGAGAGTAGCAGGGGTAAAACTGAAAAGAGAGATTGGGGGCCCCTAAGAAACTAATGAAGAATTTTCAACAGGGGAAAAATAATCACATTACCTCTAAATGTAGAGAACAGATTGGAAGGAGATCTGAGTCAATGAATATAGCTTTTTTAGTTAAGAAGCTATTGTAGTGGTCTAGCGAGAGGTAACACTTTTTTGTACTAGGTGACTATGGAGATACAGAGAAATGAATAGATTCAAGAACTATTTGGGAAATGAGATTTACAGGTGCCCAGGATGACCATTAGTTTTCTGGTTTGTGCCTTTAGATGCATGAAGGTGTCATTCAATGAGATGTGAAACAACAGAAGACAA
Organism: Pan paniscus; assembly: GCF_029289425.2. NCBI lineage: Eukaryota > Metazoa > Chordata > Mammalia > Primates > Hominidae > Pan > Pan paniscus. Next base: position 109,294,508 of record NC_073255.2, on the reverse strand, counting down.
CTGGGGTTAGGGTGAGCAGAGGATGTCTTAAATTCAGTCTTAGACAATTGAGTTTATTTGCCGATGACTCCAAAATCTTTGGGCTGGATATACAAATTTTGGGAATCATCAGCAAATAAATGGTCATTGAAGCCATGGGCATAGATGATATTACCCCAGGGAGAGAACATAGAATGAAGAGAGAATAGGCCTCGACTAACTCCAAGTGTTGTTTTTGTTTCTTTTTTTTTAAATATATGGTCTTGCTCTGCCACCCAGGCTGGAGTGCAGTGATAGATCATAGCTCACTGTAGCCTCAAACTCCTGGGCTCAAGCAATCCTCCTGATTTAGCCTCTGGTATAGCTAGGACTACAGGTGCATGCCACCATACCTGGCTATTTTTAAGAATTTTTTTGTGGATATAGGGGTCTCACTATGTTACCCAGGCTGATCTCATACTCCTGGTACTGGTATTACAGATGTAAGCCACCATGCCTGGCCTAACTCCAAATGTTAATGGCCAGGTAGAGAAGGACAAATTAACAAGGGAGTGATTATAGAGGTAAGAGGAAAACCAGGAGAGTGCATTGCCAGTGAAACAGGGGGTTTATTTCATGAAGTGGAAAGTGGTTTATAGCATCACATCTTGAGAGATTAGATGGGGGTTAAAAAAAGTCCAAGTGATTTAACAAAAGGAGGTAATTGGTGACCTTATCCAGAGCTGTTTTGGTGGAATGATAAAAGCAGAGCCAGAATGGAGTAAGGAGAGACGGAACTGACAGATGAAGTCATAGTGACAGTGAATGGTAAGAACTCTTAAAAAAATCTGATTCTGAAGTGGGAGGGAGAAATAAAGGAGTAGAGCTAGAGAGGTTGTGGTGTTGAGTGACAATTATTTTAAAATAAGAGAAACTCAGGCATTTATGTATTCAAAAATATTAATTAAACCTTAATGTCATGCTACACCCTGTTTTAGGCAGTGGAGATGTGAGAGAATTTTGAAAGCTCCTGCTCCCATGGGCCCTACATTACAGTGGGAGGTGGAGAGACACAGACAGTATGCAAACATATAAATGTATGCTATGCCCAGTGTTGATCATGTATGAAGACAAATAAAGGTGATAGAAACTGTCTGCAGAAAATAGTACTATTTTCTGCAGTGGGTTGTCAAGAAAGATCTCTCTAGTGTGTGGTTGCCATATTTAGCAAATAAAGATACGGGATGCCCAATTTAATTTGAATATCAGATAAACAGCAAATACTTTTTCAGTATAAATATATCCCATGCAATGTTTGGGACATACATATACTAAAACAAGCCTACTCTGTTGGAATGACATTTTCAGTATTTAATGTCAGAGAGAAGACTACAATTTATACGACTCAGTTGAATATAGAAGAGAAAAGGGAGGTTGCATTTGACAGTGGTATAAAGCCCCTGAGAAGTCATGAAGGGATGGGCTGCAAAGTCCAGATGGAGGGGTTTACCTTAGCTAGCAGAAGGAAGATGCCTGTAGATGGACAATGGTTTGTAAACATGGCGGCCGGAAGATGAAGGATTCCTGGGTGATCTGTCAATGTTCTTTGCCAATAGGTTGCAAAGACAGGGGCTAAATGGGAGAGGTGGTTTGGAGGTTGGAGAGAATGGAGGTGTAAAGGAGGAAGAGCATGGGTTGCTCTGACAGGTTGAGTGCTCTAAGGTCATGAATGAAGTTGATTATTCATAGTTCTATTGTCACTGCAGAGTGCCCTGAAGGGAGATGGGAAAAAGCTCCATCTACTCCCTCGCCTGTCTCTACCCCACGCCTATCTGTGGCTCCTGTAGTGCTAGAGGTTGCTACATCCTTATTCTCAGCAGCTTTGCCTCAGGGGTTGGTGAACAGACGCTTCTGCAGAGAATTGGGCCCATTAAGCATTTAGCTATTTTACTTTGGTTGGAAAGATTGTTGACACTGTAGAAGCTGCTTTAATAGCCCTTCTTTGGTAAGGAGATGAATTCAAAGATAACATCAAAAGAGCCATTTATGAAGCATCTAATTTTGACAAAGCTCCATCTATACAGCCTGAAGTAAAGTGGAGATCTGTCAATTAACCCAATAATTTGAACCATATCGACAGCGAATATGAATAGATAACAGTGAACTTGACTTTTTGGGTTTTGGCTTTCGACTCTGCGGTGTTAAGGTTTCTGGCCTTTACGCACTACTTCAATATAGCATCTTTTATTATTTTTGTTGCACACATTGAATTCAGAAAAGAGGCAAATCATTTTGAACAAGTTAAAATATATTTTATTCATTAACACTCCACATTTCTTAATCATATCATTGCATTCTTAACAAGCATCATAATTGCTTTACATTATTTCATTTATATGCAGAACATTTTTATGACATGTGCCTTCATGTTTCAGAAACAGAAGACTAAATACCGATCTGCTTTACAGAGGGAGAGTAACAACATGAGTGTAACTTTCTTTCCTGTGAAGATTAGCTCAGTGGGCCATTATCACAGTGCTCTATCCAATGCAAAATCAACAGCTCAGCAAGCAGCAGCATTTAGTGACATTTCCCTTGCATGGGTGAACGTTTAAGTGCAATGAGATCAGCGTTCAACAGGACAACAGAGACAAAAGTCAACAAGAGGGGTATAAATGTCCACCAATTGTGAAAAGATATTTGTGGGGTCAGGAGAGAGTTCAATGCAAAGAACTCCATTCTTCCCTTCTCCCAGGGTGAGGATAACACCATAAATGTGCTTTCCAGAGGCACATTTTTAGCACTGCCTCTGGATAAGTTTAATTAGAGAGAAGAGACTATCATGAAAAACTTTTATTCAGTGACCTAGAACCAAAGAAAATGAGAATGACCAGAAAAGGGACAGTTGGTATTCAGTTATTTGATTCTTGTTCTTGTTGGCTTTTTGGATCCTCTCCTCTGTCAACTTTTCCATGGATGCACTTTTGCATGCTGCAGAACTGAGTTTCCACCTATTTTCTGTAACCATCTTATGTAAATGCAGTTTCAGCCAGAAGCAAGTAAGTCTTTTGGAATTTGTGGACAGGGTGGGGGAGCAGAGGGAAGTTTTCTCTAGGCCACCTGTTAGGAAATGTTGTGTTTCATGTGTGGGAGAGAAGGCCCAGTTCTGAGCCAGCCTTCTGGATGTTTCTGTACAAAATCACTCTAGTCAATCAAAATTCTATGAGGAATCACTTCCTAGTTGTGGCTGGGATCTGTGTATCTTTCATAGAGTCAGAGATGTCATATGTCCAGAGATCTAAACAGTTACCTTGTCCAGTGGTCCTGAGTTATTGCACTGGGACACATTGGTGGGTCATGATTGGGTGTGCACAAAATGCCAAAGTTTTTGCACATCAGAAGAGATTACAAACTATCCCTATATTAATGTAACCTTCATTTCCATTGCATTCTGACATGTTTTCTTGACTAGTAGGCAAAGAGAGTGTGCCAGGGATAGCACCTACAGCCTGTGTATGTCTGTATTCACAAGCTGAGCTTGTGAACAACATCTATCATGTGATATGGAGGACGGAAGGCTGAGAACCACAATCACCATCAATGGATGGCTGCCATGTGTCCATAGGTTGGCTGGCAGTGGTCTAAACTCTGCTGCAGCAGTTGTGATTCTCCTTCCACTGAAGGGCATGTTCCCAGAGATCTAACCCACGGCCTACAATTTGGAAATTTACAGAGTGGTGGGTAGTAGCAGAGGCTGTCTACCCTCTGTCCTTCAGTCCTTAGACAAGAAAGAGGACTATATTGTTTATTAAGCAGATTATAAACCGTATATCTCAACCCTGTCTTTAGGAGAAGGTTCCATTAGCTGTCACCACTTTCCCTAAGTCACTGTAGTAAGGCAAATTTTGTTGTATACCACCTCTTATGTTTACATAGACACAATGAAGAGAATTGTCCAATTAATCATTCTTAGTGTACTTGGAAAATTAAGACCCACATATTCCCCTTATAAGCAGGCTTATTGATGAAAATTTTATTTTAATTTGTAAATAGCATATCAGGTTAGAAATTCCATTTCTGTTTTCTTAATAAAAATTACAATTTCTGTCTCTTGACAAAAGACCTGCTAATGCTCCACTTCTAGTTCAGGGATAATTTAAAATAAAATAAAACAAGCATAATAGAGACATACATACAAAACAAACAAAACAAAAAAGCTCATTTTACTCTTTGTATCAGATGACATCAGTACACCTTTTTTTCCCACACACTTCACTTTATAGTTTTAGCCTTCAATTCATTTGTACTTACAAGGGCAAGGTGTGGGAATTTAAAAATTTATTTTAGAATATAAGGTAGCTGAATAAATAGGGGCTACCCATTGAATAAAAATGGATTCACCTCCCAGCAACGACCTATTAGATGTTTCACTGTACATTCGATTATCAATCCTTCTTTTTAAACCCCTGCAATAAATCAGATTTCCAGATGACGATGGTGATGGTGATTCTGCATTGCAGGCAGCATATTACTTCTCCCTTTGTACATCAAGAGTGTTTACATTTAGAGCTTAGAAGCTAAAACCAGTGTAGTTATGTTATAAATTTTTGTTTGACAGTCAAAATAATGCACTATATTCAAAAACTATGACTTGTGGTTTTACAAAGCACTTTCTCATGTACTGTCTTCTTTGGACCTTACAAAAGACCATCAAAAAAGATTGCTAGACAAATTAGGTATCATCCATGCAATGGAATATTTTGCAAACACCAAAACAGGATCAGGGTGAAGTGGAATAATTCCATATTGTTAATTTTTTTTTAAAAAAAGCAGTTTCAGAACAACACGTACAGTGTGATTCCATTTTTTATTTAAAAAATCACAAAAATGGGGGGAGGAACCAAGATGGCCGAATAGGAACAGCTCCGGTCTACAGCTCCAATTGTGAGCGACTCAGAAGACGGGTGATTTCTGCATTTCCATCTGATGTACCAGGTTCATCTCACTAGGGAGTGGCAGACAGTGGGTACAGGTCAGTGGGTGTGCGCACCCTGCGCAAGCCAAAGCAGGGCGAGGCATTGCCTCACTCGGGAAGCGCAAGGGGTCAGGGAGTTCCCTTTCCTAGTCAAAGAAAGGGGTGACAGACAGCACCTGGAAAATCGGGTCACTCCCACACAAATACTGCGCGTCTCCGACGGGCTTAAAAAACGGTGCACCAGGAGATTATACCCTGCACCTGGCTCGGAGGGTCCTATGCCCACAGAGTCTCGCTGATTGCTAGCACAGCAGTCTGAGATCAAACTGCAAGGTGACAGCGAGCCTGGGGGAGGGGCCCCGCCATTGCCCAGGCTTGCTTAGGTAAACAAAGCAGCCGGGAAGCTCGAACTGGGTGGAGCCCACCACAGCTCAAGGAGGCCTGCCTGCCTCTGTAGGCTCCACCTCTGGGGGCAGGGCACAGACAAACAAAAAGGCAGCAGTAACCTCTGCAGACTTAAATGTCCCTGTCTGACAGCTTTGAAGAGAGCAGTGGTTCTCCCAGCACGCAGCTGGAGATCTGAGAATGGGCAGACTGCCTCCTCAAGTGGGTCCCTGACCCCTGACCCCCAAGCAGCCTAACTGGGACGCACCCCCCAGTAGGGGCAGACTGACACCTCAGAGGGGCGGGTACTCCAACAGACCTGCAGCTGAGGGTCCTGTCTGTTCGAAGGAAAACTAACAAACAGAAAGGACATCCACACCAAAAACCCATCTGTACATCACCATCATCAAAGACCAAAAGTAGATAAAACCACAAAGATGGGGAAAAAACAGAACAGAAAAACTGGAAACTCTCAAAAGCAGAGCGCCTCTCCTCCTCCAAAGGAACGCAGTTCCTCACCAGCAATGGAACAAAGCTGGACGGAGAATGACTTTGACGAGCTGAGAGAAGAAGGCTTCAGACGATCAAATTACTCCGAGCTATGGGAGGACATTCAAACCAAAGGCAGAGAAGTTGAAAACTTTGAAAAAAATTTAGAACAATGTATAACTAGAATAACCAATACAGAGAAGTGCTTAAAGGAGATGATGGAGCTGAAAGCCAAGGCTCGAGAACTACGTGAAGAATGCAGAAGCCTCAGTAGCCAGTGCGATCAACTGGAAGAAAGGGTATCAGCGATAGAAGATGAAACGAATGAAATGAAGCGAGAAGGGAAGTTTAGAGAAAAAAGAATAAAAAGAAATGAGCAAAGCCTCCAAGAAATATGGGACTATGTGAAAAGAGCAAATCTACGTCTCATTGGTGTACCTGAAAGTGACGGGCAGAATGGAACCAAGCTGGAAAACACTCTGCAGGATATTATCCAGGAGAACTTCCCCAATCTAGCAAGGCAGGCCAACATTCAAATTCAGGAAATACAGAGAATGCCACAAAGATACTCCTTGAGAAGAGCAACTCCAAGACACATAATTGTCAGATTCACCAAAGTTGAAATGAAGGAAAAAATGTTAAGGGCAGCCAGAGACAAAGGTCAGGTTACCCACAAAGGGAAGCCCATCAGACTAACAGCAGATCTCTCCGCAGAAACTCTACAAGCCAGAAGAGAGTGGGGGCCAATATTCAACATTCTTAAAGAAAAGAATTTTCAACCCAGAATTTCATATCCAGCCAAATTAAGCTTCATAAGTGAAGGAGAAATAAAATACTTTACAGACAAGCAAATGCTGAGAGATTTTGTCACCACGAGGCCTGCCCTAAAAGAGCTCCTGAAGGAAGCACTAAACATGGAAAGGAACAACCGGTACCAACCGCTGCAAAATCATGCCAAAATGTAAAGACCATCGAGACTAGGAAGAAACTGCATCAACTAATGAGCAAAATCACCAGCTAACCTCATAATGACAGGATCAAATTCACACATAATAATATTAACTTTAAATGTAAATGGACTAAATGCTCCAATTAAAAGACACAGACTGGCAAATTGGATAAAGAGTCAAGACCCATCAGTGTGCTGTATTCAGGAAACCCATCTCATGGGCAGAGACACATATAGGTTCAAAATAAAAGGATGGAAGAAGATCTACCAAGCAAACGGAAAACAAAAAAAGGCAGGGGTTGCAATCCTAGTCTTGGATAAAACAGACTTTAAACCAACAAAGATCAAAAGAGACAAAGAAGGCCATTACATAATGGTAAAGGGATCAATTCAACAAGAAGAGCTAACTATCCCAAATATATATGCACCCAATACAGGAGCACCCAGATTCATAAAGCAAGTCCTGAGTGACCTACAAAGAGACTTAGACTCCCACACATTAATAATGGGAGACTGTAACACCCCACTGTCAACATTAGACAGATCAACGAGACAGAAAGTCAACAAGGATACCCAGGAATTGAACTCAGCTCTGCACCAAGCGGACCTAATAGACATCTACAGAACTCTCCACCCCAAATCAACAGAATATACATTTTTTTTCAGCACCACACCACACCTATTCCAAAATTGACCACATAGTTGGAAGTAAAGCTCTCCTCAGGAAATGTAAAAGAACAGAAATTATAACAAACTATCTCTCAGACCACAGTGCAATCAAACTAGAACGCAGGATTAAAAATCTCACTCAAAACCGCTCAACTACATGGAAACTGAACAACCTGCTCCTGAATGACTACTGGGTACATAACGAAATGAAGGCAGAAATAAAGATGTTCTTTGAAACCAACGAGAACAAAGACACAACATACCAGAATCTCTGGGACACAGTCAAAGCAGTGTGTAGAGGGAAATTTATAGCACTAAATGCCCACAAGAGAAAGCAGGAAAGATCCAAAACTGACAGCCTAACATCACAATTAAAAGAACTAGAAAAGCAAGAGCAAACACATTCAAAAGTTAGCAGAAGGCAAGAAATACCTAAAATCAGAGCAGAACTGAAGAAAATAGAGACACAGAAACCCTTCAAAAAATTAATGAATCCAGGAACTGGTTTTTTGAAAGGATCAACAAAATTGATAAACTGCTAGAAAGACTAATAAAGAAAAAAAGAGAGAAGAATCAAATAGATGCAATAAAAAATGATAAAGGGGATATCACCACCAATCCCACAGAAATACAAACTACCATCAGAGAATACTACAAACACCTCTATGCAAATAAACTAGAAAATCTAGAAGAAATGGATAAATTCCTCGACACATACACTCTCCCAAGACTACACCAGGAAGAAGTTGAATCACTGAATAGACCAATAACAGGAGCTGAAATTGTGGCAATAATCAATAGCTTACCAACAAAAAAGAGTCCAGGACAAGGTGGATTCACAGCTGAATTCTACCAGAGGTACAAGGAGGAACTGGTACCATTCCTTCTGAAACTATTCCAATCAATAGAAAAAGAGGGAATCCTCCCTAACTCATTTTATGAGGCCGGCATCATCCTGATATCAAAGCCAGGCAGAGACACAACCAAAAAAGAGAATTTTAGACCAATATCCTTGATGAACATTGATGCAAAAATCCTCAATAAAATACTGGCAAACCAAATCCAGCAGCACATTGAAAAGCTTATCCACCATGATCAACTGGGCTTCATCCCTCGGATGCAAGGCTGGTTCAATATATGCAAATCAATAAATGTAATCCAGCATATAAACAGAACCAAAGACAAAAACCACATGATTATCTCAATAGATGCAGAAAAGGCCTTTGACAAAATTCAACAGCACTTCATGCTGAAAACTCTCAATAAATTAGGTATTGATGGGACGTATCTCAAAATAATAAGAGCTATCTATGACAAACCCACAGCCAATATCATACTGAATGGGCAAAAACTGGAAGCATTCCCTTTGAAAACTGGCACAAGACAGGGATGCCCTCTCTCACCACTCCTGTTCAACATAGTGTTGGAAGTCTGGCCAGGGCAATTAGGCAGGAGAAGGAAATAAAGGGTATTCAATTAGGAAAAGAGGAAGTCAAATTGTCCCTGTTTGCAGATGACATGATTGTATATCTAGAAAACCCTATTGTCTCAGCCAAAAATCTCCTTAAGCTGATAAGCAACTTCAGCAAAGTCTCAGGATACAAAATCAATGTACAAAAATCACAAGCATTCTTATACACCAATAACAGACAAACAGAGAGCCAAATCATGAGTGAACTCCCATTCACAATTGCTTCAAAGAGAAAAAAATACCTAGGAATCCACCTTACAAGGGATGTGAAGGACCTCTTCAAGGAGAACTACAAACCACGGCTCAAGGAAATAAAAGAGGACACAAACAAATGGAAGAACATTCCATGCTCATGGGTAGGAAGAATCAATATTGTGAAAATGGCCATACTGCCCAAGGTAATTTACAGATTCAATGCCATCCCCATCAAGCTACCAATGACTTTCTTCACAGAATTGGAAAAAGCTACTTTAAAGTTCATATGGAGCCAAAAAAGAGCCCGCATCACCAAGTCAATCCTAAGCCAAAAAAACAAAGCTGGAGGCATCACAGTACCTGAGTTCAAACTATACCACAAGGCTACAGTAACCAAAACAGCATGGTACTGGTACCAAAACAGAGATATAGATCAATGGAACACAACAGAGGCCACAGAAATAACGCCACATATCTACAACTATCTGATCTTTGACAAACCTGAGAAAAACAAGCAATGGGGAAAGGATTCCTTATTTAATAAATGGTGCTGGGAAAACTGGCTAGCCATATGTAGAAAGCTGAAACTGGATCCCTTCCTTACACCTTATACAAAAATCAATTCAAGATGGATTAAAGACTTAAACATTAGACCTAAAACCATAAAAACCCTAGAAGAAAACCTAGGCATTACCATTCAGGACATAGGCATGAGCAAGGACTTCATGTCTAAAACACCAAAAGCAATGGCAACAAAAGCCAAAATTGACAAATCGGATCTAATTAAACTAAAGAGCTTCTGCACAGCAAAAGAAACTACCATCAGAGTGAACAGGCAACCGACAAAATGGGAGAAAATTTTTGCAACCTACTCATCTGACAAAGGGCTAATATCCAGAATCTACAATGAACTCAAACAAATTTACAAGAAAAAAACAACCCCATCAAAAAGTGGACGAAGGACATGAACAGACACTTCTCAAAAGAAGACATTTATGCAGCCAAAAAACACATGAAAAAATGCTCACCATCACTGGCCATCAGAGAAATGCAAATCAAAACCACAATGAGATACTATCTCACACCAGTTAGAATGGCAATCATTAAAAAGTCAGGAAACAACAGGTGCTGGAGAGGATGTGGAGAAATAGGAACACTTTTACACTGTTGGTGGGACTGTAAACTAGTTCAACCCTTGTGGAAGTCAGTGTGGTGATTCCTCAGGGATCTAGAACTAGAAATACCATTTGACCCAGCCATCCCATTACTGGGTATATACCCAAAGGACTATAAATCATGCTGCTATAAAGACACATGCACACATATGTTTATTGCGGCACTATTCACAATAGCAAAGACTTGGAACCAACCCAAATGTCCAACAATGATAGACTGGATTAAGAAAATGTGGCACATATACACCATGGAATACTATGCAGCCATAAAAAATGATGAGTTCATATCCTTTGTAGGGACATGGATGAAATTGGAAATCATCATTCTCAGTAAACTATCGCAAGAACAAAAAACCAAACACCACATATTCTCACTCATAGGTGGGAATTGAACAATGAGAACACATGGACACAGGAAGGGGAACATCACACTCTGGGGACTGTTGTGGGGTGGGGGGAGGGGGGAGGGATAGCATTGGGAGATATACCTAATACTGATGACGAGTTAGTGGGTGCAGCGCAGCAGCATGGCACATGTATACATATGTAACTAACCTGCACATTGTGCACATGTACCCTAAAACTTTAATAATAAATTTTTAAAAAATAAAAAATAAATAAAAAATCACAAAAATAGAAATTTTGCATATTTATATAATTGTGAATTTATATGAGCCTAGAAAGATATGAATCAAGCTTTGGGATGGTATTGTGCTAGAAAAGGGGAAGTACCACTTCTTATTTTTATTTAATTAATTAATTGATTGATTGATTGATTGATTTGAGTCAGAACCTCTCTCTGTCACCCAGGCTGGAGTACCATGGCACAATCTTGACTCACTGCAACCTCCACCTCCCAGGTTCAAACAACTCTTGTGCCTCAGCCTCCCAAGTAGCTGGGACTACAAATTTGAGCCACCACACCTGGCTAATTTTTTTTATTTTTAGTAGAGATGGGGTTTCACCATGTTGGCCAGGTTGATCTCGAACTCCTGGCCTCAAGTGATCCTCCTGTCTTAGCCTTCCAAAGTGCTAGGATTACAGGTGTGAGCCACTGTGCCTGCCCCAGTGCCACTTCTTTTTATGTATACATATATGCTTCAAAAAGTGCAGTGGAATGATGGGCAATTTAACTTTTTTATTTTTATTTTTTCCATTTTTCAAGTAACTTTCAAAAGTATTACCTTCCTTTTGAGGATGAAAAAGCAAGTCTAAGAAATTTTAAATGACTCTTGAAAAGTCATACAGCTTCCCTGTCTCTACTAAAAATACAAAAATAAAATTAGCCAGGTATGGTGGCGGGCACCTTTGGTCCCAGCTACTCGGGAGGCTGAGGCAGGAGAATGGCGTGAACCCGGGAGGCGGAGGTTGCAGTGAGCCGAGATTGCACCACTGCACTCCAGTCTGGGTGACAGAGCGAGACTCCATCTAAAAGAAAAAAAAAAAAGAGAAGTCATACAGCTTAATCCTAGAATCCAGTCCTCCTGATTCTCCAGCAACAGCTTCGGCCACTATATCCCAAGAAAAGAGCATTTGAACAGGAAACGAGGTTGGAGAAGAATCATGAGCTTCAAATCCTACCCTTTGGTATGCTATCACCTCGAGATTTCTTGGTCTACAGCAGTGGTGCTTTAGCATAGTTAGCATATAAAAATATAAAATAAAAGTTGCTAAATGCTTGTGTTTTCTCTTTCTGGGAATAAGACAGCCTAGCTGACTGAGTCTCCAGATGGAAATTCATAAATTGTGTTTCTACCCTACTCATACATGTTGGGTGAGCCACTGAACACTGTATCTCAGTTTCCTCACCTGTGAAAATATTGTGCTGACCTATTTTTTCAGGATAGCTGGGTGGGCTGCTTCATGATTTAAAACTTCTTTGAAAATACAAAGCTCCATTGAAATTGTTTGTCAAGCATTCTTCCCGGCTTACACCTTCCTTCCTTCTCATGCCCCTCTCTGGAATATAAGCCCTGTAGTCTTGGTGTTTTTCTACATCTGATCTAAAAGTCTACAAAATCAAGCAGCAACTTCTGCTTTGGAAATGTGTCCTCTGGTATTTGGTTGAAATGTGACTGGATTTAACAAAGTATTATTTTTCTCAAACATTAATGTAAAAGTGTGTGCGTGCGTGTGTGTGTGTGTACTGATAATGTGCATGTCCATGTGTTTAGCACAGTCAGATAGAAGACCACTGGGCCTGGACACTTTCCCTGGCTTCATCTGGCATTGTGAGGCTTAACATCACCTGGACAGTGGGAAGTAGAGGCACATCCTATGGGTGTGGGGAGTAGAAACTGTTTTCTGTCTTCCTCCAGGCACTTTCCCTGCCTGTCCCATGATTGCCCTCTGTGCCAGTCTGTGGGGAAGTGGAGGCCAAGTATTAATAAAGCAGTATGGGCATAAGAAGAAAGAGATCAGTGGAGTGAAGCCAAGTATTTTCATGAGCTACTATAACCAACTAAAATATTGCTGTGTGAAAGCAAAATCCTCCACCAAGAAGAGAGTTCTTCCTCATTTCACCCTACCTCAAACCCTGATCAGGCCCAGGGGAGGAACAAGAAGGCGATGTGGGTTGTCACATTATAGGCCCACACCCGTAGGACACTTAAATGCAGGTATGAAAGGGACCCAGGGAAGCCTAACCTTTTAAGTTACAGCTGAGATCCTCTTTGATTGCTCCCTTTTCTTTCAAATTTGGATATGTTCACAATTTTCTCAATGTTGATTTTAAGTTTTGGGTTAGTAAAAATGTCTTTCTCCATATACATTACACTTTCTTTGGGCCATAAACATCTTGTAACTCTTCCAATACCTACAGTAGTGCTGTGTGCATAGCAGGCAAATCAGAATACCTAATAAAAATAGATCTAGATGCTGTCTAGTGTGTGTCGAATGCACTGTGAATCTGGGATTGTATCTCAGACTCCTGCCAGCTTACTATGGCAATGTGTATGTTTTTCTTTTAGTGGGCTCTCTTTGGTTAATGATCAAAATCACTCTGATGTTCCCTAACACGCTCATGAAGATCCCACAAACATATTTTAAGAAAAAGATAATTTATTCTTCTTCTCTGACAGGCTCCAAGACTGTGGTTTCTTACATTTTTGAGGAAGAAAGGAATCTCCATGGTCTTGTAGCCCAGTCACTCCCCAGGTTTCTACGGTCCCCCCTCTACTTCTCCATGAGGTGGGCTCCCAGTGTCTGGCTGAAGCTTTTCAGGGAGAGAGAGCACAGTCCCTTCCAAGACAGCCCTTTTCCTCTTTGAACAGCTCTGTTGGATAGAAAGATATCCACCACATTGAGTGGAAATAGATCTACCCTGGAGTTCTGCCTCATGTGACCATGAAGAATTAGCCTAATCTCTTTTGAAGACAACTCTCATGTGTCTTTCCATTTTATAAGCTATCTCCAAGTCTTCTCTCATCCTAGCAAAACAGCCTGGCTTCCTTCTGGCAAACAGCTCCTTGGCTGCTGCAGGTGTCATGACTTGTGGGACAGAGATGAAATCCTGCAGTTCCCAGAAACCCAGAGCAGGCCTGTTTTATGGAAGAAACATGAACACTCCTCCCCTTTTTCCTTGATGGGCCCGTGCCCAGTACTATTGCTGAGGGTGGGCACTCAGGGTGTGTGCTCAGGCAGGAAAACCTTCCTTCTGACCATCTGAATGTGCCCTGGTGGACAGGCCAGTGTCTGCTTCACCCTACTCCTTCTCTGAGGCATGGGTAAGACTGAAGCTTGGGATGACAGGAGAGAGACACTAATGTCCCAACCTCTCCCTATACCACAGCCCTTACCCTGGGAGCTCATAATTCAGAGGATAAGGAGAGGCACATTTTTCTCTAATGTAAGAACTAAGATTAATTTAACTAGTAAGAGTAATTACAAGTCTTCTAAATGTTTCTGGTTTTGGTACACATTATGGTGAGAAACTATCACATTCTTCATCAGTAGGGAGGATCACAAACAACCAAGAAAACAAACTCGGACTGAATAAAGCCATGCTAGTGGGAGTTTTGCTTTTGGCTTTGTTTTAAAGTTAGGCATAAAATTATGGACTACAGAGATGAAAACAACTAATCATGTTACAAATCCCTTAACTAATGAAGGCAAAATAATTACATAATATGTTCTGTTCTCCTTGGGCTCAAGTGGCAAAAGTTTTGAGTTGGGACAGTTTGTGTAAGATCAGGATATGCACGTTCAAATGTACTTTACATGAACTATCCTGTAATCTCTGATTCTGGGGAAAACATGTTGAAAATTATCTAAAGATGGAGATACCTAGGGCAGGAAACTAAGGTGCCAGCTTGAAATATTCAGTCAATCTGGTTCATCTGTCTGCTCACTAGCCTCTCAGGTTGAATCACTATCTAGGTCCTGACTGTGTTCCTTGCCAGTAAAGTCAGGTAAGTTGGAATCGTTAAAAAGTTTTCAATCTGCCCCATTTGGGTACATTTGCATTAATTGGGTTTCCAACTATAAGAATAACTAGTGCTGGGCATGGTGGCACACACCTGTAATCCCAGCACTTTGGGAGGCCAAGGAGGGTGTATTACTTGAGGTCAGGAGTTCAAGACCAGACTGGGCAACATGGTGAAAGCACATCTCTCCAAAAAAAAAAAAGAAAAAAGAAAAAAGAAAAAAAAATTAGTGGGTGTGGAGGTGTGTGCCTGTAGTCCCAGCTACTTGAGAGGCTGAAGTGGGCAGATTGCTTGAGCCTGGGATGTCAAGTCTATAGTGAGCCAAGATCATGCCACTGCACTCCAGCTTGGGTAACAAAATGAGAGCCTGTTTAAAACAAAAAGAAAAATGACATCCAACATACACACATACACACACACAAACACACACCAAATAAGACCCAAAAGTATGGTGTAAGGTCTTTTCCCTATGGGTAAGATGGGTGGGGGACGTGGAATTAGCTATGAAAACCTGGTGTGCTAACTACTGGAACAGAGGGTACTGAAGCACACTGGGGAGAGGAGGAGGAAGGGAGGCTAGTGTGACGAGGGTGAGATGGAAGGCTTCAGGATAGACCGAGGCCTTAAGCTCAATCTTGAAAGACAAATAGGAGTTAGCCTGATGGTTGAAGTAAAGAAAGGCATTAAGAGCAGAGGGAACATCACATGAAAAGGCACTGTCAACGAGATAGGAGGAAAATCAGCAAGGAGGAGTAGCACAGGAAAGCTAGGAAGAACAGATGATTAACAATGCCAAATGACAAGGGATCAAGTAAAATCAGGATTTAAAAGTGTTTCCTGGCTGCTAGGGTGACCTGAGGCTCCCATCCCTGCACACTAGCTTACTGCAGTTGGAGTATCCATTACCTGGAATCACAGAGAGTTGGAAGAGACCATAAAGGCCTCAGTCTCAATATGAGAGCCTCTCTATGGCCTTCTGATGAGGGCGTTGAATCTAAGCTTGATTACTTCCAGAGCTAGGAAGTTCCACCTAATCTCATGGTCAGGCCAACTTTAGTGGTTAACAAGTTCTTTACACCAGACAGTTGCTGGGGCCTAATATTTGAGAATAGATATCCCAGATGATGTATCCACCTGTTAGAACTGTTCTCCCCTCATCTTGGGCCCACGGTACCCAATAGTCAAAAAAGCTACCATTAAAGACCACACATTATGTGCCAGACATTGGGGCTATATCAGAAGATTATGTATGTTTTCTCATTTGATCCTCCCAGTGACCCTATTAAAGTAGGAATATAGATACAGTTATTTTGTTTTTGCAAACCACAGAAATTGATTCAGCTAGCTTAAGCAAAAACACAATCTATCAGAAGAAAATGAGGAGGCTCATAGAATAAAAGAAGCTGAACAACTAGGCCCCAAGAAGGAGGCAGCAACTTCGAAACTCAGGAAATTCAGGCCACAGGAACTGGTGAAATTGATGGACACCTCTTTATAATGCCATCCTCAGAAGGAATAAACTTCAACTACTTTTCATCCTTGGGTCACTCTGCTCAAGATTAAAATCCTAGGGAGGAAAAGCTTGACTGTCCATGGTAGATAAGTCATCTTGATTGACACTGAGGCTCTATTTGACTTGGGAGAAATTAAGATGCTTCTACTAAAGCAGGAAGAGGAAATGCTGAGTAGACAGAAACAACAGATGTCCATTAAGACAGTTGAGGTTATCCCCATTGTACAGATCAGGAAACTGCAGCTCAGAGAAGCCAAGCAACTTACCCAAGTTTACACAGACAATAAATGACAGGGCCAGGGTTTCAACTTAGACCTGCCTAACTCTAAAGCCTGGGTGCCTTCCATTCCTCCTTGCTGCCTGTTTGCCTAAACTGCATATGGACGTTGCCTTTGGAGTCAAGCCATGCCTGGTAGGCTGAAACTCTACTGTCAGTCCAAGAGCTAGGTCAGTCTCCTCAACTCCCATCCCAGTTGCCAGTGGGAGGCTCCACAAACAGTTTCCTGTCCTGCCACAGAAGCCTATCTTGCTGTGAGGAAACAGCCATGCTCTGAGGCCCTACTGGGAGACAAGAGAATATTAAACCACAGCCTGTCTTTCCAATGTCTATTCATTGACCCTGTGTTGCCCTTGAGAGCAACACACAATACTCCCTTCTCCACATGCTAACCTTCCAAATATTTGAAAAGAGGGATCTGTTCCTCTTTCCAGATCTTCTCTTTGCAAAGCTAAATATTCCTGTTCCTTTAACGATTCCTCATACTACTATCCCATATGACCACATGGGGATAATTTCCATATGTCGGCTAATTCTCCAAGACTTACATCAGATGAGAATCTGGCCCCATATGAAAAGAAACCATTTCCCCTCGCTTTCTCTTTCTGATTCATTAGATTTCACATAAACCTTTCTGATGACGACCTGCTGTTTTCAAACTCAGCTGCAACCCACTATGACTCAATAGGCAAAATTCTCATTCTTCAGTTTTCGTTTATCATTTCCCACCAACCCAAGGCCCCAGCGAGCACCCTTCAGGGGCTACAGCTCATGGGCAATATGTGTCTGTGAAAAATGCCAAGTTTTGATCCTTTGCCATTTTTTAGTTTATATAAAGTCATATGACTTTTAAAAATCAAAGCTTTTGCTCAATGTAAATAATTTAAAGTTTGAACAGCTGTAATCATATTCTCCAAAGAAAACACCCTGAAAGGTGGTTAAGGGTGTTATCTGCCAGATCCTCCCCCTAAAATCTCTTTAATTGTTCTTTTCATGAAAAAGAGAGAGTGCGAATAGAGATTTGAACAATGTTTTGAGGTTTTGAGCATTTGCAAGGTATTACTTCATGAAGACATTAGTTGTGCTGTTTCTGAAACAAAGTGTCTGATTATGTAAATAGTTATGGAACCTCAAAGTTTGAGTTGGAAGAAAGGAGGAAAAAGAAGAGTTGCACATGTAGGGAAAGAAGTCTAGGATTTTTCTGTTCAGAATCTTTTAGCTAGGCAACTCCAAAAACTGCAGCTGGAACATTCTAGAATTAAATAGGTACTGGAAGTTGGACTACATGAATCCATGTCGAAGGCTCAGCATGTGACTCAGACACAGTAAAATATTCCCGTCGTTTTGCTCTTCAGAACATGATTCAAAGTCTACCATTTACGTTCTGTCTGTCATAGACAAGGAACTGAACTCAAACAGAGGAACTTATTGTTTGGGCTCTGCCACCAAAAGCTATGTATCTTTGAACAAATTACTATTCGACTTTGAAAACCCCTTCCATAAAACTGTTGGTCAGTGACCATCTCTCCAGAGAGAAGATCTTTAAGAGTGAATCTGTGGTAAGAGGAAGGTAAGAAGAGAGAGCAGTTTCTATTGCTATATTGCATTGTTCTACCTGGAAAAGAGTCTCTCCAGTCCTCTGCTTGACTGGATTTAGGATGCTCAGGCTGAAGAATGAATTGCTTAATGGAGTTGGTAGCTTCTGTGGTCACTAGCCATCAGGTGTACAGAACTGTAGAATCACAGAATTGGAAGGTTCACTAGACGTCATCTGATACAAAAACATTTGCCTAATGAAAAGATGTCTCCACATTGACTAGTTGCAGTGGCTTATGCCTATAATCCCAGCCCTTTGGGAGGCCGAGATGGGAAGATGGCTTGAGCCCAGGAGTTCAAGGTTACAGTGAGCTATCATTGTGCCACTGCACTCTAGCCTAGATGAGAGAGTGAGACTTGAAAAATAAAAATCTCTCCACAAGACCACTGAGTAGTGATGTCTGAAATGGCGGCTACCTGAACACAGGAATGGAGCTCTTGCCACCTTTCAAAGCAGCTTATTCTGTTCTGGGATGGCTGTAGATGTTATACCATTTCTATATTGAACTGACATCCACCACCTTTTTGTCTTGGATATACCCTCTTGAACCACAGAGAATAATATCTACAACATTCCTAAACTTCCCAATTTCCTTCAAATGTTCTTCATGTGGCATCCCCAGACCCTTTGCTTCCCTGGTCACCGTTTTAGTGCATACCTCATTTTGTTTCAATTCCTTGTGCATAATTTGAATCTAGCCCTTCTACTGGGTGAACAATGCAGATTTGTGGAAGTCTAGACTATGAAGCCAAGTGCTGTATTTGTCTTTTTCCACTAACAATTTGTAAGGGCTGAAATGTTGTAGGTACCCCCACAATATTTATTGAATGAGTTGTTTTTGTTTGTTTGATTTTTTGAGACAGAGTCTTGCTCCATCACCCAGGCTGTAGTGCGGTGGTGCGATCTTGGCTCACTGCAACCTCAGCCTCCTGGGTTCAAGCAATTCTCATGCCTCAGGCTCCAGAGTAGCTGGAACTACAGGTGTGCACCACCACATCCAACTAATTTTTGTATTTTAGTAGAGACGGGGTTTCACCATGTTGGCCAGGCTGGTCTTGAACTCCTGGCCTTAAGCGATTCTCCTGCCTCTGCCTCCCAAAGTGCTGGGGTTACAGGTGTGAGCCACTGTACCCAGCCTAAATGAGTGCGTCTTTAACCTTCCCTCTGGTTGACTTGGGTAGAACTCCAAGGAATATGAAAGTCAATTCTTCTAATAGATGGTAAATGAAGCCCTTTGGATTTGAATAAAGAGAATGGTTCTCTCTCTTTCTCTTGACTTCACTCTCTCTTGCTCTCTCCTGCTCTCTCTCTCTCTCTCTCATCCTCCCAGGAAGAGACAGATTAGACTTATTGGGAGGCTGGTAAGTTATGCTTTAATATGTTAAGCTAGGTGGAAACACAATTACTAGAAAATAATTTAGACCTTGGGCACCTTGGACTCAACATGTGTTGTACTGATGTTTTCCAGTGCCTTGGTGATTCATACAACTTTCTGGGATCTTTTGATTAACAGAGAAAAGGTCATAAGATCAGCAAGAAGAGAAACTGTAGATTTGCCTCAACTCAACATGTTAAGTAATCGCCTGACATCTACATAAGACCACCTCTTGGCACCTGGCTACACAAGCTGAAATGGGTAATTCACTAATTACTTGGGTGTGTACTCCTTTAAATGAGTTGTGGAGTGGGTGAATATTTGGGGGACTCCACTGGAGTGAAACACAGCTGTTGAATTATTTATGTTTGAATTATTTACGTTCACTTGAAAACCACGGAACACAAAAGTCCTGTGATTCCACCTCAGCATTTCCAGCCTCCATGGACAGATTTTGGCTGGTGCTTGAGATCCAGGTCCTGTCTCTAGCAGGCCCAATTGCAAGGTATGACTTAACTCTCTATAAAGGGCTGTTGATTGGCAGGCACCTCTCTTTGAGGACAAGAAAATAATCTAATAGGATTTATTATTCCTCTGAATACTTCCAGTTTTAGTGCAATTAAATTAATGTGGACATATTTTTCTGTGGTGCTCTCTTGCACTAGGCTCTCGCATGCTGTGTGTGTGTGTGCATATGTGTGTGTGTGTGTGTGTGTTGGGGGGAGGGGGCATGTGCACTTTGTTTCATTTTATATTTTCATAAATAGCCAGGAGACTGAAGAGGGCATGGACAATCAGAACTCTAGTTCTTGGCAAGGAATTACAAAGTGAAGGAAATCAGCTTTAAAAGCTTTTTTGGCCCCTCACATTATTACTAAGCAAAACCTAACAAGGATATGAGGAAGGAAAGGAGGCAGTATACTTTTCAAGGAAACTAACTTGAAACTATTTGGAGACATGCTATCTACAGTTTCTATTCAAACAAACAAACAAACAAACAAAGTTCTCAATACATTCCTTTCCTCCTAAGGTTTAAAATAATCCTTAAAGCCAATATAATTACAGCATTTACTTCCAGTCCACATCCATTTTGTTAGCCCTCTCCAATCTCAACCTTGCATATCCTTCATCCCTAGAAACCACATCATTTTAACTGAAAAAATTAAAAAACTGTAAAACAAAAGCAAAGACTCGTAATGATATATGGCCTTAATTCTTAGCAAAGACAAACAGTTCGTTACAGATGAGCATAAATTAAATGACTAACAACAAAATCTGTGCTTTACTTGGTGATCCTGGGTTGACCTTTTCCTAAGATGTACTTCTGTTGTGGTCCCTGGGAAGAAATACCTATTGAGGGACAGGATTCTGACTGTAAAGAAATGATTATAATTCACAGAGCAGATTAAATATTCACAAACAAGCTATTCATTTCTCCTAAACTTCCCAGCCAAAACCCCACTAGACTATACTTTCACAACTCCTACATAAGGATTTCACTAACAGTTCAGGCTATCTTCTTTCCAGTTCCCACTGTACCTATTGCTGACTGTTGGAATTCTCCACCAGTAAGCGTGGGCAGTCTGACTCACTCTAGGGTCTGAGAGCAGGGGCCTCCACATCGTGAAGTTCAACGCTTCTGAAAAATAAGGAACATTAGACAGTGTAACCACACCAGTTAAATAAAGACCCAAGGCAAAATCATGCTGGGGAAACCTTCCAGATTTTAGTGAGGACTTGCTGATTTCAAGTTTTCTTTCTTTCTTTTCTTTCTTTCTTTTTCTTTTTTTTTCTGAGACAGAGTCTTGCTCTGTTGCCCAGGCTGGAGTGCAGTGGCTCGATCTCAGCTCACTGTAACCTCTGCCCCCTGGGCTCAATGGATTCTCCTACCTCGGCCTCCCAAGTAGCTGGGACTACAGGTGCACACCACCATGGCTGGCTAATTTTTGTATTTTTAGTAAAGATGGGGTTTCACCATGTTGGCCAGGCTGGTCTCAACCTCCTGACCTCAGGTGATCCACCTGCCTCAGCCTCCCAAAGTGCTGGGATTACAGGCATGAGCCACTGCACCTGGCCAGTTTTCATTTTTGCTTCTATTCAAAAAAAGATTTAGTGTAAGGTATTTATTTATGTGTGGCTTCTTGACCTTCTAAGTGATTATTGAAAAGTATGCAGTGTGAAGACCTTAATCCCAAACTCTCTCTCTCTACAGCATCAGATTATTACAATTTTGGGTGCTCAGAGGACAAGCAGAGGGCAGAGCACTCCAGTGGAATATTATTTACTTGTTTATAGGTCTGTCTTCCCCCACTCAGCAGGAAACTCTATCAAAGGCAAGAACTGTGCCCTTTGCATCTTTTTATCCCCACTGCCTTGTTTGATGTCTGGTACGCAGCCAATAAATATTTGTCAAATTAATCCGTGAAGGTAAATTGAAAGCACACCATTAGTGTTAATTGGCAAGACCTTCTGTGGGCAAGTAAATGTGCCCACTAAGCCCTGGTAACCACAGTGTCTTTTGAGGCCCAACATTAAGCCCTTTTTCATTTTTATTGCCAAGCACAGAGCCTAAGAAGGCCTCAGTTTGATTTCCATATTTGGATCATGCTGAGTGCAGACCCCAGTTCTATAATCCATTTCTTTCTGAGGCTGTTGGCATCTCTGGAGTTGGGAAGTAACATCTGCTTCAGTGAGCTGATTACCCAATGAGAAAAAAGAGGTAAAGGCCAGCGTTAGGTGGGGTCTGACTTAGCTTCAAAGCAGGCATATGGCATGTATCTTAATGAGAATTTGCATATTCAGGAAAGACACATCTGAAGGGCAAATTAACTGGTTCAAGACACAGCACATAAATACAATGCGGCTGATCAGATTGCCCCTAGTTGAGGGTGCGCTGTCTCGTAAAAGCCTTCATATTTATTTTTCCCTTTCAGTTCCCACTGCATCACTCTGGTTGGTGCGCTCGTTTACCTCAACCCTGGATTACTGTAGTGGCTCTTCCTATGGTCTGTCTTTGCTGGATGTCTCTTTGTACCAAATCCTGCTCCTCAAACTAGAATGTTAATCTCTCTAAATCCAAGGCTCAAATACCAAGGCTTCATTTGCCTTGGTTTGCTCAGAAAGCTTGGCTCAAAATCAAGACTTTCATTTGCTAAAAAACCAGGGC
Organism: Pan paniscus; assembly: GCF_029289425.2. Lineage (NCBI taxonomy): Eukaryota > Metazoa > Chordata > Mammalia > Primates > Hominidae > Pan > Pan paniscus. The sequence continues at coordinate 109,271,891 of NC_073255.2, read as the reverse complement.
TTCCCTTCTTTTCCTGGCACTCAAGTATTTCCTTGAGGATCTGGTCTTAATCTGCATTTCCATGCTACCTCACTACCGAGTTCCAATCCATCTCTCCATCCCACCAGGCTGGTCCATTCATTCATGCAGGGCTTCCTGATTCCTTTCTGCTTTCTTTATTTGTCCTAATTGCATACAAAGTCCTATTTACATTGCTTCTGCCCACCTATTCAGGTTCAGTTCTCGTCTACTCCACAAAGCCTTCTGTTGTCATTCTAGTCATCACCAACAGTTCCTTATCTGAACAACTATAGAACTATAGGATACTGGGAGGGAATTAATATGTATCTATGTTTTAAGAATCTTTTGGTTCAAACATTATTCAGTAGGATAAAAGCATGGGTTCTTTTGAAATTTCAATGTCAGCTCACAGACTTTCCAATGTGGGGACCTCCTGTGATGCAGAGAACACATCCCCAGTCTAATGAGATAGGACAAGTGTGCTCTGTCCACTTCATGTCTTTTGTCCCTTTTAAAAATAACAATGTATTAGAGTTATGTCTAGAGGAGTGAGCAGGATCAGTCAGAGAAAGGTTTTAGTTTTAAGACAATTCTACTCTGAAGCATGAGAAGATCCAAGTGAAAAAAAAAATGGTTGATTTGGATCTGAATGGTGACAGCTTGTGGGGTTGGCTGGTTAGAGTATAAGCCATAGTGGCAGAATGAAACTGAATTATCCAAGAAGAGGAGGGAATCCCAGAAAAGAAGGTGTTCCCAGGCATCCATACAAAGCAGAAACATAGAAACACAGCAGAAGGTGGCTTGTGGAGAATGAGAATGGCAACAAAATCTGCCCTATCTTTTGAACTCTATATGGATTTCTGAGCAGTTATGAGTTAGATTAAGTTATTTCTGGTGATGGACTGATCATGTATCCATTTGCAGGAGATGCAGAGAATAAGAGGAAGGATCCATCAGCCTGTAAGGGACTAGATCAAGGGGCCCTGCCAGAGAGATTCTCCTGTGGAAGTAGGAGGAGACTGTGGTGGTTGTGGTGGTGGTAGAGATGAATATGACATCAGGAGGAAATCTACCTGATTGGTTCATGTAGCCAACAGAAGGGAAGACCATTTTATCTAATGTCAGCTACATAAATTTTACTAACAATGCCTAGAATGAAACAGCTTCCAAAGTGCTAGATTTAAACCTAAAGACTGAAGCCTGCCACTTATTCCACAAACACTCCTGGCAGTTATAATTTGTAAGACTTTGTTTTTTAGAACATGTTTTTCAAACATTTTTGGTTACCTGCCGTAAAAAATATCCTATACAGGCTGTTTCATGGAAAAAAATCACATTTACTGAGGATAAAATACAAGGCATTTTGATTTTTTTTCTAATTTGTTCTGGTCTTTTTTATTTAAAAAATGCTGGCCAAGACCTACTAAATTGACTTGATGACCCACTAATTTAAAAAACTATGTTAGAACAAGCAGGCCTGGCTGACCTCTAGACTAGAAGACAAAAGCTGAGAGAGACCCAGCAAACCCTGCTTCTGAGAGATTGCCAGGGGTACTATTAATGGAAGATTATAAAGGTCTCTTTTAACTTTTAAACTTTATCTTTTATTGCTTTGACCCTGTTGTTGCAGTAAAACTCCTTGAGAAACCACACAAGGTTGGAATACTTGCTTAGAGACATGAGAGTAGCCTAGAATCTAAGAATCTGTACTTCCTTCTACAGTTGTCTTTGGAAAAAGAATAGACATTCATGGCAGACCAAAGATCACTCTCTGAAGGTAGGACCATGTTTTTATATCCCCTTCAGCACCCAACATGGTGCCTCGCATGAGGAAAATGCTCAATATAATGGTTAATTACATATTTTGAGATTCATACATCCTGGAAGAGCATCTTGCAACTTTTAACAGGTATTCCCCCTTTTAATAAACATGGACTCACATTGCTGACTATATAATCCCAGATTCTGATCCAGGACCTTTCACCTATCTATGCCTCCATTTATGATTACCTGCTCTAGAAGATGAATAGAAAAGGAAATGAGCATTTGTTTTTTAAAAACTATTAAGCTCCAGGCACATGGCAAAATGTATCTCATTTAAATCATGCAGCAATTTTATGAGATAGGCATTATTTAAGTAACCAGTTAAGATAAAGTAACCAGAGCGGTATGGGGTTAAAAGACTTGACCAAGGCCACAGAGCTAGGACATGGCAGAGCCAGGACTTGAATTGCCACATCTGGATGATTCTGAAGGCTACATTCTTCGCATGCCTTCAGAGTGGGTCTTACATGGAAGCAGGCCTTTCAGAGCTTCCTAGAATGGATACTAATCTGGGTGCAAGTGTTAGCTCTTTCAAAACTCTCTTTGTATTGATCAGCCTCTTTGGATCTCAGTTTTTTCACATGATCTGAAATGTGAATCATGCCCTTCTCACAACAGAACAACTGTGAAGATGAAATGAAGTAATAATTTATATGAATTATAAAGAAAGACTATTTTATAAATGTGAGATGCCATGTAATGCCTTGACTTCCTTGACTTACAATAAGGGGTAAGGATAAATGTGATAACTTTTTAAATTACTTGGCATCCTACCTGAAAAATTATATATGCTCAATAAGTGTTCATTTTCTTTTCTTCTTCCTTAAGGTGTTGTGTGAGAAATCCACATAGGAGCAACCCAAGAAAACCATGCAGGTAAATGCTAGCTTGGAAAGACAGAGGGAAAACATGCCAAGTGGAGCCCACCAGAAGGACAGCAGTCAGAGCTCAAGAGCCCAGCTTTAAAAGGCATGTGTTCACTGATGTGCTTTAAAATCTGTAATAAACTGCAGTATACTCTGGTAGTGAGGAAGAGTTGAGGCACCTGGAGAACTGGAAGACTATTTGAAGAAGATGATGATACCTACTGATCACGTGAGTCAAGACTTTGGAGTCTTGTCTGAGGATTACATGAGTGGCCTCCAATGGAGAAGATTTGAATTCAAGGTTGCCAAGCAACAATTTCAGAAGGGGCCTCCTTGCCTTTAGAAAAGAAATGGGAAACTGGCTCAAGCTGCCTTTATATCTATCTGTCTTGGGTAGCCTCAGCAGTATGCATTAGCTTGGGGGAGGAGTAAGAAAATAGGAGATAGTTTTATTCCTATTTGAATTAACCCATTTATGCCAGAGGTCTCAAATTTTTTGTGTGTGAAAAATCAGACCTTGGCAATGACCTTGAGCAGTAGGATATAAATAACTCCCACAAGCTTAGCATTCCAATAATGGAACACTAGGCATACATGGGTTAAGGTTCATTAATATTTAACTGCTTTCCAGTGTCTGTGTCAGTAGCTATCATCGGCTTCTTCAAATAGACTTCCAGTTCTCCAAGAGCCTCAACTCTTCCTTACTACCAGTGTATACTATACTTTATTACAGATTTTAAAATTAGATTCTCCTGATCACCTGGAAGTCAGACGAACCAGGGAACAAGGACTTGCTTTTTCAAATCCTCTTTCTTTTCCAGCATTTCTGCCCTAGCTGCTGGATTTCCAAGCTAATCACCTACAAGTTACACTTCTTTTTCCTGTCACTTCATCTCACATGCATTTCGTGGGCATCTTACTCTATTTATGCGGCTTTGTCCCCCAATGTATAGGGAAGCTCTGCTTGAGGGTGTTGCTAAAGAAAATTCCCAGCCGTAGCTCACAGGAAACAGGAGAGAAGGAATCTTCAAGTCACTGCCAAGGCCCAATTTCAGGATGGATAAAAAGAACATTTTCCTGGTGTTGGTGACTTGGATCTTCTGCCACTGAAAATGTCATGGGCAAGGCTAGGAAGATCTTAAGGTAGTTCTCAGGGTTGTGAAAATCAAGTGAGCTACTAGAAGTAAACATGCTTTATAAATTATGAAATGTTTCACAAATGCAAGGGAGTATTTGTGTCAGAGGCTGGAGGGCCTAAGATTCACCTCTCCTCCCTTCCATGTTCTGACTGATAGAGAATAGGTATAAAGATAACAGGCCAAAGGGAAGAAGTATAGACTTTGCTATGGGTAGAGAAAATACCCACATCCCTCAAAATGCAGAGTCTACTAACGTCTGGATTAGAGAACACAGCTTGGAACTGAGGCCAACATGAAATCTTTCTAATACGCTCCTGAACCCAAGCCATAGTATCTCCCTTACAGGTTGACTGCATCTGAGAAACAGGCTCCAAATCCATTTACCCAATTAGCTGTGGGCCTGGGAGTGGAAAGGAGCTCAACAGCTGTGGTACCCAGATGGCTCACAGCTAAAATCAGAACCCATGGACTACATAAGCCTTGACCAGTCAGCCCGCTCTTTCTCCAACTGGGAGGAGGGAATTAGATGAGTAAAGAGAGAGGCCCCCAACAATACCCAAGGGAAGAGAGGTCAGAATGCCAATGGAAATGGGGTTGGTGGGGGATAAATTTCTCTCTTTCTCAATACTTCCTGTGGGGGATGATGATATCATAATTTAAATTTCCTGTGCAAAGCAAAGAAACTCATAATTATTTTGGGTAACTGACTTCTCTTTTCCATCCTGGTCTTTCAGTTTCCCTCCCTATATTTGGTTCACTGTGAGTAGTTAGGAACTGTGTTGTCAGCAAAAGCCCAAATTCAGAATCAAGGGTAACAAAGGAGATCAAGAAGCTCCTGATGAATGAGTTAAAAGCAAGAGAAGAATGCATTTCAACAAGTTGTTTGAGAGAGTTATGCTTACTCAATACACATCTGCTTACAGTAACAACATATATGTAGAGTTATTTCAAAACCTCATTCTTGAAATTCATGTTAAAAATAATTTTGTTATGGACTTACATTTAATAGCTGTAACCCCTTTTTCCTATTGAAACAATTGTTTTTGTAACAGATTTTCTCAGGGAGGCAATTATCATATTGTAAAATACAGACTATAATTTTTCTCCAAATATCTGCTAAGTATCTGGCATATGCTGCACAACATGAGATATCCAGAATTGAATAAGATATGATGCATTTTCTAAGGAGCCACTACGAGAGGCAATGAAAACAATAATAATATAAAATGAGCTAGATGTATAGAGTTATAATCAAACTGGAACTGAATACGTGCTCAGAGTGGGATCTATATATATAGTAATAGAGCGATTACTAGCTTGAGGAGCAGGGATGGGGAGAACTTTGGAAGGAGAGAGAAACTCAGGAAGAACTTTAGGGAGGAGGTGGCATTTTAACTGAGTCTTTGAAAGGTGGGTATTATTTAGACAATATAGAGGAAAGATAAGATGTAACAGACAAAGGGAGTAGTGAGAGAAAGACACTGGGTAGGTTGCAGATTAGAAAGAGAGAATAGCTACCGTTGACTAGATTACAGTGCTTGCCAAAGGGAGCAATGATAAAGAGAAAGCTGATTAGAGGCGAAATAGAGGAGAGCTCTTCATGGCAGGCAAGGGATTTTGAATTCTGTTTTCCACGGTAGTGGGCCTTTATAACAAAGCCATGAGCAAACTGCAGGATGTCCTACCTGTTTGGTATGTATGAACCTTGGCTTTGTCTTCCAAAGAACTGGAGGTGGAGGGGGAGGCTATTTGGGAGGCTGTTCTAGTTTTCCAGCAGAAGTTGTTATTTGCCTGAGCTAGGACGGTGGCTGTGGGAACTGCAAGGAGAGGAAGAATGGCAAATGTCTTGCTCAGAAAGAACCAATGGCATTTGATATACTTGATATTAACCTAGTGACAGCCAGGCCCACTTGCTTTAACAGAGATTCCCCTCATCTTTGTAATTGGTATTTTTTTAAAATGAAGAATAAATATAAAATCATTTAGGTAAATACCAGCTGTCTTCAATCCACTGATTTCCAAGCACTGCCCCATTTTCAGAACTCAACAACACCTGAGCAACTTGCCCATGAGCTTCAAATCTGGTTCACCACATCAGCTTGCTGTCCCTTTTTCATTTATTTCATACATAGAGCTGCCATGTATGATTTCCTTTGTACAAAGGGTTCCATAGCTATAGAATAGTTTGAAAATCATAACTCATCCAAACTTTATAGATGAAGGGACTGGAAGGATACTGCAATTTCTGGACTCCAGGTCAGATCACAAAAGAAACAGATAATAAATCCCCTTTCCAATATGCTGAATTCCCAATTTCTCTTTCAATGTTGTAAACCTGCTGTGTCATTATTATTCTGTTTTTCATCCTGGCACAATATTAACATCAGAGCTTGATTATAGATTTATCAGTATTCAGATGTGGAAAAATCAATCATTTACGAAAAGAACACCAGTGTTAGATGAAAAGCTGCAGAGCCACTTCTGTGGAAAAGAAGTAGAGATTCTTGCCTGGGTGTTCTCTCTCTTGTTTCATAATTGCTGTGTAGTACCATTTTACTCAAATAGCTAATATTTCATTAACAACTCACATTATAGAGTCAGATTATTATGGATTTTCTGTTTGTGACAGGAAAGTTTGTTTTTCTTAACCAAAATAATTACAAGCCACGAATCCTCATGAGGGTAGAGATTGTTGACATAATAAAAAGATAATTTAGAAATCCAAAAATGGGTCTGAAGGGTCAAAGTGAAAAGATAAGTAAAATGTGTTTTCCTTTTAATAAACTCATACTCCCTGAAGACATCTGAGAAATGCTAATAGTAGCATACAAATTATTAAATTTCTAAAGAAGATTAATGGAGTGCAGCCTTGGCAAAATTTAGTTGCACTCTCTTGGTATGCCTCACATTTTGTGATGACTCTATTGTGTGCTTTCTCTCTACTCCTCACATTGTACCAGAGCTTCTGAAACCCTAAGGTGTGCACGGATCACAGATCGGCTGGACAATTACAACAGGAATGCAGATTCTCATTCAGTATGTCTGAGATGAGCCTGGGATGCAGGTGATGCTGATGGTTCAGGAACTATACTTTGAGTAGCAAGGCTACACATACTGCTCTGCTCTGACCCTGTAGAGTCTGGCCACCTTTATAGTGTTTCCTATATCAATACTGCAAACAATTTTTTTCTCAAACAGTGCTCCCTGATATTCTAGGGAACAGTGGGAATTGCTAAAGAGATAGGGTAAGGTCCAGAAGTAGACTCACACAAATACAGCCAGGATACTACCACTCTGGTACAGCAGTTCCATTTTTATGGGTTTGACATACAGGCTGACCAACATGGAGAAATCCCGTCTCTACTAAAAATACAAAATTATCTGGGCATGGTGGTGTATGCCTGTAATCCCAGCTACTCAGGAGGCTGAGGCAAGAGAATCTCCTGAACCCAGGAGGCGGAGGTTGCGGTGAGCCGAGATTGTGCCATTGCACTCCAGCCTGGGCAACAAGAGTGAAACTCCGTCTCAAAAAAAAAAAAAAAAAAAAAATGAAGACGCTCCAATGCTTAAAAAGGAAAAAAAAAAATCTGAAAATGACAGCTCTAGGCTTTTCCGTCTTCTCTTCATCAAGGAAAGCTATTGCTTGCTGAGAACTTACAGTATGCCAGTCCTACACAAAAGGATTGCCCAAAGTCACACATTTGAGAAGACAAGGTAGGGTCCTAGAGCTGTCTGATTTTACCTAAAGCCTAGGTTGTTCCACATGCACCATTCTTCCTTCCTGTCCTGTTTCTATGCTATGTCCTAGCCTCAGGGGTCTGATACTCTGCTTTCTCTGGTGAGAGTGAGTAACATGAGAAACTATTCAGTATTTGTTAATGGATTCTGTAAAGAGAGTGGGAATAAAAGGTCAATATACATGTATCAATATATTTCTATATATAGAAGCAATGAAAATTGGAAACTAAAATTGAAAAATATATACCATTTAAAATAGTTCTAAAAATGAAATAGTTATAAATCTAGCAACTGTAACTGTATAATAACCATAACTAACATGCTATATTTGCTACATGTTCAATTACAAAATGCTAATGAAAGAAATCAAAGAAGATCTAAATAAATGGAGAGACATACAGTGTTCATTGTTTGGAAGACTTAACATAATAAAGATGCCAATTCTCCCAAAGTGAGCTATAGTTTTAAGCAATACCAATCAAAATCCCAGAAATTTTTTTTTGTAGATATAAACAAGTTGGCGCTAAAATTTATATGGGAGAAAAGAAATTAGAAAAACTAAAATAATTTTGAAAAAAGAATAATGTTGGAGTTCTTTAAGTATAAGTAAAATTTTTAGGACTTACTATAAAGTTACAGTAATCAAAACAGTGGAATGGAATTGGTGAAGAGATAACAAGTGGATCAGAACAAAATAGAGTCCATAAATATACTTATACAAACATGGCCATTTGATCTCTGACAAAGGCAGTTGACAAAAACCATTCAATGAAGAAAGAATACTCTTTTCAATCAATGGTTTTGGAACAATTTATCTTTTTATGTAAAAACATGAATTTGACCTAAATTTCACACTTTATGCAAAGATTAACTCAAAATAGAGCCTAGCTCTAAATATAAAACATGAAACTACAAAACTTTAAGAAGAAAACATAAGAGAAAATCTTTATGACCTGGGGTTAGATGATGAGCCCAAATGACACCAAAAATACCATCCATAAAATAAAAACTGGATATATTAGTCTTCATCAAAATTAAAAATTTTTGCTCTGTTAAGGACATGGTCAAAAGAATGAAAAAATAAGCCACAGACTAGGAGGAAATACTGCAAATTACATATCTTACAAAGGTCTTGTATCAGTATATATAAAGAACTCTCAAAACTCAATAAAAAGATGACAACAACAACATTTACAAATGGGCAAAGGGCTTGAACAGACACTTCACCAAAGAGGATATAAGTATGGCAAATAAGCACATGAAAAGATATTCAACATTATTAGCTATTAGGGAAATGCAAATTAAAACCATGATTCAATACTGCTACATACCTACTAGAATAACTAAAATAAAAATACTAATAATACCAAGTGCTGACCAGGATATAGAGCAACTAAAACTCCCATACATTGCTGGCATAAATGCAAAGTGATATAACTACTTTGGAAAGTGGTTTGGCAGTTTCCTATAAAGTTAACATATGCTTACTAGTGATCCAGCTCTCCCACTCCTGAATGTTCATCCCACAGAAATAAAAATTTATGTTTCCACAAAAAGCTGAATATGAAAGTTCATAGTAGCTTTACCAGTAAAACCATCTAAATGTTCTGTTGCTTAACAGGTGAATGGTTAAACAAATTGTGGTACATTCCTACAATGAAATACTACTCAGCAATAAGAAGGAATAGACTGTTGATACGTTCAACAAGTTGGGTGAATCTCAAAGACACTATGCTGAGTAAAAGAAGCCATCTCAAAAGGTTATTTATTCTATAATCCCATTTACATGACAAAACTATAGTAATGGAGAACAGATCAGTGGTTGCTAGGGGCTGGAGGAGGGGGAAGTTGTGACTGTAGAATGACAGCATGGAGGAGATTTTGGGGTGTGATGCATGTATGCTTTTTATGGTGGTAATTACATATATCTACATGTTTTGAAATTCACAGGGCTGCATACCAAAAGGAACAAAAGCACAAAACAAACAAACAAACAAACAAACAAGCAAATGATGGTGGAAACTATTTTCAAAACTTCCCTGTTCTGGTAAAGACGTTTTCAGAGCTCTAACTAGTCCTGCTGAAAATATTTTTTAAAATATGAAAGCATAGCAGAAAATGTAAGTATTTTGTTCTTTTGGATTTTTCTATTCTAATTACGCAAGTAAATTGATGTAGAAAAGCAAGTCTCCTTTAGTTGGTTTGTGAGTACAGATGAGTGTTTTAACATCCAGATTTGCAGGGGGTAGAGGAACTGAAAGAACTGAGAGTGTTCGTGGCTGGTCCATCCAGACCAACAGGGGACAGAATGTGTTACTCTAATGACTAGAAATTTTGTAGACGAGCAAAAGGCATTCTAATTATCAATTATGTTTATAATACCTATATCCTCTTCCATTAGTCTTATCTGTCAATGTTAATGAGTCAATATAGATAAGATTATGATCATTTCATGTGAATACTTTAACAAAAAGTAATATATTTAAGGACTAAAATTAGGTTGTCAGTTCATTCTATTCCTCTGGTATCCCAAAACTGAGGAGGTGGAGGCTTAGCAATTTGATACTACTGTCCTTAGTGTTAACTGTGAAATTGTAGGTATAACAAACGTCTAGGTCAGGAGTTAGCAAACTACAGTTCTGTGGCCCACAAGCTAAGAATGTCTTTCTATATTTTTAAACAGTTGTATGAAAAAGAAAAAAGAAAAAGGAGGAGGAGGAAGAAGAAGAAAGAAGAAAAAGGAGAGGAAGAAGAAGAAGGAGGAAGAGGAGAAGAAGAGGAGGAGGAGGAGGAAATGGCAGAGACAATGTATGTCCCAGAAAGCCTAAAATGTGTACTGTTTGTCCGTTTATAGAAAAAGTGTGCCAATCCCTACTCTGTTCCCAATTTTAAAAACAAATAAATAAAAAGAAAAACAAGCAAGTCTCTCAGCCAAGAAAGAATCGATGGGAACTTTTTCAACTTTATAAAGTGGATCTACAAAAAACTACAACTAACACTAACGTCACACCTAATGGTGAAAGTCTGAATGTTTTCCCTCTAAGACTAGGAAAAGGTGGCATGGATGTCCACTCTCCCTACTCTATTCAGCATTGTATCAAAAGTTCTTGTCAGTGAAATAAGACAAGAAAACAATAAATGGCATCCATATTGGAAAAGAAGTAACACTGTCTTTATTTGCAGATGACATTATAATCTAAATAGAAAATCTTATGGAATCTGCTAAAAAGCTAATAGAACCAATAAGCGAGTTTAGCATAGTTACAAGACACAACATATAAAAATTAATTATATTTCAAAATACTAGCAACGAACAATTAAATTTTCCTTTTAAAATTTTCAACAACATCAAGAGATGAACCACTGGGGGATAAACCCCATGAAACATGGCAGAAAAAAATTCAGGAAGATCCAAATAAATTGAGAGATATACCCTTTTCATGAACTATAGGAATAAATATTATTGAAATACTAATTTTACCTAAATTGATGTACAGATTCAAGGCAATACAACCGAAATCCGAGCAGACTCTTTTGGACAACTTGAAATTGCTCATACATTTTTATAGAAATGTGAAGGGCCTACAATAACCAAAACATCTTTAAAGAAAAGACAAAGTTAGAGGATGTACACAACCTGTTTAAAAGCATAAAGGCAAACAAGGAGAGGTAATGGCCCTCATTGTATTTTTTGATGGTGAAGATAAATTGAAATATGTTTTTCAGCTCTCATATTGCATTTTTAGACACACACAGCAAATGGTGGGTGATGTTTATAAATATCATACTATTTGAGAAAATGTCAAAGTAACTGGGAGTATTTAGCCTGGAGAGAAAAAGAGGGGTTTGTTAAGGAGGCCAGATTACTGTGTCAAATAATATGAAGGGCTGTTATAATAGGAGAGATATTTGAGCTATTCTGTGTAGCTTCTGAAGGAAGAGCCTGAACATATAGAAGGCAAAGGCAGACTTGGCTCAGAATAAGGATAAACTTTCTGGAAGCCACCTGTCATGTATGATATGTTGAAACTAGATTACTGTTTCTAAAAGTGTAGTCTGAGGTCTATTTGCATCATAATCTTAGAGAGGTTGTTTAAAAATTTAGATTCCTGGATCATAATATGAACCATTAATTTTAATCTCTGGGAATGTGACCCAGGTATCTGCACTTTAAAAACCTTTGCAGACGAGTTGTGTATTCATTAAATTTGGAAATTGCTGGTTGAGATGACTGACAGGGATTCTTTTGAATTCAAAGAATCTCTAATTCTCCTTTTCTTTTCCTAAAGGTCTCCTTTAATTCATTTTGTTGGGTAAATATGACAGTCTTTCTATAGTTTGCATTTAATTCTTTGTTCCAAACAACTCCATGGCAAATTAAACTTCATAGCATACACTTCGGGAAATGTTTAATAACGGATGACTCAATGCGTTTTCAGGTGTGATTGTTATCATGGTAGAGCATCAAAATTGCTTACCGATTGCTCTCTTTGCTTTAATGTCAGGATTTTAGCAACGCATGGACCAACTGTAGTCTAATGTGCAGAAAGAAACATCAAAGTGATAGCCCCACCACAGGGTACATTATGGCCACGACATAGACTGTATGTACTGTGTTGTTGACCCCACGACATAGACTGTACTGGGTTGTTGACCCAGCCTTTTTCTAAAGTCACGATGTTACAGGAAAGGGGTCCTGATCCAGACCCAAGAGAGGGTTCTTGGATCTCGTGCAAGAAAGAATTCAGGGCAAGTTTATTAAGAAAGTAAACAAATAAAAGAATGGCCACTCCATAGAGCAGTCCTGAGGGCTGCTGGTTGCCCATTTTTATGGTTACTTCTTGATGATATGCTAAACAAGGAGTGGATTATTCATGCCTCCCCTCTTCAGACCATATAGGGTAACTTCCTGACGTTGCCATGGCATTTGTAAACTGTCACGGCGTTGGTGGGAGTGTAGCAGTGAGGACAACCAGAGGTCACTCTCGTCGCCATTTTGGTTTTGGTGGGTTTTGGCCGGCGCCTTTACTGCAACCTGTTTTATTGGCAAGGTCTTTATGACCTGTATTTTTTGCTGACCTCCTATCTCATCCTGTGACTTAGAATGCCTTAACCGTCTGGGAATGCAGCCCAGTAGGTTTCAGCCTCATTTTACCCAGCTCCTATTTAAGATAAAGTTGCTCTGGTTCACACGCCTCTGACAACAACTCTTGGCTAGAGAAACCTGCAAAGGAGATCTCTAAATACGGTCCATGAACTAGGGATTACAGTCATAAAAACAGTAACATTTTAATTTTCAAATTTAAAAAGAAACAAACAATTATCACCTGAAATCCAAATATAGACTCATGGCAGGAAGAAACATACCATTTAGCTACATTGCATATACAATTAAATACCTTATAAACATCATTTAAACCATCTCCATCATCACAGCATTCCTGAGTATATAACAGCAGCAGGAAGGATAGGAGCTCTTCCACAAAAAAAAGCAGGGAACAACTTTGCCAATTAACTCAATATTATATACACTTTAAATAGCAAATGCATGCATATCTAAGAGTGTTAGGTCTCTGGATGAATTGGTTCTTTCTATCATTATGAATTGGACTTCCTTATCTCTCGTAATACTCTGTCTTGAAGTCAATTTTGTCTGACATTAATTTGGTTTTACTGGCTTTCTTACATTTAGTGCATGCATGGTATGTATTTTTCAAGCCTTTAAGTTTCAACTTCTGTCTTTATACTTAAAGTATCTCTCCTGTAAATAGCATATAGTTGGGTTTTAGTTGTTGTTGTTATTGCTTTTTTTTTCCAGTCTGACAATCTCTGCCTATTAATTGGAATAGTTAATTCATTCACATTTCATCTAATTATCAATATGACTGGGTTTAAGTCTATCATCTTTCTGTCTGTTTTTTATTGGTCCTGTTTGTTCTTTTGTCTTTTGTGTGTGTGTGTGTGTGTGTGTGTGTGTGTGTGTGTGTGTGTGAATCAAATAATTTTTAGTATTTCATTCTCTTTTCTTTGTTGGCTTCTTATCTATACCTATTTGTATCTTTTCCTGGGAATTAATATTAGCCTATCACAGTCTATGTTGAATTAATATTGCACTACTTCATGGATAATGTAAGTACCTTGCAACACAGTACAATTCTATTTATACCTTGGCCCTTTTCTTGCGCTATTGTTGTCACATATTTTACTACTACTTATGTTATAACCCTCCATAACATATCGTTTGTTTTAACTAACAAACTTAGAAAAAATAGTATTTTATAATTACCCACATATTTACCATTTCCAGTGCTCCTCCTTTCCCATAGATCTGAATTTCCAACTGATATCATTTCCCCTTTGAAGAACTTTTAGCATTTTTAGATTTAAACTTTTTTAAAATGTAAAATCTTTAGCACTTTTTTGTAGTCAATTCTCCTGGTACAAATATTCTCAGCTTTTATCTGCTTGAGAATGTCTTTATTTTGCTTTAATATTTACAAATATTTCACTGGATATAACATTCTAAATGATGAGATTTTTGTTTGTTTGTTTGTTTGTTTTTTGAGACAGAGTCTCACTCTGTCGCCCAGGCTGGAGTGCAGTGGCACAATCTTGGCTCACTACAGCCTCTGCCTCCCGGGTTCAAGAGATTCCCTTGCCTCAGCCTCCTGAGTAGCTGGGACTATAGGCACGTGCCACCACGCCTGGCTAATTTTTTTGTATTTTTAGTAGAGACAGGGTTTCACCATGTAAGCCAGGCTGATCTCAAACTCCTGACCTCAAGTGATCCACCCACCTTGGCCTTCCAAAGTGCTGGGATTACAGGCGTGAGCCACCACGTCTGGTCTAGATGATGAGCTTTTAAAAGCTGTCATTCCATTGTCTCCTGGCTTTCATTGCATTTGACGTCAACAGTTATTCTAATTATTGTCCCGGTATTTAATGTGTCTTTTTTCTCTGGCTGTGTTGATTCTTTTTTCTTTGTCATTGGTTTTCAGTAGTTTGTCTGTGATGTCTAATATTATTGCATTGTAGAAAGAAAATGTGGTTGTGTTATTGATTCTTTAGAATTTCTTGGGACTTCTTTTATGGTCTGATATGTGGTCAGTGTTTTCTATGTGTGCTTGAAAGTAATGTAAATTCTCTATTTCAGGAATACATATTCCTATATAGGTCTCTTTAATCTGGCTTGTTAATTATGGTGTTTAAAATGTCTATATTGTTATCAATATTTGATCAGGTTCTGAAAGAGGCATACAAAAATATCTTCTATTAAGGTAGATTTGTCCAATTTATTTGGTAAGCTAGGAGTCTGTTTTGTTAGGAACATACAGACTCAGCATTGCTATTGATACCCTGTGAATTAATCTTTAGTCGTTGAATCATGACCTTCTTTATTCCAAATTAAACTTTTATGCCTTAATATTGCTTTCCTTGCAATGTCAGTCTTTATCTGTTTTGTCTTTTTCCATACCTTTCAACCATTAAGCATTACCATGTTTTAGGTATCCCTCTTAAAAACTGCACATAGATGAATTTTATTTTCTAAAAATAATCTGAGGGTCTCCATTTTTGAACACACTAGTTTAATCTGTTCACATTTACTGAGATTACTGATATATCTACACTTTTTCTACTGTATGTTTTTTATGTTTATTATGCCTTTTCTTAGCTTATTTTTCTCTTTCCTGGCTCCTTATTAGAGCAATCTAGTGTTCTTTCTTTTTAAAAAACTTTTATTTTAGGTTCAGGGGCACATGTGCAGGTTTGTTATATAGGCCCACTTGTGTCACCAGGGTTTGTTGTACAGATTATTTCATCATCCTGGTACTAAGCCTAGTACCCAGTAGTTATTTTTTCTGGTCCTCTCCCTCCCCCCACCCTGCCCCCGACAGGCCTCAGTGTGTTGCTCCTGCTAATGTGTCCATATGTTCTCATAATTCAGCTCCACTTATAAGTGAGAACACGCAGTGTTTGGTTTTCTGTTTCTGTGTTATTTTGCTATGGATAATGACCTCAGTTCCATCCATGTTCCTGCAAAGGACATGATCTTGTTCTCTTTTATGACTGCACAATATTCCATAGTATATATGTGCCACATTTTCTTTATCCAGTCTGCCACTAATGGACACTTACGTTGATTCCATGTCTTTGCTATTGTGAATAGTGCTGCAGTGAACATTTGCATGCATGTGTCTTTATGATAGAACAATCATATTCCTTTGGGATTTTACTCAGTAATGGGATTGCTGGGTCAAATGGTAGTTCTGTGTTTAGCTCTTTTAGGACTCACCATACTGCTTTCCGCAATGATTGAACTAATTTACACTCCCAACAACAGCATATAAGTGTTCTTTTTTCTCCACAACCTTGACAGCATCTGTTATTTTTTGACTTTTAGTAATAGCCATTCTGACTGGTGTGAGACGGTATCTCATTACGGTTTTGATTTGCATTTCTCTAATGATCAGTGATATTAAGCTTTTTTCTTCATATTTCATTTCATTTCTTCTGGTTGGCCACATGTATGTCTTCTTTTGAAAAGTGTCTGTTTATGTCCTTTGCCCACTTTTTAATGGGGTTGTGTGTTTTTTTTCTTGTAAATTTGTTTAAGTTCCTTATAGATGCTGGATATTAGACCTACATCAGATGCATAGTTAGCAAATATTTTCTCCCATTCTGTAGGTTGTCTGTTTACTCTGTTGATATTTTCTTTTGCTGTGAAGAAGTAGAACAATCAAGTGTTCTTTAATCTTTTTTTCTCACGTAAAAGAAGTCCTACATTTCCCCCTATTCTTTGAGCGTTACTCTTAAATTTTGGAAAGCATACTTGCTTAAAGTCTAAAGTAAATCTAAGTCTATCTTCCTCCCAAATAATTAAATGAACTTGGACTTTGTAATTTTAGTCTCTCTTAATCCCTTTGTTCCTGCTGTTGTCATCTAGCATTTTAGTTACTTGCTATTTACATAACCCCTTAACTGATCCTCTTTAAAACAAACAGTGCTTCTTAGAGTTACAAACATGTTTACAAATTTCTTTGTTCATCATTATTCCTTCTTGCACCCCACTTTGTATTTTGGGATTAAACTTCCTTTTTCCAGAAGTATATATATTATGAGTTCTTTGGTGAAGTCCTCAAGTTGATAAATTCTCTCAACCTTTGTTTCTCTAAAAATGCCTCTTTATTTCACCCCACCTTTGAAGAGTAATCTAGTGTGGTATATTCTTAGTTAATACCCATTTTCCCTAAGCATTTTGAAGATAATATTTTGTCATCTCATGGCATCTGTCGTTGCTAATATGAAGTCTGCTGTCAGTTTAATTTGCAGTTTTCTACACGGACAATCCCAAATTATCTTATAAACTTTTTATATTCTTTTATTCCACACATTCCTAAGCAGTGCCTCTTAACCTTTTTTTTAAAGAAGGGATTTTGCAGAGTCCTATGAGAATCTGATAGCTGAAGTCACCCATACATTCCCCTCCGTACAAGATCAGGAGGTTCAGAGATCACTTGAAGTCTATCTTTGAATCCTCTTAAGAACTTCTGCCGAGAATTGCTCTAAAACCAACAAAAAGTATTCAAAAAATATATTTGCTAAGTTAATTAATTAATGGACATAGAGTATGGATGGACATCTGGATGGGTGAATAAATGAATCCTGGGTAATCCTAGGGAAAAGTCATGATTTCAGACATCCTACCTGTTACTCCTGTTAACATTACTGACGGCTATTTCTTAGTCTATTAATGCAGATGCTATAATTTGAATACAAAAATGAAATGAATATCACTTCTTAGAGATACATTTATACTTCAAGGTGACAATTTGACTATTAATAAAAATACCCTGCTGAAAAGATAAACAGTGTTTGCTTTTTAAAGTTTGCAGAGCATTTCCATATACATTCTTTTAATTCATTTAATTATCAAGTAAACCTAGTGAGTTAAGTATTTTTGCCTTCATTTTTTGCAACCGAGGAAGCCAAAACCATGGAGAAAATTTTAGTGATTTGCTTAAAATTTTATAACCAGCTAGCTGGATTCAATGCAGGTTTTCATTTTATTCTCTCTTTCTCTTTGCCTGCTCTTACATTCTCCATTCCTCTGCAACTCAGTCATTTTGGGCTCCTATAACAAAGTACCATATGCTGGGTGGCTTTTAAGCAACAGAAATTTATTTCTCACAGTCTGGAGGCTGGAATTCTAAGTCAGATTCTAGTGCGGTCGAGTTCCGGTGAGGGCCTATTTCCTGATCTGTAGATGGCCGTCTCCTTACTGTGTCCTCATGCAGTAGAGGAGACAGAGAGCTCTCTGGGGTCTCTTGTATAAGGGCACTAATCCCATTCATGAGGACTCCACCCTTATTATTATTATTGGAGGACTCCACCAATTATCTACCAAAGGCCTTACCTCCTTATGCCGTCACATGGTAGGCTTAGGATTTCAATGTATGAATTTTGGGGGACACAAACATTTAGTCTATAGTACCCTTGCCTCAGAGCTGCTAGACACCAGTAAGAGGCTATAAGAATTTGTATGCCCCAGCAAGGGCAGCCATATATTAAGAAGCAGGGTATCACCAGGGCTCCAAAGTGCTACCTCAGACCTGGGCAGCGCTTGAGCATGCTCCACTTGGACTAAAGAAAAAAGAAAGAATCCACCTGAGGTGATTCTCTGGGATGCATGCTGTGGGTGCATGCCTCAGAGCTGGAGAGGAACACAGAGTGGGCGATAAACATCCAAGGAGGCTTCTCCTACCCACTAAATGATCTCAAATTATGACGGCTCCCTCCATTATGCTGCTGTCTCTGACCCTATCCTTTATTCACTAAGTCATATTGTTGGGGTCCTTTCCATTAGACCTACTGTCCACTCTTCTCCTTATTCTACACTGCCCTTTAAAATTTAGCCTGCATCAGTTAGAATTCTTCAAAACATTTATCCCAGCCTTCCTCTAGTGCTGATAGGGTGCAAGTTGGTACAACCTTTCAGGAAAAGTGTTTGGTAGTATCTAATACAGCTGAAGATATGCACACCCCACAACACAGCAATCCCCTTCCTAGAGACCTGAGTGAAATGTGCTCATATGTTCACCAACAGATATGGACAACACCATTCACAGCAGCTTTATTCATAATATCA
The DNA here is from genome assembly GCF_029289425.2 of Pan paniscus. Classification (NCBI taxonomy): domain Eukaryota; kingdom Metazoa; phylum Chordata; class Mammalia; order Primates; family Hominidae; genus Pan; species Pan paniscus. The sequence continues at coordinate 109,253,178 of NC_073255.2, read as the reverse complement.
CCAAACTGGAAACTATCCAAACACCATCAATAGTAAAATGATAGATAAATTGGGGTAGCATATTTACTCAATGGGATGCTATACAACAATAAGAATAAGCAAATTACAGTATAGATGAATCTTACAAACATGGTGAACAAAATCAGCTACATAAAAGAGCACACACTGTATGATTTCATTAAAATTTAGCACAAAACTGATAAAATTAGTCTCTGCTGATAGAGGTTAGGACAGTAACTACCCTTGGAGGGAACAGAAACAAAAAGAAGGGGTAAGGGAGGCTTTTGGGGTCCTGGTAATATTCTGTTCCTTGCTGTGGGTGCTGCTTACATGAGGGTGCTCAGTCTGCGGACTGTGCAATGATGATATATTTACTTCTTTATATGCGTATTATGTACCTAATAGGGAAAATATTTATCTCTGCCCAAACTTAATTTAAATATACCTGTTTAAGTCTTATATATACCACACAAGTGTACATTGATTTGAAGGCCCTTATTCATTCCCTCAAAAAAATCAAAGTCGCTATTGTTATCTACCAGCTGGGTCAGGAGCTATGCCTTTCACTTGTTCATGTCATGAGATGTTATGTTAGTGCCCTCCCACCAAACCACGCCAAGATCAGTAAAGGAATTATGTAAATACAATAGGCAGCACTGATGAAACAGCAATTATATATCTTAGCAGCTGTGTGCTTCTGTTCATGTTAGATAATTAGCCAGAAAATTGTTTGCGTAATGATTTTATGAAGCATTTGGTGATTTAACCATTTAATTCTGAAGACTTACCCAAAAGTCATTAAACCATTTAAAGTGGGAGAGATCATAGTTGGTGCTATTTCAGCAAACTTAACAAAACCCAAATGGCTTCAGAATTCCATGGATCTCTTCTGTGTAACCAATCATTGCAGCTGGCAGGTCTGTGCTGGCTTTTGCTTTTTAAATTTTTATTATTTTCCCTCTAAAGGACATGTGTGTCAACTCTGTTAAAATGATATACAACCAAAATGAGTTCTTGGGCCTGCCACTACGCTTTCTGATTAGATCAAAGTACACATGAATCACTGACTTGGTTATTAAATCCGTGTGCTTCATTCCTTATTTGTGAATAGGAGACATTAAGAAAGAGAAATCAAGAGAGGTTACAAAGGCAGAGGCAAAAGCAAAGAAGGGAAAATTGACCTTGGAGATTTGTTTGAAAAGTACTTATGGCCCACCAAAAGTATAGCCAACTTTATAATATTTTGGTAGCTTTTCTGCATGTTGCTAATGTCATCATAACAATATAGTTCATGACATAAAGCTTCAGTAGGGAATATTTTGTATTCCTTTTTCTTTTGACTTAGAGGAAAAACTCAATGCTTTATATCTGGCAAGATACTGAGGTAAGTCATTGATGGAGGCATTAGGCTTGGGGTCTGAATACTTGTACAGTATTTAAGTCCTAACTAGTCCCTCTCATAATGTGTAACCTCTCAAAGGCTCAGTTCCTGCTTCTCAAATGGGAACACTGGAAGCAATTAGAGTGGAGCTTAGAGTTCAGATTACAATCAGACTGCATATGCTCACATCTCAGCTCTGCTCTTACTAGCTCTATGACCTCAAGCTTGTTGTCACTTAACCTTGCTGCACCTCTGGCTAATTTTAACAATATCTGACTCATCTAGTGGTTGAGGATTCATCTTGTCCAGTTGTGCTACAATAACAAAATACCTGGGACTGAATAATTTACAGACAACAGAGGTTTATTTCCTACAATTATGGAGGCTGAGAAGTCTAAGATCAAGGTGCAGGCATTGGGTGTCTGGCGAGGGCCTTCTTGCTGCATCCCTACACGACAAAAGAGATGGAAGGAATGAACTGGCCCTTTCGAACCCCCCCCCTTTTTTTTAAATTGTACTTTAAGTTCTGGGATACCTGTGCAGAATGTGCAGGTTTGTTACAGAGGTATACATGTGCCATGGTAATCAAACCCTTTTATAAGACACTAATTCCATCCATGAGGGTGTTGTCTTATGACTTAATCACCTCCCAGAGCCCCACCTCTTTATACTATGCCCATTGGCAATTAAGTTTCAACATATGAATTCTGGGGCACACATTCAGACCATAATAGGATTAGATGAATTATGGGAACACATATGGGAACTCTAAGAGCTGCCTGGCACAGAATAAGCACTTTATAAGTGATTTCTATTGTTATTTTTACATCTGTTGTTTGGGAAAATAAAATAACATTTTCTGTGTGAAAGTGCGACTTAAACTGTAAATTTTAGAAAAGATGATTCCCGTAATCCTGTAATTTGTCTGAGGATGACCCATTTGTGATTCCCTAGGGAAAAAGTCAGAAGTTGAAAATTAAATATACTAAACACAAGCTCAAATTAGTGCATCTTAGGGAAGAAAACTCAACTGCATAGCCGCCATCAATTAATTACATCTTCACAAGAGCCCAGTGCAGGCACAGCTCAGCTGGAAGATAGCAACTGAACAGTTAAATCCAGGAAGGGAACAAAAGATGGGCAACTACTGTTCAAGAAACAGAGGTTCTGCCATTTTTAAAATTACCCCTTGGGAGTCACTGCTAATGGGTATGGGCTTCTTTTTAGAGTGATGAAAGCGTTCTAAAATTGATTGTGGTCACGACTACACAACTCTGTGAATATACTAATTCCATCAAATTGTACACTTCAAATGAATGAATAGTATGATATGTGAACTATATCTCAATAAAGCTATTTTTTTTAAAAATCCTACCCCTCGAACTTCAATTCATATCCCAGGTTTCTTTTTTAAGAAACACATGAAAAGAGAATGCATTTGGCCTCTTCTGGAGTGGTGAGGCTGCTAGCACCCAGGCTGAGCTCAGCAGCTCCGGCTCTGGCCTTCTAGGTGATGATGGCAGGTACTACAGAGCCTGGCAGCCTAAAGTCCCCACCGGACCATGAGCACACAGAAAAGAATGTCAACTTCTTCCTTATTTCTTTTTTTCTCATTTGTTTGTAAATGAGAGCAGGGTTTGAAAGGAAAAGGCTGACCCCACGGGTGTGTGCCCTGCTCATTACGTCAGGTGGCAGTCGGAGGGAAAGAGCAGGGGCCAGCACCCAGGGGAATGTGGTGGTGGGCAGCCTCCCAAATGGGACAGGAGTTCCTCTTGAGAAGAGACGTCTGTCTGTCTGTCGTGTTTATGGTACAACCTCTCCCAAGCTGTTTGCATTTCCACAGGGTCTTTTGAAGAATAAAGTGGCTGAGCTCTTGCATGGTAGCAGGGAGTCATTCTAATGCTCACTCTAGTCTCCCATTCAGACAGGGGCTCAGAGCTTTGGCTTCTGCCGGAGGTGAAAGTTAGTGACTTCCAATGTAAACAATGAGAAACCATCATAAAGAGATCCACAGACATGAAAGAAACAAAAGCTCTGCAGGTAGAGCCCCCCAAACAAAGCACCAGATCCCATTCTCAGGGCATAAGACTAGATTCTCTGGAGGCTGCCAGGGGCCCAGTTTGTCCCAACTTCCAAATTGGAGGACTATTTGAAACATTTCTTTCCCAGTGAGAGTGGAAGGAATCTTTAAAGACATAGTGAGCTCCTAAGACACCCAGAGAGAGCAAGCCTGGTCTCAGGGTATCAGGGCTCTGTCATGGGGGGTTGCCTCGTGTGTCACAAAGTGCACCCTTCTTATATGTGGCTTTCTGGGGAGATGAGCTTTAATTAATAGTATATCTTTGTTGTGTTTAGCCAAACGTTACAAAAGGGTCAAATTCTAAAATGTTTTAAAAAATAAAACTAGGGGGTACAAGTTTGAGGAGAAACACAATGTTTACATGGTCCCAAAGTATCTCTCCACAAGATTTTTATTAATGACAAAAAGAACAATAACATCAAGAATAGGAAAAACTAGGCTGGGTGCCATGGCTCATGCCTATAATCCCTGCACTTTGGGAGGCTGAGGTGGGAGGATCACTTGAGGCTAGGAGTTCGAGACCAGCCTGGGCAACATAAGACGACTCCATCTCCATCAAAAATAAAAAATTAGCCAGGTGTGGTGGTTCATGCCTATAGTCCCAGCTACTTGGGGATGCTGAGGCAGGAGGATTGCTTGAGGCCAGGAATTCAAGACTGCAGTGAACTATGATTATGGCAATGCACTCCAGCCTGGGTGACAGAGCAAGACCCTGTCTCAAAAAAAAAAAAATCTCTAACATGATAAATTGACATCAAATGTGATAATACACTGAGAAAGAACCAACATATCTTCTGTGATATTCCTGCCAAATATGTGTAACCTGAAAATATTTATGAAGAAGCATTAGGCAAACCCAAATTAAGGGACATTCTGTAAAACAGCTGGTTTATATTCTTCAAACATGTTAAGGTCCTAAAGGACAAAACTTAAAAAAAAAAAAAAAAGGAAGAGTTCAAGATTAATAGAGACTAAAGAGATCCAAGGCAGTGCCTGATCCTAGATTGGATCCTTGATCCTTTTGCCATAATGTCTATTGCTGGGACAGTAGTGATTTGAATAAGCTCTTAAGATTAGATAACAGTGTAGCAGTGTTAACTCCTTAATTGTAATAATTGTACTGTGTTTATGTAAGAAAAGCACCCTTTTTTTTTTTTAGGACATATACACTGACGTATAGGGGTAAAGAGATATGATATCTGCAACCTGCTCTCAAAAGGTTAGACAACAGTAATGATGACAATTACATATAATTAGAGAGAGAGAATGGGAAAGAAAAACTGCTAACCTATTAACACTTGAAGAATCTGAGTGAAGGATACATAGGATCCTTTGTACTATTATTGCAACTTCTTTGTAAGTTTGAAATATTTCAAAATAAAATCCTTTTTTAAAAAACATTACATTTTCCAGGAGAAAAAAGTGAAATGAATTCTACATGGCTTTTGGAGTCTTTACAGACAAAAATGAGTTTTGTCTGTGAAGACTCCAGAAGCGGGATGCAGATTTGGATAAAGCAACCCTTCTGGAGGCTCCCCATGCTGCACTGGATCTCTGTTGGAGCTTTGGAATTCCAGAGGTCTCTTCCACATGGCTGCTCTGTGGGTTGCCAGACTCATCCTTCCCTGAAGGGAGATTATCTGTTTAATGGTTAGGAGAATGTGAAACACTCCCTTGACACTCAACATTTGGAAATAATATCTAATGTGATAGAGAGTCTGGGTACCCTGTCCAAGGAAATTATTTCCCATCCTCCTGTGCAAGAAATCGAAGAACTATTGTTTGGACTATTAAGATAATGAGATGCAGATGAGAACTTAAATTACAATGCTATATATAGACTCTTGAAATGTTTTCTTACTGGATTTTAGCTACCCCTGTCCTTTTCTTGCCTAATTTTCTCTTTACTTGTTTTATGTTTATGAGTTCATTAGCTGCTATTGTCATGACACTGTGGGAAGAGGCTTAAGGACTTTGTCATTTGTCATTTGACAAATGCTTTTAGGAACTTCAACATATCATTCTACCCCCTCCACCTCCCCCACCCCGCCGCCACTCCCTACCCTCCTGCCCCAAGTCATATTTCTAACTGGTGAAAAAAAAAAAAAAAATAGAGAAAGGAAGGGAAGGAAAGAGAAGAGAATTAACAAGTGATTTACATCGATATCTCATTTAATCTTCGCACAATCTTGGAAGGCAGGTGGCAATATTTACTGACAGATGGAACTGAAATTCTAAGAAGTTAAAAAGTGGCCAATGCCTTACAAACCACACAGAGAACAGCGAGATTCAATATTGAAGTTTTTCTACCTCTGGAGCCTATGGTGTTTCCACTTTACTATTTAATACCAATAAAATCTCATTCACCAAGTTCTCTTTAAAAATAACATTTTTGAGCTGGGCATGGTGGCTTATTCTTGTAATCCTAGCACTTTGGGGGGCCAACGGGGGTGGATCACTAGGTCAGGAGATCAAGACCAGCCGGGCTAACGTGAAACCCTGTCTCTACTAAAATTACAAAAATTAGCCAGGCGTGGTGGCGGGCGCCTGTAGTCTCAGCTACTCAGGAGGCTGAGGCAGGAGAATTGCTTGAACCCGGGAGGCGGACGTTGCAGTGAGCCGAGATCGCGCCACTGCACTCCAGCCTGGGTGACAGAGCGAGACTCCATCTCAAAAACAAAACAAAACAAAACAAAACAAACAAAAAAACAAAAGCCAAAAAGCAAAACAAAACAAAACTTTTTTTCCCTAATTCTGAGGAGATTATATAGCAGAAAGCATAGAAAACTTAGAAAACACAGAAAAGCACAGTAAACAAAATTCAATAATTCTATCACCCACAGTTAATCTTTTTGCATTCTTGATAATGATTACATTTTAAAACATCATTCATGAACTAACAAACTTTTGGAAAACTGTTTTTAAAAACTTTTTATTCTTATTTTTAGTAGTCTTACAACTCAATATACAATTATTTTTCTTTATATTTATATTATTATGTTTACCATGAGTGAAATTTTAGAATCTCAAAAACATTTAAATTTTCTACCTTCAATGGTAATATATTTTTTCTTAATATTTTTCAAAAGCATGACCTTATGAATATTACTTACACAGGACAATTTAAACATCTTCTAACTTGCTAACAATACTAATATTAATGTTGATGTAAATAAAGATGTTTATGGTGACATAAAGCTAGAGAAAAAAAAATCAAAACAAAAGAGTCCCTAATGTTATAGATGGAATTTTATCCTCCCCTCAAATTATTCTGTTGAAACCCTACCCCCTACTACCTCAGAATGTGTCTGTATTTGAAGACATGGCCTTTAAAGAAGAAATTGAGTTAAAATGAGGCCATTAGGGTGGGCCCTAATCCAATCTGAATGGTGTTCTTATAATAATAAAAGGAGATTAGAACACGCCAAGGAAGACAACCAGGGATGTGCAGGCACAGAGAAAAGGCCATGTGAGGACACAGCCTGGAGGGACAGCCATGTGTGAGCCAAGGAGAGGGACGTCAGGAGAAACCAAATCTGTGGACACCTTGATCTTGGACTTCCAGCCTTCAGAACTGTGAGGAAATACATTTCTTTTGTTTAAACCACCCGTTGTGCGGTATTTTGCTATGCCAGCCTGAGCAGACTAATAGACCTAATAATATGTGCCCTCCTCATATTTTCAGAGCACTTACATTTCTTATTTTAATCGCTTATTTAGTTTTTTGTCTTTTCTGTTAGCCTGCCAGCTGTGTGCAGGTAGGGGCAGTGTCTGCCTTGATAGCTATTTATCAAGAGTTTTACTTCCCTTACCACATTTAACCTCACCCTAAGCATGGAATAAGTATCTTCATCTTCATTTCACAACTGAGGGCTTGAAGCATGGAAAGGTTAAATAACTTACCCAAAATACCAGTTGCAGTTGGACCTGCACATAGTGTTTGGAACGTAACAGCACCCGATATATGTGGGTTGAATAAATGAATAAACAAATAAGTTAAGTTATGGAAGCAAGATTCAAACACATGTGTGTCTGACTCCAGCGCTCATGCTTCTAAACCTGCACTGTCTTCGGCTTGGATACAAGCATATTATCAGGGCTGCTACTGTGCCAGGGACACCATAAGCACTCAAAAATGCCTGTTAAATAAATAAATGACTGAATGAGTCACAACCTGTCTGAACTGTAGTTTCTCATGAATAATACCACCTACTTTCATCTTGCAGTTGTCATAGGGTATAAATAGGACATGAAAGGCAAATGAAAACTTAATTCTTATTATCACCTTATTTTAAAATTATTAATAGCACAGTCTTCAGAGTCACACTGATCTGGGTTTGAAACATAGGATGAACATTTAATGGCTGTGTGACCTAGGACACATTATGTAATCTCTCTGTGCCTCAGTTTCTTCATCTATAAAGTGGAGATGATGGCACTACTTCATAAGGTTAATGAAAGAATAAATGATACCTATTACACATAAAGCATTTAGCATTAATGAATGGTAACTGCTTTATTATTTTTAAACTAAAGCACAAAGCTTAAGAAAAGTCTAATCTTATTGATAAATAAACCAATGAGAATTAAACAATTCCTCTCACTACAAATTGGTAAGAGCTAAATCTCCTATAGCACCGTAGAACTGATATGTCATTTGAGAGGAATTCCATAGAAAGTGTCCTCTGTCCCCATCAGCCCCAGACACCCCTGAGAACAGAGTTTCTGAGAGGAGAGGGTACATTCCCAAGCCTTCCTGGTCTTGGGAGCAGTGGCCATAAGCTGAAACCAAGATGGCCTTGTCACACACACTAAATCCAACAAGATACTACTACTTAAGGAGAAGTTTTAAAAACAAACAAAAGACCACTTCTGAGAACTTCCTTTCTACTTTTATGCCCAGGCCAATGATCCCTAATTTTGTGTATTTATGGCTTACATAAAAGGTTGCAAGCTCTCCTGACCATGAGCATTTGGAGAGTCTCCCATCATTAATGAAGATAGTAGCACCAGGGAACCCATGGTTCAGAAGTCAGGCTAATTAAAAATAGCACCACATTTATTGGTGGTAACAATCCAAACCTAATATTGGGTATTGTGCCCATTTCAAACAAATTAAATTTCAGCGGGGAAAAGTGCATTTTAGGTAATCCAGGCTGGAACTTTTTTTTTCAGATATGAGATCTCCTCCATCTGACAGGGATATGGAAATATCAACTTTCTGAACTAAAGAATAAGATGAACTACATGACCTTGAAAGTCCCTTTTAACTAAAGGCTTAATGATAGGAGGGTCTGTGTTTGTGTTTATTTGTTTCACCTGTGCTGCTAACCTGGCTTTCTAAACTGGCACTCAGTTTTTCTGTATCCAAAAAAAGCAGTGATGAAAACACCTACACAGTGATGAAAGGAAATTTTGAATATGACACCAATACATCAGTCCTTCTCAGCTACCTTGTCTAAACAGCATACATAGTGGTCAAGAGAATGTTCAGGGCCAGACAGTCCTAGAACTGAGTTTGAATTGTATTACTTTCTAGCTGTGAGATATTGGGCAGGTTATTAAATCTCTTTAGATCTTCTTCCCTCCTCTGTATAATCAGGGCAATTATAAATAATCATTGAAGATAATTCAATGAGACAATGTATATAAAGTGTTTTGCACAGTTCTTGACATATGGTAAGTGCTTAACAAATGTTTTCTCTTATCTATAAATGCTGGGATCAAAGTGGGTAGATAGTATCCCATCGTGAAACAGTATAAGTTCTGGAGTAACACAGGAACAGGTCAAATCTTGGCATGGTTTTTCTACTTACAAATTTTGTGATTTCCTGCAAGTAACAAACTACGAGCCTTAGTGTCTTCATTTGTAATTATTCAAACCCAGATCTGTTTGACTCAAAAGCTTATGCTTTCAATTACTACGCTACAGGGGTGAACATGATACCTGCAGGGTTGATATTTGTATAACCCTTTGTAGTGAAATTGACATCTAGAATAAACTCAAGTAGTAGTAGAAATAGCAGTAATTATTGCTTCCGTCATGCTCTTCTTCATCTTTATCATTCAGTGGCCTAGGATGCAACTGTAAGGTAAAGCCAGGCTACCTGAGAAGGTGATTGGGGTTGAGCTGATAGAGACCCAGCATAAGGCAGCCCGGGTAGCAGAGTAAGACCTGGATGGTCACTACCCCTCCAGCTCAGGTTGTCCATTCATTCAGTGGAGATAATGGCAGGGGAAAGGAGTATCACAGGTTTGCTTGTGTGTTGCCTCCTCTGATGAAGGAGAAATGTCTGTGAAAACCAGGAAGGTCTCTTCCAGCTTTTACATTCTCAAATTTGATATCTAATGAAACCACCATTTAGAATACTCTGATTCTGAGCCACTTAACCTCTCCAACCCTGTTTTGTCACCTCTCAAATGGTGGTAATACTGTGTACCTCTGTGCTCCCAGCAGAGGACACTTACTCCTGTGTGTCCTGAATGCCTTGGGCAGTGCCTGACCTTAGTTATGGTGAGGACATAATTTCATGCTTGTTGAATACTAAAGACATGGTGGGGGCAGAGGCAGAGGTATAGATTCCTGCAGAGGCATCTACCCTCTTACTGCTAACAACTCCTTTTGGATAAATCAAAACCCAGAACTGAGGCCACTCATCAGCTCTCTTGCTGTGAAAGCCCTGCAGCTCCCCACAGAAGAAGTCTCTTTAAGAGTGAAGAATGCCAAGCATGTCTCCATGCTCTTAGGTGCAGAGGAAACTGGCCTGCAAAGTTTGAAAAATGGTGCAAAAACTCTGCACCTCTGAATTCCCCAGAGGAAAGCCTGCTCAGCTTCCTCTCTGATGCTTACCAGATTGGAATGTGATACCCAGGAGTGGCTTTTTGCTTGACCATAACAGCAAGGTCCAGCCCCCTTAAGTGTTTCTCCATGCTGTCCAGCAGCCAGCCACTGGAGTTTTTTTGTTTTTGTTTGTTTGTTTGTTTGTTTTGCATTAATGAAACTGTAGCCTCTGGTTTTGTGTTTCTACTTCACATTTTCCCTTCCCCCCCAGTCCACATCGTCATCATTCATTGCCTTTATTAAGGGCCCATTTGCTGGGCATTTGACTGTCTGTGCATGACAGTGGATATAGGCACCACTTCATCTCTAACAGATAGGAAATCACTCCCCACACATAAGACCCACTATGGTCTTACCTAGTTCCCGATGTCCCCTCCCTATCAACACACACACACACACACACACACACACACACACACAGACACACACACACACCCCAGTCTCACAATTCACTATTTTCAGCTGGTTAATCTACAAATGTTTAACTAGAGATTGAGAGCACATTAAAGCCATTTTTAGTCCAGATTCTCCTGCCAATTCTTTAGGGATGGTGGAGTCAGAAGCAGGTCCTTGGAATACATTTGTTTCTGGAGGGTGGCTTGTAAGAAGGAAGGCTGAGACAAAGATCTGGAACAAGAAGCAAGCCTAAAATACACCATTATGAGAAGATGTGGGGAAGGGAGTGTCTTTAAAGTCACGCTACCTTCCTCCAGACCCAGCCTGCCTCTGCCTTTGAGATTATTTGCAATAGGATCAAGATTATCATCCCCAAAATTGAGCACAAATAGAAACAACATTGAAAATAAAGTCAATGTGGGTGACAGCATTTCTTGAGGCAAAATCTTCCATACCAGATACGAGAATGTATGTCCCCGTTAGCCAAGGCCAAACAGTTCTCAGAGCTGCATGAAACCAAGGCATGGGTGCAGCTTTGGAGGGACAGTTCTTGAGCTCTGGTCACAGCTTCCCATCCACACTGCCCAGTGTACTTGGAGACATCCCTGAAGGAGGTGTAGGCCAACAGGAAGCCCCTGCTGGCTTGACCTCATGCTCCCAAAAACATGCAGTAGCATCAGGACTGGAAAGGTAGGGAAGAGCAAAATTGAGGAAGAGACAATAACTTTCTTCTAGTAAGAAAATAGATTTTCTGTTGAACTGCTCTTAGAGTGTCCACAATCTCATTATTGATTTCCTGGGGCAAAGCCTTGGGTCGCAATGTTTTCGTTTCTAATGCAGCCTCACGATCCTCTTACCACACCTTCATCTGGGTGGATGGCAGTGCCATCTTAACCCTGATTTCCTAATGGCACATTTCTTCTTATTGCCCTTGTGTGAAATGACAGTTCTCTTTTTGGCTTGGTTTCCAAGGAGCCGGAAATCCTGCTGTCTGACTTCTTGAACTAATGAGTTCACTACTGGGACAGCACAAACAAAGACTGGTGCTTGGGAGATCTTGGCTCACTTTCAGAGAGTGTTGTTTCTGAGAGTGCCTTAAACAATGATCAGAGGAAGACAGCAGAGAGCTATAAGAAGAATTATGTGTAGTCATTTGGGGTGGAGAGATGGGAAAAGCTTAAATAATTTGGGGAGTCCCTAAACAACATAACTAAAGCTTCAAATACACAAAGATGCCTAAATTGGTTGATGTTTTAAAGTCAAAGGAAAACCAAATACAAACAAATATGGGAAAGTGTTTGAATGAGGAGGTAATGGTACCTGACTTGCAGGAATGACTTTCAAGATCCCAAAGTTGGGGACAGTGGGAATTGCTCTTTTTAAGGTTTTAGAAATTTTTCTCTTGCTGTTCTTATAAAGAGAAAGCAAGTCTGTCCTTGAGAAAACTTGTAAGACAGCCTTCTCTTTAAAAAAATGCTCTGAAAACAGTCAAGTGCCACAAAACTTTGAAAGAACTAAGATCAACTTGGTGTTTGACAAAGCTAATATAAGAATGGTAATCAATCCCTTGGCAATGGAAATTTTAAATTTAAAATAAGCTTCAACAAAGCCTTTGAACCTTCAAACACTTTATGCTTAAGAAATTAATGGGTCCCTGAAGAAGTCACATTTCCTTTTCTGTTTCTGTAATATATACTTCAATTACATTAATCAACAATGCAGCAAAATAACTGACACCAACCAACTTCCAAGTCACATTTCCAAGCACTCCTTTTCTTCAACAGAGACTTAGAATTTTAAGATAGCTAATTGAGGTTTATATAAGCATGAATAAATATTTGGTGAAGCTGGATTTTCCCATCCTGTTGTCACCCTTTGCTCACCCCAGAATGGTTTCCCATCTTTTTTTTCCCTTCTACTGTCATTCCTGTTGAGTGTGATAAACCATCTTGCTGACAGAGATATTAAGTTAAAACCTTCCTTCCTTCTGCAGTATCTTTGAAGATGCTGAAACACACATCAGATGAGTTTCCTTTTCAGGCAAATTTTAAGAATCTCACAAGACTGTTTTTCTTCATTGCAAAATCGACTGAAGGGTCCCTGCTTCCCTGTAGTCTCCTATGCTCTGGACAAAACAAAGCAAAACAAAACAAAACAAAACAAAAAAACAGACATGCACCCTTTTACATGTGATCCTCCTTGTAAATTGGCTTTTGCTCTCATTGTATCTACCCTCAACCCTATCATTACTAGAGTTTTGGTTTTACCTAACTTTTCTCAGAGAAAGTGTCTCCACAGGCCCTATTGACAATTTTCCCTCCCATTCGGGTTCTCTGTCTCTCTCTCTCTCAGAAATGGAAACCTTAAAAGCAAAAGGCTTCAGGATGGGCATGGTGGCTCATGCCTGTAATCACAGCACATTGGGAGGCCGAGGCGGTGGATCACTTGAAGTCAGGAGTTCGAGACCAAACTAGCCTGACCAACAAGGTGAAATCCATGTCTACCAAAAATACAAAAATTAGCTGGGCATGGTGGCACATGCTTGTAATCCCAGCTACTTGGGAAGCTGAGGCAGGAGACTCACTTGAACTTGGGAGGTAGAGGTTGCTGTGAGCCTAGATTGCACCACTGCACTCCAGCCTGGGTGACAGAGTGAGACTCCATCTAAAAAAATAAAATAAAATAAATAAAAGGCTCCAAACTTAATTTTATTAGCGTAGTATTCTATAAAACAAACAAATGAAAAACTTCAATTTTCTATTTGAGTACCTTCCTCTCTGTTTGGGAGTGGTTAGTGACTATCCCGGAGGAGGCCATTTCTCCTTTTTGCTAATAGTTTACAAGGGAACTGCTCCTGACACTTTGCATACTGCAGAGAGGGCCAGTCTTGTTTTCAGGTTCTTTCAGCACCTGCTGGGCATTTCCAATTTTACAGTCTCCTCTGTGGGGCATAGATACTTTACTGAGGCCCTTGCCTTACTCATCATCTTAGAAACATTTCAGATAAATTTATCTTCCCAAGGTGAATTACCTCTCCCAGAGGCTTTTGAGTTTTAATAAAGAATCTCCTGAGGAAAAAATGAATAAATTAGCTTCTAATGATGGAATTACTTGCACAAAACAGTGTAAGATATTTGAATAGGTTGTGGAATAAGGTAGACCTTTCAGTCATATCACCTCAGCAGCCTAAACCCATACACTCACAAGGCTTATCCTTTCTAAAAATAGTGCTAGATTTCAGAAGTTTTATTATTTATAGTTCAGGTAGATTGCAAGAGAATTCAGTGTCATGAGAAATGAGATGCATCATTGATACTTCGATGGTTACTCATCTCCCTTTCAAATCTGCTTGCCACCGAGAGGAAAAGTAGAGCACTTAGTACAACACAAACAAATCATCTGTACGCTTGGTTGGATTCTTCACTTTCCACATGGGTGTTTTAGTCAAACAACTAAAGACAGGGAAGTTCACAATTCAGTTACCAAGGCTAATCGAGCTCTCCACAGTCTTACCTTGCTGTACTCTGCTTAGCTCGAATCAAGAGACTAATTTCTTCCCTCTAGTCCCCGAGGAGAGAGAAGGGCCTTTCATGTGTTCCTTTCTTCCATGCCTTGAATATCACTTTTGTCATTGTGTACATGTGTTTTGGTTACTTCTTTCAATTTAATAAGATTGGCAATGTATGTAAATAGGCAGAGTTGGATGAGAATATCTACCCACACAATTACACACAAAGGGAAACCGTTTGGGTCCAGATCATCACTAGAATTGGAAACTGGTATTCAATAAAGGGCCTCTACGTACAGAGATAGATTTAGACAGTCCCTGCCTTTGTGCATCAGCGAAGGAAACGATGTGTATTCAGCTACCCAACTTGGCCACAAGCAAAGCTCAACACTTCCACAATCTCTGGGAAAATGAGATGTTACATGTTCTTAGCAGGAGCTGACAATTAAGCTGAGTGAACAATCGTGCAAGGCGGGGGAGTGGGAGTTCATGCTGCTTAGCCACATGCCTCAGGTGCTCGGCTGAGTGTGAGGCTGAGGGCCAAAAGCTTTCAACCACCCAAGAAGCCGGGGATCCTGAAACCTACAACCCTATGGCACGTTATTCTGTTTGTTATCTTGGAGACTCCCTGTTCTTTCCAACTATTTCCTCTGGCACGATAAGGAGTTTGTGAGGTGCCAGGGGAGATATAATTCATTAGAATCAAGTAATGATTTGTAATATTTAAACTCTTCCATTAAACCAGGAAGCAGGTCAGAAACTAACCTTTAAATACAGCCAAGGGAGAAAGTCAGCCCAGCAGCTTAAAATATATATATTTTGCAGGAAGCATGGAGCGTATAATTAGCTATAATTTCTGCAACTGCAGTCAGGAAGCTTTATTTTTTTGGCTGATAGGCAATGTTATCTCCTGATGGCCTGGGAAACCAAACCCTAGGGTTACATTCCTGGTTCCCACATAGACCTTGGTGGGTGGTTTTGGGGGGAAACTGGGCAAAGGAGCAAAGGAAAGGAATGGTCAGGGTGGGGCCAGAAGCTGGAGAAGTTGCAGGTAAGGATCAGGGTGATCGCCTCTTTGATTCTTTCATAAGGAGACTCTGAATTTTGAGAACTGTATTTAAACATATTCTGATTTCTAGTGTGATCATTTCCCCAAGACATTTTTAATGCTTAATATATTGGGCAAATGCTATACTTCTTGGCTCCTGCTGATAGTTGTAGAGGAAGTTAAGTGTACTACTGTTAGAGGATCACTTTTATTTTTGGCTGTTTCAACAAGCGTAGATTTTTTTTTCCAGTGGGCAAGTCTAAGTCTGGCAGAAGCATTAAAAATTAGTAAAGGTGGAAGTGCTTTGAAACATTTGATCTCTTCTCGAGAAAGCTGAGCAGAGGGGAGGGGAGTCCCTCAGGAAGGCTTGCTGTGTGGAAGCATATACACCAACAATGAGATTTTCTTCAATGCCTCCTGTGGCCTTGAATTCTCCCCTCTAGTCAGGCACCAAAGGGGAAAAGCCCAGCACTCCTCTCTGACATTTGATCTAAATCTCCTGAAGTCATAGGGGAGGCTGGGCAAGCTCAGATGGGGGCAATAGAGCAAGAACAGCAACATGGCAGTAAATAAATCTGATTTTTGTCTATTTCAGCCAAGGCTGATTTTGTTTGCTGGGAAGTGATTTCTGTTACCTTTGTTTTTCTGCAGATTGTCAAATCCTGGCTCAGTTTGCCCTGTGAACCACATCAACCAACTAATCATCCACCAAGCAGATGAACTAACAGACATCTAGCCTGTCCTTAACAAGAGTGACAGTAATTGGCATTTTTTAAAAAACATTATCTCACTCAGTTATTTATCAGCATTCTGCAGTGTATTAAATCCCTTTTCTAACTATTTATAAAAATTCCACAGTTCATTTGGGAAGGAAGATATATGATTTTAAATGATTTAATCTTTGAAAATAGTGTACGCTTAGCCTAGCACCAGAAAAGCCCAAATACTATTTCTCTCTTCTGCTTCCGGGGATGATCTCCCTTTGATGGGGATCACGTTCAGATGTGTATTATACTGATATTCCCCAGATAACACATCTTGAATTACAAACT
The DNA here is from genome assembly GCF_029289425.2 of Pan paniscus. Classification (NCBI taxonomy): domain Eukaryota; kingdom Metazoa; phylum Chordata; class Mammalia; order Primates; family Hominidae; genus Pan; species Pan paniscus. The sequence continues at coordinate 109,236,872 of NC_073255.2, read as the reverse complement.
CGGGCATCTTCCAGGTACTGAGGAAGAGAGGATAAAGCAAGAAGGTGAACAAACACTCATTAGATGAGAAATGGGAAAGCAAGGGGCATCTTTCCAGGGACCTCCATTGCCGGCATTTATCCTACAACATCCACAGTATACAAATAATTGCCTCCGAGCTCTGACTTGGTCAGATAAATCTGCTCACTGCCTGATACATAGTAGCAGCCCGAGACTGTTTCTCGGAAGGCTCACATCTCTTCCACAGCAGCTGCTCATCTCTAATGAAACCGTTCTGTGCTGTACTCCAGAGCGGAGCCGCATTGTCCCAGCCATGAATAAATCATTAACCCTATTTTATTAATAAGGCTAAGCTAACAATACTCCCAACCTGGCCCCGCTCTTCCTTTCCTGCAGCGCCTCAGAAACAAGTGCCACACCGCTCTTCCTGTGCGGAGAAGGATTGTGAGCCTCAAGGACTTGCCTGGCAGGATTTGGGGTCTAAGGCATGAACCAGCTGTTGGCAGATGAGACCTATATCTAAAGCCTGGGAGAATTGCAGCTGATGAGAGAGTCAGCTTTAAAGATAGGCCGTTACTCCCAGACATCCGCTGCTTCTACTGTACCCCATGAGGGGAGGCAGCTAAGCAGTGTCCCAGGGTGAAGAGCCAGAACAGGGAGCAACTCACCTTGGTCTCATTTTTTATAAAGAAGTAACTGGGATTTTAAAAAATGTTTGCTTAAGAAAATAATATTTTAATATCATATTCCCTCTTATAGAGACCTCAAATCATTTCCCCACTTTGGAAACAGGTAGAAATAGACTATAAACTTTGTTTTTAAAAAAAACTTTCTCAATCAATGTATAAAGCACCTTACTATGTCATCAGTTCTTTTACCATTTACTGAATTGTATTTCAATTGTACGCAGGCCTCTTTTGGAGGCAAATGACAGAAACCCAACTTAAATTAAGCAATATGAAAGGAGAGAAGTTGTTGACTTAATGAAAACTTGAAGAGGTGGGCTGGACGTTAGGAATGGGCTGAATCCAAGAGTTCCAAGAATGTCATCAGATTCTTCTCTGTCCTGTTTCCCATGATGCCTCCCATTGGGAGTCTGCTGAGTGTTTTGGACATCTAACTGCCCTCTAGACTAGCTGAGGAATCAGACTTGAAAGGACTCTACCGCTTGATATTTCCATGGGAAATTTCATGAGGAGCTCAATCATGAGAACTCTTGAGCTTCCCCAGACCTGCTTATTTTGAGCCTTCCCACTGAGCATGTGATAACCAGCCTCCATCCAGGGATCCATCAAGAACCTTGGAGTCATCCTGGATTCCTCTACTTTCCTTCCCCTCCTGCTCCAAGCCACCAGCTCGTCCTATCGGCTCAATCTTCATAATGTATATGGGTCCAACTACTTGTCTGTATTTCTGTTACTACCACCCTAATCTGAGCCACCATCATCTCATGCTTGCACCAGTGCAGAAGCCTCCTGACTTGTCTCTCTACTGATATTCTTGCTCCCCTAAAATCCATTCTCCATGCTTAGCTATAGTGATCATTTTCAAATGATCATAAGTGAAACTGTGTCTGTATCTGCTTAAAACCTTCCAAATTCATTTTCTCATTGTACTGAGGTCTAGATTCTGAAAGCAAGGTGTTGGTAGATTTGCTTCCTTCTGGAAACTTCGAGGCAGAATCTGTTCCATGCTCCTCCCTTAGATTCTGGTGGGTGTCAGAAATCCTTAGTGTCCTTAGCTTGCAGCTGTACCACTCCAGTCTTTGCCTCCATCATCCCATGGACTTTTTCCTGTGTGTCTCTGTGTCCAGGTTTTTCTTATCTTATAAGGATATGGGTCATTGGGTTAAGCCAGTATGACCCTATGTTAATTTGATGACATCTTCAAAGACCCTGTTTCCAAATATGGTTTCATTCACAGATTCTAGGGGTTAAGGTTTGAACACGTCTTTTGAGGGGACAAAATTCAATCCAGTCCAGAACACTCTATGGCCTCCTCCAAATTCACATTTGTCCCATGTGCAAAATACATCCACCCTCTTCCCAAATCCTTAAAAGAATCAACCCTAAGTCCAAAGTCTCATCTAAATATATCAACTCGAAAGTCCCAACTCTCAGCTGCTAAATCATCTAAATCAAGAATAGGCAAGATTCTGGGCTCAGTCCATACTGGAGTAAAATTCCATCTGTGGACCTGTGAAGCCTAGAAAACAAGTTAACTGCTTCTAAAATATGTACATACATGGAATAGGCATAGAAGAGATACTTCTGTTCCAAAAGGTAGAAATTGGAATGGAAAAAGAAGTCGTAGGTCCCAAACAAGCCTGAAATCCAGCAGGACAAATTCCATTACATTTCAAGGCTCAAGAATAACTCCTGTGGTTTAATGCTCTGTCCTCTGAGATGGCCAGGAGAGTACTGTGGGGGGACCCCCAGCCCTCAGAGAACTATAAGAGGGTCTAGCTTCCTTAGCAGTGAGGCCTAAGGGAGGGCAGCAGGCACCTAAAGAAGAAAATGGAAAATATCTGTAAAGAATCCGCCTGTTTTGTCAGGGATGAAACCTGAGGACAATGGTCCCTTGGACTGGCCTTAGCCATGTCTGAAGCTACAAACATTCTGGTAGCCCCGCAAAGATGCCCTTGAGGGTAAGAGAAGGGAAGGAAGAAGAAAGTTCTATAGCCAGTAAATTGCTTATGCTTGAGATAAGGGCATAAGCAGAGCCAACTTCATGAGACTGCAACCTGGGCAAGTGCACAAGGCCCTCACTTAGAAGGACCTCAGGATTGGTTTACTGCTCTTGTATTACCATCTTGAAATTCTCTGTATTTGAATGAAGGTCCTATGTTATAATTTTGCATTCAGCTCCCAAAATTATGTTACTAATCCTGAGTGTAAGACACTGCCCTACACTTGCTTATAGCAAATTTGTAAATGCATAAGGAAAAAATTGGAATCCTAAAAAAGCTTTCCATCTTGAAGTCAACTAGAAAGAATCCTGTAAGCCTTGTTTTCCATGCAGAGTTTTTTGGAAGAAGTCACCTCTGGGAAGAAGCTGAATGCTTCTTCAAAGACAGCTAATGGATGGAGGATCCTCCAAGATCCTTAAGCTGCCTCCATTAGTCTTCCCAAAGGAAAGAAGGAGGAACACACCACCAGTACTCACAATGCATTCTTTTTGGGGATCTAACTACTGATTTCTGATTGTGTCCCAGCCTGCCAATGTGCTGTAGAAGAAACCCATAGAGCAAACAGTGTGGCTATGGGCCACCCTGCATGTTTATGAGTCCCACATCACCTGGGGCTGGTGATTCTCAGCATTTTATGTCCCTTTATTTGGAAGCATTTCCCATTGTCCACAGAATATGCTAAATGCAACTCTGCCCTTCTGAACCGTCAGTAAATAATTATTCTTCTAGCTGCCCAAGAAAATGAAGGGCATTCAGTAAGAAGTTTCTTAGCCTCTCTCCCTTCAAGCTTTTCTTTACTTTAAAACATATCCCTCTTATCTGGCTTCTATCTCTTATCTTGCAAATGGATAAAGTCATGTTTCTCTTTTCATGTAATAAGATACTGTCATCCTTACCAGAAGTACATTTTCAGGATGAGAAACCCAAGATTATTCTCATCCAATTTTTTGTCATCCAATATGTCTTTCAGGATTTAAATAAATAAATATTCATGCAGGGGGTACAACTTTCTGTACTTTGGGAGTATCCTTACATACTGGTTAACATGCTTAATCTATTTTTGAATTAGCTGTTTTCATCTGCCCAAGCTCAGAGCTCACTTTCCCTATCTTCATTTTACAGCTTTTGTCTTGGCTGTCTATGACAGCCAGTCTCCAAAGATGGCCCCAGTGGGCCACATCTCCCAGTATTTGTGGACTTGTGGCTGGTCCTCTGCCTCATTTTTCCCAATAAGATAGGCTCGTAGTGACACTGTGCCAGTTCTGGGTCTGTGCCTTCAGAAGACCTGGAAGCTTCTGTTTTTGTGCTCATGAGATTCAAATTTAAGGAGCCTAATTTAATAGACCAAGCTAGACCCATAGTCAGACCATATGGAGAGAGAAAAAGAGATGGATGTTTCAGCCTTCCAGTCAACCCTGTCAACACTTGAGACAAGTGAGTGGAGACAGACATCTTGGATAATCCACTTCAATCCACCATATTTTACTACATAAGAGACTGTGAGTGAGAGCATCAGAAGAATCATCCAACTGAGCCCAGCCAACCCACAGAATTATAAGGAATAATAAAATGGTTGTTTTAAGTTCCTATGTTTTGGGATGGTTTGTTTGGCAGTAATAGATAACTGAGACACTAATTCTCTTCACCAGTCTCCTCGTGTCAGCTTCCTAGCAGCCCCATCACTTTCATTACCTAGTCTGGAGCCAAGTAAACGTAGGTAGTCAACATATTGTAGACACAAATTTCAAGCGGATGGAATTCCAAAATATATCTTTGCTTGCACAGTTTGAAGTTCTCTGGGGAAGCTCCTTTCTAACATTTTGAGGCCCAGCCCTGGGCTGCCATTCAAGCATTTGCCAGTTATCTTATAATTTTGGCAGTTGTACTTTGCCTGACATTTCTGTGGACCTCATTTAAAGTACCTCAATATGGATATAGTAGTTGTAGTCTAAAATACAGAATGTCACTTAAAATTAATGTGTTTTGATTGCTATGAATGCCTTGTCTGATACTGAGATAATTTAAAAAATGACATGATGAGACCATTCCTCCAGAATTTCAGGCTGTTCTGTAAGTATTTTGTTTCTAGCAATGTGTTGCAGGTTTTTGAAAGTAATAATCTACAATGCATGCCAGAAGAAAATGCCAATTTGAAGTATTAAAAGGAAAGTGTAAAACATTGCCACATTTATTAGCATTTTGAGGTGCCAAAATCTATGTAAAATTTCAAATGCTATCCATTTCCTCATTGTGGTAACATTACACGTCAGAATTCATAGGCTCTTGCCTGCAGAAACGCTTCCAAGGAATTTCTATTCGGTCCTCAGTGAGGGTTTCTTGTCAGCTCTAGCCAGAGCCCCACTTCCTTTACCATTTTCTTCTCCCATGCAATTGATGGGTACTGCTGTGACCTCCTGGAACATATGTTTTCCCATCAGCTGAGGCACCAGAACCTTCTACATGCCAAACTTCTGAGTGTTCTGATTCGTTTCACACTCTGTTAGGTAGACACATAGCTGTGTTTCATGGGCACTATGTTTTCTTGAAACAAATCTTTTAAATTTACTTATTCTGCCCCTGTTTACCACAGGATTCCTATAAACCCACTGGGCTCAGAGGGGACTCATTTTCATGGAAACTGAGTGATGGACACCATTCTGTACTCAGGTCTACTCCTTACTCCTGACCACCATAACTTATCATGGCTTTAGAAGGTCACACTTATCAAGCTTGTATGACTTACCACAGCTTTATAAGGTCATACTTTTCAAGCTTCCTCTTCTGGTAATTTTTTAGCAGGTTTTCTCAGAAATGTCTAGCCAGTCTGAATCATAATCCTGCACTTGAACCCAACTCAGTAATTTGAACCCAACTCAGGTTCAAAGAGGGTTTCCCACCATGAAACATAGTAAATAATTGCATGACACACTGAAGACCTGAGATGTAGGCATAAACAGTTCACTGACATTTCCCTAGTGAGGATTGGAAAGAACATGGAAGGGGGAGACTAGAGGCTAGATATATTCCTAACTCACTCACTCACTTGTCGGTTAACTTAAGCAGGTTAGTGACACTCTCCTGGTCTCAGTTTTTTGATGATCCCAGTAATTTTAGCCCATGATTCTGCCTGACAATCAGCCATGGTTTTCTTCCTACATGCTGAGAATGCACCAATCCTAAAGAGAGATGTGGACTTGGATGAAACCATGGCAGGCTCCCTTCTCACTAAGCACACCCCATGGTGTGATGATGCAGGGGGAACAGGTGGAAGAGCCTAGGCCTCTAAAGGTAGGCATGAAAACAGCAAAGCAATAAAATGCAAGTGAAAGACAGAAACACTGGCTTTTTATTGTAAAACAGGGTGCAGAAAAAAAGATGACAAAGAGACATTGCATTAAAACACATCAAGGATAACTTTTCCTAAACTTCCTAGTGGGCTAAGATAGAGTATTCTCTTTAGGATTTAGACGGACAAAAACTATTCCCTGGGATGGCATGGACTGAAAATGTCCTCTCAAGACTTCTATCAAGACTAAAAAGAAGCCTAAATCTGTCTCCCTAAGGCCAGAAAGGCTCTACATAATAAAAATAAAAGCTAAAATATGGAGCCCTTACCACATGCCAGACACTGAGCTAAACATTTTACTTACATTAATACATTTAATCATGTACCAGCCCCATGACGTAATATTACTATTTTCATTCCCATTTTAAAGATGGGAAAATGGACACACAAAGAGCTTAAGCAACTTGCCCAGGATCCACAGCTAGTAAGCTGCAGAAGCAGGATTTGAATTTAGGCAATTTGGGCAAGAGCACTTAAATCATGTGGCACTAGGGTTTCTCACCCTCTGCACTGATGACATTTTGGGCTGGATAACTGTTGTGGAGGGTTACCAGATGTTGTGTGGCATCTTTTGCCTCTATGCACTGGATGCTAGTAGCATCCCCCCAGTTGAAACAATCAAAAATGTTTCGAAACATTGGCCAAATCGCCCCTGTTGAGAACAATTGTTTGGCACCAAAAATCTCTACAGTCTGACAATGGCCTCTGTCACAGCTCTGACCAGCAGTTACTATTCCCAGCTTCCTTGGTGTTATAAAGGAGGTTGTGAGTAGGCGTTAATGAGTTAATATAGATGTAATGCTTAGGGAAGCCTTGGGTTCATAACAAGCACTAATGTAAGCATTAGCTTTTATTATTGTTGTCGTCCTGACAGGAAAGGCAGCATGGTGAGGTGGAAGAGAAGCTCTGTAGTGGACAACGGAAGGTTTAGGGAGCGATTCTTTCATCTCCTGGATAATCAAAACCAGGGCTCCAGTGTGAAAGATCCAGCCATCAGAGACCAATTCCAGAAGCCATGGCCAGCAGTAGAAGCTTTGTAAACACAGTTAAAACAGCAGCTTTGTCCAGGCAGAAAATTAAATCATCAAGAAAAATTAATTGCTTTCAGTGAGTTTTTATTAAAAAGTCCTTTTGAGAATATGATCTCTGTCCCATTCTTGCAATTCATCCTTTCTATTGGAGCCTTAGTTGTCTCCTGCCTTGAGGTAATCCACTACTGACTTATCAAAGGACACATCTCATGTCAAACAGGCAATGGCTGGAGGAAGAGGAAGAATAGGCCTGCACAGGAACAAGAAAAGGAGACCAGGCTGATGTGTAAAGGGATAAAACAGTCAAGGGAATCATCATATTTTGTTGCCCAATTGCTGGCAGAAGATGAATCAACAAGTAGGCAGCCATCTTTAACTGGTGATTGAGTGGTGGAGGCTGATGGATAAGTCAGGGAGGCTGGAGCGCTTACACACCTGTGTGAGGTGAGCACTGGGACTCATTCCAGAAACAACCACGAAGGGCTTTCTGGAGACGCTGAGACACTCAGGCACCCTTGAGACAAATTATGAACTGCTAGGCAAAATCCACCATGAGCCTTCACCACTAAAACTAAGATTGACAGATGATCAGGTTTTGATGGCATCAGCTGATTTAAAACAAGAAACATAAAAAATTCAGGGAACATGAGAACACAGTGCATGTAGAAAGGTTTCGTCATTTTTATTAAAAGCATCACATCAGCTTTGTAATGCTTACAGACTTGGAAAAGCCACGGTGGAGTTTCATAGGTGAGGGTTGTGAAGAAATCTACTCACAGCAGTCAAATGACCACTTTTCCATATGCCCATTTAAACTCCCTGTGTGTCCATTTCTTTATCTGAAGTCACAACCGTGTTGTTCATGGTTTCACCTACTTCACATTAAGCATTTAATTTACTCCTCATCACACCTTGAGAAGTGGGTATTATTATCCTTAATTAACAGGTGAAGTGGCAGTTTAGAGAAGTTAAGTCATTTGCCTAAAGTCGCATAAGCAGTCCTAGATACACCAGGAACTCTATTTCAATTCCTGTACTCTTTCTAGTATCCTGATCCTGAAAAGCAGACACCAGCTCTCTGAGGCCTCTTTTAGCTCCAAAATTCCATGACTTTTATGGGCTCTGTATTTTTAAAAGCGTGTCTGGTTCTTAAATGTTTTCTTCTTGGAAAGGTTTTATCAGAGGCAGAGAAGCCACCAAGAGGGCCCTTTCCCCACCACCTCTTGTCCCTCTCTGTCCCCATCAGTTTAGAAGACCTGGAGATGAGCCCCAAATGCCTATTCCAGATAAATGTTTTGATCCAGAAGCTTTCTCAGCAAAGAACCACAGACGGCAAGCTAACTTTGGGAAAAGATAATTCAGACTAACGCTGAAAGGACCAGAGCTGACTAGGAACAGTCCAGATCTAGTGGCCTTTTATGAGTGAGAATAGAGCTCTATGGGTTTGCAGTTTAAATGAGATGATACACCTGGGAAGAGGCCACCCAAATATCGTCCATATCCAGTCAGTCCATCACATGGAAGGCAGATGAGCTCTGATAAAAACAGACCATATCACTTCTTGGCTGAAATATCTCCATGGTATTTCAGCAACTTTTAGGATAATCCAAAATTCCAAGCACAGCCTCCAGGCTCCTCCAGAACTTTATCCCTCTTACCGTTCCCAGCCCTAACTCTAAACCCATGCTTATATTCACTTCATACTGGAATTCCTGCTTTTTTCAAACAAGTTGTTGGCTGCTTGTTTTTGACCCTTTCATAATGTGAAATGCCCCCAGCCACAAGATCCAGACTAAAGTCACCACCTCTATAAGGACCTCCATTCTTTAATCCTACCTCTAGGAAGATGAGCTACTTTGGGTTATTATTCCATTTCTCTGTCTCCACCATAAGTCTATATCTTCTAAGTCCATAACTTGTTTGTTTTCTTGTCATGGTGCCAAACTCAAAGTAGGTGTTCAATGAGTGTTCATGTGAATGCAAAAGTGTTAGAAAGAGTTAGTCAAAATGATGTAATAAGAAGGAATTAGGGCATGCATTTGATTGCACTTTGTCTTCTTTGCTTCATCCCCTCCAACTCCTTGGCTCTATTTTGGTACTGGTTGATTTGTGTTAAAATGAATTAATATTGGTTGATTTGTGGTAGAATTTATTATTTTCTTTATGTTTCATATGGGTCAGGGACTGGTATGTCTATCATTCATATAGACACTGCAAATCTCTCTGCACATAGGAAAGCACCCATCTCATGCACTTACAAGTAGATGTTCATCAACAAAGTCCTGCCTTCTGCAGTCTAACAACCTCTCCTGTACTTTATCCTCTTAACCTATGATGAGCATTCAGGGATGGTTTCCTAACTTAGGCAGCTCACCTGTTCTGCGTCCAGTCACTTGAGGTTCAACTGCTAAATGGTTCCCAAAGATATCATGAGTCAATGAGGATAAGACATAGATGGGAGAATGCTAAAACAAGCAATGGGGAAAGGATTCCTTATTTAATAAATGGTGCTGGGAAAACTGGCCAGCCATATGTAGAAAGCTGAAACTGGATCCCTTCCTTACACCTTATACAAAAATTAATTCAAGATGGATTAAAGACTTACATGTCAGACCTAAAACCATAAAAACCCTAGAAGAAAACCTAGGCATTACCATTCAGGACATAGGCATGGGCAAGGACTTCATGTCTAAAACACCAAAAGCAATGGCAACAAAAGCCAAAACTGACAAATGGGATCTAATTAAACTAAAGAGCTTCTGCACAGCAAAAGAAACTACCATCAGAGTGAACAGGCAATCCACAAAATGGGAGAAAATTTTCACAACCTACTCATCTGACAAAGGGCTAATATCCAGAATCTACAATGAACTCCAACAAATTTACAAGAAAAAAACAAACAACCCATCAAAAAGTGGGCAAAGGACATGAACAGACACTTCTCAAAAGAAGACATTTATGCAGCCAAAAAACACATGAAAAAATGCTCACCATCACTGGCCATTAGAGAAATGCAAATCAAAACCACAATGAGATACCATCTCACATCAGTTAGAATGGCAATCATTAAAAAGTCAGGAAACAACAGGTGCTGGAGAGGATGTGGGGAAATAGGAACACTTTTACACTGTTGGTGGGACTGTAAACTTGTTCAACCATTGTGGAAGTCAGTGTGGTGATTCCTCAGGGATCTAGAACTAGAAATACCATTTGACCCAGCCATCCCATTACTGGGTATATACCTAAAGGACGATAAATCATGCTGCTATAAAGACACATGCACACATATGTTCATTGCGGCACTATTCACAATAGCAAAGACTTGGAACCAACCCAAATGTCCAACAATGATAGACTGGATTAAGAAAATGTGGCACATATACACCATGGAATACTATGCAGCCATAAAAAATGATGAGTTCATGTCCTTTGTAGGGACACGGATGAAATTGGAAATCATCATTCTCAGTAAACTGTCGCAAGGACAAAAAAACCAAACACCGCATGTTCTCACTCATAGGTGGGAATTGAACAATGAGAACACATGGACACAGGAAGGGGAACATCACACTCTAGGGACTGTTGTGGGGTGGGGGGAGGGGGGAGGGATAGCATTAGGAGATATGCCTAACGCTAAATGACGAGTTGATGGGTGCAGCACACCAGCATGACACATGTATACATATGTAACTAACCTGCACATTGTGCACATGTACCCTAAAACTTAAAGTATAATAATAATAAAATGAAATAAAATAAAATAAGAAATTTTTTTTAAAAAAAAAGAAAACTCCTCTTCCACCCTGGTCATGCCCCAGGACTTTTTGTTCCCTTTCAGGCTATACTTTTCAATACTGTAGCAGCTTTCTGGAATTAATCCCCTGACTTTTTTACTGCCTGTGCCCAATATAGGACTAGGCAATGAACATTCGCAGCCAGACCAGCTGAGGAAGAACACAGATGTTGACATTTATAGATAAAATAGGAAGCAGGCTGGTGGAGGGAGATGAGGTGGGCCCAATGTGCACAGATAGACACAACTTAGCAGGGACCCTCACATTACATACAACCTACATGCAGAGCTGGGCCCATTACTAGGCAAACATGAGATCAATTATTTGTAGAGAGCACAATTTGCTGCTTCTGCTTAAAGAAGAGTATATATGGATTCTATAGGCCTACTCGTTTGAGTCAAGGCTCAGCTTTCTCACTATGAAATCTTGAGTGAATCATTTAATTTTCCAGGTCTTAGTTTCCTCATCTATAAGACGGGTACACACCTCATGGGATTGCCATAAAGACTAAATGTGATAATACAAGAAAAGTGCTTAGCACAAAATTTAGCAAGGAGTAGTGGTCACACCATTTTAGCCATCTCACCATCGTTATCATCAACATTACTATGACTGGCTTAAAACTCAAATTAGGTCAAGTAACTTGCAAAGAGAACATTTGCAACTAGGAAAATACCCAGAATCTTTTCTTTCAGTTACTAAGAGTATAAGATTTCTCTTGAAATATGTTGAGAATTAAAAATATATTCAGACTATTTCACATTTTGAGGGCACTATTCACAAAACTGTGGCTACTGTGAAGAACAACTAGTGTCCTAAATCTGCTTGTTATTGTCATGTAAGAAGGCAGCTGATATTTACAGACTTCTCCCTTTTGAGTCATCTCAGCTGGTCTGGCTGTGAATGAATATTGCCCAATGCTGTCTTGGGGGGTAGCCAATTGATGTAATATGGACTAGAGGCTCTAGGACCTCTCCTCAGGCAAAGACCAAGACATCTTACTTCTTTTGCACCCCCCGTGATGCAGAGCACAGAATGGATACCAAAGACAAATGAAGAATCCTGAGAACTCTGCTGCTTGCTCAGGCTGCTCAGAGAAAAAGCATGTAGCTTTGTTGTTATGATAACCTAAGTTTGAGTCCTTCTCCACCAAGTATTAATAGATGTAAAACCTCAGATGTTTAGCTTCTCTGCAGCTGGGTGACATGACTTACCTTGTAAAACTGTGGCACTGAATGATTTGACATTCTTAGCACAGTGCCTGACATATATGAGATGCTTAGCAAATTGTAGGATTTTTTTTTTACCCCTTTCTCCCTTTTGCATAAGAAAAGAAGACAGAATGAGAGATGGAGAAAATTATCCCTCTGGGATGCAATTCAAAAAATGACCATTTAGATAGGGAGAGGAGCCAAAATAGTCTAGAGGGTTATTTTAGAACAGGATATGGGCTCTCAATTCAAGAAAAATGAACTTTGTAAAGCCACGTAGCCTATCTTGAGAAACATTTTTTTTGGGAAACTTTCTTTTTCTGGCAAACATTTAAAAACTGTTGCTTTTACATTAAAAGCCAAGATTAAACTATTTTCAGAGTACAGCGTTGGCTCATTGAGTGATAGTGGGGTCTATGCTTAGTCTATGGGCTCCATAAATATTAATGAAGGGCCCAGATAACAGATAATAATGGTGGTGGTGCTGGACTCGTTCTCATGCCTTAAGTTTTCACCCAGAGAGGTTGGCTATGATTTCATGTTTAAATGACTGAACTTCACTGGAAAATATATCAGGCAGTGTGATGTATGTCTTCCTACTGCTAACAATGAGATCTATGCAAACTCACAGTCATACACATATACACACAAACTGAAATCAGTAAAAACCGAATTTACACAAGTGTTTAGTTTGTGTTGAAGATTCAGTTTTGCCATAGGGACTACATGTTTTGCCTTAATTTGATTATTTTGCTGATATGTCTAGATATGTTGGTGTCTCAGAGAAGCAGCTATTATCCCCAGTTTTTAACCAAAGTTTCTCATATTTTCCAGCCACAGTAACTCTTGCTTCACCTCTCCCCACACTCATACATGACACTCTCAGTTTGCCTGTCCTATTTATTCACAAGACTGTGTACATGTTCTATTAGCAATGGGCTAAGAACTTTCAAATCTATATATGCATGTGTCTTCCTGGCACACACTTTCACATGTACATAGGACTGGATATATTCACTGCCTGCTGCTGGGCAAGGGGTGGGGTCTCATTTCAGGCTGAATGGGGATGAACCACCTCATATCTTTGACTTGCATTTACATTACATGGTCCATAGGAATCATGTAGCTGTTTTGTAATATAAACTCCAAAGCAAATCCAGCATGTATGCCTGCCTTTAAACTACCCAAAAGTCACTGTGCCCACACAAAATAGTTCAAAACCACAACATTGTAACTGAAAATCACAAATAAACTTAAAGAAATGGCCAGGCATGGTGGCTTACACTTGTAATCCCAGCACTTTGGGAGGCTGAGGTGGGCAGATCACCTGAGGCCAGGAGTTCAAGACCAGCCTGGCCAACATGGCAAAACCCTGTCCCTACTACAACTACAAAAATTAGATGGGAGTGGTGGTGCACACCTGTAATCCCAGCTACTCAGGAGGCTGAGGCAGGAGAATCACTTGAACCCAGGAGGTAGAGGTTGCAGTGAGCCGAGATCGCACCACTGCCCTCCAGCCCGGGTGACAGAGCAAGACTCTGTCTCATAAAAAGAAAAATAATAATCAACAATTCTACGTTTTAACAGCAAATAATAATGAAAATCCAGGAATCATAAAAGAAAATTAACTTACAAAATAATCATCTGAATATTGCATGACTTTTCCTTCAAGAAGAATCTTACATAGTAATTATTTTTCTGTACCATGGAAAGGCAGGAAATAAACGTATAAGCATCATTATCTTATATATTTAAAAACCCTCTCCCGTGGATGCATTCATGATGAATATCATTGATATCTTTTTCTAAAAGACAACAAAGGAACACCACACATCAAAATTTCAGATGCGCATTATCTTCAAATCAACAAGTCTACTTATAGAAATTTATCCTAAAGATGTCATAAAAATGTACACAGGTGTATTCCCAAGTATGTAAGTTGCAGAGTACTTTTTAATAATGAAGAGAACAACCACCCTATAATAAATACTAAGAAACCATTTGAGAGAATAATGTAGAACACAGTTATGGGCGTGGGAATTTGGATGTTTCCAAATGAAAAAGGAGGGTTTTTCAAAGAATATATGTATGTTTATGCCTATGTGTGTTTATGTGCATACATGCATAGCAAAAATATGTAGAAAGATATTTAGCAAAGTATTAAATGGGTTATCACTAGTTGGTAAGATTAAAAGTTATTTTCATTTATATCTTTATACCTCTTGGCACTGTATAAAATTATTTAAATTTGGGGGGAAACACACAACAATAGTGGGTACACACATATTAATGCCAAACTGGAATATATTAAAAGTCAACCCTCCCCAATACACATGCACAGGTCACTGGGGAATGATGGTCTCTCTAATGTCAGTAAGAGGATCTGAGTCGTCAGGAGAGTAGGGGTGAAAGTGACAAGTGGTGTGTCCCTCAAGGCAGATGAAATCCAGGAGAGTGTGCCCATGTACCACATGCCCACTATATCCAGAATTGGATTTACTCATCAACCAAGTGAAACATTCAATGCAGCTCATTTAGCATTTCATTGCAAAAATATGAAACAGGCACAGAAACTAAATCTAATGCTTTATTCTTTCTCTCTTACTTTGATCCCTCCTTTCCTTCCTTCTTTCTCTCTTTCCTTGTCTCCCTCTCTCTCTCTTTCTTCCTTTCTTCAGATTTCAAATTCCTTATAACCTGTCACATGGCCAAACCACCCCTGGAGAAAGTGGCAAGCTGACATATTTAAATTTAAAAGTTGCCTTATTTCCTCTGCATTCTGGTCCTGGAAATGGAGTAAGTTTGCTTTGCACACTCTTGGCTACAGGGGTGATCAGCATTCTGTCTGTGCTTCCCAACATTTCTGCAAGCATCTCCCATCTGAGGTGCTGCATTATTTCCAACCTGCCTTAGACTCAGACACTCCACCAGACATGATGGGCCAGTTAAGCTTCGTAACAAGCAGAGCTAGGACATGTAGATTTTATTTAAAAGGACAAATGACTATCCATTCAAGATGAAATGTTGTCATCCTGGTCAGGCCTGGATCCAATCTGTGTTGGAGAACATGAAAGAACTTCTGGCTACAACAACGAATCATCATACGCTAATATGACCTAGTCAGGTACACTGCTATTTCTTGCCATTTTCTTTTTTATCCTGTGAAGGTTGTCATCATTTCACACACATTTTGCAATGATAAGGGTAGTTCCATTACTGCCTATCTTGTAGGAATGGGGAAGCAAAAGCACTTTATAACGTGTTTCAACAATTTTGAATTTACTTCCTCAAATGTCTTCTAACTCTATCCTCTCTCTATATTTTTTCTTTATGTATAAATATGATGTCTTTCTCTGTGACACACAAACATACAAAGTCTGGACAAATAGCCAGGGGGTTGGGAGTTCTATTCCATTTGAATTTTGAAAATGGAATTAGTAAACTCAAAATATGACACTTTCAAAGCAATTTAGAGACAAGGCCTCACTAGACTAATGGGATGTAGGTAAAGCAACAACTAACCTGAAATGTTAGAAACCCCCAAGTCTCTGGAATTGCTGCCACTCACGGATCCCAAAAAGTCCAGCCCACACACCTTCAACCATGAGACAAGATGGCCAGTGCAAGAAGAGACCATTGCTTGTGGTGCCGTTAGGTTGTTTATGCTGTTGTTTATATGTTTTAAACAGCATAGCTATTAATGAGATTATGTTATGAAATACTCATTTCCTTCTATGTTATTACCATGACACTCAGTGGCAAAGGGGAAACACCCAAATACACAGTAACTACATATGCAGTTGGATTCTACAGACTTTCTCCCCTCCTTTCAGAAGGAAATTTCTATTACTTTCACTTCTCAGGTATGTCACAAAGAGTTTGAGAAATAAAAAAGAGAAAATAACTCTCGAAAGAACAAATAGCACATACCACGAATTAATAGAGCAATAGCAATTGGCAACAACATCCACGGATATTAACCCGCAGTGCTGAGCCACACAGAAACGAGTGAGATTAGTTCCATTTCAGTTACAATAGCAACAGGAACCAGGCCCACATGTTTGTATCTTAGCGGAAGCAAAGAACAGATTATAAAGCAAGTCTAGATTCAATGATCAGACAGGATGCAGCCCTGCTTCCTAAAATCAAAATGAAATAATTGCCAGTGGAAGCTTACACTGGGTTCTAAGAGTTAGGAGGCAAATATGTTTGCAACAAGAACCATGGGGAAGCAAAATGAAAATACATTGCTCCAGGTTCTAGGCATTCTCTGTGCTTGGGCCCTGGCTGGCTTATACACAATTTTCAGAAACATGGATGGTTCAAAAGCAAGACAAAACAAAATAGAACACATCAACAGGCAATTTTTGCATGGCCCCGAGTAAAACAATTCAGATCTCCCAAGCTGGTGTCTATGGTTTAATAAAGGATTTAAAATATGCCTTGCAATATTTCTAATTCTTTCTACAATTGAGTCAAAACACAAAGAACCGAAGTTGTAAAAGAATGTTCCGAATGAGTACTATACTGGAAAACAGAAATCAAAAGTGGGAACTTTTAAAAATTGAATGCTTGTTTAGCTTTTATACCACCCTAAAACAAGCAACCCCGGTCTGTTCACTTGGATTTGATTTGAGAATTTGAGATCTGCCTTTTCCTACCTCTGCTAAGTTAATCCCACTCCTCCTTCCACTCCCACTCATGGGTCCTTATGACTTCCTCCCTCTTTTACACCCAAATGCAGAAGTGAAGTGTGAAAAGCTGTTTAAGTACTCTTACTGAGAAAGGAAACTATCTGGCCATTTTTTATATTCCATGATATTAAAGTAATTCATCTGCGTTTGCACTAATGACAGTAAATCTCTCTTGCTGACAAGCTGTGGTCAATTATCCTTTCTACAGCCTTTAAAAAACGAAGCAGTAGGAAGTGCGTCAGTGTTGGAAACTTGTGGCTTGCTTATTCAAACGAAACAGCCAACCAGCTTAAGCAGCTCCCTCAAAAATGCATCACCTTGCTGCTAGACCCCAAACAACTCTCCCAAGGGCCTGAAAATACTGGGAACTTCCGCTGGAATTTACATGTATGAAGGAAATTGTTTAAATAAAGCGGTATGCTATTTATCCCTATAATGAGTAGTTTAACAGTGACAATTAGAAAGGAAATTCTACAAGCCAGGACTCCAGTTACTTATTACTGCCACTGAAAGTCAATTAAAGTATCTAACTAATTACAGGGATTGGGATCATCTGTCATCTGGCAAATCATATTAGAGGGAAGAGGGCCTTGGTTTGTTTTTGAAAGTGTGTGATCTAGTCTCCATCATGCTGGTTAATTTTTGGACAAGGGAGTGAATGAGGGGTCTTGCCCCACACATCTGCAGATCTGTTCACCTGGGAAGCTCCAGAAATGTTAGCTGTATTTCCATCCAGCCTCAGCTGCTATACAAAGAGCAAGAGTTGGCCAGGAGATGGATGGAGAGAGATCCACTCTGCCAGACCAATCATTCACCAAGAACATCGTTCTTCAACTCAAGAGCCTGTAGTGATTCCTTGTAGCCTCCTATAGCAAGTTCTTACTCCTTTGCCCACTCCCAAGCCTGCTCTCCTACCACTCCCCAGCACTTCTGTCAATCATCTGGGTCAGCTAACTGTTTCACAAATGTTATCATCATGACTTAAACCCCATCTGTGTTTTTTCTCAGCCTGTTAGTTAAGATGCATTCTACCCCTCTCTTCTGCCTATCCAAACTCTTCTCACCCTTAAAGACTCAGCTCTGGTCCTGATTCCTGCTTCATGCAGAATCCAATACAGAAGATCTTTCCTGTACACCGCCTCTGGGGTTTGGAGTTTATCACTCAACGGTTCTCAGATTGTGAACGGGCTACATCTTAAGTCTTTGCTTCCTGCCCAGCATGTGGGATACATTTACAACCCCATAGTGTTAACCCCCTGATTCTTGGTTTCTGTTATTACTGCATTTAGTCTCATGTTTAGTAAAGTATCTTAATCAGACCTAGCTAGCATTCTTTTGTTAAATTAAATTTAGCCTAAAGCACCTCCTTACGTATTTGAAGTCCAACGTGAAGGTTTCTCCATATATAGTAACCTAACTGGATGTGTAAACAGACTGTAATTTACTTTTGCACCAATCACTGAGTTTTGGCCATTCAAAGGCAGCCAACTGTTCAAACTGTGTTCACATAAGACAAATGCCAAGCTGTAATCAAAATCTGGCTGCTTCTGTACCTCACTTTCCTTTATCTGTTCATAAATCCTCTCCAACCACATAGCAGTGTGGAGACTATCTGAACCTATTCTGGTTCAGGGGGCCTGCCTAATTTGCAAATCATTCTTTGCTCAGTCGAACTCTATTAAATTTAATTTGTCTTAAGTTTTGCTTTGAACACCTTCATTTGTTCACTCCTTCGCTCATTCAGCACATGTTTAGAATGGCTTCTTAGAGCAAGACACTTCAACAACGACTTCTAAGTCTGCGTCCCGGGCATCCTCTCCTACCACATGGCCTCAGTGGGAAGCTGCATGTGCTCATACCACCAAGAACAAATCAAGGAGTCTCTTAATGCTCACTGATCCTTCTTTGGCCAACACTTACAAGGGAAATGGCTATAAAAGCACTTACAAATATTAAAAAATTGAGCTCTCACCCCTCAGCTCCACACAGCTCTCCCCAGAGCAGTCCCAGAGCAAACCAGGAGACAAAGAGGGGAAAATATTTTCAAATGATCTTCTGAATGACTTCAGAGCTTACATAAGGTTCAAGTTTAGTTCAAGGGATGGGCAAAAGTTGGGTCAGCCAGCTATGCTAGGGTCAGCCAGACACTGGGGTCAGCTGGCCATGTTTGGGTTGAAGCAAGAACATTTCTGTACTTCACATCCCAAGACAGATATTGGAATTTTAACTTTCCTTCTTGCAGTTTCTTTATGTTTTAATAGCTCATTTCACCGTGGAGTGATACTTCCCAGAGGATCTATTTTCTCACTCTTCCCACTCCTGGCATGTCCTTTGGCATCTCATGTTCTGCACCTGTGGTGTTTAGACTTTGTATCTCCACTAGCATTTGTCTCCAATACATTGTTTGTGGAAAAATGAACATACTGCATGTGTCCAAGGAAACTGAGTAGGAAGAAACAAGAAACCTGACCAATGTGAAAATGCACTAAGTTTTTTCATTAAAGCTTCTTACTATTTTCTGCAGGAAATATTGCCTAAAACAAAGCATTGAAAATGGAATATTCTCAGGCATCAAACATAAAGGCAGGATTGATAGGTTCAACAACAGATTATATCACAAAGGACTGCTTAAAACTCTTCAATGCTCCACCTCTCTGACAGTACTCAGCACATTGCATCGAAACTATTGTATTTTCCTTGCAACCCCCACACTAAAATAATTAAGAGTATACAGCTGTATGTGTTCCTGGTACCTAGCATGGTGCCTGGCACCCAGTAGGCCCTAGTAAATATTTGTATTTGGTTACATAAGTACCATGTTCTAAGTACAGAGGTTTCAAAATGCCCAGATACATAGTAGCCATCTTCAAGAAATTCAAACCCTAGTGCTGTGATTCCCAAGCCTGAGTGATCTTCAGAACTGCTCACAAAGCTGTAAAAGTACAGATTTCCAAGACTCATCTCCAGAGATGCTAATTCAATAGGTCTACATAAGGGCTCAGAATTCTACATTTTTAATAAGCTTTCCAGATATCTCTAATTATCAGCTAAATTGGGAATCATTGGTCTAGAGGGTAATAATAAAGCCTTGTTTTTACATCTCTTTTCCTACATATAAAGTATTTTCATATCCATTATCTCACTTGATTGTTACTCTTTGAGGGGGGTAACATACCCTGCAGGTTACAAATGTGGAAGTGAAGCTGACAGAATTTATAAAGTTGGTGAATTCAGAACCTGAATTTGTACACAGGATTTCCATCCAAAAGCTCGACAGTGTTTCTGTCTCACCAATCCTTCCTGAGAGTGATGACCGAGGTTAGCGCTTTTAAATAAAGAGTAAAAAACCACAGGTCATATTACATGAACAGCTAGTATGTTTGAGTCACTCTCTTAGGTTCTTCGGGAGAGATGAAGTAAAAGGAAAATATTGCCTTCTCCCCCAACCCATCCCTGAGAATGACACCGTAGAGAAGAACAATTATAGGGACAGAGCCTCTCAGTGACAGCAAACAATGAAGGTTATTTCCTTATAGGCACATTTGACATGGAAAATACTAACAAAGTCAATCCAAACAGGTGCAATGGGCTTGGTTCATGTGTCACATGGTCCTTTGGTAGAGACTACATGGTGAAGCAGACAGCAAACCAAATGCAATTCTTCAACTGAACATGGTTCATTAATTCAGTGCTCTCGCTTTTCTCCGAGTTGTTACCTCCTAGCCCACTTTGTTTTACTCTACCATCTGCAGTGTGGCTGAGATAACTCATTGAAGGCTTTATCCCACTATTATAATATAATCCAATATGACATTAACAGGGCATTTTATAGCAGACATGAAAATTCCAGCTGCCTTTCTGGATTAGTAACACAGCGAGTTTCATTTTACAATTACAAACTACAAGAGAGCAATGCCAGCAAAAGGCACCTCCATTTTCTATGCCAGTACGCGACCTGCAGCTTTTCCCTGCCACCTCCCTGACAGGAAGAGGCCAGAGGTCCAACAGTGTGGACACAGAGCTATCTCATCATTCAAGGACATGGTCCCTTCAGGCTGGGAGACACACAATGAGGCTCCATGAAGCATACAGAGGACTTGTGCTGACCACAAGAAAATAGGAGACAAGCCACTGAAAAAAGAACCAGAAAGAAATGAAAGTTTTTAGTCTTTGATCTCTTTTAAATTCTGCTTGGAAGTGTTTCTGGGCAGAAGAACATCTCATTAAGATTTTTTTGTTTTCACTCTTCTATGTGGTAGTACTAGGTATTACCAGAGGAAGTTAGGGAGGGAAGATGGAAAAGACAAATGTTCCTAGTCATTTTTCAGAGCATTGACATTCAGGGAAAATGACTGACAGCTTCTGTTTCCTTATACTCACAATTGGACATTAACAACTCTGAAAGGTTAGTGTCTTGATGAAGGTGGCATTCTGTGATAACTCTCCCTTTATGGCCTCCTGGGTTGGGATTTTATGGCCTAATCATACTAAAATCAGATTTCACTGGGCCCACTGAATTATACACACACAAATACAAGTTCAGACCACCTTTTATGTAATCACTCTGGGAAGCTACATGCTTGATGGGAACCTCCTTTTTTTAAAATGAGCATTATGGTCAATGGCATATTCATTCAGCCATGGAATATATATTTACTGACATCTATTATTACAAGGTCAAGGGCAAGTTGCCACTGCTAAGATGAGATGAGGCAGCAAAAGCAGCCAGAGATCATCCTGAGTAGGTGCAATTTGGAACACCCCACAGAGAGGAGCCCAGCTGCAGCCCACACGGTGCTTACTTCCCACTGGATGTAGATGAAGGCAGGGGAATGGGGGGTGGAGGCTATAGTAGCCCATGAAATTTGCATGGGGAAAGTCTCAGATTTGAAGACTGATTCACATTACTTCTAATATAACAGTTTCTCTTTTTCTGTGATCAGTGTTATTCATGGACATTTCTTTAGTAACAAATGTTATATCCAAAGGCATGGAATAAATGACTTTTATATTGGTGTGGTATTGTCTCTGAGCTCCAGCATTTTTAGTGGGGAGAAGTACACTTTGAAATAAACAAAAACAAGGTCTCTTACCAGGATAGGAACCATGAAAGCAGATCTAAGTGACCATGCATATCTAAAAGAATGGTTGTGGTGGGCCGGACTCTCAAGGGGAGCCAATGAGGTTGCCAACTTTACTGCCTCTGGGCCAGCTGCCTTAGCGCCTCCTTTAGGAGCTCTCATTGTCCTTGTAAAGGTCTGCAGTTAGTCATTCATCCTTCAAAAGGAGAGGACATAGAGACCTTATGTAAAATGTCTTGCAAGCTAGGTGATCCACATTTTATGGTTTTTGTAAAACTTGTGGCCATTGTAGTCTTGATTTAATCTTGGTTTTAGGACTTCACCACAAACTGAGCATTGTCTTTACATAACCATCTGCTCTGTAAGCAGAGCGTTTTCAGTCTGCTATGTTAAAGGCCTGAGCATTGTTTTAAAGAACTTTCTGCTGGAAAGTCTCTGCTGAGACATCCCTTGGCCTGGTTTCTGCTGCTAAGCCTCACAGCCTGTGTAAGCACACAGATTAATTATTTAAACAGGGCCCTGGACATATTGAACCCTTCTATATAGCAACTTCAATGTATTATGTGTTCTTTAACATCAGTTTTAACTTACTCAGCTCTTTAAGAAGGGGCAAGATATGCCTGTTGATTACATTATTGGTACTTTGAGTGTCTTCTTAGGATGTTTATGGGGATGTCATTATTGCATGCCTTTAAAGATGACTGTTTAGCAAAATTTCCCATGTCTTTTTGAGATGAAAAAGCAATTAATGCAATCTCTCTAATATTCTTAATATGTCTAATATTATTAATAGCAACAAAGTTTAACTTGTAGAACTGAACAACAAACTGGTCAAAGTATCCCCCAAAAGAAATAAAAATCTGATAGTTTTTGAGAAACAAATTTAATTAAAACATTATTCTGTAATTCTGCTACAAAATGAGTTTGATTTTTAAAACATGTCTGAAAATGACAGTGTCCTCTTAAATATTGTTCTCTAGAGATAATCATTTTTAGGATCATGATCTTAGTGAAATATGTGGTTGATTTCTATTTTTATTGACACTATATTGTAGTGTAGTGTGTGTGTGCGTGTTGATACCTCTACAAAGAACCAATGTATTAGTGACAATTGAATGTAAGAAAATGTTTTATTTCTTTACTGGTGAAAATTTAAAAAGACATCTCTGTAGCAGGGTATTGGTCAAGTAACCTACTAGTTAAATAAGGGTAGAATTCTTTTTTTCAAAATATTGTTACGAAGTTTTATTTGGAGGGAGGGATTAATTTTCGGGATTTTTAGAAATAGTCTGAAATGATGTGAAATGAGGTCTGGTAGATAAAGTAGACCATCAAACTTGATAATAACATTTTGGGGATTTGTAACTATAATGAAGAGACCCATTTTCCTTCTGGCTCTGTGATGATTCTACCAAAGAGAAATTTTGAAAATGTGTGGAGAAAGGGTAGTGCCAGCAGGATACACACCACACGTGTCCTCATGCATGACTGCCTCAGAGGCAGCTATCATTTGAACTTAAAGAGTATGAGATATTTACTTACAAATCATCGTTCAAAACAGAATGGGAGAGGTCATGTTTAAAATATCTGTCAGTCAAAGCTGAGAAACATTATTTTTTTAAAAAATAAAAATGCTTTTTTTGCAACCAATATCAGAGTAAAATTATTCTAAGAGCACATCTTGGGCAGAGAATCTTAAGTGCTTTTCATTTTTTGGATTAAGAAGAATTCCACACATCCAACATTCCTCTGTATGCCTTAGAGATTAATTTCTCACCACTTTAGATAATGTCAGTGAAGTCATTATGAGGTTAATCAAAAATTTTAATGCAAGAGACATATGATATAGGAAAATGTATGTACATGCTACAATTAAGTAAGAAGTGCTTTCTTCAGACATAAGTAATGAGTTGTCCATTAAAAACTAAAAAAAAAACTCCTGGAAACTTGATAAAGTCTTTGTTTTAAAAGAAGTTGACTCTTAGTTGTCTTCATGATTAGTACATTTATCTATTCAGTTAAATCTAAAGAAATTCTGTCTGAATATATCCATTTTTAATTTTACAACTTTATTGTGGGTTTAATGGACCCTAAATAAGCTGCATATATTTAAATGTACAATTTAATAAGTTTTGCCTTATGTAAACATCCATGAAGCCATCACTGCAATCAGAATAGTGAACACATCCATCACCTTCCAAAGTTTCTTAATGCCTCTTCATAATCCTTTCCTCCCCATGAATCCCTCCTTTCCCAGACAACCACTGATTGCCTTTCTATCACTATGAATCCTGCTAATATAGAATTTTATGTAAATAGAGTCATGCAATATACTATACTCTCTTTTGCCTGGCTTCTTTCACTAGGCATAATTTTGAGAATCACCCACATTGTGTGTTATCATCCTTTATTCTTTATTACAGTTAATTCTACTTATTCCTAGTATTCCAGATATTCCTATTTATTCCTTCTTATTTCACCATATAGATGTGCCAGAGTTTGTTTATCCATTTACCTGTTGATGGCTATTTGGGATGTTCCAGTTTTTGATTATTATGAATAAAGCTGCTGGCAACATTTATGTAAAAATCTTTGCATAAACATGCACTTTCTTTCCTCTTGGGTCATAGGTGAGTGTATTTTTAACTTCTTAAGAAATTGCCAAATTGTTTTCCAAAGCAGTTGTGCCATTTTCCATTCCCACTAGTAGTGTGGGAGAGTTCCAATGACTGTATTTATATAACTGACCTAAGTCCCGATCTTCTCATTTAAACAGATATTAAGCATTTTTATTTTTTATCTTGTTGACTAATAGATAAATGACTTGATTGTCCCTAAATTGGATCACTTATGCCTTAACACAAAGATAAGTCTTTTACAGTGACCCCGTGCCATCTCTCCAGATAGCCCACCTTCCCTGTTCTCCCTCCCTCTCTCTTTCAGTCATTACCTTTGCTTGAGGAATTCTCATGAAAAATAACCCTGAAATAAAGGGATAAATGGTGAGAGAGAAGAAGTAAAGTCCGTAGCGACTGGATAGGGTTGCAAAGTCAAGGAGTGTAGTTGGGTAACTTGCTGTTTAGTTGATGTATTCATTAGGATTGGGTTCACCTTTATGTGAGAGACAACCAAAAATAGAAGTTGCTAAAATAGAAACTTATTTGGCTCTCTCATAAGAAAAGTTCAGGGCACTAAATGGCAACTATGGAATCCTTTGAGTTCTAAGCCCTGTTGTTCCTTGGGTATGACTCTTATCATCATGGTCTGTGGTAGCTTGTCTCCAAAGTTGGCCCTGACAATTCCTCTCTGTACTATATGCATAAGCTCCCCCAACTTCTTAATTATGGGGACTGTTTTGACCATTAGAATATAGGGAAAATGATATTATAAGGCTTCCAAGGTCAGGCCTTAAAATAATTAACAGCATTACTTCTTGCCCTTTGGAACTGTCTCACCATGTGAGGAGCCATGTGGAGAAAAGCTGAGGCACTCTGGTTGACAGCCCCGACTGCAAGTCAGCTCCAGCTGTCAGTTATGTGTTTGGCCCACCTTG
Source organism: Pan paniscus (assembly GCF_029289425.2). NCBI lineage: Eukaryota > Metazoa > Chordata > Mammalia > Primates > Hominidae > Pan > Pan paniscus. The sequence continues at coordinate 109,211,473 of NC_073255.2, read as the reverse complement.
GATGTTCCTGTCTAGCCCCAGAAGAATACAGCCCCAAATGACATCACACAGAGAAGAAGAACTACCCAGCTGAGTCCAGTCAACCCACAGAATCATAAGAAATAATAAAATCATTGCTTTGAACCACATGGCAATAAATAACCAAAACACATTCTAAGAACTGTGATTAGCCACGTGGTTACATGTGTGTAATCCCAGCATTCCAGGCAGCAGGATGGGTAGACGACAGGGGGTACACAACCTCTTTTTAAAAGAAATATTCCAGAAATTGCCAAATTGTACTTCTTATGTTTCATTGGTCAGAACTCAGTCATGTAGCCCTACCTAGCTTGCAGAGAAGCTTTTGTATTTTCGTAAAGAATTTTGTATTTATACATATATTTTTTAAGTTCTGGGGTACCTGTGCAGAACGCGCAGTTTTGTTACATAGGTATAGAACTTTTAACTAGACATTGATGAACTCAGCTAAAAATCAGGGTTGTGTTAATTTGAGGGAAAAGGACGGCATTGGTATTTTGTGAGCAATTGAAAGTGTCTGTCTTAGGTTTTTTGTTTTGTTTTTTTTTTTTGTATGTAGTAAGATTAATTGGGGTTAGCACTGCTCAAAGGGGAATACGTATTTCCTCAGAAACTCAGGTGGAAAACAATGTGAAGGAAAAAGTAACATTTTGAACAAGAGACAAATGGAAGGAATAGCCATCAGAGGATTCCAAGTCAGCTTTGTTAGTGCCACCTATTGAGATTAAGGAAGCAAGTGCTAGGTTCAAATATAGAGAAAGAAACTAAGGTCGGGGAAATTCTGCTTTGGGAAATTCAATAGGAAGTCAATGGTGAATAATAAAACGCATTCCTGAGCAGCACCAAGGACCTAGTGTGAATTTGTGGGGCAATCAGTGAAGCTGTTTGGGGAATTACTTTAGTAATGATCAGAAAACAAAAGCAGACAGTGGGAGATACTTGGGTTTGGGGACTGACAAGGTAAGAATGGAAGAAATTCATTTTAAAAAACAATGTTGGCATAAAAAAAGTGTGCGTATATATGCAATTATATATAATTTGTACATATATACATTTATATATACAATTATATATATAATTTGTATATATACATTTATGTATACATATAATTTGTATATATACATTTATATATATAATTTGTATATATACATTTATGTATATATAATAAATATAATATATACATGTATATATATTATATACATTATGTATATAATATATACATAATATATACATAATAAAATATAATAAATATAATAAATGTATATACACAAATTATATATATTTTATATATACAATTATACATACATTTATATACAATTATGTATATATATACCATTTATATATACAATTATGTGTATATATACAATTATGTATATATACACAATTTGTATATATACTCTCTCTATATACAATTTCACATGTGCCCAAATACATTCATTGAAATAATTTACCTATTCAAAAAAATTAAAGACCACAATAATAAGTTTAGTTTATCAACAAAAATAGCTAAAGAAGATAATATCTATAATACCTATATAAAAAAATCATGAAGATCAGATGATATCACAGCTTACCCCATCCTTGTTGTATGAACCCGGAAATGTCAACCTCAGTGAACTGCAGTTTCCACATCTATAAAACAGAGTTACATTTTCCATCTCAAAAGTTTGTTGTGGAGACTAAATAAACCAATATATGTATAGTACCTGGAACCTGGTGGGCACTTAATAAATGTAATCCTCTTCCTTCATTCTTTCTCCACAAAAACACACTCTAAAAAGAAACTGTGAAGTACTATTTACTGTGTATTAGAAAATGGTGTATCACTTAGAATAAGATTTACATTTTAAAAAATACGAGCAAAGAATTCATAGGCTCTTGAAAGTTTGGTGCTAGAACAGTTCTGAGCTTATGTCATCCAACTCACTCCTTTCAAAATGGAGAAGACGAAACTAGAAAGCTTACTTGGTTCACCCAAGATCATTCACCAAGATGGTGTAGAGATGAGCTAGAAACCTTGACCATCCCCCGTCTCAACTGCCAATCATTACTTAATAGAAAAATGTGCTACAAACACTTGTTCAGAGTCAAAATTATGTCATAGATGGAAACAGAACAACTTAAAAAGAGACATACAACGATTTCCTCACAAAATTTTTACCAATTACATCTAGTAGCCGAAATGTATTAGCACACAATCTTCTAGCCGACAAACTTAAATTCTTTATTGGAGGCTATTAAAATACTTGAGAGTAAATGTTGGAAGTAGATTCATAACCTTACGGAGTTTTTTAAATGAACAAAAGAAGAAAATATTTATATACTACGTGAAAATTAAAATTTCAGCCTGGTAGAAGACATCATAAATAAGAAATTTTAAAAATGAAGCAAATTGGGAAAAAATGACACTCTATATGACAGGCAGTGTACTGGTACATAACAAGTTATTATGAATCACCGGGAAAAATATGAACATCCCAGGAGAAAATGGGCAAGGGATTTGTACAAGCATGTCCCAGATAAAGAAATATATATAACCATTAAACAGAAGAAAAGAGTCTAACTAAAATTTAAAGAATCACATCTAAAAACAATAAGAGATATATTTACCTCTCAGATTACCAAAGATAAAAAAGAGTAATAATATCTCACACCTTGGTTAGCATATAGGAAAGGAAGTTTTTAAAAATATATGCCTAGTATTGACATAACTTTCCTGGAGGGCAATTTGGCAATTTCTATAACATTTCTATGAAAAATCTTATAAAATTGTTGACTCAGAAATGCCATTGCCATGAATTTATCTTACAAGAGTACTTGCTCAAATGCCTAAAGATAATTTTTAAAGATGTATATTGCAGACTGAGTTGTAATATAAAAAAACTAGGAAGTCAACAAAATGTCCACTCATTGATGAGGAGAAATAAATAGAGGAACAATGTGTTCATATGGCATGTTCTACTGTTTAAAACAAACAACAAAAACAAGGTTGCTCTAAATGTACTATCTGGAAAAGTGCCAGTGACACATTAAGTTGAAAAGCAAGTTGTAAAGCAATATGTATAGGATGACCCTATTTTGTAAAAGGGGAAAGAAAGTATAGGTGTTTGAATATACATGGAAAAATGTCTTACTCAGAGACCTTAACTGAAAACAACAGAATTGAGCAGAATCTAGCTTAGGCCAAAAGGGATGATTTGGCTCATGTCACTGGGAAACCATGGATGGAGCTGGCCCTAGGGACAGCTGGATCTGGGGGTTCAGGTTATGTCTTCAGAGTTGTCTCTGCACCAACTCTGCTTCTCTCTGTGTTTTGCCCTCATTCTTTTCATTCCAGATAGCCACCTCCCTCATGTAACTAAAAAACTTCAGCCATTCATAAGCTGACTTCAGATCTTTCTAACAAAATGATCTGCAAAAGCAAGACATAGAATTTCCTACTAACTCTAGCAGGAACCTCAGGGAGAATCCTGCCAGTTTGGTCGCCAAACCCTTCCCTGAGGCGGTAAGTGGGGCCAGGGCCAGGGCTCATTCTCACTGGCCAGCAAAGCTCCTGCTTCGATCCTGAGAAGCAGTGGGGGCACAGAGTAGGGAGTGGCGGTTCCCCAAAGGCAGAATGGATTCTAGGAAACAATGTATGTCCACTACTATTGATACTGTAATTTACATAGGCAAATATGGGCCAGGCACAGTGGCTCACGCCTGTAATCCCAGCACTTTGGGAGGTCCAGGTGGGTGGATTGCCTGAGGTCATTTCGAGACGAGCCTGGCTAACACAGTGAAACCCCATCTCTACTAAAAATACAAAAATTAGCTGGTGTGGTGGCACACACCTGTAATCCCAGCTACTCTGAAGGCTGAGGAACGAAAATTGCTTGAACCTGGGAGGCGGAGGTTGCAGTGAGCCGAGATCAGGCCACTGCACTCAGCCTGGACAACAGAGCCAGACTCTGTCTCAAAAATAAATGAATAAATAAATAAATAAGCAAATATGGGGACTGTGGGAAATGGGATTTTTCAAAAAACCAAACTCCTACCAAATCTCTCCTTCTCATACACACACACACACACACACACACACACCCCTTTTCCATTATTTGATCAAAATGCAGCCTGTGTATTTCTGGACAATAAAGTGGTTAATTTCTTCTGGAAAGATACTGGGAAAGGAATTTTATTGAAGAGGTTGATTGGGCTTTTTCTGTGAGCAGAGACCCTGATTCTGTGAGATAAGCGGGGGAATGCCAGCCTTGGCTGAATGCTGCCATGGCTCTGCGTGGGCTTGTTCTGGATCACTCCCCAGCCCCAGGGGCCGGAGGACTCCAGGGCAGGGCCAGCCTCATGGCTCTGCTGTAGCCCTAGGACCTTCTGACAGCTGCTGAACAGGCTATAAATGTCCCCAGAATATATTTTTCTCTCCAGAAAGCAGTTAGTACACTCTCTGCCACATTGGAAGCTGACTGCCTTCTTTTCCTCGTATAGGCATGTCGAAGAGAAACCAGAAATGCAAGACCTAACAGTTAAACTCCTTAATTTGGATTCCACAAATCTAGAATTTGAGATAAATCATATAGGAGCTATAATAAAGTTTCTGTGTTATCTCTAAATAAAAGATTTATTTTGCAAATTATAGGATAAATAAGATTGCAGAGAAATGGGGAAAGCTACTTTTCAAGTACCATGCACTATTTCAGAAGCATCCATCAGCAGGTAATCATCTGATAAACTGATGACTAATTGTAAAGCACTGTTATCTATTCAATCAAGTTTTTTTTTTAAAAAAAAACAACTCTTCCATTGGACACTTTGTAGCCTAGTTCCTAGTTACTATAAATATTCTGAAAAGCATCTAAAAATGGTATAATTCAGAACGCTTTACTAATTCAGTTTACTGGAGAATTTTTATTGTAGGATGGCTAAAATTAGTTTTCAGCTGTTATAGTGCTTAAGAGCATTGGTTTCTGAGGTTCAAATTCAGGTTCTATCATTTAATGGTATCTTGGGTAAGCTGCTCACTCTCTGAGCCTGTTTTCTCATTTTTATAATGGGACAACAAATACTCACCTTAAGGAATTGTTGTCAGGATTCGGTTGGAAGTTTGGCACATAGTAATCCATCAATAAGTATTAATCTTTAATCTTCTTAATCACATATTGTGTTTTGAATGTGTCCAACTCTCCTAAGACCCTAGACATTTTTGAAAAAAAATTTTGGTTTAGTGAGAACAGAATAGGATAAGAACCAAATGGAGCTAGCCCTAACACACATGCTGGCCAAGTGCTTGACAAAACACCACTTTGTTCAGTACAGCAGGTTATGTCAACTCTGAGGAAAAAAACTCAACATTCTGAATCAATCTGTTAACTTCAGTTCATTGATTTTACGGGATCTGTGGATTATTTTCTTTAAAGAAAGCAACCTTACTTACCATGTTGTACCATTCCTATATTTAAAACCCAAAAACTAAAAAACTCTCCACCTCTCCTCCCTAGAGTTAGGTGGCATTTTGATCTATTCAACCTTGGCAGAGTCCACCAGCATAGATGGCTCCCATTTCAACAACATTCTTGTGCATGTGACATGCAGTCAGTGCTTACCCACAAACCACACTAGGGGATGAGCTAGGAAATGAAGAGGCAGACCAAGCAACTTGGTAAAGTAGAATGAGTGTGGAGAAAATAAAACAAGTGACAAACTGGGGAAAAATATTTGGCACACATCTAACAAGCAAAGGCTACAAAATTCTACTATAAGAATGCAAACATTTAAAAGAGACTACAAGTTAATCAGAAATGTCAAACAATCCAACAGAAGAATAAGCCCAGATACTTCTCTGCCAAGTTACAAAAGAAATTCGAAAGGTCAAAAACTTATGAAAAAAAGCTGAGTGTCATCAGTAATCTGGGAAATTCAAATGAAAGCAACAGTGGCTTACCAATTTTGACTATGAGATTTGAAAAAGTTAAACAGACTGATAACATCTAATGCTAAGATTTTTAAATGAGTATTCTCTAACATCAATTTTATTCATTTTCTATTACTGCAGTACCAAACTGACGCAGATTTAGTGGCTTAAAACAACACAAATTTACTATCCTATAGTTTAGCAGATCAGACGTCCCACAGAATCTCACTGGGCTTAGATCAAGGTGTCAGACTGGGCTGTATCCCTTTCTGGAGGCTCTAGAGGGAATCTATTTCCTTGCCTTTTCCACTTCCTTGCCTTTTCCATTTACTTGCCTTTCCCGTTTTCTTGCCTTCCAGAGGACGCCAGCATTCCTGGCCTCCATCATGCATCTTTAAAGCCAGCGATGTTGCAACCCTCTGATCATTCTCCTGTAGTCACCGCCCCCTTTCTGACCACAGCTGAGACAGATTCTTTGCTTTTAATGATTCATGTGATTAGATTGGGCCCAACTAGATACTCCAGGATAATTCCCCCATCTGAAGGTCCTTAACTTTAATCCCATCTGCAAATTCTCTATGGCTATGCAAGGTAACATATTCCCAGGCTCTCAGGATTAGGACATGGATATGTCTGGGAGGAGGCTTTATTCTGCCTATCACACTAACGTTTAGAGGATGGCCTGTTTGTAGGACAGTTTGGCAGTATACGCATTATCACTGACCCAGCAATTTGACACCTGAGTATCCCACAGAAACACTTGCACATGTGCATAAAAATGTACATTCAAAATGTTCATTGCAGCATCATTTGTGAAAGCAAGAGATTAAAACAAATCAAATATTCTTCGAAAAAGAATGGTTAAATAAGTTATTATATGACCATATTATGTTACAAGACCTCCACATTTAAAAAAAATATTTAAGTTTTATTTTAACTTTTAAGTTCGCGGATACAAGTGCAGGGGTACAAGTACATAGGTAAACTTGTGTCATGGGGGTTGGGTTTGTTGTACAGATGATTCTATCACCCAGGTATTAAGCCTAGTACCCATTAGTTATTTTTCCTGATTCTCTCCCTCCTCCCACCCTCCAGCTTCTTAAAGGCTTCAGTACATGACATATTGTTAAGTGAAAAAAAGAAAAGAAAAAAATAAGTTGAAGATAAACTATAATACGAATTTAAATTTATAGATTAAGAATTTAGAAAATGTCTGGAAAGATCTCCACCATTGGAGGGCTCTGAGAATTAGAATGGAATTGAGGATGAGGGATGGAGGGAACATGTGTGCGTGTGTGTGAATATATATACATGAATACAGTTATCTATACATAATACATTTTATATTTTTATATATAATGTATTATAAATATATACTAGGTCATCTGTATATTTATATGTAATATATATTACATATAACATTTTCTACATATTATGTTTATATATTAAATATATTTATATATTATTTGTATATTATACACATTATATATTATCAGTACATTTATATGTTTATATTTATATATCTGTAATATTTGAATTTTTACAGAGGTATATTCACATGTTACTTGTATTTTTAAATATTAAGTTGTTTAAAAAACAAAGTGCACCAGACTGTAAGTCATGGGCACAGCTGTGTGACTTGGGTTACTCACTTTATCCTTCTGGGCTTTAGTTAAATAGTCTATAAAATAAGAAGTTAGACACAGGGATTCTAAATTCCATTTCAACTCCAGATTTTATGAATAGATGCAGCAAAAAATTTAAACTCACTCTAGTAATATTTTGGTGATGTATGAAAAGGAAAATAGTAACTTCTTTATTGATTTTAAAAATCATGTCCTAAATTTTCTGGAATGGTCTTGACATTAAAATATTTTAATTTTTGATTCCGTAATATGTTAGTATTTGCCATATTGTATGACTCAATTTGGATCTCTACAGGCATTCCAATACACTGCTGGTGTTAATGCAAATTGGTACAACCTTTCTGAAAAGCAAATCACAACAGGAGAAAGTTTTTTAAAGCAGTTTAATCATTGACCTAGTAATCCCACATCTAGAACTTTTATTCTAAGAAAAAACACAGAGGCCGGGAGGGGTGGCTCATGCCTGTAATCCCAGCACTTTGGGAGGCCGAGGTGGGTGGATCACGAGGTCAGGAGATCGAGACCATCCTGGCTAACACGGTGAAACCCCGTCTCTACTAAAAATACAAAAAATTAGCCCGGCGTGGTGGTGGGCGCCTGTAGTCCCAGCTATTCGGGAGGCTGAAGCAGGAGAATGGCGTGAACCCGGGAGGCAGAGCCTGCAGTGAGCCGAGATCGCACCACTGCACTCCAGCCTGGGCGACACAGCAGACTCCGTCTCGGGAAAAAAAAGAAAAAAAAAAGAAAAAACACAGAAACACTCTAAATGTCCAAAATCAGGGAAATGGTTCAATAAATTAAGCTTCATTTGCAGGCAGCATTATTATACAGTCATTGATAATATTTCAAAGAAGTGTTAATAACACAGGAAAATTTATAATCAAATATTGAGTGACAAAATATATAGAAATATGTATATATTTCCTGTTCTCTGGCATAAGTTTTATGTACATGGGCCTAGAATAAAGATTGGAAGAGAGTGTGCCAAAATATTAAAGATGGATAACTCCAGCTTGTGATATTTAAAATGCTTTTTGGCAATTTCAAATCTTCACACAGTGAACTAGTATTTTCTTTAATCATAAAATCAAATTCAAATTGATCTCTGTACTTATAAATTATAATAAGCTTTTCAAATGAAAATTTTCACTGTGTTTATAGAAAAATTACTGATTTTCTTAACCTTTGGAGAATTATCTATTTTTAATTCTTCCTTTTTGTTTTGGGTTTAGTTTACTCTTCTTTTTCTAGTTTCTTAAGGTGGAAAGTAAGTTATTGATTTGAGATCTTTTTTCTCTTTAAATATAGGTTTTAGAGCTATAAATTTTCTTTTAAGGAGTATCTTTGTTGTATCCCATAATTGTTTTTATAAAATGTGCACTTTCTGAAAGTACTTCCTTTTTTTTGAATTTTCTTCTCCTTTTTTTAAAATTATATTTTAAGTTCTGGGATATATGTGCAGAATGTGCAGGTTTGTTACATAGGTATACAGATGGTCATGGTGGTTTGCTGCACCCATCAACCTGTCATCTACATTAGCTATTTCTCCTAATGCTATCCCTTCCCTAGGCCCCCCACCCCCTGACAGGCCCCAGTATGTGATGTTCCCCTCCCTGTGTCCACGTGTTCTCATTGTTCAACTCCCACTTATGAGTGAGAACATGCGGTGTTTGGTTTCCAGTTCCTGTGTTAATTTGCTGAGAATGACTTTCTAACTTCCTTTGTGATTTCGTGTTTGATGCATTGGTTATTCAGTAGTATATTTTTTTAAATTTCCCCATATTTGTGAATTTCCAAATTTCTTTCTGTTATCTTAAATTAGTTTCCTTGTGGTCAGAGAATATGCTCTACATGATTTCAGTCTTCTTAAAAGTCTCAGGACTTGTTTTATGGCTAACATATTGGTCTATCCTGGAGAGAGTTCCAGGTAAATTTGAGAAGAATGTACATTTTGTTGCTGTTGATTATTCAACAAATGTCTGTTAGGTCTAGTTGACTTATAGTATTGGTCAAGTTTTCTATTTCCATGTCTATCTTCTGCCTATTCTTTTATTGAAAGTAGGATATTGAATACTGTCAAATTGCCTATTTCTCTCTTCAATTCTGTCAGTTTTTGTTTCACATGTTGGGGTTCTATTGTCAGGTGCATATATGTGTATAATTTCTATGTCATCTTGATAGACTGATCCTTTTATCATTATCAAATGATCTGTCTATAGTAACAATTTTTGGCTTAAAGTCTATTTTTTTCTGATATTAATATGGCAAATCCAGCTCTCTTTTAGTTATTACTTGCATGACATTTTCCCCATCCTTTTAATTTCAACCTATTTGTATCCTTGAATATAAAATGTGTCTTTTGTAGATAGTAAGTAGTTGAATCGTTTTTAAATATCTATCCTGCCAGTCCGCTGGCTTTTAATTGGAGTGTTTAATCCATTTATGTTTAATACTACTACTGATAAAGTAGGATTTACAGCTGCCATATTTTATTTGTTTTCTATATGTCATGTCTTTTTTATTCCTTGACGCCTCCATTACTGCCTTTCCTTGTGCTGAATATTTTCTAGTGTATCATTTTAATCCCCTTGTTGTTTATTTTACATCATTTTTTAGAGTTAAATTTTCTTAGTGGTTGCCCTGAAGATTAGAATTAACATCTTAGTTTAAAATATTCTAGTTTGGATTACTACCAAGTTAATTTTAATACTATATAAAAACTTTGCTCCAATACCATTACATATCAACTCTCAACCCTTCCCGTGTGAGAGCAACATTTGGGATATATTCATTGTGTCAGTTCTACTAGTAAGCAGTGGTTATATCTTACTTTAGTTAATGAGCATGTCTTGAAGAATTCCTAATTTCTATTTAGGAGTTAAATGAAGAGGTAAAACAAGCAGGCTAACTATTTAAGCAAGGAATATGGCAGCTCCATTTCAGAAAGGAAATTTTGAAGCAGGCATCCCCATTCACTGAGTTTTACCAGTTCCATTTGGCAGCTCATAAGGTGATTTTATGTGCAACTGAAAAAATGTAAAACTCTTTCCCACGGTGCTTTAAAGAAGTTATAATGTATTTTCAGATACAGAGGGCTATGGGGAGATTTCCTGACAAGCTTGAATAAAGGTGGAAATTTCAATTTTTTATGAAATTGTTTAAGCACTGACTTTAAGGCAGCAGCAGTAAGCTCACTTTTGCTGGCTATGAGCACGTTGAAACTCCCAAGCTGAAGAGAGGTAAATGAGCATTCCAGGTTGTGCAAACTGAAAAAAAATATGTGCACAGTTTGTGTGTCACAGAAACAATTATTCTTTAAGTTTTATCATCAAGAAGTGAGAAAGGCAAATTATCCTTTATATACACATTCACACACACACACATTTATATAATGTGTAATGTATCACTTTGCATTGCAATGATTTATTTGACCATGGACTGGAATAGGAAGTACGGCTGAAATATAGTCATTTCTATATGATCTTTCTATTTTTTATTTTTTAATCACCCCTTTATCAGAATATATTTTTAAACATGTGTGTCAGTTTAGTTAAAAAGAGCCTGGCATTGTTGTTAGGCAGATCTGAACTTGAGTCATGGTGCTGCCACTAGTGTGACTTGGTTCTTAATCTCTTAATCATTTAATCTCTCTAAGCCTCAGCTTCCTCAACTGAAAAGTACACTTAAATTTGGTACCAACTTTAAAGAGCAATTGAGATAATGAGTCAGTCTGATTAGCTATTACTAATGTAGCTATTGCTAATAATACAACTATAAATAAAAATAATAATAACAGCAACTACTTTGAGTACTTGCTACATGCAAATCAATGTATTAGGGCCTGAAGACAAATGGTAAATGGAAATACGTTGAGCTCATTTGATTCAAATGTGCTTCAAGTAAAGTCTGAGAAATGAAGAACAATGGCATACAGAATGCAATGCAGTTCAAAAGAAATTTCAGAGAAATGTTTAGGGAAATTGGGGGCAATGGGATTAAGGTAGAAATGGAATTGGAGTTGGAATATGTCTGCTTACCAGTTTTCAACATATTAATGAAAATAAAATATTTGGGCCTTTTTGTTTGTATGTTTTGTTTTTCCAAAGCTCCATTGTACTTGTACTTTCATCGATGTCTTGGAAAAATATTATCGGTATTGGTTTGTTCAGCATAGATTATCTTCATTTTTTATAACAGACATTTCTTTGATATTACAGTCAGCCCTCCTTATCCATGGGTTCTGCATCTGTGGATTCAGTCGACCATAGATTGAATATACTTGAGAAGGAAAACAAATGGTTGTGTCTTACCTGAATATGTATAGATTGTTTCTTGTCCTTATTTCTAAGAAATATAGCATAACAACTATTTATATTGCATTTACAAGGTATTAGGTATTATAAATAACATAGAAATGATTAAAGGTGTACAGGAGGATGTGCATAGATTGTATGTAAATACTACCCACTTTACTTCAGAGGCTTGAGCATCCATAGATTTGGGTATCTGCAGGGGGTCCTGTAACCAATCCTCCATGGATACTGAGGGATGACTGTATATGTAAAAATATTTGTAAAGTAAATCACACTTGAAATGAGCTTTGTGCTTTCCAGTCATTGCATTTTGCTCATTTTACTCCCTGCTTAAATTACTTTCCCTCTCTTCTCTGTCAACTCAAATTCTATCCAATCTTTCTGGGTCACTACCAACAACACTTATTCTCTGAACCTCCTCTAAGGTCATCCCAGTCCTCATCGTTTTCCTACTCATGTGAATTACTACGGGATCTGCATTTAATTATAAAGAAACTCAACAAGCAACTGTTGACCAATTACAATGAGCCAGGCCCTGGAATTGCTACTGGAGACATGAACAGGATGCTGTTCCTGTCCATTCTTAGGAGACATAGAATCCAGTGGCAGGAGACAGACACACTAAGAGAATCATTATTCCAAAAAATATTTTTATAAATAAAGGGCATATTTATGGATAAATACTGCATCAGAAAGATCAGAAAGAAAACCAATCACTCACTAATTTGTCTTTTTGGTAAATCTGGATTTTCGTCTGAAGCACAATGCACAGCTAAGCTTTCACATATTTTTTCAGAAATAAGAAAGTTGCCCTTTAAAAGTAGTTATAGTTTTTCTATCTCCATAGATAGAGAAAAAATTCACCTTTATAAGAAGACTTCTCTTTTCATTATGAGAAATAATTCTGACATGCATTTTCATTATGCAAAGTTAAAGCTAAAATGCTACTCTGGAATGGAGACAATTGGGACAAGTAGCTAAACTACTTTGCATAAAGATGTAAACATTTGACTTTACTGTGGTAAGAATTACATCTTTCAGCAATTAGCCTTTGCCACAATGGTGTATTACAAACAACTTCAAAATTCAGTGACTGAAAAAAATTATTTTGTTTCTCCAGATGTTTGAGTCAGCTGGGCAGGTTTTGCTTCACATTGCAGGTCTGCAGGTCTGGGTCTTCCTCACATGTCTTTCATCCTTTTTGGTCCCATTGAGTTATTCAGGGCACATTCCTCTCATGGTGACGGCAGAGGCACACCAAATGGCAAGCCCAACCACGCAAGCACTTTTCAAACTGCTTTTTGCATCACATCTGCTAACATTCTATTAGCCAAAGCAAAACACATAGTCCAGCCCAAAATTAAGAGGCTGAGAAGGACATTCCATCTTTAGCAGCAGAAAATGCAAAACTACCAGGCATAGAATGTAGACATAGGAAATGATAAAGAGTCAAATAAAATAATTCAACCTCTCAGACCCCATAAAGATATTGATTGAAATGTGTTTGAAACTGAAGGAAGGATTTGGGGTTTGCTGTTATTCTCAGTGGACCAGAGAAAGAAGAGATTTGAGAGTTCTCTGAGCAGCAGGCTATGAGACAGAGCACATTAAACAGGGAGGGCTCTTGAAATCAATACCTGTGAAAAGGAGTGAAAGGAAGCAAAACTGGACAAAGGGAAAAGTTGAGCTTTGATGTGGTCTCAATAAAGGGTTCAGGCAACTCCATGGGAAGTGTTGGAACTTGTGGCCCTTCAGAGTTGTCCCAAGTTGGGGCATGGTGTCCAGGCTTTTATATCTCTGCTCAGTCATCTTCACAATACCTTTGCTTGATCAGGTCTTGTGTAATTTTGGCCATAGGCAATCTCCAATGAGGGCTGATAGGTGAGAACTGTCTTTTGGCAGCACTCACAGGAGTCTTCATTTTGAAGAAGATCTTGGTTGCAAAACACTGCACCCTTACAGCAGCTACTATGTTCTAGGCACCATTCTAAGTGCTGGGGATATAGAAAAAGAACAAATGAATAAGAAAATGTATCACACGTCAGACGGTGCTGAATGTTACAGGGAGAAATAAAGCAGGGTCACTCAACTCCAGCCACATAGCATCCTTGAAATTTTTCAAACCCACCATGTAAGTCCCCATTCCAGGGTCTTTGCTACCCATCACTTATGGCCCCACTCCCTTTAGGTCTTGGTTCAAGTGCTCTCTTCTCAATAAAGCATTGTATCACTATTCTGTTGTAAATGTCAGCGTCTCCAACATCCACCTATCCTAGCATTCCTGTCTCTTCTGCTACTGGCCAGTTTTCTCTGTTCTCCTAAAAAACCAGCACTCTGCTCCCCTGGCTACCTGCTGCCCTTCTGAGACTTGAATATCCTTGTTGGGGCCTTATAATGACTTCTTTTACTTTCTTTTTATTTCTCCTAAATAAGTAAAACATGGCAATATTAAGGAAGGAGAGTGATTACTTTGTGAGAGTTCCCCCATCCCCTACTCCTGCCCCATCCTACCCTATGCTCACCATTAAATAATAATTTTTCTCAACACTAGAAGTAAACTGGAAAAACATACGGATAGGAAACTCTGATTAAAACTGATCAGGTTTTTTTCTCTAAAGTTATTTTCTCTGAAGAATAGAAACATGAAGCTTCATGTGAGGTGATTCAAACCAAAGTGACTGAAAATGGCTGCAGACAGTGTACACACACATGACTGGTTTCCTATGAGGCCGTTTTGCTTCCTTCTTCTGTGAGAACAGGCTTTCCTTAGCAAAATCCTCTCCCAGGCAGGTCGAGCCCTGTTTCTGAGTGCTCCTTGACTAATGCAGGTATTTGTTTAGCTATTGCCCCTCCTGTCTTCCCGACTGGTTTCAAATGCTTTCATACTTGAAAATGATCTCTTTAAAATCACCCTGATTTTTCCCAACAGATTATTGTATTTGGAGTAATAGCATGAGCTGAGGCTGTATAACATGGGGTGGGGGAGAAGTTTAGGCAAACTCCTTACAGTTCGGTTTTCAGTGTGAGTTAAAAACAAACCAGCCAAGTGACAGAAATACATTTCAGACCCAAGGAAAAGATAAATGTCATCCTTTCTATGCTGTACAGTAAATGTGTGCAATTTATCTGTTTAAAAAACATAGGCATTTCCAACCTGTAACATATAGGCATGGTCATTAATGCGAGTTAGGTATTTGATGCCTTTGCTATCACAGCCATCTTCCTACCATTTTACTTTCCACTTCCTTTTCACTCCTAATCCCCACCCCCACCCCAGTATACCCATTCCAACCCACCACTCTTTATCCTCCAATCCACAAATTAAAGTATTTCTGCTGGGAGTTATATATTCCACTGCTCAACAGGAGTTCACCACTGAAATTCTTGTAACTGAAATATCCAGATGGTTGTTCTAATTTTTCACTTAGCTATTTGGCGTGCTTGGTTATTCTATCTCATTTTATTCATCCTCAAAACATTTTTGAAAGTTATTTTCTCTAAAGAATAGAAACATGAAGCTTCATGTGAGGTGATTCAAACCAAAGTTAGGAATTACAGTTCACTTCAGAAGGCAGGTTTTTCAAAACAAATATAGACTGAAGTAAGAAGGTTAACGTGCCTTTAAATGTTTGCCTTTTCTATATAAATAGGCTTATTATTTATTGAAGGTTTTTGAACAAATATTTATTGAATACTTACTATGTGTCAGACATTGTTCTCAGTGTTTAGAATATCTCAGTGAACAAAAAACGAAGACCCTGACACTGTGAAAGCTTAAGTTTGAGATAGGAATGCTGATAATAGACACAAGCATAATAAATAAATAAATTATGTAGCTTGTTAGAAGCTTTTTATACAATACAAGAACCGTTTCCATACAATATGGGGAGGAAAAGAAGAAGGAAGGTACTGTAATAGGAGAGCAGGAGGTGTTGGGGCACAATATAGCATAAAGTGGCAGAGCAGGCTTATTGACAAGGTGGTATTAGCATAAAGACTGAAGAGCTTTTCAGGCTAAAGTAACAGCCAATGCAAAGGGCCTGAGAGGGGAGTTTGTCTGGCATGTCTGAGGAACAACAAGGAGGCCAGTGTGGCTAGAGCAGGGCAAATTGGGCAAAGAGAAAAAGGATCAGACAGGTAACTGGGATCCGAACACTTAGGGCCTAGCAGACCATTGTAAGGACTTTGGCTTTTACTCTGAATAAACTGGGAGCTGTTACAAAATTCTGAGCAGAGAAGTAGGGTATTTTTGGTTGTTTGTTTGTTTGTTTGAGACAGGGTCTCACTCTGTTGTCCAGGCTGGAGTATAGCGGTATAATTCTAGCTCACTGCAGTCTAGAATTCCTGGGCACAAGTGATCCTCCTACCTCAGCCACCTAAGTTGCTGGGACTACAGGTGCACACTACCATGTCTGGCTAATTTTTAATTTTGTTTGTAGAGACAGGGTCTCCCTATGTTACCCTGGCTGATCTCAAACTCCTGGCTTCAAGCAATCCTCCTGCCTCAGCCTCCAAAAGTGTTGAGATTACAGGCGAAAGCCAGCAAGCCCCCCAACTGGGTCCATATTTAGGTTTAAAAGGGTCACTCTGGCTTCTGTGCTGAGACTAGATGGTGGGTAGAACAAAGATAGAAACAGAAAGGTTAGGAAGCTGATGATGGTGGTGCAGACCGAGGTGGCAGCAGAGGTAGCACTGAGAAATAGTCATGTTGTGGATATAGGATGAAGGTAGAGCAAGAGATTTTCTGATGAATTGGATATGGAGCATGAGAAAACTATGAGTCAAGAATGATCTCAAGGTTGTGACCTGAGCCCTGGGAAGATGGAGTTTCCATCAATTGAGATGGGAGTGGCGGCCAGAAGAACAAGTGAGGGGGCCATATTGGGAGTTCTGTTTTTGACATATTCAATTGAGACAACCAAATAAAGACGTTAGTAGATAACTGTATGTGAGCCTGAAGTCAGGAGAGAGGTGTGGGATGAAGAGGTAAATTTAGGAGTCTTAGGCATTTAAGTGGTATTTAAAGCCATGAGATTAGATGAAATCACCTAAAAAAGGAAGTAAAGATAGAGAAGAAAAGAGAATCAAGAACTGAGCACTGGAGATCAACATTCAGAGGGAAGGTAGAAAAGGAGAAGTCAGCAAATGAGACAAAGAAGCAGCAGCTAGGAAGATAGGAGGAAATTCAAGACAGTGTGTTGTCCCAGAGCCAAACGAAGACGGGTCAAGTAAAATGAGAAGTGAGAATTGGCCACTGCAGTTAGCAACATGGAAGTCACTAGTGATCTTGACAAGAGCAGTTTCAGTGAAGGAGTCGAGGGAAGCAAAAGCCTGACTGGGGAGGATTCAGAAGATAATAAAGGAGAGGAATCAGAAATGGCAACTAAAGACATCCCTTTCAACAAGTTTTGCTGCAAGCAATCCAAAGAAATGAGGTGATAGCTTGTAGGGAAAGATGGGAGAATAACAGCATGTCTGTAAGCTACTGGGAATGATCCAGTAGAGAAGAAACATTGTGATAATATAGGAGTCAGAAGAGATAATTGCTAAGGCAGTGTCCCGGATGGGAACTAGTCATGGCTGGAGGGACTGGCTTTAGTTAGCAAAATGGAGACCTTATCTATGATAGCAGGTGGGAATGTAGCAGATGAGAGGCAGATGGAATGAGTGTGGACATGTGATTATAAGGGTCAGGGGAAGTTCTCTTCTAATTGCTTCAGTTTTCTCAGTCAAGTAGAATGCAATATCATCAGCTAAGACAATACAGATGGGAGGAGGAAATGTCAGAGATTCGAGGAGAAAAAAGAGAATATCAAATAGTCAGTGAACGGGTGAACAAATGGACTAAAGAGGCATAGGGTGATTAGTGGAATCAGGACGGGTTCACTTGAGTTTGTGCTTATGAATTTAAAGTGAGATCAATCAGCATGGTTGTGTTCTTTTCTTCTCCAGCTCCAGTAAGTTACCCAGGTGCAGCTACAGAGAATGCAGAGAGTTTAATTTTAAAAACCTGTGGTTTTTTTCAAACAAGCATTAAAAAAAGTAGAAAAGCAGCAAGGAAATTTTTTTCCTTGAAGGTGTGTGCAATTGAGAGTGATTATTGAGGATGGAATTCAGCTGGGTATGGAGGGGAGTAAGGACATGAAGCGGCGATGGACAGTGAAAGGGTGGTAGAAGAATTGGAGGTCCCAGTCAGGTTAGAGTATTAGAGAGAAAGTCAGGCAATGTTGATCACATGTAATACATGACATTGAGAGAACCAAATAGCATGGTCTAGCAAGGCCTGCCCATGGGAGTGGGGACTGCAGAGGGGAGGACACACAATGAGGGAAAAAGAGGTCGGGGATCTAAGATCACAAGACACTAGAAAGATGATTCATGAATATTGAGATCACCAAGAAGTTAAAACCCCAAAAGGTAAATTAAGGAAAACAAAGATATGGTACAACTGTGCAATGAAATATTATACAGTCATTAAAAATAGAATTTTGGAAAAAATATTTAAAGACATGAAGAAATGATTAAAAAATGCTAAGGGAGTAGGGAATCCAAGATATTTAATTTTATATGTAGTACAATTCCATTTTCTTAAATATATCTTTGTGCATAGAGAAAAGACTTGAGGAAATAAAATGTCAGTGGTATTTATCTCTGGGTGAAATTTATTGTTTTCTATGTATCTTTATTATTTTCTAAATTTCCTACAAAAAAAAATAGGGAAAAAATCATTAACAAAAAACAACAAAAGAGAGTAAACATATTATCTCTGGTGCATTAAATTTTGTAAGAGCATTTTTAAAAATAAATAATTTAGTCACAGCTCCCAGATTTCCCACTGTCTTCTGTGTGTTAGTTCACTTAGGTAATGTGAGATGTGACACAGTTTTACAGCCAATTTCTGAATTTTCTTTCATCTTCAGATGGTATTTTTTCCATATAAGAGTTTTCTTTTCAGTCAATTGAAACTCTAGAAAGTTGTGTTTCTGTCCAAAAGTTCTCCAAATGGAGATGTTCAAATTTGAAGTAAGCTTTCCTTCTAGAGAGGACACATGTCCTTTACAGAAAATATGGGAAAACAGTAGCTATGTTTCTAAAGCTTAAGCATCCAAATCTGGCATGGAAAACTAGAATGGTTATAACTTAGATTGCTTTAGTAGATGCTTCTCCCATTCAGGGATAAGTTGAGCAAATAGGCTTCAACTGTGGGGTCTTTGTCCTTTGGTAAGGTACACCGAAGTAAGCATATTTAAAGAGAATGTCAGTTAATTTTAAATTTGTAATTAAGTCTGGTTCAAAGTAAAAGTAAATACACACAAACACACCCTTCTCTCCACCCCGGGAACAAAATACATGTTTGTGTTTGTGAACCTAGTGGTCGTCTTATGTTTCACTTTTAGTTTCAGCTTTTCCTAAAGGTTTTTATCCCTGACCTATTAAGAGAAACTCCACAGAGAAAAAGACCCCCCCTCTTGACTCTCAATCAAGTAGATTTCTACCTGTCCTTCTCTCTAACATCCTCTGTAGTCTCATGTTGACAATAAAGAAATAGGTTAGGGAAGATAATATAAGAAAAGATTTAGGATTGAATCACATGACATTTGATTTGGAATTGTACAAAATTGTGAAAGCATTAATCTCATGCTGACTCGGTCTGAGGAAAAATCCCATTTATCATTTTGGAAATTTTTTTATTTTTAATTTAAACCAATTTACAATACAACTGACACAAGAAAACTAAAAAGAAAATGTGGTTGGATTTTAACCATTGAAATTTCATGTTGTAATCTCTGCAGAAAAGTCTGGAGTAATTTTGAGAGGAAAGAAAACATTGTCTAAAAGCTGAAAAAATATCGCTTTTAAGCATGAAATTTCCTAAGTCATGAGAATCTGAAATCACACTGCTATTTCCCTGGCTACTAATTTCAAATCCTTGCCACTCTTGTCTGAAAACCTACTGCCTACAGCCTGGCCAGAACACGGGGTGGGGATGCTCATTTGTAAAAGGCTGCCTGTATCTCGCTTTGCCATCGCTCCATCCCTAACCACAAAGCCAAGATGAGTGAAAAAGAAGTCCCCTATATTTACATCAGATTTACATTAGACCTTCAATTCAAACATATAAAGTGTGCAGTGACTAGGCAACTTATAGCCCTTCTTACCATAGGAACTTTATTCCACTTTTATGGTGGTATAACCAGCCTGAAGATGAGGGAAAGGCCTGAGAGGTCATCTAGAGCAGTTGTCCTCAACATTTTTGGCATCAGGGACTGGTATTATGGAAGACAATTTTTCCATGGACTGGAGAGCAGAGGAGGGGTGGCGGGGGTGGAGTGAGAAGATGGTTTTGGGATAATTCAAGCACATTCCATTTATTGTGCACTTTGTGCCTACTATTATTACATTGTAATATATAATGAAATAATTATACAACTCTTCATAATGTAGAATTAGTGGGAGCCCTGAGCTTGTTTTCCTGCAACTAGACAGTTCCATATGGGAGTGATGGGAGACAGTGACAGATCATCAGGCATTAGATTCTCATAAGGGGTATGCAGCCTAGATCCCTCATATGCACAATTTACAACAGGGTTTGCCCTCCTGTGAGAATCTAATCTAATGCCACTGCTGATCTGATAGGAGGTGGAGCTCAAACAGTAATGTGAGCAATGGGGAGTGGCTGTAAAAAACAGATGAACTTTCTCTCCCTTGCCCCCGACCCCCACTCCCCTGCTCTTGTGTGGCCCTGGTGTTTGGGGACCCCTGATCTAGAGCCCAATCTTGTAACTAGGAAGGCACATGACTCTCTCCAAGGTCAAGAGGCTGAATAGAAACACTTAAATGAAGACTTCAAACTTAGATTCTCTTGTGTACATGTATCTACAGTAGAGTGTTACACACACATCTACCTTCACAGTATTCAAATCGCTCTTTACTAAGGATTTAAAGAAGCAAATTTTCAAAACTTGGCTATAGTTACTGGCTCAATCATTTGCTTACTATAAACTAGAATTCCTTCTTATTTAAATGTAACATTTCAATTGCAGGAGTTCAAATACATTGTGTCCTGAATAATCTTAAGGTACAAATATTTCAAAATAATACTTTAAATAGAAAAACCTGTCTTTGGTACATTAACACTGAATTTTTCCATTTCTTCCTAAGCCAGCCACGAAATACCTACTAATTCTAAATGAAGTAAGAACTTGGTTATGTGATTCAAAAATGTCAAGAACCTCTGGCCTGCATGATCTAAGATAAATGGAAGTTTGTGCAACTAACATGATTTTGGTAAAATGTATTTTTTAATTAAAAGAATCATATAATTATATTAAAAGCTGTTTATGTTAAAACCAAAATCAATACCAGTGATAATAACTAATACTTACGAAGTGATTACTAAGTGTTAGACATTGTGCCTAAAGATTTACTATATTATCTTGTTTTATACTTTCCACAATCCCTTGGGGATAGCTATGGTTATTAGGCTTATTTTACAGTTGGGGGAACTGAGCACTAGAAAAATTATGGCATTTGCCGAGATAATAAGCTAGCAAGTGGCAGAATTGAGATTGGAGCCCAGGTAGTCTTAACCACTCTATCAACCAGCTCGCATAGAACAGTTATTAGCAAATAAGAAAAGTATGGCTTTGTGTGAGTTTAGTTTTCAGTTAAATGGTGTGTTTCACTGATGGCTGATGTGATTAGCACCTTATAAACCTTGGAAATGTTGCTTGTCAAGCATGGAAAAGTAAAATATTTGTGCTTGCTATTCTGTTCCCAAGACTAATTTTTAAAATTCCATAATATGTTAAGGTAATAATAATGAAAAAATTAATTACATAAACAGGCCATTTGGTTAAGAGCCTACACAAGCATGACCTACCAATTTTCCAAACTGATGGTAGAAATTAGTATGTTGATGGACT
Source organism: Pan paniscus (assembly GCF_029289425.2). Lineage (NCBI taxonomy): Eukaryota > Metazoa > Chordata > Mammalia > Primates > Hominidae > Pan > Pan paniscus. The sequence continues at coordinate 109,189,665 of NC_073255.2, read as the reverse complement.
TTAACCACTGCATAAAAATAACCCAACATGCCCTTGTAAATCATTGTCGAACTCATTACTCATTACAGATTGTACTTCTCATTATCATGCCACATGTAAAATCTTGACAAGATTTGTCTGACATCCAAACAAACTCTTATAACTAACTCAAGCAGCATGTTTCTATGGTACGTCAGCCCGCTGCAGGTGTTTCTCTATCACAATGAATAATTACATCAAACAAAGACAAGAAATATTCTAAAGCTGACAAAACCGCACATCTGAAATCTGTATTTTCTACCTCTTGGGAAATTAAAATCTACAAGTATAGGGGCTTCAGTGCCCATGTCTTGGGGCCATTCCAGGATTATAAAGAAAGATTTTTTTTTTGCAAACCCAAGGATTATAACAGTACAGGAAATTAAACTGTATTTATAGACTGGACACCAGCACACCAGCATGCTTTCTTAGCTCTTCAAATCTCCCAACAAAAATAAAAACACCAGCAATCAAATGGGTGAGCAAGAAATGACAAGTATTTTGACAGCTCTAGAATACTTTGAGGTATTTTTAGCATATTTCTGAGTCGTATTAGCTTAACCTGTTATAGAATATAAATGAGCCCATATGGCACAGATGTAATTATGCTCCATGTGAGAAATCCCTGTAGTAGGTTAAGGAGGGGGCTGGAGGAGAATACACCAGCCCCCACCTCCCTCCCCACCCTCTCCCCCTCACCACACGTGCCTTCTGGAGGGCATGATTTACACATCATTTGCATTGAGAAGAATATGAAGAAACGCAATGCTAACAACACAGTACTGAAAAGGGCAAGCAAAAGATTGGGGATCCCTAAGGGTGCTGCTCTCTGTGACTGACATCCGGTTAGGAGTAGAGGCAGCTTCCCCTGGGGATCACATTTGATGAAGCGATCTTTGATTATGTAGGCACAGCAATCATAAGGCATAATTATTATTACTGCAAAAGAATGGGCAACAAATCTCTGGGGAAAGCCTCTGTCACAGACACTTTGCTGGCGCACGCTGGAAGCGAATGTTCTCCCAAGGATCATTTTCATTCCAACCTGATATTTAGCTGAAGCTTCTTTGACTACCAGTCATGAAACATTAAATATAGATTAGAGCCAGAGAGATGTTGAAAGTTGAAATTCACCGGAGGTGCAAGCTTGTGTCCTTGAGAAACAACCTCGAATGCTGTCCAGATGTTGTAGCAGCAAGGCAGAATGGTCCCAAGCTGCAAGGAGCCAGCCACAGAGGACAGAGGAGATGTTTAGCATTCTATCAGCCTTCTGTTTGCTTTATCTGTACTACATTAATTTAGCAGAGAATACTAACAGGCTGTTAGTGGTAGATGTTGCAAAGTGTTCACCATCCTGAAAGAATGAAGAAATGCTTTTGCGCCAGGAAGAGAAGTAATTCAAAGCACGTAATTGATTTTCTACAGTTTCAAACTGTGATAAGACTAAGGTCTAGCAACAGAAACATATCTTAGCAGTTTTGTCTGTGTTTCTCGATGAAATTAAAAAAGAGCACCCCCATAACTAGTAGATGGTTAACTTACTTTGAACATCTCACTAGATATTAACAGATATTGCAGTGGAATTTGGAATAAATTGGTTTGATTTGGAATGGTTTGCAGAAGGCAGCTGTGCTGTAGGAAGCAAAATTCATTGCCCAGGTGTGTGATGGAAACACCTTTCCCATTTCCTCAAGGAACTGGGTGTGCTGCACTTACATTCAAGATTCTCTCCACTCCCCTTACCTCACCCACTTTTGCAGAACATGAATCAGAGGGAGGCTCTTCTGGTATTAGTTAGCAGGCAACACGCTTCACTCAGGGAAAACTCTTGCTCACTATTATTCCCAGCAAACGAGAGATATTAAGCCAGTCACCCCAGAGGCAACTGACCAGCTGTTCTTCTTGTTCATGGGAAACAGAGACAGAGGAGATGAGGAGGTGAGCACCAGGTAGGGATAGGAAGTGAGACCTAGGAACTCCTTGCCGATGAGGGCTGACAAGTGCTGGCTTGGATGAACAAAGAGGTTTTATTCCCATAGACCTTTAGAAACAGGAGGTACTGGTTAGTTCCTCAGGTCTTTCTGGAAGTGAAGAGCTGGATTAGATGACATGTAAGACCACCCCCTCTTTTCCAGCTCTCTTTTGCCTTCTATCAAACTAGCAAACAAAAATTCTGAATCTCTCTCCCACCAAAAAAAAAAAAAAAAAAGGGGAGGAGAACCAGAAGCTTTGTCTGAAGTTGCAACAGTCACTGGGGGTCTCTCATCATAGTGCTTCAGGGCCTAAGGTGATCATTAACAGTCAGCAAGGCAAGTTCCCTGAGGCATGTGAGAGCAGGGAGACCGCAGAGTCAACTCTTACCTTTTAAGCATCCCTCCCCCGGCTCTTGTTAGAGGCCCCTTCTGCAATGCCAATTCTGTGTTTATACTGATGGTGGAAATAGATATGTATGGAATAACCCCAAAGTCATGTTAAACAAATACAATTCACTAAAAAGGAAGAGCCAGTCCCTGCCAATTTTCATCAGTCTTTGTTCCACTTATGTAAGAGCCCTGGCAACTGGGCGCAAAAACAACCTCAAGAAATATCATCATACTCCATCAATGGATAGCCCTCTGATAATGGGTTTGGAGTGGGGTTGAAGGGTGGAATGGGAAATGTTTCACCAGGGAGGTGGCCCTTCGATTGGCTCTTATAGGGTAGAAAAGGATTTTGTTGGAGGTTTGGGGTGCTAAGGAGGAGATTCCTGCAGCTGGATGGCGCACTTCAAAGCACAGAGACTTTGAAATTGCAAGTTGTCAGGGAACTGCAAATAGTGGGGAAAAGCTAGAGGTAGTAGATAAGTGGGGAGAGAAAAATAAGCTAGATGGATAGAAGGTGGTCATCCTAAGTTTTCCTGCCATTAAAGGGTCCTGAATAGAAGTAAAGAAAGGATTGAGCAGAAGTGATCAAATCAGTCAGTATTATAGTGGTCCAGGTGTGAGAGGATGAGTTCCTGAACTAGGGCAGTGACAGTGGGGATAGAAACTACAGGATGAATAGGAGAGAAGTTAACGTGGTATAATCTACTGGACTTAGTATCTTTTACAATGTGAAGAATGAGGGCAAAAGGGAACCTGGGATGATTCACAAGTAGAGTGAGCAAAGAGCAAATACTGTCCAAATCATTGAATTTCATCTCCAAATTGATTATTGTGTTACTTGAGAAGGAAGTTTGTTTCTGTATTTGACTTTGGTTTGATTTGGGGAGGCTTCATTTGGAATTTCCAGGTATCCCCTTCATGTAGCTGTCCCTAACCAACAGGGATTGGTTTCGTGGAAGATAATTTTTCCACAGATTGGAGTAGGGAGGATGGTTTCGGGAAGATTCAAGTGCATTATATTTATTGTGCATTTTATTTCTATTATTAATACATAGTAATACATAATGAAATATACAACTCACCATAATGTAGAATCAGTGGGAGCCCTGAACTTGTTTTCCTGCAACTAGATGGTTCCACCTGGGAGTGATGGGAGACAGTGACAGCTCATCAGGCATTAGATTCTCCTAAAGAGCATGCAACCTAGATCCCTCACAGGTGCAGTGCAAATAAGGTTCATGCTTCTCTGAGAATCTAATGCCACTGCTGATCTCACAGGAGGTGGAGCTCAGGTGGTAATGTGAGCAATGGGGAGCAGCTGTAAACACAGATGAAACTGCTTGTTTGCCTGGTGTTCGCCTCCTGCTGTCCAGCCTAGCTCCTAACAGGCCACAGACCACTACTGGTCTGTGGCCCAGGGCTCAGGGACCCCTCCCTTAGTGGACAGCAAAGAGAAAGTGCCTGGATGAAGGAGAGGAAAGAGGGCAACTGTGCTGGGGGCCTTCAGATTGTGGACAGTGGAAGTAAGGTGATGATGGTCACCAGGAGAACCTTATGAAAAACTAATATACCATGTTCTAAAAGCTTTATTTTTTTATTTTATTTTTGAGACACAGTCTCGCTCTGCTGCCCAGGCTGGAGTGCAGTGGTGCAGTCTCGGCTCACTGCAACCTCTGCCTCCCAGATTCAAGTGATTCTCCTGCCTCAGCCTCCCCAGTAGCTGGGACTACAGGCAAAGTGTTGAGATTACAGGCGTGAGTCACCACACCTGGCCCTAAAAGCTTTTTAAAATTATTCTTTCTGACCCAAGAAATTACACTTGTAGAAACCTATCTTAACAAAATGACCAAACTGCTGTTTTCCATTCTAATGATGCTGCAGTGAACATTTCTAAAATGTTCACTGCAATATCATTAGAATGGAAAAAATTCCACGTCATCAATAATTGAAGCGATTAAATAATTGCTCTAGAAGTAGTAATGCAGAGACATAAGATAACAAAGTATAAAGCATAAAAATTGGAAAGGAAGAGGCAAAATAGTCATTATTCACAAGTGAGATGGGTGTACCTGTGGAAATCCCAAGAGAATCAACTAAAAAATGGTTATAAACAATAGAAAAATTCAATAAATTGACAGATTGAATTATTGGTAAAAAATGTCAACAGTTTTCGGACCAGTGCGCAGGCTCATGCCTGTAATTGCAGCACTTTGGGAGGCTGAGGCAGGCGGATCAAGAGGTCAGGAGATGGAGACCATCCTGGCTAATACAGTGAAACCCCGTCTCTACTAAAAACACAAAAAAATTAGCCGGGCATGGTGGCACGTGCTTGTAGTCCCAGCTACTCGGGAGGCTGAGGCAGGGGAATCTCTTGAACCTGGGAGGCAGAGGTTGCAGTGAGCTGAGATCACGCCACTGCACTCCACCCTGGGTGACAGAGCGAGACTCCGTCTCAAAAAAAAAAAAGTATTTTATATATATATATATATATGAACGAAAAATCTCATTTGCCAAGGAAACATAAATGATTTAATAAATGGAAAGGTATATCCTAATTTAAAAAGATTTAAATATCCTATTTTAGGGAAAAACGGACTCAATATTAAAAAGTCAATTCTCCCTAAATCAATCTATAAATTTCCTGAGTTTTCCAATAATACCAGTATGCTGTTTGTTCGTGATGGTAGTTTTGGGCATTTTTGTTTTGCTTTGCTTTTGAACAGGCAAAATGATTTTGCCTAGTGGTGGGGTTTAAACTTTATAAGATTTAAGAATGATGAAAGGATACTAATCTTATTGGTCATAATATTTCAGTAAATAAAACCCTTAGGCACTGGTAATGAAGTACATGACTAAGTTAGTGGAAGAGAATGGTGAGTCCAGAAATAGAATCAAATACTTACTAGAATTTAGCATGTGATAAATAGTGCAGCATTGATCTGGTCTTAAATTCTGAGATGAAATTCTCTTTAGAAGAAAACTGGTAGTGTTTCAAGATTCAGTGGATTTTGAGTGAGCAATAATTTGCCTGTTGGAGAATATTATAATTTTGTTCCATTCTTTACAACAGGCCAGGATGGGTAGTATATTTGTTTCAATGCAACTGTTTTTTCTAATTGATATATATATAATTATATAGCTATAAGTAGTCTCCACATTTGTATTTATAACCAGATACCCAGTGTGCACTGTATGTGTGACATTTTTGCTTAATGCAGTACTCATGGGTGCCCAGAGAAACAAAACCATTACATTATTATCTTTTAAAAAAGGGTTGATAGGTGAGGCATTTAAAAGTTCTGGCTAAAATAAGGTTTGGGGATTATTAACGGATTTAATTTCTGCAAGCCAACTCCATGACACATTACCATGGCTAGCTAAGCATTAACTGGATTTTCCATCCGTTTCCCATATTGTTGAGCTCAACCTCAACTTTTCAGCTTGGGCAAATCCCTTAACCCCTGTAAGACTCAGTTTCTTCCCCTGTCAAATGAAGGGGTTAGGCGAATTGATCCCTCCAGGACTTTCTCACTCAAAGCTTCTGTTATTCTGGGTACAGCAGCTCGTTGCCACACTCTGTTGCACAAAACATAAGGTAAAACAAAAGGAGAAGTGTGCTTAGCTAAAAACAATGCAGACATTGTAGGTAGAGTAGTTACCAGTTTAGAACAATGGTTGCCAGTCTTTCTTGAAACTGCGGTTCTGTGCCAAAAAAAAAAAGTATGCATCTCAATATTTGTAAATACACTTACTTATAAATTCTACACATGTATTGCTATATGTGCATATATATGTATTAAGGTATACTGTAGTAATGAATTATGTTCATTTTAACACATCCAAAAAATATAAAACTGTAAATCCTAGCATTTTCTTCCAACACTTCAGTGGGTCATCTTGCATATCCTCTAGAATGACTGGTTTAGAGACAGAATTAGTTTGCTCTTCAATTAGTATATTTAATAGGGAGAAAAACTGGTGGAGCCCAGAAGCTTTTTCAATTAATCTGTGGGTGAGGGGTAGCCAAGTATGCTTGAAAAGAAAAATCTTTTTTGAATCTGAAGTCAGAAAACCCTGCTCTGACGATTAGTAGAACACTAACGAAAATGCCATTTCCCATCCCCAGGGACTTTTACCACTATCCTTGCCTCTTAATTCTTCGTGCCTTATTTTCTACACATGTTAAATAGAGTTCATACTACATCTCCTATAAACCTCACAGAGTTATTGTAACAAAATAGATTTTATATGTAATGTATATAGATTATATATAGTAACAAAGTAGATTATATATAGAAATCTATATATAATATAACCTCTATATAATATAGATTATTATCTGTATATAATATATACAATGCATTATACAAATGGGAAGTATAAGAATTATTGTTACCAAATGCACAAATAGTATACATTCTAATCCAGTTTAACCTTCTACAATTGACCTGATTCTTACATACACATAAACCTAACCAAAGAGTACCATATACTGTATCCTAAATTGATCAAGGTTCTAATTAGGAAAAGGAACAGGGCAATTAAGTTGAAAAGCCTTCTGAGAATACTGTTGAGCTTCTCATCTTTGTAACACATTTTATTCCCGGGTAGACAATAGATATTTTAGTGGCAGAGCCCCCCTACCTATTCTGCTTACACCCTGCTCCCCGTGCCACTCACTCTTAGCCACTCTCCTCCAAAGCGCCCCACCCTGGCAGTATTGGGCTATCCCTTCTTGGGCACTGTCCCATGCTCTGATAAAACTTATCTGCCCTGTGATCCATTCTTTCAGAACTTTGCCATCTCCTCACTAAGAGAACAGTATCCATGTGCAGATGGCATAAATGCCATTTATTGATGACAAGTTAATGTATGACCTCTGGCCAGGTGTAAGCCTGGGCCCATGAAGCAAGGACTACAGCATCATTGGCAACTGTCCTTCCCCATAGTCAAGTAGGACTCAGCAGGAACCAGTTATTGCTTCTTGAACTCAGGAGTGCCCCCTGCTGGGATCCTACAGTGTTCCCCAATCTTCCTCGGTGTCAACCTCTGTGCCTTGAAATTGATGGCAGCTGACATTTATTAACCACTTGATATGTGTCAGGTTTTATTGTAAGTGCTTTAATTCATGTTTTAATTCATGCAATCATCACAACAATCCTGTGACACTGAAATGATATATCAGAATGGAAATCAGCTGACTATCAATCCTGGATACAGGTTTTATTAATATCCCATCTTGACATTTTGAAGGTGAAGAAATATTCTTTTATTCGACAAATATTTTTGAGCTCCTACTATAACCCAGGCACTGTTCTAGGCCCTGAGCATACTCCTATAAGCAAAACACAAAAACCCCTGCCTTCATAGAGCTTAGATAACTGTGAAGTTAATGAAGAAAATTTTTTGGCAGTGACCTTAAATCAGACCAGACAGTGAGCTACTTCCCCTGCTGGGCCTTGCCTGTCACAGCTGAAAAGCTGCTTCTCAACTTGTGTGGAGCTATCAGAGTTATAGTCATTGGACTGGCAGTCCATCTGCTCTCATAGATGGCTTCAGCTCCAGCTTCATTTGCACCCCTGTGGGCACTGGGAGCTGAGTTGCCAAACTTCTTCTCTCATAAAGGCTCCAAGAAGTGGGCTGGGACAACGCCAGAAGAGTTTATAATTCTGTCTTTACCAGCTCTGTGGACAGAGGAAGAGTGCTAACGCCAAAATGTTAAAAAAGTTATAAAGTCACTTGGAAAGAGCTTAAAACAAAACAAGTACACTTTGCAATGGAAATTTCCAGCTACATGTAAGAATTTACTAAAGACAGAACCTCAACTTAGTTTTAAAAAAGAAGGCAACTTCCCTTTGTGAATTAGGAACAAAGTAAATTAAGATCTTGATCTCATAGGTACTCTATTTATAAAGAAACATTCTACCATTAGCATTTTGACAGGACTGATGTGGCCAGCTGTGATGAGGAAGCATTGTGTTTGTAAACTTTACCTCCAGGCTTTTAACATTCAAATGTCCCTTTGAACCTTGGAAGGCTACTATCTCAGAGAGAAAAAGCAGAAAATCAAATAACTAAAGTGAGGGCACATCAGAACTGCTGGGACAGCATGGCCTTGCTAAGGAAGGTAGGCTGCTCTGGGGTCGCCAGTGGATGTTGAATAATTTGCAGATGTAATTTTCTAAACTGTGATGTGGGGTCAGGAGGGGGATGATGGTGGGGGGGACTAGGGTCACCCTAACAATGTAAACATTATGCTGCTATCTTTGCCCTCATACTCGATTTTTATTTCTTCTGGTAAATTACAGTGTCTTATATTTTTCTGATTTTAAAACAGTACATGGTTAGAATAAAACAGCAAGCATGGCAAAACTAGCAATCGAAGGTGACAGTCCCTCATAGTGTGACAATGCATTCCAGTTTGTCCAGGGCAGTCATAGTTTATATCTGTTGTCTTGGTGTAATTATTAGTAGCAAATCCTTCATTTTCAAAGGCATCTCTGTTTGTACAATAAATTACATGTTACTCTATTCATAACCTACACCCCAGGCTTAACTATGGTTAACTCTTTCAGTCTATTCTCAAAATTCACCCTTGCCTACTAAATTCAGGAGCTCCGAAAGGTGTTTCACATGTGCTCAAGAGCATAATCTTCACAATCACTGTATGACGCCCCATCTTTCCTTCCCTGAGATTTGCTTTGGCAGTGTGCAGCATCTGTGCGGCATCTATGAAGGCACTCCTGCAGCCCCTCTGCTGCCCCTGTTGGCACTGGGCCACCTCCTTTTACTGTCAAAGCCAGTCAGCCCCACCTGCACTGATGACGCAGTAACATGATACCTCCAGCGAACCAAATCCACTCAAATTGCTGCCAATGAGCCAACTCTTTCTGCTCCACGAAGTCATAATGAATTCTCCAATGAAGTAGGGCACTTTTCATGGTGCATTTTATCAATGTAGTGGCACAGCATGCCAAAGATTTTCATTAAAATAAAAAGTAAAAGAAAAAAGAAAAATCTCTTACAGATTTTTTATGAAAACAGCCCTTTCAGTGTTCATTCTCAGGCTGCCTTCTTAGTTGGCTTTAAGGGTAGATCCACGGGTACTATTGGTGTACATCCCACTCCTGAAAGTTGAGCACTGATCTTCCACCAAGCTGGAGGGATTTGACTCTGGCCTAAGGTAAGTTATTCCCCAGGAGATGCCTTGGTCCTCATTAAAAGAGAATTCTGGCAGTGTTCTAGATACAAAGGCATGTTTGACTCACAGTGTGATCTCATTTGCCACATGCAATCATTTTTAAAATCTATTTATATTAATGGTCCGCTTCCTCTTTATCTTTTCCCCTTCCTCTTCCACATTTTCTTCACAGTTTTCCAGTCTCTGTGGTGTTTTATTAGTGTAATGTTTATTCATTTTCTTACTTCTTGTACTTTATTTGTTATGGTGGTAGGAGAAGGAGGAAAAATCTTTCTTGCCTAATGGGGTCACTTTTCAACTGTCAATTTCTGGCAAACAAGACTACGTCATAGCACAGACTCAATGCCATGTGCATGTGAATCCTTAATAATTGCTGCTGTGATTCGAAGAAGAAAGCTCAGGACTTATAATAAATCCTTCGTATTATTACCTTTTCGACAGAACATAAATATAGATGTCAAGATATTTAAAATATTGGGTGGGCTCAGGAAATAGAGACATATTTTATTTTTCATGGCATCCAATAGCTAACCAACAGGAAAGAAAGCAGACAGGAATGGTATTTTTGTGTCTTCAGCATTTGCTAACAGAAAACCTACTTTTCTTTGGAGCTGCTTAACTGAATGTACATTAAACAGCAAACCATATCAGAAAAACTTTAGTTTTGATTATTTTCACTTTACATTTTTCTGTCTTGGTGTTCCAGAAGTTTCTCTTGCCATTTAGCCCAGAAGCTGACTGTTGCATCCCAGTGATACATTCAAACATAAGAATTCAGTGTAGGGTCAACAAAAAGGCTCTTTCAGATCTGGAAGGAGGGAGCTCTCAAAGCTGCCCACATTGCTGCATACTATAAGCTCCACATTTCCTAAGACCCTGGCTTAGTTTGCCAAATGGGACAAGTTAAGATAATTTTAAGCAGCCCTAAATTGCACTGCAGCATTTTGTATGAAGGAACTGAAATTCTGTGGTAATTAGGAATATTTATATCATGGGGATGTATTGCAGAGTGGAATTTTTAAAATCCAAATTATACTGAAATCTCACCATAACACTCTCCTTAGACTTCCTGCTGTGGGACCTTCTTCATGGTGTGAGTGGCTTCTAATAAGATCTTTTCAGTGCTTCAGGGATGAAACCTCTTGAATAGTGCCTAAGATCTCCCAGTTGATTTAGCATTGCAGCCCAGAGTTCTATAGAAGTTTCAAGGCAACAAATACTAATAAACCTTGGAATGATTAAATTTATACTGTTTATTGATAAAGTATTACAGTCTATATTTTGGGAGATTTTAAATTTTGCTAAATGTAAGTCATTATTTGATTAGCACTATGGTTTGGATGTGGTTGGTTCCCACGAAAACTCATGTTGAAATTTGGTGTCCAATGTAGTGATGTCAGGAGGTGGGGCTGATGGGAGGGGTTTGGGTCAGGGGGGCAGATCCCTCATGAATGGCTTGGTGCTGTTCTTGGGGTGAGTTCTCACTTTTTTTGAGACTGAATTATTTCTAACAGGAATGGATTACTTTCTGAGAAAGTGGGTTGTTATAAAGCCAAGATGCCCCTAGGGTTTTGCCTCTTTGTATGTGTCCATTTCCTCTTTAACTTTCTGCCATGTTGTCCTACAGCATGAAAAGCCCTCACCAGAAGCTGAGCAGATGCAGGTGCCATGCTTCTTCAACTTCCCAGGCTGCAGACCATGAACTAAATAAACCCCTTTTCTTTATGAATTAATCAGCCTCAGGCATTCTGTTATAGCAACACAAAGCGGACTAAGGCAATTTGTTTATGGTAAACTTGAAATGGTACTATCAGATAGATAATTTATCTGCTGACTGCCTCAGCTGTCCCTGAAATAATGTCTCTGGCTACTTTGAAATATCAGGAACCCTCTTTTTAGTTACCGATTCAGTGTTGAACCACACAAAATAATATAGTATTTATACATATTACATTATTGATCTAAAGTAGATTTGACTCAAATAAAATTTTAACCAGGTAATGTACTAAGCTTTTGGGGTATTGAGTAAAACAGAAATTAGTAGACTAGAAAGGAGGAGAGACAATTATATAAGCTGTTACATAAACTGTAACAAGTTTTATGATAATGAAGGTACAGGATGCTACATGAGTGCATAGCAGGGGCACATAAGAGGCTCTGTGGGGGTTAGAAACATATCAGACAGAGACACATATATTTAATGATAACATGTTTTCCCCAAAGCTATCTAAAGAATATCTCCATGCATCTTTGGAAGCTTTGATGGTGATATTTTAGAATCTTGGATTCTAGAAGTACAACAAAAACTTCCCAATAAATAGATGTATTGCATATTTTTTCTTTGTTTACTAAACACTTAATAATTATTAAGAAGGCAAATGCACATATTTCACATTATCTTTCCATACACAGGTGACATCAAACTGGAAGAGAGAGTGGATATAACAGATGATAGAATCAAAACTGAAATGTACTGTTTTAGTTCAAAAGGATGAAGTTATCTTTTTTAGTGGGAAACAATATTAAATGTATCAAGGATACATATAAGGACTTACATTTAGATAAGAAAGTAGAAGCAAAGGAAAATCTAGTCTGTTAGTGGTTTGCCCAGGGGGGAAATAATCACAATATTCAGCAAAGTTTTCTGGGATGCTATAGTGAATGTGTCTATGAACAAAACCCATGCAGCCTGAGGTGACATTAATAGAAATATATAATTTCCAGAGCAGACGGGTGTTTAGCACATTGATGGGCTAACATCTGAAAGAAGATTTTTCCTTCTGGGGGTCACTTTTAAGGAGAGACAGTGACAAACCCACATGTTTACAGGAGAGTGAGAAGTCAGGAATGATTTATTAAGTCAATTTGATGCAACTACCCTTTGTTGAGTATTTGCTTTGTGCTGGGCACTGAGGATATAAAAAAGACAGTTTTCTCCTGTGAAACTGATCACGGTCTACTGCGGAAGATGGACACATGAACAAATCACTAGGATGTATTCATACAATTGCTGCTTTAAAAGTGCTATGGGAACACAGAGAAAAGAAAATTAATTCTGCCTGGGGGTACTAAGAAACTACCAGGAAAAGATAACATCTGAATTTGGCCCTTGAAGAGTGGTGTTCAAATTTCCTCAGTGGTAAGGGAACAGGGAATGGAGGAGACAAGGACCTGCCAGTCAAAATGAACAGTGAGTCCAGTGTGCCTGGATTTCATGAGGGGCTGAGGGGAAATGGGGCTAAAGGACCCAACAGGGGCCAGCAAGTTTGGACCTAAATCTTTAGAAAATGGGGAGCCATCTGATGCTTCTCATATGAAGAGTGAGTGTTCAGCTTGGAGAAGGAACAGTCAAGGTTTTACAGGTGCCTTATACCTTCAAATAACTGCACTGCTGCTGATAGAAAGTAGGGTAACATATCTATTGAGAAAAGTTCCAAGGAGCAGACATGGTACTAATAGATGGATGTGACAGGCTGATTTTAACCCTTCTATCAACCAGTAGTCAGCAATGGGAAGGAATGTGTCAAGATTCAGCATCCTGTTGATATTGGTGGGCTCATGCAGAGAATAGATAATGACTCCACAATAGTCAGCAATGGATTCTAACTTGTTTTTAATCTTATGAGCACTATGGAGTTTTCAATTTATCATTTCAGTTTGGCTCCTAGGAAGTTCAAAGACAAAATTTTAGCCCACCTCTTGCTAGTATAAAAAACCTTATAATATGCCCATAGCATATTACAAGTTACCTTATCTATATTTTCTACTCAGCTAATACTCTAATATATTTTTACATTTATGTTATACAATGCATTATGATGAACCATATGAAGGCTTTTTTAATGGAGTGGTATATAAATATATAGGTAAGCAATGAATCTAACTAATTCTAGAATCACCCCTTTTTCAGTTTATTCAGAGGTATAAAAACCATCATGAACTCCCCTCCCTTCTACCATGGAATCAATTTCAGAATATTGACAAGAAGCAAACTGCAAAGCAAAACCACAGTGAGATACCATTTCGTGCTCATTAAAACAGCTATAATCAAAAAGACAGACAATAACAAGCGTTGGCAAGGATGCGGAGAAACTGGAACCCTCACACATTGTTGATGGGAATACAAAATAATTGAAGACACTTTGTTAAAACAGTTTAGCAGTTCCTCAAAAAATTAAACATAAAGTTACCATACGACCCAGTACCACCCCTAAGTGTATACGCAAGAGAATTAAAATAATATATTCACACAAAAGCTTGTACACAATGTTCATGGCAGCACTATTCATAATAGCTCAAAATAGCAACAACCCAAGTATCTATTAATGAATAAGTAGGAATAAGTAGGTAAGCAATGTGCTATATTTATACAATGGAGTATTATTTAGCCATAAAAAGGAATGAAGTACTGACACATGCTCAAACCTGTGCAAGTCTGGAAAACATTCTGATAAGTGAAAGAAGTCAGGCACAAAAGCCACATGTATGACTCTCTTTATTTGATATATCCAGAATAGTCACATCCACACTGACAAAAACTAGATCAGTAGTTGCCAGAGGGTGGGGGAGGGAGAAATGAGGAGTGCTTCCTAATGGGTCAGGGTTTCTTTTTAGTGTGATAAAATATTCTGGAGTTAGGTAGTTGTGAGTATTGTACAACTTTTTGGAATACTAAAAACTACAAAATCTTATTTTTAAATTTTGTGGTGTATGAATTGTATCTCAGTTAAAAAAAATTTTTTTTAATTAGTTGGGTAGGTGGAATGTGTGGGGGATGGGTCAATTTTATTTTCTTGATAAAGGTTTTACTTGATTATCACTTCAACCACCTCTACTTAATTCAAGTGCTGTTTTAACTTTCTTTAAAAATCTCATTTAAAAATGCATGTGCCTTAGCCTTGAAATTAGCATAATTTGCTATTTGGAAGGAATTGCTCCTAAATGACCATCTAATAGCCAACTCTTTTTTTTATTAGTCATGAACTGCCCTCTGAATTAAGTATTAATACTATGTATAAGTAATTAATTACATCAAATAAATATTTATCTTTGAAATTCAACATCCATCATTCATAGACTAATTTACACATCATTAAAATGTTTATATAAACACTATGCAAAATGTTTATTCACATAAACATTTTAATTTAAAAAAATCAAAAATTGTTTTCCATACTCCCTAGCTAGAGTCCCTAGCTAGACTCTAACATGGCATCCTACATACCTGGAGGAGGTGTATCTTTCCAGTATATTACACAGTACAAAGGAAGGGGCTGCTTGAAACTTTCCAAGGTACAGTAAGTTGTAGAATAAAATTATTTTATTCTAAAAAGATTTGGCAGTCTTTTCCTCTGTGCTGTGATTCTTTCCTATGAAGAATTAACATTCTTTACATTCTTAACATGCTTAAGACAACATGAGTTTAGATGTCTTAGATTTTTTTTTTAATCTTGTAAAATCAGTTGGGATATATTTTAGTCCTGTCTTACTCACATTTCCCAGTTACCTGGATTAATTGATGCGAACAACAATGGTGCTTTGAAGCTCTTGGGTACAACAGTGGAAATGATCACATTTCTTGATTAATGAATGAATTCTTTCATAAGGATTTGTTTATGGAAATAAATAGAGTAATAACTTGATTAGTGAATTCCCTGGGAAAGAAGGCCTTTTAAGAAGTCAGATGTATTAAAAACCTAAACAAACAAAATACTCAGAAAGGTTGGGAAGCTGAGCTGCCTGAGAAGTCTCCATGCACAGCTTCTTCTGCAAATGGCAGCCCCACTGAAAGCAAAGAGGCCCACCCTGGGGAATACCAGGAGCCTTTTAAGTCCCTCCTCTGCCTGCACATCAAGCTGCCACCTGCTGCACTATCTCCCTCTCTGTGGCTGTTGTCAGAGCCCTATCTAAGCAAGAGAGAATCTGTATCCTTCTCCTTCACTGTTTAGGGGTCAGTTAACTGATACTACTCTGAAAGTCTTCTTACTAAAGGGATAATTCTAAGTTAATCTCTAGTTGTGGAATTCAACCTCCTCCCTTAAAAAAAAAAAAAAAAGCTAATAATTTTAAAAGAATTTTAGACCTGAGTAAACCACTCAGTGGCCTTGGCCACTTGACTGTTCCTGATTTAGACCTTTAGGGACAAAGACCATGTGGGCAGAACAGATCTGCTCCCTACTGAGGATTCTGTAAAGCTGGTTCTCATAGCTTCACCTCACTGGTGAAGTTCCACAATATGTTTATAAGAGGGAGTTTGCTGGTGAGACGAATCGCTAGGGGTTTATCTTGAAGTTGTGTTTTAATCCAGTGTTTCAAAGAGAACTCAAGAACATCCAGCATCAGAATCACCAGAATGGAGGTTCCCGAACCTCTTCCCTGGCCAACAAAATCAGCACCTCTGAAAATGAGGCCAGAAATCCTCATTGTTAACATGCTCTCTGAGTGATTTTTACGCACATTCAATTTTAAGAATTCCTAGTAACCCATTGTCACCTCTGATAAATACCGTATATTTTGAAGATCATCTGATTTTATTTTAGTTAGCATTGAATAAGTATCCCCATCATAACCAGTCTTATCTGAGGTCTTCAAACACACCCTACAACTCCTACATTAATTCAGTTTGTCTCTAATGAAGCTGTATATTGTTAAAATACATATTCTTTATTTATAGAGCCATTACTACATTCAAGTGACCTCTGGTCTACTCCTGAATTATGCCTCCTTGGGAAAAAAGCTATAAAGAAGATGAATGATGTAAAATTTTAGAAGAATATAAAGGATGGTGGTATTAGAAGATAACTGCATATGCTAACTTATTATTGATTTATAGAAATTTTGATATATTTCTGTATAATTTCTCCAAATTCAGATTCTTAAAAATAATGTATATTCGGGGAGAACTATGAACATTTGGAATCTTCTTCTTAAATAATTGCTTTAAAAGACATATATTTTCAGAAAGATTTTTATATATATATAAATCTAGATTTATATATATAGATTTATATATATATATAGATTTATATATATGGAGGAAAATACACACTTCCAGCCATAACTGTATAGATAGAAGAAAAAAACTTGCAGTTGGTTTTTAGTATGGATTAAAAATTACATTTTAGAGAACATTTTTAAGGATGCATTTGTAATGCCAGGAAAATTTATTCTCCGAAAATGTCAACACAACATTTTAAACTAAGGCAGGTGTATTCATTATCTGAATTTGTATAAAATGCAACCCAGGCAATCGAGATTTCTTTTCTTTTTTGACAAAATGTTTAAATTAAAGATAATGAGAAAAAGATTGTCTCTATAAATATGATGGTAACTTCATGAAGAATTAAAATCTATAATCACAGCTAGAGATACATACTAGATTAATCGGAGATGAGATGAACTATGTCAACTCTCGCTCCCATCCAGCCCCTCACTAAAGAGCAAAAATGTAATCACTTGACAGATGTGCTTCTGACGAAAGCCATACAATTATATCATCTGTAGCTTAAAAAAAAAACAGTGGGGTTATATGTGTTCACTTGGGAGAAAAGGGTTGACATCAGTCAATCTCCATCTTTTTCTGATGTATTTCTGGGACAGACACAAAATATGAATTTAGAGAAATGTGTATTGAAAAGACATATAGAGTAACAAAAAGGGTAGCAATCCAGAGAATATGTGCAAAGACGAGGAAGAAAGATGACATCTGAAATACAAAGAAATCAGGTAGAGTTAGAGCACAAGGACTGATCTGCAGACCTCTTAACAGAAAATGGGGTAAAAGGAGAGGGGAAATCAATGGGGAATTGACCACTGACAGAAACATACTTTGAAAGAATGAAATGGGAACTGAAGAAATTCAGGAATCCACTTAAAAAAAAAAAGAAATCGTAAAGAATGAGAATGTGGAAGGAATACTTCTAAAAGAAAAATTTTCTAGCTCCAACAGCTAAACATAGATGTGGCAGGTAGAATAATGGCCCCCAGCAATGTGTATGCCCTCATCCTTGGAACCTATGAATACGTTACCTTACATGACAAGAGGTATTTTGCAGATGTCATTAAGGCTAGTAACCTTGAGATGGGGAATTATCCTGTATTGATCTAATCATTAGTCTTTAAAAGCAGGCAAGTATTTCCAAATGGAGAGAATCAGACAGAAAGAGCTTGACCCAATGTTGCTGGCTTTGAAGACAGGAAAACTGTGTCACGAGCTATGGAATAAGCCTCCAGAATAGAGGAAATAAAGCTGGAAAAACTACAGAACAGATTCTCCCTTAGAGTCCCCAGAAAGAAACATAACAATGCAACACCTTGATTTTAGCCCAATGAGACAGGTGCCAGGCTTCTCACCTATAGAACTGTAAGATGATAAATGTGTATTTTTCAAGTTTTTAGTAATTTGTTGCAGCAGCAATAGAAAACTAATACACTAGATCACAGAGGTGACCAAGGCACCAAAATGGCTAGCTATTCTTATATGAGGAAATAATACAATTACTAATCAATCTCTTTGATATAAGCCCTCAATCCTGCTCAACTTCATGCATCAAAATATGTTCAGTCCATATCAGTTGTATCAAAGGAACATTTTCATAATTGCTGTGAAGTAAGCTCCCTTTGGCAATATAGTCAACAAGGACAAACAAAGGATTCTTATAATTGTTCGATTTGTTATCAATCCAGTAGAGGAGTATATTTCTGAAGGGAAATTATGAATCACTTCCTGGTCATGAATTAGAGTGGCCTCAAAGAGCTGTTTCCATGTTACCCAAGTATAAAACCTACCAATTAGGTCAATTTGTTAGGGGTTATAAAGAAATTAAATTGAAATTTAATTAGTAGTTCCGCCTTATCCATAGGGGATACATTCCAAGGCTCCCAGTGGATACTTGAAATGGTATAGTACTGAGCTCCATACATATTATGTTCTTTTCTATATGTATCTATGATGAATGAAGTTTAATTTATAAATTAGGCACACAAAGAGATCAACAACAATGACTAATAATAAAATAGAACAATTATGACAATATACTATCAAGGTATATGAATGTGGTCTCTCTCTCACAAAATATCTTAGTGTATTGTATAGTACTTACCTATTTTAGGACTGTGGTTGATTTTGGGTAACTGAAACCTCAGAAAGCAAAACCACAGATAAGGAGGGAACTACTATACAGTCATGCATCTCTTAATGATGGGGATATGTGCTGTGAAACACATCATTAGCAATTTCAACACAGTGAGAACACCATAGAGTGTACTTACTTCAACCTAGATGGCATAGCCTCCTTACACACCTAAGCTACATGGTATAGCCTATTGCTCCTAGGCTACAAGCCTGTATAGCATGTTACTGTACTGTACTGAATACCATAACACAATGGTAAGTATTTGTATATCTTAAAGTAGAAAAGGAACAGCAAAAATACTGTATTATAATCTTATGGGCCCACCATCATATATGTGGTCTGTCATTGACTGAAACATCACGATGTAGCGTGTGACTATAGCATATCCCAAAGCATACATTAATGCATAGAGATGCACTTATGCTTTAAGAGCAACATCACCGGTTGATTAATAAAGTACATTTGTGTCATTTAACCTTAAGGTTGCCCATTATCTTAATTTTTTGTGTAAATAAGTCTTGTAAAACATGCTTAGCCTGAAAAGAGATGCAGGAAAAATATGGCATTAGTTTGCTTTATGCCTTTTCAATTCACATCAGCAGTAAGGGTGAGTGATAGAAGCAGGAGGAGTGCGAGAGGGAGGTGGAGGAAAGAAGAGACAGAAAGGAGGAAGGGGGGAGAAGAACAGGGAGAAGAGGAAGAGAGAAAAGAAATATGCAAGGTGAAGAAGACTAAGATGTGTGGCTGACTCTAGTGCTAAAAATGTCATTATGTACTTCATTTCTTTGATTCCCCCAACAGACCTGAATTAGTGAAAAATGATTATTATTACTATTTTAGGTAAATGGATTTGAGGCTAAGAGCTGGTTGGGATTCAAGCCAGTTCTTGCAAGTCCAAGATTCTTTCCGAGATGACATTCGACTTCTCTGTCCAATTCTCTATTATCTTGAAATTTGTTTCCTTTTTAGAGGAGGAGGAAAGGTCATATTTAAAATCCAAGGTTATGTCTCTATTTGAGAGATGTTTCCATTCAATTCCTCTACTCAATCCCACCTGGGCTAGCCCCAGGAAAGAGTAGTTGACTTTGGTTTTCATTATATCCCTTCCCTTTTTCTCCCTTCCAAAGCAAAATGACCCCAGCTTGTCTACCTGTAGGACATGAGCCTCCCCTCTCCCGGCAAGATGCTCACATCTACCCCAACTTGTCAATGAACAAATGAAGCAACACAGCTCCTGGGCACTGTCCCACTCTGTGAGGACTCTCAACCCAGAAGGTCTGTCTGTGAATTTGCCACATTTGGACCTGGAACATACATACTCTTAAGCCCCGCTCTCCTCTGACCTCAGAACACTCCTGTAATAATTCTTGCTCCATTCCAGCCGTTTCAGAAGAGGGCCTTCTTTCTTCTAACTAGGACTTAGCCCCCTCTCCAATGCCATAGTAGCTGTACTGCAGACTAATTCATATGAAATTTACCAGGTCTGGAAAAAAACTTAAACAGAAAATATCCTAGGTGTACACAGGAGAACTCAAGTGTGGTGATGAAATCAGAGAAGAGGTGACTAGGAAGACAACAGAAAGGTCTCCAGTCATCCTGGGGCCCTTCAGTGACTGAAACATCGTTTTCTAAAGGGGAGGCAGTTAATGCTGAGCAGAAGCCTTCAGATCCTCAACTTCCTCCTTAATTAGCTTAACGTGAATGATAATTCTCACATTTTTACAGAGCTTCACCATTTATAATGGGGCTTTTATATCTATTACTTCATTATTGTCTCTATTTGATTCATTAGGTCCTGTGGGTCAGACTCACTCAAGGTCCCTTAACCAAATAAATCAAGACTAGAACCCAGGTTTTCTGTCTCCTAGGCCAGAGTTTTTCCCCATACCATAACACCTGTGATGATGCAGGGAAATGTGTAAAAGAAAATGGAAGTGTGGAATATGAAGTATAACAGCGTAATACTACTAAATGCCTTTCAGAGATTTTTTTAAACTTGCTTAATGTTATTTACAGATTTTTCCCACTGAAATTATGATACCGTATGTCCCTGTCTAGATTTGAATAATAAAAGTTTTATTTTATTGCCTGCTATGAGTTGAATGTTTATGTCCCCCCCAAATGCATGTTAAAGCCTAACCCTCAATATGATAGTGCTTGGAGATGGAGCCTTTGGAAGGTAATAAGGCTGAGATGAGGTCATGAGGGTGAACTCTCATGATGGGATTAGTGTCCTTAAAAGGAAAGGAAGACAATGGTTTTCTCTCTCCACCTGCATGCACTGAGGAAAGGCCATGGGAACACAAAGCCACAAGAGCTGTCTGCAAGCCAGGAAGCAGGCCCTCACCAGGAACTGAATCTGTTGGCATCTTGATCTTGGACTTCTCAGCCTCCAGGACTATGAAAATTGTCAGTTGTTTAAGCCACCAAGTCTACAGTATTTTGTCACAACAGGCCAAAAGACTTTGGACACCATGCAATATTATCAGGCTATTCATCAATCTAAAAGAAAATTTGCAGGTCAAAAGTAAAGCCCACCAGGCATGGTGGCTCAATCCTATAATATCAGCATTATGAGGCCAAGGCAGGAGGATCACTTGAGACCACGAGTTCAAGACCAGCCTAGGCAATACAGTGAGACCTCATCTCTACAAAAAGTTTAAAAAACTAGCCGAGTGTGGTGGTGCATGCTTGTAGACCCAGCTACTTAGAAGGCTGAGGTGAGAGGATCACTTGAGCCCAGGAGGCAGGTTGCAGTGAGTTGTGATCGCACCGTTGCACTCCAGCCCGAGGGACAGAGAGAGACCCTGTCTCAAAAAAAATAAAGATAAAAATAAAGCCCATGTTGTATACACAGTAAATCCATATTTTTCTCAATTGTATTTTATAAATTCAATGTATTTCACTATTTTAAAAAGTATATTTGCAATTTTAATCACTCCTCCAAAGCAAGGTCTCTCAACTTTGGCACTTTGGATAAGATAATTCATTGTCATGGGCTGTCCTGTGCATTCTAGAATGTTTAGCAGCACCCTTGGCCTCTACGCATTAAAGGCCCATAGCACCTGATATAGTTTGGGTGATTTCCCCCCCCAAATATTATGTTGAAATGTGATCCCCAGTGTTAGAGGTGGGGCCTGGTGGGTGGTATTAGGGTCATGGGGGTGGATCCTTCATGAATGTCTTGGTGCCCTTCTCTGGTAATGAGCCAGTGCTCACTCTGTTAGTTACCAGGAGATCTGGCTGTTTAAAAGAGTTTGGCACCTCCCTCTCTCTTGCTCCCTTTCTTGCCAGGTGACAGGCCTGCACCCCCTTTGCCTTCCACCATGAGTAAAGTCTTCCTGAGGTGTGGACTAGAAGTAGATGTCGGCACCATGCTTCTTAAGCAGCCTGCAGAAACGTGAGCCAAATAAACCTCTTTTCTTTATAAATTACCTGGTCTCAGGTATCTCTTTATAGCTATGCAAAGCAGACTAAAACAGCACCCTTCAGTGCTCAGTTATGAGAGTCAAATATGTGTCCCAATATTGCCAAATGTCTCCTAGGGAACAAAATTGTCCCATATTGAGAATTAGCTCTAGAGTCTAATGTGTAGGCACCTCTTGCAATAATTACATTACCTATGTGTCTTTTAAAATTCATTTACATTGAGTTTAATTAAGAGATAGCAAGAATAGTATTGTGGTTTCAACAATAAAGGCAGTGAAACTGCATGTGCATTTACAAGAAGGATGACAGTAAGCTCAAAAAAGAAGTGAACCAATTCTGATGGAAGAGTTTCATGTAGAAACGCGAAGGTCTACATTCACATTTCCAGGGAAACCCATCGTGAAATCCATTGTGAAGGATTGCACGGTCCACACCATGTATTCTACAATTTTCAATAATCACAGTATAATTTTTAAGACTTAGTTTACTTTCTCCTTTTTGTAGATACAACTTTTAATTTGAGGAAATATATGGGTGTTAACCCTACTTACCTTGGAAAAAAGTATAATAATTATATAAACTGTTGATGTACAGCCATTTGGGGAAATCTCTGCTTGAGTTTATAATCTCATCCTAATGTATTGCTTTATTATACAAATATATATGTACATATACAATTATATATATGTACATACATACACACACACACACACATGCAGCAGCCTGATAGTTACTTACAATCTGGTAAAATTTAACATCAATTTTTTACAAAACAATGATTTATTCCAAGGGAATACATTTTGAGAGTCTTTTCTAAAAGCACCCATTTAACCTGATTTCATGAACAGGGTTCAGTGGCTAGTTGGAAGCCTACACCTATGTCCCATTTCTTCGGGAGACAAAGGCTAAAGGTGGAATGGCCAAGATAATCAAGTAGTTTGTTCCATTTTATCTTCATGGTCCACTCAGCTTCTGTTGATTGGTACTATGAAGACCAGTTACAAAGGGCTGTGTTCATTGACTTTTAATCTGGTAATTAAGAAGGCTACAGCCACTGTGGAGTACTTTCAATGCTGGACCAGAGAACATGTAAGCTTTTACTCTATTTTGTGAGAGCACAATTTAATCCATGGAATAGGGTTTCCAATCATCCCAGTTTGCCCAGGACTTTCCTGGTTTTACTACTTAAAATTCCCACATGCCAAGAAAACTCCCAGCCCTGGGCAAACCTGGACAGTTGGTCATTCTATCTGAGGGGCCTAGAGTTTTTGACCAAATATTTGGTGAAGTTAACTTTTTAAAATATTTCCAAGAGTTGGAAAGATAAGGTCAAGAATAGTCCCCAAATCTACTTTTTAAGAAAAAAAATCCTTATAATGATCAAGCAGCACATGACATTTAGAATATGTATCTAACTAGCCTGTATGACTTCCAGGTATTTGCTACTGCAATGGTAAAGACAAGCATTTCCAAGGGCAAGAGAACAGTCTGCCTCAGAGTGCTTCATTTAAGCAAGGACACGCTGCCAACTTGAAAGGAAATAAAGGCCACACTTTGTCTATGGGGGGATCCTGCAGTTATTCCCCTGCAAATTTAATTCAAACAGGTACTGAGATCTGAAACATGGAGATATCCACAAATTAGAGGATACTTGGTTTTTAAAAAGGAAAGAAAGAAAATCCAGGCCACAGAGAACTATATCAAAGCAGCAACAGTGATTCCTTTTCATGTTAATCACTGTATTGCTATGAACACGTTTTGAAAGTCTATACTATGAATGAAATTTCTTGAGGTCTTTTTTATAAAATACACATCTAAATTTTAAAACAAAAACTATTGTTTTCAGGTAAGTCAATTTCATCTTTTAAAAAATGTGTGTGTAAAATGTACAAATCATTGCTATTTTAATACTTTGCTTTTAGAATTACTAGTCACACAAATATGCCATTCAACTAGTGTATTAATAATACCTCAAGAAAATGCAGTGTTATTTAAATTTTATCATTCAAAAATACACCTCTTTAGAATACCAATGAATTTTAATCTGGTAATTAAGAAGGCTACAGCCACTGTGGAGTACTTTCAATGCTGGACCAGAGACCAACATGT
Source organism: Pan paniscus (assembly GCF_029289425.2). Classification (NCBI taxonomy): domain Eukaryota; kingdom Metazoa; phylum Chordata; class Mammalia; order Primates; family Hominidae; genus Pan; species Pan paniscus. Next base: position 109,165,411 of record NC_073255.2, on the reverse strand, counting down.
AAGCTTTTACTCTATTTTGTGAGAGCACGATTTAATAGTTTACTTAATCTCTTTTGGAAAATTGTATCTTATTCTTTCAAGCAATTTAAGGATCTGCTTGACTCATAAAACTGACGATGACCCACAGAATACTTATTATATGTTCATTGTGTACATGTACTTATAAATTGTATTTGAACTTATATATTATATTAGAAAAATTTCTTTGAGAAACCCTTTTGTTTGACCTGTTATTAGGGTCCCAAATCAACCTATAAACAAAGATCCCCAGAGGAAGTATTATATTTGAATAGCAACTTGATTCTGTAATGGAGTAGAGACATTTGTCACCACAAAACATGATACAACTTAGAAAAATTACTCTAGAAATTGTGTTTTAATTTCCAGGTTCTAAGCAAGCTGTTTTGTCACTATAATTGTTAAAGTTTAACATCTCCATTGTCAAAGGTATGACCAAAATGAATAAAAATATTTAAGCCCAAAAAGTTTAAGGGAACTCTGAGACATAATTGATGTTTAAGTACCATTTTTCAAATGTTAAGGACTATTGGCATCTGCCAACATTCAAAACAAACATATATATCTTGAGAGTCATCAAAATAAACTTTACTTTTTTGGTACTTCCCTTGTAAGATCCCATTTTAAATGTAAGGACATTGAAATAAAAGCCTTCAATTTAAGATAGTATTGCAATTCCTTTTTAGTCATGTAACTAGAGAATTCTTATATATATTCCATGTCTTATGTTGGTTCCTACACATTAATCCTGCAAGCCTTTGACATTAGTGTATTCTGCAAAGTATTCAATGACAATATCACCAGCGTCCACCTCTAGACATACGTATGACTACATTTTGCTTCTAATCTCTCAGGCCCCAGTTACACAGACTATTATAATAAGAAATGAATCAGAGATATCCAATGCCATGACACAGGTTTCAATTAATTGCATGTGCATTATATAAATTGTGGCCAATAGTCAATAGATGGATTAGAAAGCAAAAGCACACACAGTAAATATGCATCTTAAAAAAAATGTATACCAAGGTTGAAACATGCTATCAGGGAGTGATCTGCGGCCACTCAAGTCCTGAAATGATTTATGATGTAGTCTATTATTTTTCTTAATTGGCCACCAACTCTTCATTGTAGTCTCCTTTCCTAGTTAAATGCTGGACATTAAGGGTGATACAACTACACCAGAAGGCTTCAGTACTTACAGTGGAGACAAAAGGACCAGGCCAGTAAACTCAGGCTGACAAGTGACTACCATAGGACAAGCTGAAAAAATCCGGCCCGGCTCTTTTGCATGTGTTTGACACTGGCTGGCTCTGAAATTAAAAATATGACTCTCTGTCCCCACAAAGCTTAAGTGAAAAACTGCTTTTTTAGAAAGAAGAGCTTCAGCAGTCTTTCATACTACTTATATATTTACTCCAAAAGCTAAATTAAGTACACTGTAAGGGGGGAAATTGACCCCAATTTATAGCTGGCTTAGAAAAAAATAGGCAAATCAAACCATCTGAAAATAGGGTTTGTCATGGAAACAGCAATGCTAATGGGACAGTATCCCAAGTAGCCTTATGGTTTTCCAGACACGTCCTATTTTGCCACCAGTATTAAAAGAAACAAAAGAATACACTGGTTTTCTATGTGCTACATCATTTAAAATAAATTGTTTTCTAAGAATAAAGGCTGGTGGTGACTTAAAAATGTCTTCTAAAGCTATTTAACCACAGCATGTAAAACCTTTCTGCATCAAATTTATAGTTACATCATGTTAAGGACACCTCCAATAAGACTGCTTTAAAATATATTTTTGGATAGCAATTAATGTCAAAAACATGTTTTTCCAGAAATTATCTAATTGAACTACTTAGTGAGGAGATATGTGTGAATTTGGCCTAAGAATACTATTTTTTTTGTGTGTATGTCTATACAATAAACCTTCTATCTACTATATTATGTTAATGTAACAAAGAAAAAGGGAACACAAAATTGCATCTTGCTACTTAAAATCAAATGCTACATTTTTAGTAAGATCTAATTTTTTTGATTTTCCTTAAAATGAATAATGACTTATAAGACAATTGCATTGTAACAAGGAAGGTAACTCTATTGTATCAATGATCTTCATTTTAGTCCCTTGTCATTTTATCACAAAATGTTTTCATGGGAAAATTTAGTAAAGATATTTTTAACCTGTAAAGGTATTTGAGGTTTTCCATCTAGCATTTTCCATTTCTCATAACCATATTTCCATATTATGAAATGTAAGTAAACTTTACATCTCTATTTTATAAAAATTGATGCATATATACTTATGTGTATACTTATCTATATATACACATATATACACCCATGCATAAATTCTGACTAAGAGTAGACCAACTAGATAATTTATCTGGAGAAGGTTCCTTGAACGATTAAAAAAAGGGGTCTTCAGAAGCAAACAACAAAACAGCCTTACAAACGCAATTGCTGTTTAAAATGTTTATGAACACATAGCCAGTTAACCATTTATTGATTGCCTATTTAGGGTTTTGTAATATCCAAGATTATGGAAGAGATAAGACAATACCTCTAAAAAATATGAGAAAGGTGATGATTTAAAAATAAACCTCCATAATATAAAAAGTCATGTAAATTTATTCCCTGAAAGAAAAGAAAGCTTTAATATTAAAATTAGAGTTCTCTTTTAATCCTCTTTGAGTAAAGAAATAATTTGCAAACTTCTATTTTCTACTGTCATGAAAACAGATCTTTTCTTGGGACTTCACAAATGTCAATCACAACAATGCAAACAGAGTAATTCTTTGGAAAGACTGATCTGAGGGTTTAAGGGTAGACTTTTTTCACTGAATTCCTGAATTTTTACACTGTGGGATTGGCTATGAGACACCATAAAATGTAAAATAGTTCAGACAGCTCAAGCTCTATTATTTTCAGGCACAAAATCCATATAATTTTGTACAAAACTTTGAATTTTTTATTTGAGAAATTAAAAATATGGTATTATATATATATAAACTTCTATTCCTCTATAAATATAGATGATTTTGTGATAGTGAACAGAATAAATGTATACCAAATTCAAAGACCAATATCATTTTAGCGTATGACAGACATAGATAAATTTAGGTCCTAAGTACCGGCATTTTGATAAATTCTTAAAGTTTAAAACAATACAATCAGGAGGATTGCTTTTCTCCTCTTCTTCACAGAGAACTAAAGTGAATATTTTTAAATGGCTTTGAAAGATTTACATTTGACACATTTCTGTAAATCCAAAAGAGGAGCACACAGGATTTAATGCAGTAGACCTGCACACATTTTCCCTTTAGCATGCATGCCCATATTTTGTTTATTTCAGGCGCTATCTCCCCGTCAATTATTCCACCTTCTTTACCTCCTGAAATCTTACCAGGTTATTATTGATGGTGTGAATTGTTCCTCCCTCAGAATGTGCTGCTGAATAATAATCGTAATAAAATGTTGAAAGTGTACAACTTTTACATTTTAAAGTTTCTGATATATGTCTAGTTATTTGATTAAAAATAAGAAAATAGCACTTCATTTTGAGGAAGTCCATGACACTGAAATATCCTTCAAGTTTTCAATTTCTGTTTACGTTTTGCTGTCTTGTTAAGGAAAGCAAACATCAACTCCTTAACAAAGCTTTCCAGGTGACCTCAACATTTCCATTTTACAGACCGGTAAAATCTAAGCGCAGGCTGTCTCATTCTCAAAGGCAGGTTGCCAGGCATCCGTATGCAATTAGAATTAACATTTTATAACCCATATCTTCAGTCTCTTCCAACCCACACAAAGCTTCATGCTTCTTCCCAAATCTCAGTAACCACATCTTTCCATGACGCTGGCCAAACCCATACCAGGTTTTAGACACTAGAGAATGAAATGAGCTCACCCCTCAAAAATTAGACTTCAAAAAGTTTGGCATTGGTTATCTCACTCACCCTGTAACCAACTAAGGTGGGAGAAGGGAGTGTCTGGGCGTTGAAGGTGACCGTGGAGGGAGGCTGAGACTGCCAGCGCCCACACCCGTGGGCCCCCATGAAGTTGGAGGAAAGTTCTGGACAGTTAAAAATCCATCTTCAGGAAGTCGAAGGGACGGGCCTTCGCAATCCACCGCCGAGCAAGGGAGGAATTGTAATGTATGGGGGCCCACCTCCAGATCTGGAAGGTTTGTGGAGTTCTGTACCTTAAGAGCCCCTACCTCAAGCCAGGAAAGAAAGGGAGGGGACAGAAGGAGGGGGAGGGGGCAGAAGGAGGAGGCGGGAAGTGACCCTGGCAGCGCAGCCCTAGTCGCACCCCGCAGTGCTGAACTCGCCCCGGAGCTGGCGCCCAGCCGTCCCGAGCACCCGCGGTAGGGAGAGGCGCGCGAGGACGACCAGGAGCGCTGTGCGGTTGCACTCCAGTTTTAGCTCCTTTGCAATACTCCGAAAAGGGCAAGAAGGAAAAGCCTCAAATGGTTAAACCGCCCTAAATAATTAAAAACTTTTGAAAAAGAAAAACGCGTGATCGGTCGTCATTTAAATACAAATATACTTACAAAAATCTTACACAGGCTATTTACAATCATAAAAGCGAACAGTCCTGGTACCAGAGTGTGAGGGCAAGAGGTCTGTCCATCCTCCCTCTGGCAGTCGGGCCCTCGTGTCCTTTTGCCTCAGGGACGGAAGCTTTTGCAGGAGCTGAGTTGTTCAAAGGAGCCTGCGAAAGAGAGTTGTCTAGTGAGGAAACCTCGAGATGTCAGGATTGGCACGAACTCCACGGCGCTGGCTTTGGGGGATCGCTGCGCCCCGGCCGAGGCCTGGGCATGGGCTGAGCCCCGGGTCTCAGACTGTAGTCTCCCCTTGTTTGCTGTTGGTGAGCCTCGTGTAGAACTTCCTCCAGGAGTTGAGGGTCTTGCCGGACCATATCCAGAAGCCCGACGTGATGCCCACGATCAGCGTCATAAGGTACTTAATCATGAAGACCGTGAAGTCCGGGCTCATGGGCGGGTGCGGCGGGGCGCCTCCGCCCGCCTGGAGGTGAGGGCAGGGGATAGCGTAGCTCTTGCAGCTCTGGGCCACCCAGCTGCGTTCCCACTGGTCCCGGAAGGCCTGCTCGTAGAAGTAGCAGGCGATGACGATGGTGGCTGGTACAGTGTACAGCACGCTGAAGACGCCAATGCGCACCATGAGCTTCTCCAGCTTCTCGGTCTTGGTGCCATCGTGCTTCATGATGGTGCGGATGCGGAAGAGCGACACAAAGCCGGCCAGCAGAAAGGACGTGCCGATAAACAGGTACACGAAGAGGGGCGCCAGCACGAAGCCACGCAGCGCGTCCACGTTGTTAAGCCCCACGAAGCACACTCCGCTCAGCACATCGCCGTCCACCTGGCCCAGCGCCAGGATGGTGATGGTCTTGATGGCCGGCACAGCCCAGGCGGCCAGGTGAAAATACTGTGAGTTGGCTTCGATGGCCTCGTGGCCCCACTTCATGCCAGCCGCCAGGAACCAGGTGAGCGACAGGATCACCCACCAGATGGAGCTGGCCATGCTGAAGAAGTAGAGCATCATGAAGAGGATGGTGCAGCCCTCCTTCTTGGTGCCCTGCGCCACAGTGCGTGCCCCGTCCTCGGCGAACTTGTCATTACACACCACTCGGTCTTCCAGGAGGAAGCCGGCGATGTAGGCCACGGCCACGGCCGTGTAACAGCCGGACAAGAAGATGATGGGCCGCTCCGGGTAGCTGAAGCGCCGCATGTCCACCAGGTACGTAAGCACCGTGAAGAGCGTGGAGGCGCAGCACAGCACTGACCAAATGCCAATCCAGGTGCGCGAGAAGCGCAGCTCCTCGGGCCCGAAGTACATGAGCCCATACACCTTGGTCGGCTCACAAGGTGCGCCGCAGTCCTTCTCCCCCAGGAAGTGGTAGTTGAGGTAGGAGGGCACCTTGAGGGCGCGCGGGCAGGAGAACTTTCCTCGCTCCGACGCGCCGGCGCCCCCCGGGAAGCCGCCACGGTGCCCTCCGCCGCCGTGCTGAGGGTTGCTGGTCCAGAACTCTGGAAGCAGCGAGGGCGTCGGGGTGCCCTTGTCGGACGTGTTCTGGCCCACGCACAGCTCGCCGGCGCCGTGCACCGGGAACTTCTCGCACTTGAGCGTGTCTGGCCACTGGAAACCGAACTTGTTCATGAGCGCCTCGCAGCCCTGGCGCGCGCGCTCGCACAGGGAGCGGCAGGGCGGCAGCGCCTGCTCTAGCACGGTGCACACGGGCGCGTACATGGAGCACAGGAAGAACTTGAGCTCAGCGGAACACTGCACTTTCACTAGAGGGTAGAACTGGTGCACCTCCAGGCCCGCGTCCTCCTGGTTCGTGTGGCCCAGCAGGTTGGGCATGATGGTCTGGTTGTACGCGATGTCCGTGCACAGCGGGATGGAGATGGGCTGGCAATAGCCGTGGTCCGGGATGGAGATGCCCCGCTCGCCGTTGTACTGCTGCCCGCTCTGTTGCTGCTGAGGCGGCGGCGGCGGTTGCTGCCCCGGCCCGGGCCCCTGGCCCGCCGCCTGGGCCCGGACCCCCAGCAGCAGCGGAGCCTCCAGCAGCCAAAGCAGCAGCAGCAGCTGGCGCGCCAATCGCCGGGGGTCAACTGGGGGGCGGCGGCGGCCACCGGCGTCCCCGCTGCCCTCCTCCGCCAGCCGGGCCGAGAGCGCCCCGGCACAAAGTTCCCAGCTCGCGCCACCGCCGGCGGCCCGGGACTTCTTAGGCGCCTCCTCCTCAGCCATACTTTCTCGGCTCCTCTCTTGGCGCCGCTCCGCTGGGGCTGCCAGGGGCACGGCCGGCGGCGGCTCCCCCTGCGGCCAGGGAGACCTCTGCGCCGGTGCCCTCCGTCGAGCCCAAGCCGCTTTCGGCCCGCTCCCCCGGCTCCTGTTCTGCGTACCGCAGCCGCCGCCGCCGCGGAAACTTGCGATTCATGAAGCGCGGGCGGCGGGGAGAACCCGGGTGGCTCGGGCGCGCCGGGGTCGTGTCCCGCCTTCCTGGCCCTCGGCTCGCTGACTCCCGGCTGGCGGCGCCGTGCTAGTGGCCGCGGCCCCGTAGAGAGCGCAACTCTCCGCAGCCCAGCGGGCTCGGCTCCCCCCTGCGCCTCCGCCTCCTTCTCCGCCGCCGCCGCCTGACCATTTGTGTCAATCCCTCAACTCGCTCCCTCTCCTCTGCCTCGCGCGCCCTCGGACCGGTTTCCAGGCGCCCCGCAGTCTGTCTTTCACCAGGAGGGAGGAGCCTTGAAACCGACGCAGAACTGGAGGCTCAGGGACCGTCGCCCAATCGCGGCTCCGGCTTCCCGGCGCAAAGGGAGCCGGCCGCCTCCTCGCCAGAGCTAAAGCCAGCGGCAGGCGGGCGGGGTAGGAGGAGGCGGGAGGAGGAGGAAGTAGTGGTGGTGGCACTACTCAGGCACAAAGAGTAGGATTGCTCTGAAGCGGGACAGGCTTGGTTGCTTTTGCTTTTTCAGAAGAAAAAGGCGAGGATACGTAGGAGAATGGTCCCATATGCTGCTGGAGATAATGAATAGGAGTCAGAGGACCGCGGGACTTCGCTTTTCTTTTCTTTTATCCATTGTCATGTTTAAAAATCCTGCTCTTAACGCTGGTTACCAACAGCAAACCGGGTTCTGCTTCCAGAACAGATGCCTTTGACTTAAGGAGCGCACGGTTTCCTTTGAGTTTGTGTCTGTCGAGGTTTTGTTTAAAATATTACATTAATAAATCCTCCAGTTCGCAAGCTGGGCTTGGCGGGCTTTGGTCGCGCCATTTCCCCAGAGGAGACGTTCACGGGATCGCTGTCAAATGAAACAAAACACAAACTTTGATGGAATTTGGAAAGTAAAGCCAGATGCGCCTTCTGCTACTATCATTCTTCTTGGAGTCAAACTCCTTTTTTTCCGCCTCTTTAATCAAGTCAGAAACAGAAGCAAAAGAAAACTATCCATTAAATTTTTGGAGAGAAAAACTTAAGAACCCGACGACCGAGGCAGTGGGGGCGCCTCTCTGGGATCGTCCTCGCCGCTCCAGACCGCAGAGGTGGCGCCGGCGGGAGCTGCACTCGCCGGCAGCCTGGGCCCTTGGGGAGACTTTCTAAACCCTGGGGACGCCCACGGCTCCGATGGGAACTCCTGGGACCTGGGCCATTTAGGTTCCACAGGCTGGGCTGCAGAGCTGGAGACGCCAGTTTAATAAACAAAACAAACAAACAGTCTGAAAGCAAACAGCGAACTGCACATTCTCTTCCTAATTCCAAAACAACATAATCCGTCTCAACAGACGCACATTAATGTTGTTTTCCTTGTAAGATTATTTTAAATGATGGTTTGACTATGTAATTCAGTTTTATAAGAAAAGTGCCATTGGACTATTAATTCTTCAATTTTTTTTTTTTTTTTGCCTGTGATCAGACTCTATCTCAGCGTACTTTTCACCAATTACTTTCTATCATTCATTTACACATTCATTTGTTTAATAGATACCAACCACCCATTGTGCTATAAGCACTCTTAGGTCGTAGAGTATAAAATGAAGGAGACCTGTGCCAGCCTTAGAGAGGGGCATAGTACAGTGAGGCACAGAAATGCAAATCACTTGTTACAGTGTCCATCCCAAAGCCAAAAAGGCACATAGAAAGCAACCAGCTCAGATGAAATGGGGTTCTGACGGAGAGGTAGGTGCAAGGTGCAAAAGATTAAAGCTCAAATTCACTTGAATTGCTGAAGGGGGCCAGAGAGGTGAGTGTAGCTGAGGCACTTTGAGGGGAGGCAGGAGAAAAGGTTTTAATCCAGACTAAAACGTTTGGGCCAAATTATACAGAAAATAGAAAACTATTGAAGGTCACTTTCCCCACATAAGCAGGGAGTGATTTCAGGGTGACTGAAAGAGGGCACCTGAGGCAGGCTGTCATTAGGAAGCTTTAACATTCATCTACACATAAAGGTTACTACTTAGATGGGTGTTACTTGTACTACATGCTAACAAGTCTCTGAGAATTTCACTACCCAGCATGTTGGTGTCTATAAAGAAGGTGCAGTCATATCTTTACCTGCTAAAGCAAAATGACATCTGTTTGTCTCAGATACATATGTTATTGTTTTTCAAATGTTTATATAAGCAGTACCTTCATAAAATGCATTTTTGCTTTAAAGTATTTCTGATTGCTAGCATTTTTTTAAAGCAACAGGTACTAAATGTACAATTATGTGAGCATGTGTACGTGTGTTGACTGTAATTTATGACACATTTTGATATTGAAAAGGAGGTTGGGAAGCACAGCTCTCTGAAGTCCTTTGAACCGTTCAATAAGTGTTCATTTTCACTCTAGCATCCTGGCCCCCAGGCTCCCAGGGACACTTTTTCTCTAGCCTTTCCACTCTGATGCTCATTCCTCTGCTGATAGTATCCCATGTTTAGGAACTTTATCAAGCCATCTCTCTCCTATCACTCCTGTCTTGGAAAGATTTAACCTGTCTTGTGTTCTATTCTCTGAAGTCATTCGAGCTGACTAGGCTGAGTGAAACGTGAATTTATTCTGATGTGTTAATTACCAAGAAGCATCACATGTGTTAAACATCCATCCATCCCTACCATCACTCCAAATCCTTCTCCTTCTCCCCTAAGGGGTTGGGGCACAGAGATATGGCAGAGCACTCAGTTCTGTTTCTCAGAGTAGAAGACACTCTCTTGCTTCAAAAGTTGTTCTACTGAAATTCTTGAACTTGTTTTATGTTTCACCTGACAGTGAAGTTTACTACGAGGAGGCTCAGAAGTACAGCTAGAGTTAGAGACAGAGAGAGAAAAAATGTCATTCTTACCAGATTATGAAACTGGAAGCAACCAAAAATGTCATCTAGAAATGAGTTAATTTTCTGCAATCTACAATTAAGAATATTGGACCCAGAAATATTAAGGGATGTGCCTCACTTTAAATGGCCCTATTTGGCTTGAATTTCATTAGAAGCTTATTTTAATCCTTCTATGTTATTTTAAGTAGCTATAGTTCTTTTTATCTTTTTTTAAAAGTTAGTTTTCTGTGGAAGTTCTCCCTCAATAGAATGTGTAAATAAAAGACCTTATAACATTTTTAAAAAATCATTTTCTGAGAGTTGTCTTTCAAAGTTAAAAAAAACCAACAAACTTGATTTTCATTTATTATACAAATACAATATTTAATTTATCAAAACTATGTAATACAGAGGAAGGTACTAAAATCAGAAACAATTCCGAGTTTTAGTCAGCAATAACCAGGGTCATGAAAGGAGGTCTGTTGGGGGAGGTAATGAAGGCAATGGGTAACAAAATATTAGAAGACAAATATGAGCAGTGTATTTTAACAGAGTATAAAATGTAATATTTTCTCAAGATGTGGAAAAGTTTGAGATCCACAGATAAAAATTACTAAGTAAGTATGAACTTGGTAATAAAAATATTTCAGTTAGGTCAAAACTATAAAAATAACCCAATTCTTCCTTGATACTGCTTTGTCAAGCATCAGACTCAGTCAAGTTTTCTTATATCAAAGATCTTGTTTTATCAGGCCTTTCCCAAATCTTCTGAAGTTTCTCCAGACTGCTTATGTCAGGTTGAATGTGGATAATTAGCAGGGATGGAGATCCAGTTCCAATTACATATAGTTGAGTGTACACAGACACACAGGCAGTTAGGTGAACGCTCCATGTGCAACCCAACCTGAAGGATCTTAAGCTTTTAGGTGAGTTGCTTTTTTGCTGGCTTGTGGGTGGCTGGCTTGAATTGTCTTTGTTGAAGAATAGAGATTAACACAGGTTAAGACTATATTTTTGAACACCTACTGTGTATACTTGGTGTTATTTTGCACGATGTATCCATACGTTGTGTTGCTTAAACTTTGAGGAAGGTGCTAATTATCTTATCCCTTTTTTTTTCTTTTTCTTTTTTTTCAGAGACAGGGTCCCATTCTGTCTCCCAAGCTGGCATGATCATAGGATCATAGTTCGCTGCAGCCTCAAACTCCTGGGCTTGAGCAGTCTTCCCACTTTAGCTTCACTAGTAGCTGGGACTACAGGTATGCACCATCATGCCCATCTAATTTTTTAATTTTTTGTGGAGACAGGGTTTTGCTGTGTTGCCCAGGCTGGTCTCAAACTCCTGGGCTCAGGCTGTCCTCCCACTCAGCCTCCCTATGTTATCTCCTTTTGATTGATGAAGAATTGAAGGCTCAAAACAATTAAGTAATTTGTACAAGATCCCATAGCCAGTAAGTGCCAGAGTGGGGCTTGTGTCTGACCAAGGTCCATGGACTTCCAGTTAGTAACACTATGTGATCATGTCCACTGAAAAAATTGTAGAAGAAAATGTGGTTTCTGGGAGCACACCAGATGATTGCTCGGTATTTAACATAGTTTTCTATACCAGGATATATATGCTAGGGGCTTAAATGCTGGGATTCACTAATGAGTTAGACCAGCATTTTCCAAACTGTGTTCTGTGAAATACAATATCTTCTCCAAAGGCATTCTGTGAAATAAATTTGTTCAAATAAGTTTGGAAAAAGGCCATATTCTATGTCCTTATTGGAGATTCACATTAGCCTAATATAATCTCTGAGAATTGCTGAGCTTAAGAACCCTTTTAAACTTTTTTCTTACTTAGTATTTCCCACATTTGGAATATACATATACATACACACACTTGGAATACACACATGTATATACATACACACATACATAGACACACATATATATTACACTGCATCAATATTTTGCTTGACATTAATGCTCTGTGAGATTCAACTTGAAAAATGCTGAATTAGACCTACTATATTTTGAATTTTTATTTTATAAGGTTGGACTCTCACCCTATATTACTTTTGAATGTCAGTTGTAGAAAGTGAGAACTTGGCCTGCTATGCTTTGAGTTCCTGACTCTTCTTGAATTCCTAGTGAAGGGAAGTTGATTGCTTAGGGAGCTGATGGTGGTAGAGAAAACTCAGACCATACTATTCCCTTCTTTCTGGGTGGCACCACCTAGGGGTCTATTATATTGTCTTTGTAGAGACACATTAGGTATAACTCTACTAAAGCTTTCAGCATAGTTCTCTATTTCATTTCTTCTTGAATTTCCAACCCAGAAATTACTACATAAGCTATTTCTTATTTTCCATAACATCTGTATTCTTCTGCAACAATTCTAAAAATGAATGTCTTTTCTTTCTTTGTTTTTTCTTTCTTTCTCATACAAATCTGCTCTCGACATTGGTAAAATAGTTATTGAATTCATTCACACACAGAGGCTCAATTTGTAGACTCTCTTTAAATATATATATATATATTTATTTATCTATCTTTCTGTAAAACCACTTATCAAAAGAGATTTTCAGTGTGATTACCTTGACTTTTATCTTATAGAGTACTTACAGCTGATTGATATTAAGATCCTGATTGATATTAAGATCCTGAACTAACTTATTATTTGAGAGTCAGCCATAATTTGTTATAATTTACATTTTAAACATGGCAAGACTCAAAGATTTAATATAAAGGGGTGGCTCAGTAGTTCTAAATATGAATCATGGATTACTTGTACACAAATCTCACAAAACACATTTTTTATTTAAAAAAAAAAGAAGTATGAAAGGGGAAAAATCACCATCACTGAATTTTCATCAAGGTAGGATAATAATTAACCCAAATTTTCTTGTAATTAAAAGATTAAACTATAATAGGAGACTTTGCTAAATACATTACTTAAACATCAGTTTCGCCAAAAAAAAAAGTGCATATAAAAAGTATCTCATGACTCTGTTTTAATTAGTTCTGTTGTCATTGTCATTGTGCAATTGGAAATGGTGTACACTATCTGGGAAAACTTTTGTAGAACTTACAGGCATTTATATTAGATTTAGAATGTAGTCCTTCTTCGAGGCCCTGGGAAAGAAATAGAGATGGGTCCTTGTAAATTAAAACCTTATGCCTCATGTGTTTAAAGAGGCCTCTCCGATTGGCTAAGATGTGGGGTGCTGAGTTTGCAATCATTTCAGTGCAGACATTTTAGGAGAATAAGTAAGACTTGTGCTTCTGTAAGTCAACATTTCTGTTCTCCCTTCTAGATGATTTGTTTGTGTATGAGGGAAATAATGTTATGCATCTGTTAAAATTACAGTCTGATCAAATCGTTTTCTTCTTGTTCGTTTCTTGCTTTAACCTGAAATCTCCTGGCCGAAGGTAACAGGGAAGTCAATTTATGGTTTCTAAAGTGTGGGTACAAATATTTCTTAAAATAACATTTTTGGGGTGGGGGACTGGCAAGATGAACAAATAGGAACAGCTCTGCTCTGCAGTTCCCAGCGAGATCAACACAGAAGGTGGGTGATTTCTGCATTTCCAACTGAGGTACCTGGCTCATCTCATTGGGACTGGTTAGACAGGGGGTGCAGACCACAGAGGGTGAGCCGAAGCAGGGTGGGGCATTGCCTCACCCGGGAAGCACAAGGGATCAGGGAATTCCCTCCCCTAGCCAAGGCAAGCCGTGAGGGACTGTGCCATGAGGAACGGTGCACTCCGGCCCAGATATTGCACTTTCCTTACGGTCTTCACAACCCACATACCGGGAGATTCCCTTGGATGCCTACTCCACCAGGGGCCTGGGATTCAAGCACAAAACTGGGTGGCTGTTTGGGCAGACACTGAGCTAGCTGCAGAAGTTTTTTTTTCATACTCCAGTGGCACCTAGAATGCCAACAACACAGAACTGTTCACTCCCCTAGAAAGGGGGCTGAAGCCAGGAAGCCAACTAGTCTAACTCAGTGGATTTCACCCCCATGGAGCCCAGCAAGCTAAGATCCACTGGCTTGAAATTCTTGCTGCCAGCACAGCAGTCTGAAGTTGACCTGGGATGCTTGAGCTTGGGAGGAGGGAGGGGTGTCAGCCATTACTGAGGCTTGAGTAGGCAGTTTTTCTCTCACAGTGTAAACAAAGCTGCCTGGAAGTTCAAACTTGGTGGAGCCCAACAAACTCCTCCGAGCTAAAGGAGTATGTTCTAACCCAATGCAAGGAAGCTAAGAACCTTGAAAAAAGGTTAGATGAATTGCTAACTAGAATAACCAGTTTAGAGAAGAACAGAAATGACGTGATGGAGCCGAAAAACACAGCACAAGAACTTCATGAAGCATACACAAGTATCAATAGCTGAATCGATCAAGAAGAAGAAAGGATAACAGAGATTGAAGATCAACCCAATGAAATAAAGTGGGAAGACAAGATTAGAGGAAAAAGAGTGAAAAGAAATGGACAAAGCCTCCAAGAAATATAGAACTACATGAAAAGACCAAATCTATGTTTGATTGGTGTACCTGAAAGTGATGGGGAGAATGGAACCAAGTTGGAAAACAATCTTCGAGATATAATCCAGAAGAACTTCACCAACCTAGCAAGGCAGGCCAACATTCAAACTCAGGAAATACAGAGAACACCACAAAGATATTCCTTGAGAAGAGCAACCCCAAGACACAAAATCATCAGATTCGCCAAGGTTGAAATGAAGGAAAAAATGTTAAGGCAGCCAGAGAGAATGGTCAGGTTACCCACAAAGGGAAGCCCATCAGACTAACAGCGGATCTCTTGGCAGAAACCTTTCAACCCAGAATTTCATATCCACCCAAGCTAAGCTTCGTAAGTGAAGGAGAAATAAAATTATTTACACACAAGCAAATGCTGAGAGACTTTGTTACCACCAGGCCTGCCTTACAAGAGCTCCTGAAGGAAGCACTAAACATGGAAAGGAACAACGGGTACCAGCCACTGTAAAACCATACCAAATTGTAAAGACCATCAACATTATGAAGAAACTGCACCAACTAATGGGAAAAATAACCAGCTAATATAATGACAGGATCAAATTCACACATAGCAATATTAACTTTAAATGTAAATGGGCTAAATGCTCCAATTAAAAGACACAGACTGGCAAATTGGATAGAGTCAAGACCCACGAGTGTGCTGTTTTCAGGAGACCCATCTCACTGCAAAGACACATATCGGCTTAAAATAAAGGGATGGAAGAATATTTACCAAGCAAATGGAAAGCAAAAAAATAGCAAGAGTTGCAATCCTAGTCTCTGATAAAACAGACTTTAAACCAACAAAGATCAAAAAAGGTAAAGAAGAGCATTACATAATGGTAAAGGGATCAATACAACAAGAAGTGCTATCCTAAATATATATGCACCCAATACCAGAGCATCCAGATTCATAAAGAAAGTTCTTAGAGACCTACAAAGAGACTCAGACTCCCACATAATAATAGTGGGAGACTTTAACACCCCACTGTCAATATTAGATTAATGAGACAGAAAATTAGCAAGGATATTCAGGACATGAACTCAACTCTGGACCAAGTGGATCTAATAGATATTTAGAGAACTTTCCACCCCAGATCAACGGAATATATACATTCTTCTCAGCACCACATCACACTTATTCTAAAATTGACCACATAACTGGAAGTAACACACTCCCCAGCAAATGCAAAATAATGCAATTCATAACAAACAGTCTCTCAGACCACAGTGTAATCAAACTAGAACTCAGGATGAAGAAATTCACTCAAAACCACACAACTACATAAAGCTGAACAACCTGCTCCTGAATGACTACTGGGTAAATAACAAAATTAAGGCAGAAATAAATAAGTTCTTTGAAACCAATGAGAACAAAGACACAATGTACCAGAATCTCTGGGACACAGCTAAAGCAGTGTTTAGAGGGAAATTCATAGCACTAAATGCCCACAGGAGAAAGCAGGAAAGATCTAAAACTGACACCCTAACATCACAATTAAAAGAACTAGAGAAGCAAGAGCAAACACATTCAAAAGCTAGCAGAAGACAAGAAATAACTAAAATCAGAGCAGTACTGAAGGAGATAGAGACACGAAAAACCCTTCAAAAAATCAGTGAATCCAGGAGCTGGTTTTTTGAAAAGATTAACAAAATGGATAGACCACTAGCCAGACTAATAAGAAAGAGAGAAGAATCAAATAGACAAAATAAAAACTGATAAAGGAGATATCACCACTGGCCCCAGAGAAATACAAACTACCTTTAGAGAATACTATAAACACCTCTACACAAATAATCTAGAAAATCTAGAAGAAATGGATAAATTCCTGGACACATACACCCTCCGAAGACTAAACCAGGAGGTAGTTGAATCCCTGAATAGGCCAGTAAGAAGTTTTGAAGCTGAGGCAGTAATTAATAGCCTATCAGACAAAAAAAGCCCAGGACCAGACAGATTCACAGCCGAATTCTAACAGAGGTACAAAGAGGAGCTGGTACCATTCCTTCTGAAAATATTCCAAACAACAGAAAAAGAGGGACTCCTCCCTAACTCGTTTTATGAGGCCAGCATCATCCTGATACCAAAACCTAGGAGAGACACAACAAAAAAAAAATTTCAGGCCAATATCCCTGATAAACATCAACACGAAAATCCTCAATAAAATATTGGCAAAGCAAACTCAGTAGTGCATCAAAAAGGTTACCCACCATGATCAAGTCGGCTTCATCCCTGGGATGCAAGGCTGGTTCAACATACACAAATCAATAAACATAATCCATCACACAAACAGAACCAATGACAAAACCACATGATTAACTCATTAGATGCAGAAAAGGCCTTCGGTAAAATTCAACACTCCTTCATGCTAAAAACCTCAATAAACCAGGTATCGATAGAACATATCTCAAAATAATAAGAGCTATTTATGACAAACCCACAGCCAATATCATACTGAATGGGCAAAAGCTGGAAGCATTCCCTTTGAAAACCAGCACAAGACAAGGATGCCCTCTCTCACCACTCCTATTCAACATAGTATTGGAAGTTCTGGCCAGGGAAATCAGGCAAGAGAAAGAAATAAAGTGTATTTAAACAGGAAGAGAGGACGTTAAATTGTCTCTGTTTGCAGATGACATGATTGTATATTTAGAAAACCCCATCGTCTCAGCCCGAAATTTCCTTAAGCTAATAAGCAACTTCAGCAAAGTCTCAAGATACAAAATCAATATGCAAAAATCACAAGCATTCCTATACACCAATAATAGACAAACAGAGAGCTGAATCATGAGAGAACTCCCATTCATAATCGCTACAAAGAGAGTAAAATACCTAGGAATACAACTTACAAAGGATGTAAAGGACCTCTTCAAGGAGAACTACAAACCACTACTTAAGGAAATAAGAGAGGACACAAACAAATGGAAAAATATTCCATGCTCATGGATAGAAGAATCAATATAGTGAAAATGGCCATACTGCCCAAAGTAATTTATAGATTCAATGCTATCCCCATCAAGCTACATTGACTTTCTTCATAAAATTAGAAAAAACTACTTTAAATTTCATATGGAACAAAAAAAGAGCCTGTGTAGCCAAGACAATCCTAAGCAAAAAGAACGAAGCTAGAGATCATGCTACCTGACTTCAAACTATACCACAAGGCTACAGTAACCAAAACAGCTTGGTACTGGTACCAAAACAGATATATAGACCAATGGAACAGAACAGAGGCCTCAGAAATAATGCCACACATCTACAACCATCTGATCTTTGACAAACCTGACAAAAACAGGCAATGGGGAAAGGATTCCTTATTTCACAAATGGTGTTGGGAAAACTAGCTAGCCATATTCAGAAAAATGAAACTGGACCCCTTCCTTAGACCTTTTACAAAAATTAACTCAAGATGGATTAAAGACTTAAAACTATAAAAACCCTAGAAGAAAATCTAGGCAATAACATTCAGGACATAGGCATGGGCAAACACTTCATGATTAAAACACCAGAATCAGTGGCAACAAAAGTCAAAATTGACAAATGGGATCTAATTAAACTAAAGAGTGTCTGCACAGCAAAAGAAACTATCATCAGAGTGAACAGGAAACCTAAAGAATGGGAGAAAATGTTTGCAACCTATCCATCTGACAAAGGGCTAATATCCAGAATCTACAAATAACTTAAACAAATTTACAAGAGAAAAACAAACAACATCATCAAAAATTGGACGAAGGATGTGAACAGACACTTCTCAAAAGAAGACATTTATGCAGCCATCAAATGTGAAAAAAAGCTCATCATCACTGGTCATTAGAGAAATGCAAATCAAAACCACAATGAGATACCATCTCACGCCAGTTGGAATGGCGATCATTAAAAAGTCAGGAAGCAACAGATGCTGGAGAGGATGTGGAGAAATAGGAGGGCTTTTACACTATTGGTAGGAGGGTAAATTAGTTCAACCATTGTGGAAGACAGTGTGGCAATTCCTCAAAGATCTAGAACCAGAAATACCATTTGACCCAGCAATCCCATTACTGGGTACATAGTCAAAGATTTATAAATAATTCTATTATAAAGACACATGCACACGTATGTTTATTGCAGCACTGTTCACAATAGCAAAGACTTGGAACCAACCCAAATGCCTATCAATGATAGACTGGATAAAGAAATTGTGGCACATATACACCATGGAATACTGTGCAGCCATAAAAAAGGATGAGTTCATGTCCTTTGCAGGGACATGAATGAAGCAGGCAACCATCATTCTCAGCAAACTAACACAGGAACAGGAAACCAAACACCGCATGTTCTCACTCATAAGTGGGAGTTGAACAATGAGAACACGTGGACACAGAGAGGGGAACACCACACACCAGCGCCTGTTGGGGGATGGGGGCCTAGGGGAGGGATAGCATTAGGAGAAATACCTAATGTAGATGACAGGTTGATGGGTGCAGCAAACCACCATGGCACGTGTATACTTATATAACAAACCTGCACATTCTGCACATGTATTCCAGAACTTAGGGTATAATAATAATAAAAAATATCTTTGGAATTATAATTATGAACAAATAAGCTGGGTGCTATTACTCATGCCTGGATCCCAGCACTTTGGGAGGGCAAGGAGGGAGAATCACTTGAAGCCAGGAGTTCAAGACTAGCCTGGGCAACATAGAGAGACCCTGTCTCTACAAAAAGAAATTAAAAATTAGTCGGACATGGTGGCGCATGCCTATAATTCCAGATACTTGGTAGGCTGAGGCTGGAGCTTTGCTTGAACTCAGAAGTTTGAGGCTGCAGTGAGCTGTGATCGCACCACTGCACTCTAGCCTGGGTGACAAAGCGAGACCCTGCCTCAAAAAAGAACAAATGGGGCATGTACCCAGGTATTTTTGCTTCACATATGACAATAATTTTTTGGCCAGGATAAAGAAAAGCACTCAGCTGTTTGTACTTTATTAGAAATCTAGCTGAAAAGATCATCATGCTTTTGTAAAAAGAAGAGAAAAGAAAAAGAAAAAGCATTTTCCTGTGTGGAAGTTGCCATCATGTCATAGTACCTGGTTTAATCTTCACAACTCTGGTGCAGGTTGTAGAATAGTCACCCTCATTCAGGATACAAAAATGGAGTCTTAGGAAGGTGACTTGCTCACACAGCCTGTCAATGGACGAAAGAGGATTCACATGCGGTTACCACATGTATTAACACAGCCGCATGCCAAGGGAAACAAGATCCATTCCAGAGCTTTTGTAATCTAATTAAACCAAGGTCATTAGGAAATACAAAATTCTTCTATGAACCTAGCTCTAAGACAGCCATTTGGATCTTTTAGTGTGAAAGATATCAAACCCCATACAGGCAATGACAGAAGGTCATTTCTTACACCTAATCATGATGAAAACTAGGCCGCAATGGTGAATCCATCTTAGATCAGGGAAGGTGTTCACGTAGGGAGGTAAAACCATAAATTTAATATGTAGCTTTCCTATGATTTGAGTTGAACCAGGGGTAGAACTTTAGGGGATGTACTCAGCATTTTCATGTTTATTTCTGCATCCAAAGAAAGGCCTGGATATTGGCGTATTCTTTGGTGCTGGGTAAAAGGCATTGTTGTTTCTTTTATCATGGCAAGTTTTTCTTGCTTTACTGAACCTCAGTTTCCTCATTTATAAAATTAAACTGATAACCTAATGGGTAGTGTGTATCTTGCTGTCTTTAATATACTGTAATTCTTATCACAACAAAGAGGTATGTGTGTTTATATTTAAAAGTCAGAATATTAATGAACAGGCAAGTGCATTTGTTAAAACTGCCCCAGCACATTGATTTTAGGAATCTCTGCATTATTGATCTGATAGGATGAAATGCAATCGGGATCCGTTTAAACCAAGGGCTTTTATTTTCAGCTTTCATTTCCCCTCAGTTCTCTCAAGAACAGAAGCAAGGGGAATCTCTGTCTACATGGGCTAGTGTGCTTCCCCTTGGGCCCTTTCAGACTGTGGAGTTCATATGACATTCTGTTTGCTGCAGGTCCTGCAGATTAACATAGAACTTTTAGCTTCGAAAGTGAACTTTGCAATCATTAGACACTATATATGTGTTTGAAAAATGTGCACATAGATCAAGATTGGATCTGATGATTTCGATATGGTTAAATTTTCCCTTTTATCCCATTGTTACCGCTATATCCATTATTTCTGAAATGTTCCATATCCCTATTGTTGTGTATCAAATCACCCCAAATTTAGTAGCATAAAATTATAACCATTCTATTATGCTTATGATTCATGGGGCCAGGTATGTGTCCAGGGTCAGTGGGAATGACTTGTCTGTACTCCACAGTCTGAGAACTCAGCTGGGAGGACTCCGACAGCTGATGGGGAGCAGGGGTAACTAGAGCAATTGAGGACTGAAACAGCTGGGGCTGGAAGATCCACTTCCGGATGGCTGGACTCGGATGGGACTGTTAGCCAGAGTCCTTACTAGTGGCCTCTCCAGCATGGAAGCCTTAGGGTAGTCGAGGGCTCTTTACCTGGTGGCTCTGTTTCAGCAAACAAGGCACAAGCTGCATGTTCTTTTATGACTGAACCGTGGACATTACATAGTGCCACTTCCGATAGATTCTAATGATCAAAGCAGTCACAATCCTGCCCAGATGCAAGTGGAGGGCACATACACTGCCTCAAGGGGAACAGTGTCAGAGAATTTGTAGCAGTTTTTAAAAACTGCCGCACAAAGAAAGCTGAATTTATACAATAATTTTCTATTATCAGGGTTAAAGATAGCTGGAGTAATAACATTTATTAAGCACCTACTATGTGCTAGTTAATCAATTTTATGAGGGATGTCATATTATTATCTCCATCTCACTGAAGAGGAAAATGAGGTGTAGCGAGGTTAAGGAACTGGTCACATCCTAATGAACATGAGAATGGAGATTTGAACCAAGGCTGTCTGACTACAGCATGTAGGAGCTTAGCCACTGGCCTATAGAATTCCCCCTCAGCTAACTAGAGTAAGGCCTTTTAAGAACTGTTAAACAAACATTTTAAAGCTATAGGCACTCACCAAATATTAAGAAATGTTTTGAATAAAATTGTTACTAAAATTGATTTGGTGGTCTTGAACCCATGGTAATTGACAAAAATGTCTCATCTCTACATAGACACCTGTACATTGGCAGAGTATTTTCCTAACAGGATTGGGCAAGCTTGAACTGGCAGAGCTGGAACCCTCCCCACGAAGAATGAGGTGAGTCACTAGGCCTGAGGGTTACTGGATTGTGACTGTTGGGAAATCAGACATTCCTCCTTGGCTCTCTTCTTTTTTTTTTTCTTTAAGAGAGACAGGGTCTCACAGTCTCACTCTGTCACCCAGCCTGGAGTGCAGTGGTGTGATCGTAGCCCACTGCAGCCTCCAACTGCTGAGCTCAAGCAATCCTCTGGCTTTGGCCAGAGAGTAGCTAGGACTACAAGCACACACCACCACATCTGGCTAATTTTTATAAAATTTTGTAGAGACAGGATCTTGCTGTGTTGCCCAGGCTGGTCTTGAAATCTTGGCCCCAAGAGGTCATCCTGACCCGGCCTCCTGAAGTGCTGGGATTACAGATGTGAGCCACTATGCCTGCCCCAGCCTGTCCTTGACTCTTAGTTGGATATCATTCCATAGTTTAGAAATGTTTTTTCATCCACAGTTTGGCTGTTATCAAGACATATTCTAATGTAAAGTTGTTTCACCTTTCAGGACGATTAGAAAGTAGATAGCTAAAACATAAAAATACAAAGTTCTCATTTCCTGAAGTCAATTTTCACACATCAGACCAAGTTATCTGGTGGGCTCATGTGCTACAAAAAATATAAAATTACAAAGAGATGCACTTCTGTGATGAATTAAAAACCTGTGTCCTGCAGGAGCCCTGCTTTTTACTAAAATACCTCAGCATGCAGCTGAGAGTATAACTCTTGGGATACTAGCCATGAAGTGTTAACAGCTTGGAGAGGAGGGGCCAACCCCAGAGCTCTGTGGCTTTAGAATCAATTTGGATACTGAAATGTCATCCCTGCCAGCCCTGTTTCCAGTTTGCCTTATACGTGGTGACTGGTGAAGACAGGAAATGGGATTTCCCCTATCTTCTCACTCCCATCTACCCACCAGCAGGTCTCCCAGCTGAAAATGGCTGTCATGGCTGCTCTGTCGTTACATAGTAACCACCAGAGGCTACATCAGGGTTGTTCCTGCTGCACAGCTGCCCTCTCAGGAATGGGTCTATAATGGGCCACACAGTCCTGCAATGTCCTATGCGTCCCAGAGCATCTTCCCCTCCTGCCCAGACTCAATTTTGAGAGACTTTCCTGTCCATGGTGAGAAATCTCCTTCAGCCAATCTTGGCATTCAAATGTAGACAAGGTGTTTGTACCTTACTCCTCCTCCCACAAAATAAGATAGGATTGTGAGACACCATTTTCCAAAAGTTGAGCTAAGAGACTACCTGAGCAATCTAATCAAAGGTTTCAATTCAAAGCATTTCTCACTAACATGGAATCCAAATCCACAATGGTCCCTTAAACCTCTCATCCAGCCAAAGTGAAGTCATTCTTTCCCAGGCACTTCCCAAAGAGTTGCATCAGTCTTTTATTTCCATCAATTCGTTCATTCAACAAATATTTGTTAAGTGCTGACTGTGTGCCAGGCACTCTGCTTGGTACTCAAGATGCAACACCAAACGAGGCAGACACCTTCCCTGTCCTCACAGAACTTACATTCTAACTCCAAGAAAGGACATAGGGCAAATACTTAAACCATTCAATCATGCATGCAAGTGTGAGTTCATGCCAGTTGGTATAAATTGTGTTAAGTCTTTTGGTCGGGAGTTATAGACAACTCTGGAAAACTTCATGAAAGAACTGAATTCATGGGAGAGACTGGAGAAGTCTAACAGGATCCAAGGAAGAGATAAACAAGTGCAGGAACAAAATTAGCTCTACCTCTTTGGCAACAGTTTGTGAATCTTCCTTCTATTATGTTTCATTAGTGTGACTTAGTTATCAACAACTGTAATCATTTCAGTTAAAAAGGGAATGTCATTGGTCCACCCTGTATTTAGTGTCTGCCTTTGGACTAACTGGACTGAGCTAGGGATGTTGGTGTTAGAGGACAGACATAGCTGTTGAGGGCCACCCCTGAGCAGCAGGTGAAGGCCCCAGAAAAGAGGTCAGGCAGTTTCTGCAAAACTTTCTATATAACAGAGGTGGTAATTGTCCCAAGAGCATCTGACTTAGTTTTGGGAAGGGGATGGATCAAAGAAAGTTTCACTGTGGATGAGAAATATAATCCCATTACCTGACAGATAAAGGAGTTAGCTAAGTCAAAATGAGAAACAAAAATGTGGGAAGGAGAGTGTGGGACATCATGATACAGAGAAATGGCATCTGCAGAAACTCAGAGGCAAGAAGAAATAAGACATATTTGAGGACTGGTGAGAAGGCTGGATTATAGCTGACAGGGCATTTTCACTCTGGTGGATTGGAGGCCTTATCTCAAGCCCTACATCCTTTTTATCAGCTTTATTGGGAAGTCAGTGGGACTCCTGGTGGCCAGCAAGGAGTTTCTGGGCAGGGCATCCAGAGCAGGCTCTTCTCTAGGGTTAGTAATAATGCTAGTTGACACCTCTGATTTATGGTTGTTTTTGCCTTCCAGAAATACTCATCTTTTTTTGCAGAAACATATTGGTTTTTCTTTTTGAAAAGAAAAAAGTTGATGAAAATTCATTTCACCCACTTTCTCTAGATTTCATAGATATGCCACCTGATCTTTGTATCTATAAAACAGACCTATATAAATTCTAACTGAATTTTAAATAGTTTTTAAAGCAGGTCTTAAATTTTAAGATTCTATAAATTATTTTTCTATTAACCTAAGGCCAGAAATTGAGCTTTTTTGTTCTTTTGGAGAAACAGTAACTATTAAAAGCTGCACAAGATGAGATTTTGACCCAGATTTATTAACACTTCATGAAATAATTCCAAATAATATTGTGATAACTTGTAGTGATTTGAGCTGAGCAAATGTGGAGGTCTGTGGTGGATTAAAGACGGCTGCAAATTCCTTGCCATTCGTCTCAACAAGATACGGGGTTTATTTCCCCATCCCTTGCATCTGGGTTGGTCTTTGAGTACAAGTAGAATGAGGAAAGAGTGATACCGTGCTGGCTCCAGGCCTAAGACTTCAAACGTCAGGCAGCTGCCATGTTTGTGCTCTGCCAGCTACCATGCTATCCAGCAGCTTCAGTAGACTACTGAACCATGAGAAGACATGGAAAGGTTCTGGAGGTTGAAGCACCATCTTGTGAGTACCAGCACCAGCCAAGCTCCCCACTGAGTGCAGTTCCTGAGAGATCTCAGCTATGCCCTGTGGAGCAGAACTGCCCAGCTGAGCCAAGTCAACTCACAGAATTGTAAGACATAATAAATTTTTGTTGTTTTAAGCTATTCAGTTTTGGGATGGTTTGTTATACAGCAATGGATACTGAAGCAGGTTCCATGTGGATTTCTTTTCCATTTCTTTAGGAGAAAGTGGATTTCTTGGTCTTTTGCTTATTTGTTTATTTTGGTTCTTAGTATTTTTTTTTTACTAATACTTTAAAAACTGTTTTACTAACAATTTATACCAAAAACCAATAGCAAAATAATGAATCTTTCTTACTTTTCAGTCGCCCAGTTTCACTCCCAGATGCACCCACTTTTGGTAGTTTCTTAGGTATTTACATAAAAGCACAAACATATGTATTGTCTTTTTTTCATTCCTTTCTTTTTACGTCCAGATGGAAAGTTACTTTACATGTGATTTTATACCTCCTTCTCATCATTTACCAACGTATTGTAGAAATAGTTAACACCAATACTCAACACCCTGAAAGCCGCCTCATTTTTTAATGATTATATAATATTCTATTACGTGATATAATTTATCTAACCAGTCTCCTATTCATTGGCATTTGCTTCTAATCATTTATTAAAAATAAAGCTGCAATAAATATCCTGTAACTATATCATTTTGCATATGTGCATGTACATGCATATATTCCTAGAAATGAAATTGTTAAGCCAAAAGGTATATACATTTTACATTTGATAGTTGATACCAAATTAACCTCCATATAAGTGGTATCAAATTATACTCTTACCAGCAAAAGGTGAGAATGTCCATATCTCTACACATTGAATAACACATCTAGATCAAATTCTTCTATTGTTTGTTATAGTTCTATGGTTGATTAGCTAAGATTTTCCAATAATTATAATTTTACCTCTTTTCCTTTGCTGTTTTGTATTTTATTTCTTTCTCTTGTCTAATTATAGTGGCTTGTACTTTCAGAACAATATTAAATAATACTGGAACTGTCCTATTCTTTTGTTTTGTTTTGTTTTGTTTTTTGAGACAGGGCCTTGTGCTGTCACCCAGGCTGGAATACAGTGGAACTATCATGGCTCACTGCAGCCTGACTTCCCAGGCTCAAGCAATTCTCCCACCTCAGCCTCTTGAGTAGCTGGGACTATAGGCATGTGCTACCATTTCTGGCTAATTTTTTTTTTTTTTGGTAGATGTGGGGCCTCACCATGTTGCCCAGGCTGGTCTTGAACTCCTGGGCTCAAGCCATCCTCCTGCCACGATCTCCCAGAGTGTTGGAAATAGATTACAGGCATGAGCCACTGCACCTGGCCAACTGTCCTATTCTTCCTTGAATGAGAGCACTTCTACTGTTTTCCCATTAAGAATAAACCTGAGAAAAAGAATAAAGCTGACATTTGAGATGAGACATTTATCATTTTAAAGAAACAGTGTCCATCTATTCCAATCTTTGAGAGCTGTTATCAAGAAAGGATGTTACATTTTATCAAATTTCAACATCTGTGGAATAGTCATATGAGTTTTGTCTCTTTCAATCCATGAATATGGTGAATTACATTAATAGGTTTCCTGATGCTGGAGTATACTTACAATCTTAGAGTAATCCTTGTATACTTGGTAATGGTATATTAATCTTGATATTTTTCTGGTTCCTTGTTGCTCCAATTTTTATTTAGGAGCTATCTATCTATATCTATCTATCTATCTATCTATCTATCTATCTATCTATCTATCTATCATCTATCTATCTATCTATCTATCTATCTATATCTATCTATCATCTATCTATCTATCTATCTATTTATCTATCTATATCTATCATCTATCTATCTATCTCTATCTATCTATCTATCATCTATCTATCTCTCTCTCTCTATTATCTATCTCTCTATCTATCTATTGAGACAGAGTCTCTCTCTGTCACCCAGGCTGGAGTGCAATGGTGTGATCTCGGCTCACTACAACCTCGCCTCCTGGGTTCAAGTGATTCTCGTGCCTCAGCCTCCCAAGTGTCTGAGACTACAGGCATGTGCCAACATGCATGGCTAATTTTTATATTTTTTGTAGAGATGGGATTTCACCATGTTGGCCAGGCTGGTTTCAAACTCCTGGCCTTAAGTGATCTGCCCACTTTGGCCTCCCAAAGTGCTGGGATTACAGGCAGGAGCCACCACACCCGGCCTGCATTTTAATTTATAAATGAAATTGGTCAGTGGTTTTAAAGGATACTTGACAGGAAACATTCTGTCAGACACAAAAGTAATAATAGTGTGAGTGGGTAAATCACCAAATGAGAAATTCTAGACAACAGAGAGAATGCTGAGGAGAAGGGAGGAGGCCACCTCTCCTATGAAAGAGGGTCTGGGGGAGACAATCCAGGAGATCCTAAGGCAGCAGGGAGGAAAAGCCAAAGGGACTCATATCAGACAATTGGGTCCCTGTCAACTGGAGCTAAAGATCTTATGCAGAGGAAGGGCGAAGCCAATGCTTGGAATACTGACCCATTACCCATTAGTGAAATAATTGAATTGCATGTGTAAAAAATAGGCAGACTAAGTATCAAAATATCTTAAATCACAAATGGTAATTCACTGCAATTGTTCCAGTGACTGGAAGAGAAAAATAACGAATTTTCTATAGAAAACATGTAATAGAGAAAGTAAAAGCAGATTTGACCTCCTGGGTTCAACTCCTAGCCCATACATTACTCATCCCAGGGAACTGCCTGTTCATTCCTTCTTTGGTGGAATGAATTCTTCAGCACAGTGTCTGCAATGGAGGAGGGACACATTTCTGCAACAAGGGAGATGGCTCTTCTCGGGACTAGAGCTCCCCTTCATTCAGGCAGTAGGCAGTGTCTGGGCAAACAAGCAAGTACACGTCCCAGGTTTGGTAGAAGTGGCCATCTGGAAGCCCTTCTCCTTTCCATGACCCTGAAAAGTCTGTTTTATGTTCTCTCACTGAGGAAGGGAGCTGAAGCTGGAAATCATTAAATGTTCTCAAGTGTCCTGAATGTCTGCAACCCTGAGGATGAATCGCTCTGACTTATTTGTTTAAACGTCTGATTTTAGTAATGATATCACCAGAAGCTATTAAGCTTAATATGAGGTGAGATAATTTACAGAGCTTATTAATACATGTGACACTGCCCATACTCTGCTCCTGCAGCTCATTAGCTGGATGACTTTGGACAAGTTTATTCAATGACGCCGAGCCTCAGTTTTCTCATCTGTAGAATGGCTATTATAAAAATAGCTTTCCTGATTACCTCACTGGGGTGTTGTGTAAGGATCAAATGAGATAATAAATGTGTACAGCACTTTGAAAGCAAACATAATGTATATTGCATAAATCACTTGTGAAAAACATCTTTGCTTACTATAACAACTCATCCCAATTCTGGGGCAAACTTGTGGAAGAATTTTACTCTTTTTCTTTTTCCAAAGCACAAATGAAGAAAGGATTTCCATTCTTCTATACTTTTAAGAGGTGCCTTGTTGACTCTAATGAGATGGGTTGAGTCGCTGAGCCTCTGATACCCTTTTCTGACACCTTTTCCACTCACTCTGCTAGTATACCAGCTAGCCATCACCTAGATTACAAACACAATCAGAGGGGGAAGGATCATTGGCCTAAATAGGAGGATTCTGCCTGAAATAGGGTTAAGAGGCTAACCACTGACATAGGAAAAACTTTGGCTTGAGTAAATGAGAAACAGAACATTTGCAACAAATAACTATTATAAGACTAATGACTGCAGAATGCTCTCATCAAAAGAATCAGACTGTGTGGATTCAAATCCCGGCTCTGCCACTTGCCAGCTGAGGGATTTTAGGCAAGTTACTAACTTCTCTGTGCTTGTTTCCTTACCTGTACAATGAGTAGTATAATGGTACCTCCTTCGCAGAGTCATTATGAGGATTAAATAGGTTAATATTTAGAGAGCTCTTTGAACAATGCCTGGTGCATGCAAGTGCTACATAAAGATTTATTATGTTATCTGGCAGAGAGTATTTAGTATGTCAGACTCTGGAATTAAGCCTCAATGTTTGTTTGCTAATTAGAGAAGGTGCATGCCATTGATGCCACATTGAATACAAGATTTAAAGAGTCTATGAGTTTACAGACCTAAATGTAAGTATTTTCAGAGACATTTTCTGCATTTAGCATTAAACTCCCCCACAAACACATTACAAATACTTTCTTTAGACAACATCAAACCAGGTTTGAGGTCTCTGATTTCAGATTGGGTAATCCATTTAACCTCTTCACGCCTCAGCTGCTCTCTCTGTAGAAATGCAATAAAAAAAGCTTGCTTCACAAGGGTGTCATGAAGATGAAAATGAGATAACGTTTGTAAAACTCTAGTGCTTGCCAGGAGAGGCGCCACCTAAATGCAGATTGTAATTATTAACATTGTCTCATATCCTACTGGAGACCAGTTTGAATGCCATTATCTTATAAAATGACTAAAGCCAATCTTAGAAATTACAATGTTAGGGGGCTTGGGTAGTTAGGAACATGGTTGCAGACAGCTTCCTGCATAAAAGCAGTTGAGAAGGCGCCACCAGACTCTGCTGTTAAAACTCACTTGTGACACTACCTAGAGTCCCCTAGGGTAGAGTCTGAGAGATCTTAGGCACTTTGCAAATATGGCTCTCTAAGGCTTACCCTCTGTGACTCACTAGCATTACCAAGTCCGTAGAAATCTGGAGCAGGAAGATTTGGAGCGTTTCCTACTTGAAGTTCATTAGCTGCATTGACTTTCAAAGCTCTTTAGAGGAGTTTAAAATGTTGGGGAACTCTGTGACTTTAATTCTCTCCTGCCTGTTCTAGGTTTACATGGGATAGACAGTAGCTGACAAATGTTCAATGAGTAAATTAATAAATTGAAAGAGGCAGAAAATTTTTCCATGAAGTTTTACTATTTCTAGTGGAGCATAATATACCAAAAGGGGAGAATCAAAAAATTGGTGATAAGCAAGGTGATTTTAGGTGGCACACAGATGCGTATTCTATACACACACATACATACACACACATATGTGTGTGTATGTATGTGTGTATGTATGTGTGTGTGTGTGTGTAAGTGTATAAAAGTTAAATATAGGACATGAAACCTGTGGATTTATGGATATTATTGCTTAGGACAAAGATAAAATTGGTAGTTGAGGGCCGGGAGCAGTGACTCACACCTGTAATCCCAGCACTTTGGGAGTCCAAGGCAGGTGGAACACCTGAGATCTAGAGTTCAAGACCAGCTTGGCCAACATGGTGAAACCCCATCTCTACTAAAAATACAAAAAAAAAAAGAGCCGGGTGTTGTGGCACACACCGTAATCCCAGCTAATTGGGAGGCTGAGGCAGGACAATTGCTTGAGCCCGGGAGGCGGGTTGCAGTGAGCTGAGATCGTGCCACTGCGCTCCAGCCTGGGCAACAGAACAAGACTGTCTCAATTAGACCAAAAAAAAAAAAAAAAAAAAAAAAATCGTAGTTGAGGCTGGGTGCAGTGGCTCACGCCCGTAATCCCAGCACTTTGGGAGGATGAGGAGGCCTCAAAAAAAAAAAAAAAAGTGTTAGTATCACCCGAGGTCAGGGGTTTGAGACCAGCCTGGCCAGCATGACGAAACCCCATCTCTACTAAAAATTAAAAAATTAGCCGGACATGGTGGCACCCACCTGTAATCCCAGCTACTTGGGTGGCTGAGGCAGGAGGATTGCTTGAACCCAGGAAGCAGAGGTTGCAGTGAGCTGAACTTGCACCACTGCACTCCAGCCTGGGCAAGTAAGACTCTGCCTCAAAAAACAAACAAACAAGCAAACAAAAAAACAGTAACAACAAAAAGACAAAATTGGTAGTTGAAAAAGATGGCTGATAGTGAGGAAAAGAATGTATTTGACTTAAATAAAAAGTAATTAATAGTAATAGAAAATAATGCCATTTTTAAAGCAAAAATCTCAACTAAAGTTAAGGAAACACTATGTTAGAAGAAAGATGAAAGCCTCCGTTCCTTGTTTTAAAATTTCTGAGTGTGGGATTTAGCTCCCAGGGCAGAATTTAGAGAACAATGATTTCTTCCATCTGGATTGATCACCACTGTTTGTAAAGCATTTTTACATGCTTTCACTTATTTTCAGGTCAGACATAATTGTTTCCGTTTAATACACGAGGAAACAGACTCAGTGTCCTTGAAAAGTTGTGCAATAGCAAGCTGGCAACTGAATAAAACTCTGCATATGTTGTAATACTGTTTAGGGAAAAGAATCATATGCTTAGTGATTTTTACAAAGTAGAGAGCTATTTACTGAAACCAGCAGTCCTTTATTTAACTCCTTGGAAACCCATATTTCTAATGGTGGTCCTGTTTATCCAGAGCCTTTCATCTGCCTTATGCTGAGTGTTGTGCTGAATATTGAGGCCTCAGTGGGGATCATCTGGTCTGTTCTTTCAAGGGCCAAAATCTGGACAGAAGTAACACACTGCTAGCTCAGTTAGGCCCCCAGTCATGTGTTGCTTGAATAGTAGGGTGTTAAAATTGTTTAAAAATCTATTGTTAGAAGCTAGGCACAGTGGCTCATGCCTGCGATCGCAGCATTTTGGGAGGCCAGGCCAGGAGGATTGCTTGAACCCAGGAGTTTAAGACAGTCTGGGCAACATAGCAAGACCCTGTGTCCCCAAAAAATAAAATAAAAAATGAGCTGGGTGTGGTTGTACGCACCTGTAGTTCTACCTACTCAGGAGGCTGAGGTGGGAGAATCAATTGAGCTCAGGAGTTTGAAGCTGTAGTGAGCTATGATTGTGCCACTGAACTCCAGCCTGGGTGGAGTTCTCAAAAAAAAATATTTATATTCAAGAATCTGGAGATTTTGTTTAAAAATCTGGTGGCTAGCTTCACTTAAAACCCTCTAAATATCAGGCAAGACCAGGTCTGAATTCCTGTTTATTTAGCCTTTGGCTGGAGCTGTGTGCTCTCTAGACTGACATGGCCCTTCACTGGACTCACGTCTCCTTCACTCACTTACCCTGCAGAGCCCAGGTCCAGAAAGTAAAGCAGACAGGGCAGCAACTCTTACAAACCAGCTCTTCCTGGGGAATAAAATGAACACAGTGGACATTAGCCTAAAGTGTGAAAACCCAAGCTGGGGGAACTCAGCTATAGTTTCATGGAAGCTAAAGTTAAATATTAACATGAATAATATTTATCATGTTGCCTAAGAAATATTTTTACACCTTTGGCTGTTAACAAAATTCTTGCACATTATTTGCCATTTGTACCAAAACTTTGAAAAACAGACTAAGCAAAAATTATTATCCGTGTTTTACCGATTAGGATATTGGATATCCAAAACTGAAAGAAGTTGCTTGGAGCAGAGCCTGAGACAGGGATTGGGTGTGTGTGATTTATTGAGAAAGTGCTCCACAGGAAAATCCTGGCAAGGAGACAGTGAAGCCAGAGAGGGAAGGGGAAGGATGTGGTCTCATGGAAATTCCATTCTTGGCCTGGATCATGGGGGAGGGCTCTGAAACATTGACCACACCACAGAATTGCTTCCTCTTGAGGCCAAGGTGCTGGTCTTCTATGCTCTTATCCACCAGTCACTGGCTGTGGCCTTCTCCCACTAACTTCCTGGGTGAGGTGTCTCCCCTATTAGTACAGGGCAATTTCCTCAGAAGTAGAGGCATTTGCGGGCCTTCAGGAGCCAACACCCAAAGCAGCTGCAGCAGAGTCACTAGCTCAGTAAATGGAATCTAGGAGGGCCCACCACAGCAGCATCTTCCATTTTCCTAATACCACACACACAGTTACTCACAGTGAGATCCAAATAACAGCACAATGCCTAGTGCGCACACACATACATACACACACCGTACACACTGTGTTTCAGGAGGTGGCAATTGCAGAAAGTACACAAGCTTTTCTTCCCACAACAGCAAAGTCTCAGGATACATTGTGAGAATTTGCGAGGAAATGGTCCCACCTTTATAAAACTGAATGTCACAGCTAATTCTGTGTAAACTCTGAAAATAATTAAAAATTAAAGTCTAGGCCGGGCATGGTGGCTCACGCCTGTAATCCCAGCCTTTGGGAGTCTGAGGCAGGCGGATCACCTGAGGTCAGGAGTTTGAGATCAGCCTGGCCAACATGGCAAAACCCAATCTCTACTAAAAATACAAAAATTAGTTGGGTGTGGTGGCAGGCACCTGTAGTTCCAGTTACCCAGGAGGCTGAGGCAGGAGAATTGCTTGAACCCAGGAGATGGAAGTTGCAGTGAGCCGAGACGGTGCCACTGCACTCCAGCCTGGGCGACAGAGCGAGACTCTGTTATAAAAAAAAAAAAAATTAAAGTCTAAGTTTTTATAGAGTAATAGACAGATAAAAGTATACATACAGATACACATAATATACATACACACATACATGGAACATATAGATATAAATGTATGGATGTAAACATAGATGTAAGATGTGATTGTTAATGTTTGGGAAAAATCTCTTGCCCCAGAAAATGGAA
Organism: Pan paniscus; assembly: GCF_029289425.2. Classification (NCBI taxonomy): domain Eukaryota; kingdom Metazoa; phylum Chordata; class Mammalia; order Primates; family Hominidae; genus Pan; species Pan paniscus. Next base: position 109,132,117 of record NC_073255.2, on the reverse strand, counting down.
AAGCTTTGTGTTTAAAGAGTTTAGAAAATAGCCAGGCGTGGTGGCTCACGCCTGTAATCCCAGCACTTTGGGAGGCCGAGGTGGGTGGATCAGGAGGTCAGGAGATAGAGACCATCCTGGCTAACACGGTGAAACCCCATCTCTACTAAAAATACAAAAAAGTAGCCGGGCGTGGTGGCGGGCGCCTGCAGTCCCAGCTGCTCGGGAGGCTGAGGCAGGATAATGGCGTGAACCTGGGAGGCAGAGCTTGCAGTGAGCCGAGATTGCGCCACTGCACTCCAGCTTGGGGGACAGAGCGAGACTCCATCTCAAAGAAAAAAAAAAAGAATTTAGAAAATAAACTCTCCTTTCACAGAGCCTACCCCCTTGGGTTTTGTCATAAGAAGAAAAAAAAAATGTCCGAGAAATATCAGGTTGTACATCTGGCATATTCCTGATTTGTTCTGAAATAATTTGAACTCAAGTGCATTTCCTCAGGTATAGAAGTATACATTTTGCTAAGTGTGGATAGAAAAGAAAGAAGGGGAAAGGAGTCTAATGCTGTATGAAATAGGGTTAGATTTTAAACCTTTAAAAATTTTTAGATACAGATTTTACAAACTTCTCCTCATTGAAGGATACTAAGCAGGATGATATCCCTCATGACAGGAGACAGTCAGTATTAGAAACTGTGGCAAACTAGGGAAAAAATAAACAGGCAAAAGCCCAAGGTAAAATACAGTTTATTTTATTTTCCTTGATTTCTTTCCATAACACCTTCAAAATACCATTCCAGAGCGATTATCATAACTGAATATTTTACATAATGGAAAGCACAGGCACCTCAGATCTTCTTCTGCATGACAAATGTTTAATTAGAAAAATAATAAGATGGAAATGAAATTGGTATTTACTATGACTGGAAGAGAGAATTGTCCTGGAGAAAAAAATCTAGTTTCTGTTCACCAATGGCAAAAAAGAAAAGGGGGGGGGGGGTGGGTAGGGAAAGCAAACAAGAAAAAAAAAAGAATCTTAAATGATTGCTGGAAACAAATCAGAGACAAAAGTGTAAGGCTTGAGCCCATAATTTGGGTGGAATCTCTCTCTCTCTTTCTCTGTCTCTCTGTCTCTCTCTCTCACACATACACACACCCCAAATCCCAACACAATTAAAAAAGGAAGAATGTGATATGTGATATTAAAGTTCTTAAGTTGAAAAAGACCTTCTTAATTGTTTCTGGGGGAAAAAAAAGCCAGGCCCTCTAAATGTTGCATTTCCATCAGATTAGATAAAGTATATACCAAATTATTATATGGTCCAATTCTGCACTGCATTAACGACCTAATTATAACTGTGAAATAATTCAGTGAGGATCCATATGCTAAAATATGGTAATTGTGTGCTTTTTGAAGAACAAGTTGTGTTTTCCAGTATTTTTCTGAGACCTCGTGGTGGTCTGTTGCCTTTGGTCAGTGATTTACAGGCCATAAGCCTCCTCCTCATCAGAGAATATGAAAGCTACAGTCATTCCCTGCCTTTGCATTTATTTGCAGATTTTTGTTTCTTTAACAGGAACACATCTTATTATAGAAAAGGTGGATAGGGTTCCACCCATGTTTAATCCCTGAATCTTTTGCCCATTTCAGTCCTGCTCTTCTGGATGCTGGGTACTGAGTTGGGCTTCTGGCTACCCAACATGCAGCAAATGCCAAGGAGCATTGGGTTAAAGGATGGCGTTCGGTTCTCACAAGCTGGAGTCCTTGGGAGAGCACAGCTTTCTTTAGACATTCCAAACCTGGGGCTCTGTGGTAGATCTAGAGGCTGTGTAGTAGAGCTAGGTGCAGGAAAGGGAACCAATGGGAAAGGAGGGATTATAGCAAGGTCATCGGCCTGAATTCTCATCCCTCAGCAACTCCTTCCCCCAACTCACTTGCAGTGCTGCCTTTGATGGTCAGACAGCAAATCAAATTTCAAATTTTGTATTTGAAAACACAAAATTTGCCAAGAGCTCCTGCTCTGGGGTCAGACTGCCTGAGTTTGAATATGCCTCCACCACTTATTGACTATGTAACTAACTTTCAGCAAGTTATTTAATCTCTCTAAATCCCAATTTCCTCATCTGTAAAATGTGGCTATTAATAGTATCTACTTTATAGTTTGTTTGTGAAGATTCAATGAGAAGATGAATGCAGGGGCTTGTACAGCCCCTGGCACTGGAGAATATTCAATTTATATTCATTTATTTTTTCTCTTATCATTGTTATTATGAACCAGATTTCAAGTGACACAATCCTAAATCTTAAATAAAATTTTACATGATTTCTATCAGATTTGAGGTATGTTATTCAATAGGAGAAAGTCTATTTCATCAAATCATGCCATTAAATAGTTACTCCAATTTCAATCTATCACATCATATTAGAAGTTTAATATTTGTCCACCTCCTATTGACAAAAATTAATCTTGTTTAAATTTAGATGAAAAATTTTACATAACTTTAAAATGTGCAGGAGAAATGATCATAAGGGATCTTCTTGGGGTGATGGAAATGTGTTAAAATCGGATCCTGGTAATGGTGGCACAACCCTGTACATTTACCAAAAATCATTGAATTGGTCTGGGCATGGTGGCTCATGCCTGGGGCTCAGCACTTTGGGAGGCTGAGGTGGGCAGCCCATTTGAGGTCAGGAGTTTGAGACCAGCCTGGCCAACATGGTGAAACCCCATATCTACTAAAAATACAAAAAATTGGCCAGGTGTGGTGGTGCACACCTTAGTCCCAGCTACTTGGGGTGCTTAGGCAGGAGAATTGCTTGAACCTGGGAGGCAGAGGTTGCAGTGAACGGAGATTGCGCCACTGCACTCCAGCCGGGGTGACAGAGCCAGACTCTGTCTCAAAAAAAAAAAAAAAAAAATCACTGAGTTGTACACTTAACACAGAAGAACAGTAAAGCTGTTTAAAAAAGTGGATGAGGGGTTTACCTATTTTTTGTTAACAAGTACAAAAAGTAGGAAGGCTTGGTTTATTTGCTAAAGTACTGGGCCACAGAATAGTAAGTGTGCTTCATTCCATTGCAGCTGATGTCATTGAGTTTACCTCACAGTTGTTTGTTCTGGTTTTATGTCTTGTTTTTAAAATGTTTACTTATTTTAGGACGAGGACAAATTAATACCACCAGATGGAAGAAGCCATTAAAATTATTAGCTATGAACTGGCCTGCCCTCAAAACGCTACACAGCAGGTCCTCAACCGATTGGAACATCTCTGCTATCTCTTTGTGTGGTGTCCAATTCAAATGGTTACCATCCCGTTAGACTTTGGCCTTATTTTCCTTTGGTAGGACATTGTGGAGAGAGGGCCCATCCTTGCCTCTTTATCTAAGAAATATGAAACTACACAGATAACATTTTGAATTTTTTTTTTTTAATTTTTATTTTTAGTTCCATGGTACGGGTGCAGGATGTGCAGGTTTGTTACATAGGTAAATGTGTGCCATGATGGTTTGTTGGAGTTCTGTTTTTTTCTAGCGACAGGGTCTAAATGAAGTTTGACATCTGTCACTTAGTTTCAAATTCAAGAGAGGAAATGATACAATATATCTATCGGTGAGTGCTTGCATTGTGACAACCAGGTTGCTCATAACTCATGCTTGATGGGAGCATCCATCCAGCTTCCTGGAGCACCTATGAATGAGGGCAGCAATAGGACTGCCATGGTCAGGACCACAGGTTTTATTAATGGAGGGAAATTGGAAGCTGTTCCAATTCATTTGTCCTTTCATTCAACATGCTTTTGCTGAGTGCCTCCCGCTGTACTAGACTCTGGGAGATGAAAAGAAAATGAGATGCCCTGGGGGGTCTGGAAGGGTAGGATAAAATCAGAAAGATTTGAAAATACAAAATCAAGAGTAGCCCTCGCTTGTGAGCATGTGAGTCTCAGAGAGAGCCCCATGACCCTGAAGCCTCAGCTGCAGGTGCGATGATGGAGAAGGCATCTGCAGAAGGATCCATGTGGGGAAAGTTTTGGGAAGTCCCTTCCTTTCCATCCCTATTGCCCAGATTCAGGCCAACATCACTCTTTACCAGGCCTACTGACTGTAAGGGGCTAACAGATCTCCTTGCCCCCAGTTCTAGCCCCTCAAATCCATCCTCAAAATTCCCAAGAACGATCTTCCCAAAATGCAAATCAGATCATTTGCCAACATTGCTTAAAACCCTTCTGTAGGTTCCCTTCACAGCCACACTCATCGGCAAGGCCTCCCTGAGCTAGCCTGCCTGCCTCTTTCGGCACTTCACCCTACATCGCATGCCCTGGCAAAAGTGAACTGCCAGTGTGCCCATCTCACCAGAGCACTTTGGACAACCACTTTCCCTCTGCCTGTGCTTAAGACCCTGGACTTTGTCTTCAGACAGCTCTGGGTCTGACTACTGGCTCTGCAGCTGCCTAGCATTGTCACCGTGCGGGAGTCATTTTGCCTCCTTAAGCCTCAGTTTGTGAAGTGCGATGATATGCCCCACAGGACTGGTTCTAGCAATTTCTCACAACAGAAAGATGCTTGAAAAACAAACCTGGAAAACCAGCAAAGCTTTCTCTATGCAATTAACATTTTCTTTTTAGCACTTAAAATATCGTGAATGGTATGTATTCTATTTTGTAAAGTTCCACACTAGTGACCCACAGACAAAGGGTCATCTCATTTATGTGTCTTGGATTATGGTTTTGTGGTTCCAGATTTTTATTAGAAGAAAGATGACGAGCTCCGACATGGCCCATGGCCCTTCACAGGTGCCCTGGCTTAGCCCTGTCCACACAGAACAGGGCAACAAACATGTGGAGAAAAGAAATAGGAAATCAGCAGAGACAAGTTTCCCTTCTGCTCATGGGTCACAACATTTATGTGCATCCTATATAGGCAGGCGCGGTTTGGGTGTCTTTTCCATGTGACCAACAGAAAACAAATTCGGACAGACAGAAGGCAGGAAGTTCTGCGAGCTGCCTCATGGTTATTGTTACTAAGGAAACCAATTCTTTAGTATTCATGTGTTCAGCAGACGGCCACACTGAATTTCTGAGGCTGAATCTCTGAGGCTGAGGCGGCATCACAGAATGGCATGAGGGAGAAGAAGGGATGAAAACAGCCAAACAGCTAAATACAGAAGCTGTTTAAAAATATGTCAGTAATTTAGCCATCAACGATGGTTTCTAGTGGCTTTAAAAATGAGATCATAGCATGAAGTGATTTAAAGAGTGATCAGGAGCTTGTCTTCCCACTGCATTTATATAATCATATTCACATACTGTGCACACACAGGGAAGAAAAGCTTCTCCAGAGGGGACAAAGATCCTTGAAATCTGTTTCCATTTTGAGAAAATCATTATTGCATGAAAAGGGCTTCTGAAATTTATCTCTATCTGTTCTCTCTGTTCCAAAAAGCCTTTCCCTTACTATCTAAAGATGGTGATGGCAAATGTATTGTTAATGACCTCAAAGGTGACATTTTCTCTAGCAGAGAATGGGAGCATTTGCCATATTTGCTGAGCATCAATTCCAAGATATAAAAGAAGTCAATCCCATAGAAGTCAGAATCCCACTAGGACACCCAAATTCCCACTGGCCAGCCTGTGGGTGGTGATGAATTAACGGGTGTCGAAAGCCTTCAGAATATGAAAGAGCAAAGTCGGGGAATATGGAACCATGTGTCGCTTATCACAGACTCTCTGAGTGAAAGAGAAGTGCTGGAAGGACCAGAGAAAGAGAATCCACTTCCCACCCCACTCGCCCCACTGTCATTAGAATAATGCACAACATGTTTTGCAGACGAGATAGTGGCCAAATAATGACCCTCCTAATGAGCATCCAGACAGGGGATAGCTCAGACCTCTTTCTGTTCTAGAGAAATTATCTAAACTGAAACATTTCTTAACTGAAAATAGAGTGGGCCGGGTGCCGTGGCTCATGTCTGTAATCCCAGCACTTTGGGAGGCTGAGGCAGGTGGATTGCTTTGAGCTCAGGAGTTTGAGACCAGCCTGGGCTACATGGTGAAACATTGTTTCTACAAAAAGTAAAAAAAAAAAAAAAAAAAAAAAAATTAGCCAGGTGTGGTGGCTCGCACCTGTGGTCCCAGCTACTCGGGAGGCTGAGGCTGGAGGATTGCTTAAGTCCCAGGAAGTGGAGGTTGCTGTAAACTGAGATTATACCACTGCATGCTGCCTGGGTGACAGCGAGACCCTGTCTCAAAAAGAAAAAGAAAAAAAAGAGTGTCCTGGCCCCTTCACTTCTGATCTGTGTGGCCTAGGGGAAAGCACTGTGGCTTCTGGCAGCATCTCCTGGTTTGGAGGTACAAGTATCCACTGAAGTAGATAGGTCACCATTAACATCCCAGTGCATGGTCACAGCACTGACAACCTTTCCCCTTGCTCAAGCAGTATCAGTTTAGTACCAACTGCATTCAAAACCCTCTGCTGGAGTTTGATGCAGCCTCAGGACATGAAGAACCTACAATCTAGTGGATGGTAAACTGAGAAATCTCAATTTGAGCAGATCACATCCTTTCTTCACATTCTTTAAAAGTCTTAATATGACCTGAATTTCCCTGGTCCCTGCCCAACTCTCCAGCTTCACCACCACAGAGCCCCAGCCCATTCCACTCCCAAAACTGGCTTCTCCCAATTCACCTGCTCCTTCTCTTCCTCTAACCTCAGATCTCAGTGAAAAAGTTACTTCTTGAAGGAAACATTTCCTAAGTCCCCAGGTCAGGCCCCCCTGCTGTATCTTCTCATTGTACCCTCTTTTTTCCTTTGTTGCAGTAATTGCAGTTTGATTGTGTAGTTATAGGACAGTTTGATACTGCCTGTCCTCGCCATTGGACTTCAAATTTCATGGAAACAGAGGCTGAGACAACTTCTGTTTATCACTGAGTTCTCAATGCCCATCGTAGGTCCTAGTTCACAGTTGGTTCTTGACAAACGTTTCTTAAGTAAATGAATAAATGTGCATAAGGACATAAGTTAGAAGGTAGGAGAAACAAAATCCTAAAGCAGAGGGCCATAAAACAGTGTGGCTGCAGGTGGTTGTTTCTCTCCCAAACATTCCTTACGTACACAGTGCCTTGCACATAGAAGGCTTGTGGAATGAACAAAGAAGGAATGAAGGGTGAAATGGGAAAAATCACCTCTCAGTCTCTGGTTTGTTTACATGATTATCCTTTATGTAAACAGTAATATTAAAAAACCCATTTCTGTATGTGTGTCACAAGTCTTGTGAAAATATAGTTTAAAAACAAGCAATAGCTAGTAAAACAAAACAAAAAACCCCACAACTCAGGATGTAGCTGGGAGACACATCTTTGTCATTTCCAGACCCTATGTTGCTGTAGAGCAAGCAGAGCTTCGAATCGTGCAGAGGGGACAGTTACAAGATGGAGTATGAATTGTGGTGTAGTGAAGTGTTGAGGGTACCCAACAAAGGCCTCTAGGTGAGAGAAAGAATAGGCCAGTGCTCAGGCTGGTGGGAGCACTGAATTCCAAGCTGGGGAGCAAGAGAGAGGAGGTGCGTGCTGTCAGGAAGGGCCTTGGTGCCTGGTATGGACTGATCCCCAATGCAGGAGAAACCAGTGGAGCGTGTACAGCAGGTGAGGGCTTCTGAGGATTCCCTCAGCTTCATCATGGAGCAAGATTAGGAGGGTGATGAGTGAGTGGCAGGAAGAACAACTTGAGCTGTTCAGGTGGAAATGTTGAGGGCCTGTGTTTCATAGAGGCAGTGGAAATACTGACGCTCATGTTCAATCAAGTTCAGAGCTGAGTAAACCCTGAGAATTACCCATTACAGTACTCGAGGTATTCTGTGAGACACAGGTGCTTTGTTTTAATTGGTTTAATCTCTAGAAAGCTTCAATTATCTTTCTAAACAAAGGATTCTGCATGCTAGGTACATCTTTGTGCTAGGGTCCTTCCTTAAATACCTCCTTCTTTGGATGTGTTTAAATTCCGCTGGAGTTCCTTGGCAGTGAGAAGTTGCTTGTTTTAACATTTATGTTCATGGAGGAAGAGATTTTAACCAGAGATTATGGACTCCATCTCGTCTTCTAAAGCTAGATCTTTGTTTCTCAGTACCATGTGTCTCATGAAATGTCAGGTCTCTATTCTGTCTTAGTGTTCTCAGTATGATTCTTAAATTGGCTGTTTCACATTTCCTCTGTTCTCTCTCCTAAGACTGATGTGGGCTCATTTTGCTCTGCCCTGGCACTCAAGACAGATGTGAACATCCCAGGGACCAGGTATCCCCTTCAGAGTAATGACACATTCAGTGACCCCTCCTGTCATGCAGATTGCCATGAAAGCCATAATTAATACCTGAAGATGTGCAAATTTGGATTTCTAAAATCAAACAAAGACATATTTACAGATAGAAGGGACTAATATATAAGTATATCCAAAAATGTGTTAAGGCTGCAATGTATTTAGTGAAGATCAGTCAGCCTTGACTAAAGGTTGTCATAGAACAGAACAAGTGGGGCTTTAAAATAAGGCAAATTCAGCAAAAGGCCATATTCTGGTTAAGTGCATGATTGCAGATTCAAATATGTTTGAGATTTTCTGATCAAAAACAGTGCTTAGGTCAAGTGTGTTGGCTCACACCTGAAATCCTAGCACTTTGGGAGGCCCAGGCAGGTGGACTAGTACAGCCCAGGAGTTTGAGATCAGCCTGGGCAATATAGGGAGACCCTCATCTCTACAAAAAATTTAAAAAATAGCCACATGTGGTGGCATGCACCTGTGGTCCCAGCTACTTGAGAGGCTGAGGTGGGAGGATTGCTTTGACCCCAGAGTTCGAGGCTGCAGTGAGCTATAATTGTGCCAATGCACTCCAGCTTGGGTGACAGAGTGAGACTCTATTTCAAACAAAACAAAACAGGGCTTGGCCATTCATTTTTCCCTCACTATGATTAAAGCAACCCGTTAGCCTGACCAGTCTGTATAATCATGACAGACTTTTTGGGTAGTGGGTGGCCAGTGTCTGTAACAACCTCATCTGTTATTCTGGGAGGCCAAACAGAAAGGAAGTTGTGGAGTTGCTAACTGATGACTTTCATTCAAGCATTAGCTTTCTCTTGCTGTTGTAATCCCTAGGATTTTAGCCAGCAAAATTCCCCCAAAACAATGAAGCATCTTTACTTGCTGAAGGTGAATCTAAAAAGCGCTCTTGTGGGAAATAGCTACCTCTAATGTCCCATTCACCACACATGGCAATAGGCTAGGAATCCTCTAAGAAAGCAACAATGGAGATTTATGTTGCCATCTGTCTCTGGGAGATTTGAATGTTTATGTCACTCTTAGCTGTAGGGTTTTGGCAGCAATATTGTTGATACACAGGAAGGAAAGATGTGATTAAAACTAAGAGGCTAAAAGCTGGAAATTGATCTGATTCCATGTGATATTTTGTCATCAGAGCCTACTGTCCTTCCAACCCCTCCCTCCTGCTGACTTTTCCCCACTCATCTTACTCTATACCAAACAAATGATCTCCGAAGCTTACCTTAGCTGAGTCTCTATTAAAACCACATAGGCTCCAAACAACACTCATTAACAATGGGGAAGAGAAAGTGAACAAGGTGGCATTGCAGGAGTCCCCTGGAACAATAGATGCATTCTCAGCATTCAAAACGACAAGAACATTCGGCAAAAAACTTTGAATGTAAATCTCTCCTCCCAGGTCCCTCCAAAGCTTTGTGTATTTCAGTCATTTCCCTTCTGGTCCATAATACAGTACCTTCAGATTACTCAAAGGTCTGTCACATTTTCTGCACAATTTATTTTAATATAAATTCACAGAATCAAAAACATATATAAAATCTCTACTTTTTTCTTCTGGAGTAGCTCACTCTCCCTAAGGAGGTGAACAATGGGATTTGTGTTTGAGCATAAGTCTTAAGCTTTAGAAATGAATCACATGTGACTCAGTTATTTTTAAAAATAAACAAATAAAGCTGGGGGAAAAGAAGGTCAGAGAGAGAATAGTTTAAAGGGGAAAAGAACAAGCCATGTATTTTCATGAACTGTGGAGACGTAGTCTAAATACAGAAAAGGGGACTCCTGTCATCTCCAAGGGTTGAATATCTCACTTCCTTGCACCAGCTCCCATACCCACATACACATTTTCATTTGTTAGCCTGTGAATAAAAATCCCTGTTCCCCAAGCATTTCTTTACATTTAGAAAATTGACTGTATACTGTCCTAGCTATGGCCACAAAACTTACATTCTACACAATCAAAACCTTGTAGACAAGAGAGTTCTTTTTGCCTTGGATGAGGTAGGGTGGAAAACTTGATTGCCTGTCCCAAAAGGTATTATTTTAGTTCCTTGTGAAACATTTAAAGCTAGATGACTGCTTATTTAATTCTTTGGCACAGCAGGGTTTTTAAAAATTAGTATTAAAAAGCTACTTACCTAGGCTAAGTCAAATCCAAGCATTAGCAAGTCTTAGTGAGACTAGAGATGGAGAGAGTGCTTGTTGGCTACTTGATGCAGATTATTTTTCCTTTGGGACAGTTGCTGCCTGGCTTTGGGAAGCAGGAAGCTAATGAGAGACAGACAGCATCACTCCTCTATGTAACACGTGGTTTCCTGTGAGGCAAATGGGACTCTGGGCAGTTATCACCTCAGGATTCAAAAGCAATAGGGTAGACAAAGATTTCCCAAGTGATTACAAGGGATAACATTCAGTTGCAGGTAATTTTAAAATCGGGAGACCTAACTCCCAGAATTCCAAGAATATCCCAGTCTGGGATTTTCTACCAAACTCTTCCTGATTGGCAGGCACACAGGTATTAGGATGGGGCCTCTGTGTCATTCAACGCCAGAGGTGTGATGATTTTAGCACATGTCTGAAAATTCTTGGAAACACTTCCCATCAAGAGGTGGAGTCTAGTTGCCCTCCCTTTAAATATCAGGCTGGCCTTAGCAATTTGCTTCTCATTTTGCAAAGGTAGCAGAAGTGATTCTGTGTGGTTTTCAAAGCTAGTTCACAAAAGATAAGCTTCTGCCTGGTGCTCTCTCCCTTGAGAGAGAGAGAGAGAGAGAGAGAGAGAGAGAGAGAGAGAGAGACCATATAGACAATCAGAAAGATGCCTAAAGAGATCCAGTAGTTGAATAGCCCCAGCTATTCAAGCCTTCCCCATGCAAGTGCCAGATATGGGAGTGAAGAAGCCTTTGAGTGGATCTCAATCCCAGAATCATCTGATGTCAAGAGTTCTTATGCCAGACCCTCCCAGACAAGCTGATCCAGAATACTGTATTTGCAGGAACCATGAAACATTTTTTAAGTTGTTTATTTTTAGGTCAGTCACCAATTTTGAGGGTGATTTGTTTCACAACAATAGATAGATGTGAGGTATTGCTATAACAAAACTTAAAACATGTGACAGTGGTTTCGGGCCTGAGTGGAGGGTGGAAATGCAAAGAGTTTTGAAGAGGCTGTCAGTAAAAGATGAAAGAAAAGTGAGCAAAATGTATCAGCAGCTAGAGGAAAGGAGGCCCGGGTTATGAGGTGGTAGAATGCCTGGCAATATCCTCTAGATACTGTGGTAGCACAGAAAACAGAAAATATACCTAAGGATCTCACAATCTAGTAAGGACATTTCTAGGCAGAATGTTGAAGGTGCTGCCTGGTTCTTCTAACTGCCCATGGTAAAATATGAGAGCAGAGAGATGAAGTAAGGAAAAAAATTGTTAAATATAAAAGAGTCAAGACTGTGGGTTTCCAAAAAATACAACTATTTCTTAGTCTTATCCTCTCCAGATGGCAAATGAGGCTAACGTTATAATGCATAATTTTCATTTAAAGATGAAGGCAGCAGTGTAACTCTAGAATCCTTTGTTATGACTCAGATTTAAGGAAGTACTTCATGGGCTTTTTTTCAAACAGTCAAAGATCCCCTTAAAGATTGTAAGGGCATCCCTCTCAGCCATCTCTACTAAACAAAAATGCTTCCAAGAATCTTAAGGGCAAAGTACCACAATAGCCAGAGAAAAGCATAAAGTAGAAAAAAGTTTATCTCATTGAGGTTACAAGTGAATCCCAGTTAGATTTATAAGAAACACACAGAGTTTTAAAGAGATGTGTACTAATGAAAATATTGCCAATTTATACTAAAAGAGACAGAGGTAGTACAAAATGAAAAGAGGCTTTTGGACCTCTGAAATTCTAGGGGAAAGAAGCAGACTGAGAAAACCACTCAGCCATAAAGACGGGGAACATTTAATAGGACAGGAACGATAATTCAGAGGGAGAAACCAATAGCCTAGAGAATGGAGCCAAGAGCCAGGGATAATCATTCCTAGAGAGATTACTGAGCTGTAATCAAGGAACTGGCAACCTGTTCCTGGCTGGATCTCAGAGCTTCTGTGGACTACTGATTACCATATGTGTTCTGTTTTTGAAATGTCTATAGTGACTGTCCTACGTCTAGCCCACCAAAATATGCTGGGTTTGTGGAAGGCAAACAACTTGTCACTTTAGTTCACAGATCTTGAGATGAGGAGCAGTCCTCAAGAAGATGTAAATGAGGATCTGAAGCTGAAGAGTGTCAGCTGCAGCACCTGAACCTGATTCAGATGATGAGCTACTGGCCCTTGACCCTGAGACTGGGGCTGTAACAGCTGAGATATCTATGGCTCTTAGGAGGGGGGTCAGTGAGTGTATTTTGCATATGGAATCAACATAAATAACTTGCATCAGAGGGCAGACTGTTATGATTTTAGAACATGTCCACAGTTCTTTGAGACTCCTTCTATCAAAATGTGGAGTCTAATTCTCTTTCATTAAATATAGGCTGGCCTTAGTGATGCATTTCTACCAAATGGAATGCCAGGTTAATACAGCAGCGGTCCCCAAGCTTTTTGGTACAAGGGACCAGTTTCAAGGAAGACAATATTTCCATGGACAAGGGCCAGGGGGTGGTTTCAGGATAAAACTGCCCCACCTCAGATCATCAGGAATTAGATTCTCATAAGAAGTGTGCAACCTAGATCCCTCACATGTGCAGTTCACAATGGGGTTCGCGCTCCTATGAGAATCTAATGCTGCTGCTGATCTGATAGGTGGTGATGCTCAGGTGGTAAGACTCACTTGCCAACTGCTCACCTCCTGCTATGCAGCCCGGTTCCTAACAGGCCACGGACCATTACAGGTCCACAGCTCTGGGGGTTGGGGACCCCTGAAGTACAGCTTCCACCTGGCTGTCTTGTTCGCTTGGTGCATGTTCTCTTGGTGCATTTCAAGTTCCAGCTAACTTGAAACCATCATGCTTAAGAGACCTTGTGGAAAGACCATATTAATTTAGAGGTGTTCCACTCCAGGTGTTTCAGCTCTCAATTCTTTGAGTCTTCCCAACTCTGGTACCAGATATGCCAATAACAAAGCCTTAAAGATGACCCAATCCCAGCCATCATCTGATTGCAGCTACACTGAGCAACTGTAACCTACAACCACCAGCTGAACTGCTCCTGAATTCTTGAGCCATAGCAAGTGTGAGAGATCATAAAATGGTTGTCATTGCAAGACACTAAATGTTGGGAGAATTTATTATATTGCAATAAATATAGCAATTTATTATATAGCAATAGCAGTAATAATAGCAAATATTATTCCACAATATTTGCAACAAGGAAGCACCACTCACATTTTGTTCTGTGTGAATGGCAATTCTCAGAGTTCTTTAGTAAGATGGTATCCCAGGTTGCTGTGCAAATCCACCAGTTGTTAAGTGTTGGTTGACATCTGCAGACTTCATCTGGACTACTCTGTTTCTCACTTTTTCTCTCCTCTTCCCTGGTTTTCTACTTCTGTTTGGCTCCCTTGTCATCACATGAAATTGTTGACACTAAACCTCAAGGCTAGTCCCTAATAACCTTTTCAGCTCTGCTAATCTCTTTTGGGTACTCTAGTCTAGTTCACCATGGGGTTTCCTCTCTATAACCCCCAATGTCCACTCTAGCACATTTGTACCTCCCAGGACCACACGTGGAGGCCCCTTCTCATCCCATCCCCAGATCCTCCCTGAACTGTGGGGGACCTGCAGGACACCCCAGTTCACACATCCAAGCTCTGTTTTCAGCCTATGCAAACAGCTGTGCCTCATCCACTCCTCAGGCGTAGAGGTGCTCATAAAGGCAGTCATGGTCTACCTTCAGGAGAACAGGGAAGAGGCCCATACAGACCCTATCTGCAGTTTGTAGAGGGCTCATACCCTTGCCCTTCAGACTCCTCACACCATGCGGAGGGACAGGCAGAGGAGGGCTAGATCAGGGCCCTCTAAGCACAGGGCCTGGGCAGGGCCAGTAACTGCCCTGCATGAAAGGCAATGCTGCCCAACCCCTGAGTCCTGAGACTGTGGGGAAGTTACATGTCTAGTGCTCTCTGCTGCTCCTCCCTAGGATTCAGCAAGACTGCTCAGCTAGAGCCATCTCCTGTCCTCACCAGCAAGGAGGATGGGCAGAGACTTGCTTTTTTTCTTCTCTTTCTTTCTTTTTTTTGGGGGGGGACAGAGTTTCCCTCTTCTGCCCAGACTGGAGTGCAGTGGTGCAATCTCAGCTCACTGCAACCTCCGCCTCCCAGGTTCAAGCAATTCTTCTGCCTCAGCCTCCTGAGTAGCTAGGATTACAGGTGCACACCACCACACCTGGGTAATTTTTGTATTTTTAGTAGAGACAGGTTTCGCTATATTGGCCAGGTTTCACTACATTGGCCAGGCTGGTCTCAAACTCCTGACCTCAAGCAATCCTCCCACCTTGGCCTCCTAAAGTTCTGGGATTACAGGCGTGAGTCACTGCACCAGGCAGAGACTTGCTTTTAGTGTGATGGAGAACTAAAAGTGATTGGTCCCAAAGCAGAGGCTAGATTATGTCATTTCTTTGATGATACAGGGTGAAATTCACACATTTTAGAGTCTAGGTCCTAGGGTCTCCATGGCCCAGTTTTATTCTTCACTGGTCCCTCTCATACACCTTATGCACCAGCCTAAGTCATTGTTATTACTTCCAGAAATTGATGCTTGGTCTCTACTTTTTGTTGTTGTTGTTAAATGTGGAGTCCTTGCTGAAAAAAATTACAGTTCTAATAAGATCTGGAGGCTTCACGTGATCCTATTAAGGACAGATAATTTCCTGAGTTAGAGCCACCAGCACAAGGGTGCCCATTCACAGTCTGTCACAGAGTTTAAATATCACACTGAGGTCATCAAAAACAGGGAAGACATTAGCTCAAAGATTTACTTTGCAACTGGAGTGGCAGCATTTGCATTGCACTTCTAGGGTTCAGCCTAACCGCAAAAATGATTGGACTAAGGCCTCAACTTTATCACTTATAATATTGTGATCTTGGAAATGTTACTTCATCTTTCAGACCTAAATGTAGGCTTAGATGGTAGTGCAAACTCCAGGCTTCCCAGTGAACCCTCCCTCCCAGCCAATCAGCTAATGACAGTCAGGACCTTAGACGGCAGCTGATGACCTCTGTGGAAAGGTGACAACATTTCAGTCAGGACTTATCTGTACTCTCAGGGTCTGTTAACTCACTCACAGAATGAGATGACCAAAAATATGATTGCAATAATAAAGTTATGAATAAAACTTTAATCTTAAATAATATAGAATGAGCAGTATGAGGATCCTTAAATGACATTTGTATTGGGCTCTCAATTTTGGCAACAATTGAAAGCATGCAACCTCACCTAAAATTAATGACCAACATCAGGAAAAAAATAAAGCTTTCTTCAACCTACTGTGAATTATCTAGTACACTTAGCAGATAATAGACATAGACACTGAAGGTTAATTCAGCCTGCCTCTCCCAAGGTGTGGCTTTCCTTTGGGGTCTTATTAAAACATATCAGAACACATGTTGTCATTGTGGCATTCATATCAGAGGTGCATTCATTCAATACATCTTCCGCTACTTCACAGAAAATGGGAAAGACTTGGGAATTTCATATTTTGTTTTGCTCTGTGAACACATGGAAAACTCACTTGTCAATAGGTTCCTCTTTATGTGCTTTTTGTGTGCATAAAGTGGATCTCTTTGTACCTCAAATACCTGGTGAACCCTCGAACTGGGCCATACAAGCTGCAGAAATGAGATGAGCAAGACTAGGTGTCTTACTTCCTTAGGGAGCTCCAGGTCCTGAAGGGGATCAGAAAAGCCCTGCTCTGGGGAAATGAGGGCGGGGGGATGTCAAGCTCTGAAGAATGAGTGTGCAGAATTCCCTTGGAGGTGTTTGTTATTTCAAAGTTGAGTGATAACTTGAATTATACTATTTATTAATAGATTCGATAGAGAAAATTTGGAACACTGATGTTTTTACTGTGCAATCTTGGAATCAGGGTCAAATTAACATGATGGGCGTACATGGTGTCTCCTCCCTCTGTGTGCTTGCATTTACTCCTCTGTCTGGAAAGCCTGCCCATGTTCGCTGGAAAACTCACATATGTTCTTCCAAGACACTCTCCCCACTCCCACCTCTGCCCCAGAATCAAAGCAAAATATCATACCTTTTTCTGTACTACTTCTGTAAATTGTATTTGCATATTTGTTGCATTGAAATTGTGTCTACATAGTTGTCTTCCCCAACTAGACTGTGAGGGAAGGGCAGTGTCTCACCAGTTCATGACCTGTAGTGCCTAGCTCAATGTCTAACACATTGAAGGCACTTAATAGATGCTTGGTGAAGTGAAAAATGGTAAGCAACCTAGGCCAAAGTGATTTGTCCCAAAGCAAAGGCTAGATTACATCATTTCTTTGTTTGACGATCCAGGGTGAAATTCAAACATTTTAGAGTGTAGATCCTAGGGTCTCCATGGCCCAGTTTTATTCCTCACTGGTCCCTCTCACACACCTTATGCACCAGCTGAAGCAGAGTGCCTCGATGTCCCCAAACACCCTGCATTTCTCATATTTATGTCTTTTTTGGGTTCTTCCTTTACCCTAGTGTGATGTTCTCCCCTACTTCAGTAAGGTATGTGTTAAAATGGTAAACAGTTTCCAAAGCTCAGCTTAGACACCATTATCCTCCATGAAGCCTTCCTAGTTACTTTCAGCTAGAAGGAATATCCTTTTTCTTCTCCCTTTGCACTATGTTTCACTGTCCCTGCCACATTACACCTTGCAACTTCATTCATTTAATCAACATTTATTGAACTATAGTTAGAAAGATGAAAATATCCACTACTCTCCATCAAAATCTCAGATTCTAGTGTGCAGGCACATAAAAGGTAGTTATAATCAAATTTTAAAAGTGTTGGTTAGGTGTGATGGCTAATCTCTGTAATCCCAGCACTTTGGGAGACTGACGTGGGTGGACTGCTTGAGCCCAGGAGTTTGAGACCAGCCTGGGCAACCGGCAAAACCCAGTCTCTACAAAAAGTACATAAATTAGCTGGGCATAGTGGTGAGTGCCTCTAGTTCCAGCTACTTGGGAGGCTGAAGTGGGAGAATCACTTGAGCCCGGGAGGTGGAGGGTGCGGTGAGCCATTATCCTGCTACTGTACTCCAGCCTGGGTGAGAGTGAGACCCTGTCTCAAAAAAAAAAAAAAGTGAATGGTAGAAATATTCCATTTTTTTACAGCTCTTACGACTTGAAATTATGCATTGTATTTTTTAAAAATTCTCTTTTCCACTGTGAGTTGTTCACCATCATATCTCCAGCACCCAGAACACCCCAGACATGTGGTAGGTACTCAATAATCATTTGTTGAATACATTAGTGTAGAATAACTTTTAAAGTTTTTTTAACAGTTAATCTACATTGGAAGTTTACGTCTTGCTAATATGAATTCCCTTCAAGATTATAATGTGGCTGAATTCCAAACGGTAATTCTTCCATACTGTGGCTCCATCTTCTTAGACATGTGACTTCCATGTTCACCTGCATGGAGTTGGTGCGAAAGGAAAAGAGTACGGGAATTATGTGACGCATGCTTCATAGGCCAGGCCTGGAGTGCTGCACTCACTTCTGTTCATATTCCATGCATCAGAACTCAGCCACCTGGCCACATCCACCTGTAAGGGGGGCTGTGCAATGTGGTCTAGCTGGTCTAGTCCAGGAGAAAAAAACTTAGGTAGGCTCTGTTAAATTCTATGAATGATGGAGGGAAAAATGGAGAAAAAGGTCAGCTACTCAGTGGAAGGGGCCTTGTCAGCAAAGGCTTCGTGGAGGAGGTGATGCAAAAGATGAGTCTTAAAGCAGTAGTGGGATGTGACCACCTGAGAAGGGAGGAGAAGGAATCCCGGCTAGAAGGTAAGTATAAGCTAAGCAAAGGAGTGGAAACTACCCAGCATTCCCTGAGGCTAGAAGACAGAGAGGCAGGGGGAGGACATGAAAATGGAGAGAAAGGAAGGGGAGACGGTGAGAGCGAGGTGGAGGGCTTAATGCCATTACACAGAGCTTGGAACTCACCATAGAAGGAGCCACTGAAAGTTTGAAGCAGGAATGCAGCACAAGTGATTTGCAATTGGAATAGTCTTCAGGTGGAGAGGACAGAGGGAGGACAGAGATGGAGGCAAACAGACCACTTAGGAGGTTATGTATTTAAACTTCCATATGGGGTCCCTACAGAAGATCACTTGAGGAAAATCTGAAGTGTATACACACTTGGGCTGCAGCCTTAGCCACTGCGATTCAGCAGGAATGTTTAGAAAGCTCCCCAGGCCATTCTGATAGTCAGCCAGGTGTAGGAATCACTGCCTGTGTGCATCATGAGCTCCTGCGAGGACATGCAGACATCTTTCTTCTTTGGTTTCTCCCATAGAGCCAGGCCCTGCCTTGCATATAATCCCATATCATTACATGTGGTATACATATAGTATACTTACATTGTTTGAAGTCTTTCAACTAAACCCTTTCTAAGAAAGGGTTCTTTCTTAGAAAGAAAGAAAAAAATTTCCATTTCACTCTTATTTAATCTGCATTATCTTTTAATAATTGATTAATTTGTTTTAAAATGGCTAAACATCTACTACACCTTGGTCACCATTTTCAGGCTTGAGGATACAGAGATTGAAAATAAGACCTGTATGGTACTGTTTTGAAAGTGATGTGGGGACACGGAAGAGGGAGAAACTGTTTCAGAGGAGTTCTGGAATGTTTTACAGCAGAGATAATTTTTGAAAAAGGTCTTAAAAGGATCAATAGGAATTTAATCAAAAAAACAGGAAAGGGTTTTCCAATCAGAGAGAACACTGCGTGCAAAAGAACAGCAGCACGAGAAGGCCTGGAACATCCAGGGATCTGTGGGAACTTCGGCATGGTGAGGGCAGAGGATGTGCACGTGGAGGCACAGGAGATGAGGCTGGAAAGAGAGGGGTTGGGAGGTAGTGGTGTGCTGGAAACTTATTCTCAAAACAACAAAAAAAAAATCCAAACATGATTTGCAGAGTTTGCCAATTTTTGTGGTGTAAATATTTCCATCTGATTTCAAGCTGTCAATGATTTAAGGACTGGCTTACAAAATTCCTAAATATTTCAGAACTGCTTTTTGTGAACTGGTAGCAGCTGCCTCCAGTACATGACTGACAAGTGTCCAGATCCTTTAATTTCAAAAGATGTTCTGAAAAAATTTGTGTTCCCTTGCCTTGGTTGTGCCTCACATTATGATGAGGCTTGTTTTAATGAGTTTGGAGTAGAGTAAGCCAAAGAAACATACAAGGGACCTGAAAACTCACTGGAGCTATTTCTTAGGCTCCTACCACTCACCAGTAGTGCACTTAGACCCAGGCAAGAGGGGCCCCCATTTTGGTTTCTATGATCAAACAGCCTTCTGTAGACATAGCCCTTCTCTACAAAATGAGGAATCCATAGTGCCATGCCCAACAGGAACTTATCTCCCCCACTTCTCCATATATTCCAGATGTCCATGATCCTGGAACACTCTGCAAATGGAGTCTTCCCTGAGACCACCCTCCTGAGGGCATGTACCTCATCCCCAAGGGCTGCCCAAGGAGGCACTGTTTGCTGAATGTATGGATAATGGGGATGTGCGGGCTGGGATGTCCACACACACGCATTTGCAGCCCCTTAAATCGTGGATGGAGCTGGGGATGGGAAGTGAAAAGAAGTAGGTCAGTCTCTAGATATACAATCATGTCATCTGCAAACAGGGACAATTTGACTTCCTCTTTTCCTAATTGAATACCCTTTATTTCCTTCTCCTGCCTGATTGCCCTGGCCAGAACTTCCAACACTATGTTAAATAGGAGTGGTGAGAGAGGGCATCCCTGTCTTGTGCCAGTTTTCAAAGGGAATGCTTCCAGTTTTTGCCCATTCAGTATGATATTGGCTGTGGGTTTGTCACAGATAGCTCTTACTATTTTGAGATACGTCCCATCAATACCTGATTGATTGAGAGTTTTTAGCATGAAGGGTTGTTGAATTTTGTCAAAGGCCTTTTCTGCATCTATTGAGATAATCATGTGGTTTTTGTCTTTGGTTCTGTTTATATGCTGGATTACATTTATTGATTTGTGTATATTGAACCAGCCTTGCATCACAGGGATGAAGCCCACTTGATCATGGTGGATAAGCTTTTTGATGTGCTGCTGGATTCGGTTTGCCAGTATTTTATTGAGGATTTCTGCATCAATGTTCATCAAGGATATTGGTCTAAAATTCTCTTTTTTGGTTGTGTCTCTGCCTGGCTTTGGTATCAGGATGACGCTGGCCTCATAAAATGAGTTAGGGAGGATTCCCTCTTTTTCTATTGATTGGAGTAGTTTCAGAAGGAATGGTACCAGTTCCTCCTTGTACCTCTGGTAGAATTCGGCTGTGAATCCATCTGGTCCTGGACTCTTTTTGGTTGGTAAGCTATTGATTATTGCCACAATTTCAGAGCCTGTTATTGGTCTATTCAGAGATTCAACTTCTTCCTGGTTTTGTCTTGGGAGGGTGTATGTGTCGAGGAATTTATCCATTTCTTCTAGATTTTCTAGTTTATTTGCATAGAGGTGTTTGTAGTATTCTCTGATGGTAGTTTGTATTTCTGTGGAATCGGTGGTGATATCCCCTTTATCATTTTTTATTGTGTCTATTTGATTCTTCTCTCTTTTCTTCTTTATTAGTCTTGCTAGCGGTCTATCAATTTTGTTGATCCTTTCGAAAAACCAGTTCCTGGATTCATTAATTTTTTGAAGGGTTTTTTGCATCTCCATTTCTTTCAGTTCTGCTCTGATTTTAGTTATTTCTTGCTTCTGCTAGCTTTTGAATGTGTTTGCTCTTGCTTTTCTAGTTCTTTTAATTGTGATGTTAGGGTGTCAATTTTAGATCTTTCCTGCTTTCTCTTGTGGGCATTTAGTGCTATAAATTTCCCTCTACACACTGCTTTGAATGTGTCCCAGAGATTCTGGTATGTTTTGTCTTTGTTCTCGTTGGTTTCAAAGAACATCTTTATTTCTGCCTTCATTTCGTTATGTACCCAGTAGTCATTCAGGAGCAGGTTGTTCAGTTTCCATGTAGTTGAGTGGTTTTGAGTGAGTTTCTGAATCCTGAGTTCTAGTTTGATTGCACTGTGGTCTGAGAGACAGTTTGTTATAACTTCTGTTATTTTACATTTGCTGAGGAGAGCTTTACTTACAACTATGTGGTCAATTTTGAAATAGGTGTGGTGTGGTGCTGAAAAAAATGTATATTCTGTTGATTTGGGGTGGAGAGTTCTGTAGATGTCTATTAGGTCCGCTTGGTGCAGAGCTGAGTTCAATTCCTGGGTATCCTTGTTAACTTTCTGTCTCGTTGATCTGTCTAATGTTGACAGTGGGGTGTTAAAGTCTCCCATTATTATTGTGTGGGAGTCCAATTGTCCCTGTTTGCAGATGACATGATCGTATATCTAGAAAACCCCGTTGTCTCAGCCCAAAATCTCCTTAAGCTGATAAGCAATTTCAGCAAAGTCTCAGGACACGAAATCAATGTACAAAAATCACAAGTATTCTTATACACCAATAACAGACAAACAGAGAGCCAAATCATGAGTGAACTCCCATTCACAATTGCTTCAAAGAGAATAAAATACCTAGGAATCCAACTTACAAGGGATGTGAAGGACCTCTTCAAGGAGAACTACAAACCACTGCTCAATGAAATAAAAGAGGATACAAACAAATGGAAGAAAATTCCATGCTCATGGGTAGGAAGAATCAATATCGTGAAAATGGCCATACTGCCCAAGGTAATTTACAGATTCAATGCCATCCCCATCAAGCTACCAATGACTTTATTCACAGAATTGGAAAAAAACTACTTTAAAGTTCATATGGAACCAAAAAAGAGGCCGCATCGCCAAGTCAATCCTAAGCCAAAAGAACGAAGCTGGAGGCATCACAATACCTGACTTCAAAGTATACTACACAGCTACAGTAACCAAAACAGCAGGGTACTGGTACCAAAACAGAAATATAGATCAATGGAACAGAACAGAGCCCTCAGAAATAATGCCGCATATCTACAACTATCTGATCTTTGACAAACCTGAGAAAAACAAGCAATGGGGAAAGGATTCCCTATTTAATAAATGGTGCTGGGAAAACTGGCTAGCCATATGTAGAAAGCTGAAACTGGATCCCTTCCTTACACCTTATACAAAAATTAATTCAAGATGGATTAAAGACTTACATGTTCGACCTCAAACCATAAAAACCCTAGAAGAAAACCTAGGCATTACCATTCAGGACATAGGCATGGGCAAGGACTTCATGTCTAAAACACCAAAAGCAATGGCAACAAAAGCCAAAATTGATAAATGGGATCTAATTAAACTAAAGAGCTTCTGCACAGCAAAAGAAACTAGCATCAGAGTGAACAGGCAACCCATAAAATGGGAGAAAATTTTCACAACCTACTCATCTGACAAAGGGCTAATATCCAGAATCTACAATGAACTCAAACAAATTTATAAGAAAAAAACAAACAACCCCATCAAAAAGTGGGTGAAGGACATGAACAGACACTTCTCAAAAGAAGACATTTATGCAGCCAAAAAACACATGAAAAAATGCTCACCATCACTGGCCATCAGAGAAATGCAAATCAAAACCACAATGAGATACCATCTCACACCAGTTAGAATGGCAATCATTAAAAAGTCAGGAAACAACAGGTGCTGGAGAGGATGTGGGGAAATAGGAACACTTTTACACTGTTGGTGGGACTGTAAACTAGTTCAACCATTGTGGAAGTCAGTGTGGCGATTCCTCAGGGATCTAGAACTAGAATTACCATTTGACCCAGCCATCCCATTACTGGGTATATACCAAATGACTATAAATCATGCTGCTATAAAGACAGATGCACACGTAAGTTTATTGTGGCACTATTCACAATAGCAAACACTTGGAACCAACCCAAATGTCCAACAATGATAGACTGGATTAAGCAAATGTGGCACATATACACCATGGAATACTATGCAGCCATAAAAATGATGAGTTCATGTCCTTTGTAGGGACATGGATGAAATTGGAAATCATCATTCCATTGTAAACTATCGCAAGGACAAAAAAACAAACACCGCATGTTCTCACTCATAGGTGGAAATTGAACAGTGAGAACACATGGACACAGGAAGGGGAACATCACACTCTGGCGACTGTTGTGGGGTGGGGGGAGGGGGGAGGGATAGCATTAGCATATATACCTAATGCTAAATGACGAGTTAATGGGTGCAGCACACCAGCATGGCACATGTATACATATGTAACTAACCTGCACATTGTGCACATGTACCCTAAAACTTAAAGTGTAATAATAACAAAATTAAAAAAAAAAAAAGAAGTAGGTCAGTCTCAAGCTGAACTGGCTCCCTCTGTACTGCCACAGTTTGGTGAGGAACTTTGAGGAGTCCAAGAATCTAACCGTGAATCTGTCCTTCAAGTTCATTATAAAGGCATATTTGTCAAAGTAAGAGAATAGAATAGGTTTAGTTTTTTTGTTAGTTGGGTGTGTATCTTTAAATATTTAGATATATGGTATGTGGGCCTTCATTTTTGCTTTTACCCTAGGTCCTGCAAATGTTAGGGGTGGTTCTTGTCTACCCCATTACTAAGGCTGTATTCTAAACCAAGGTAAGCAAACTATAGCCCCCAGGCAAATTACTGCCCACTGCATTTTTTTTAATGATGCATGTGAGCTTAGAATAGTTTTTACATTTTTAAATAGTTCTTATCCATTTGACCCAGCTATCCCATTACTGGGTACATACCCAAAGGAGTATAAATCATGTTGCTATAAAGACACATGCACACATATGTTTATTGCGGCACTATTCACAACAGCAAAGACTTGGAACCAACCCAAATGTCCAACAATGATAGACTGGATTAAGAAAATGTGGCACATATACACCATGGAATACTATGCAGCCATAAAAAATGATGAGTTCATGTCCTTTGTGGGGACATGGATGAAGCTGGAAACCATTATTCTCAGCAAACTATCGCAAGGGCAAAAAACCAAACACTGCATGTTCTCACTCATAGGTGGGAATTGAACAGTGAGAACACATGGACACAGGAAGGGGAACATCACACACCAGGGCCTGTTGTGGGGTGGGGGGGAGGGGGAAGGGATAGCATTAGGAGATATACCTAATGTAAATGATGAGTTAATGGGTGCAGCACACCAACATGGCACATGTATACATATGTAACAAAACTGCACATTGTGCACATGTACCCTAAAACTTAAAGTATAATAAAAAAAAAGAAAAAAATCAAAAGAAAAGCAATATTTTGTGGCATGTAAAAATTATATGAAACCCAAATTTCAGTGTCCACAAATTGCTGTACTGGGACACATCCATGCTCATTCATGTATGTATTGTTCATGGCTGTTTTCACACTACAGCAGTAAAGTGAGTAGCTGGGAAAGAGACCGTGCGGCCTGGAAGTCTAGAGTATTCACTATCTGGCCCTTATAGAAACAGTTTCCTGACCCTCACCCTAGAGTAGCAGACAGGCAGGAGGAAAGGAAGAGTCTAGCAGTTCTCACGCTGGCTGCACAATAGAATCACCTGTTGATTTCTCCAAGCAGACCCCCCACCACCCATAATATTTCTTGAATGGTTTGGGGTGGGGGTGTTTTTTTAAAACTTCCTGGTGATTCAAATGAGAGTCAGGACTAAGAACCACTGGGCTAAGGGAATAAATACATGAAGGTCTGAATTTCCCAAATGTTAAGCAAGATGGTTGCAGGACTGGCCTGCTTTTCCCAGGGAATCTTAGTGGATTACAGCCTTTCTTGAGGAAGAAAGGTACCCAGTGATGAGATTTGGTTGCAGATGGAGAGGGGGCAAAAGACTAATTGTTTCTCACTGTAGTATGATTTATAAGCTAAGTTCCATTTTAACCTCTCTAAACCCTTGAACCATTGTTTCAAACATGTATCCCTGGCATTATCTGCATCTCTCAGGCAGGCACACCTTGGGCTATGTAGCACATACCTTTGCAGGGACCCCTGCTGGGTCACTTCTCAGGATACACCCCAACGGGGAACCCTTACGCCATCTGTGCAGCGTGCCCTCCATAATTATTGGTGGTCTCGCAGGGAAGGAGAAAAAAGACAGCTCTATCAGAATCCCATTCTCCACTAGCACAGTCAGCACCATTGGCAGAGGATGGCTCTGGGGCTGCAAGGCTGCTCTGAGCTATTATTGTGCCTGGCTCTCTCTCAGCATGACTCAACGCAGACAATATAGCACACCGAGAGCATGGGGGATGAACAGTAAATACGAGGCCTTGGATTTTTTTTTAATCTTGTCAGTTTTTCCCTGATTTGTGTCCTTTATCCTATCCCCCTCTGCTATATAAGCTTCTCAAAGCTAATGCCCATAACGCCACCACCCACTGGTAGCAGCAGGCTGCTGGGCCACTGTGGGGTTCTCATTGCAGAGATTTACAATGCCCGCCATTATTCAGCAACTGTACGTGTTAACCCAGTGGCACAAGGTTGCTCCAACACCTTCCCCTCTGGTTTCTCTTTACTCTGGAGGCCAACAGCGAGTATAGGAGTGCCGCCCTCCTGACTCGAACTGCTTGCCTCAGTGAGCACACATCACATCCTCCAACCTGGCAGAGCTGGAATAGGCCCTGCTGAAAGACAGGAACGTTGGGCAATTATGAAACTGAGATGATGCTTGACATTTGTACTGCCACATTAAAAAAGTTAAAAATATTTCTCAAAGGTGTTTCTTTGGCCTCTTGTAGATATCTACTCTCCATCCCCTTCTTTCTTCTACTAAGAGCTGATGTGATTACATCTCTAAAATGTGACATTGCTGCAAGGCTGCTGGGAGTGATCTCAACAATGAGCCTACAGGCTACTGTGGCTGTTAGGAGGTGAAACAATGCCATACATTTTGCTCCCTCGAAACAACTCCCTGGAACAAGTTACCATTTTCACACTTCTATTAATTCTAATCAGTTTCAAGGGTGATTTATGGCTCCCATTTAACTAAGAAATGTGCCTATTATCTCTACCTTGGCTACTGTGACGTCTACCTCCATGCACTCTCCCGTTCCAGAATCCAGTAGTGGAGGCAGCAACTGTCTGGAAATGCATTTGCCTGTGTATAGATGATTTACTGCTTCAAGAGAAATAGAAGAAGCACTTGGGGGATGAAGATGCGGTCACTCTCATGAGCTTTTCTGGAGAGAAATATGCATCTGCTGAGGACACCTATGTTTGGTTTTGTGCGAAGGGTTTACAAACTGAAATCACAGAGGTTACAGGAGAAGAGCAGGTGAAGGAAAACATCAGGTAGCTGCTCCTGGTGGGTAAACGTCTGCCCAGAAGAAAGCTGGGAGTCTTGGGGGTCCTCTTAACATGGAACGTGAACTTGTGAAACACTTTTTTTTTTTTTTTTTAGGCAGAGTCTCTCGTTGCCCAGGCTGGAGTGCAGTGGCGCTATCTCGGCTCACTGCAACCTCCGCCTCTGCCTCCCGAGTAGCTGAATTACAGGCGCCCACCACCATGCCCAGCTAATTTTTGTATTTTTAGTAGAGATGGGGTTTTGCCTTGTTGGCCAGGCTGGTCTCATACTCCTGGCCTCAGATGATCCACCCGTCTCAGCCTCTCAAAGTGCTGGGATTACAGGCATGAGCCACTGCGCCCAGCCCGTGAACACTTTTAAGTCACCAAATACCTGGCATGAACATTATTAGCAATTTATCAAATCATGGGGGCCTGTTTGGGGTTATGACATATCTGACAAGAAGGAAAAGGTGATGATGGAAAAGGGACTGGCCTCCCAGGTTGGCACTGTCAATCCAAACATGGGATCCCAAGAATGCCCTGCAGTTTCAGGTGCAGATGCCCCCTGCGTGGTGTTCAGGGAAGTAAGCTCAGTTCAGAAAGAACAGTCATGCTTCTTGCAGAACACCAGTACACTCAAGCTTTGATTTGTATTCAGTGGAGGGTAACCTACTCACCCCATCTTTGAATATGTGCAAAAAATAGAGAAGGAGGCAATAAAAGATAAATAGGGCTGCCATTAAACAGAACCAGAAAGGCTCCAGATCCATCTGAGATGGGCAGAACATGTGACATGTGTGAACATCAGGAAGGGGCTGGGGGAACTGTGAAGATCCTGCAGCTCGCAGATCTGTTTCGCATGGCCTCTACTCCTTTACATAAATTTGGCACAGCAAATCAAGGAAAGGGGAGGGTTTAACAGACTCCTGGACCATTCCAGATAACTCACTCCTTCCCACATATTGTGTATTTGTTCTTATTTCACTGTGTAAGAATGGTTGTGTTCAAGAGGTTTTTAAGTCAATGTTTCTTTGATATGGTATATGCTCTTGCTGGGCATCCACCAAGAAGATGTACCTAGAACATGTACGGAGATTCTGCTATACTTTATTCCATATCATGTTACAAGAAAACAACAGTGACAGCTGACAAACCATTACATCTTTCATAATACAGACAAATTACAACTGGTAACAAATATGCAACATGTATTATTCCATTCTCCTTACTATGTGTCATTTGAAAGTATAATAGTTTTCTGAATAATGCTACCACATTTCTTAGGTACCAATCCCCTGTTAGAAAGTACACATCTCAGTGCATCATACAAAAAAAATAATAAAAGATAAAAGGAAAAATTTAAAAATCCACTCCCAACTAGAGAATGTAGGTTTTGTATGTGCCTCTAAAATATGCTGCTGTGGGAAAAGGAATGAGAATAGAAGATTGCTTGTTTTATTGATTTTTTGTGTGTGTTTTTGGTGTATGAGAAAAGTACAAGGCAGTAACATATACAGTTTCCTCTGCCTACAAGCCAGTAAGGGAGATGGAAGTTATGCGCAATTATGCAGCATATTCCTATGTATAAGGGGCAGGCAATAATCTACCCCAGTATATACAGCCTAAACATCCTCTTATATAACAAAGATTACAAAACCAATAATATTCACAGATGAGTATCATATAGACGCATAACCTAGGGTATTGATTATACTGGCTGTCATATACACACTGAGGAAAGGATACCAAGAGGCCTCACTTTCTTTGCAAGCCTGGAGGTGCTCCTAGAAACTTTCTAATCACTCTTGCGAGGTAGAAATCACTTCTCGCCCCAGAATCAGTGGATGACAGCCACCCTGCTTTATGTACCCTATTTTTTGCTGAGTACTGCAAACATTTTTTTTCACATCCTATGTATCTCATATTTTTAAGTCAACAAAACTGTTATTTTAAGAAAATGGGAATTAAGTGTCAAATCTCCTTTCAGAATACTGTGTGTGCAGTGATGTGCTAAGGTGTTTGTACTATTCTTACCATCTGTTTGAGTTCAGGCTATTCCTTCATATAAAAATAATCTCACAAAACATTCCAGTGCTTTCTCAATAGAATAATAAATCTGCTAATGAACACAGTCTGAATTGATTTTCATGACTGCCCACAAGGAGGGCAGAAGAGAAAAGAAGCAGAGGGAGAATATGATTGCAAATAGGGGAAGGAGAGAGGGAGGGAGGGAGTGAGAGGGGTTTGGGGGGAGAAAGAGAAAGAAAGAGACAGAGAGAGAGAGACACCAAACTTTGGATTTCCTGTATGGGTGGCAAGGATAGGTACTCAAAACCTCCTGACCTTCTGAGAGGTATGTCTCTGTAACAAAACAGATTTCTCTGTCCACTGAGTAATGTTATATTTCACTTCTCCGAAGAAGCTGCCTACGACAGGGAGATATAACTCTAATAGCCCTAATTGAAGTCTTTCAACATTAAATATTTTCAAATTTTCAAGTTAAAAACCTTATTAAAAAGCAACATTTAATCATCAGTTGCTCTTGCTTTAAACTTAGTGAAATACAAAGGTCATGCCTCTTCTCCAAATGAATGATTAAAAACAAATCACAGGAAAGTCCATTTTTAATTGCATGTAAAGTTTTCTCCCTATGTTTTCTTTAAGAAATCCTAATTTAAGTATACTTTAAATCAAAATACCTCTAAAGACTTCCAGTGGGTTGGAATGTATGAAAGAGGAATGGAAAAGATTTCTAGGTAGCAAACAGTAGACATTCTACACTTGGGTGTTTTCTGCTCTCTTTAAAACCAATCAGTAAATAATTCCTTGCTTAGCACTTAAAAGTTTACCATGAATGCTACATCTGGATAGGATGAACTATGACTTTGACATAACCATCCATACTCCACTCCGCAGACAGTACCATTTTAAAGTTTAGGAATTCTGGATCCAGTTTCCTTGGTGTATTGAGCTTGATTATAGAAAAGCTTTACCCTCACCCAACTCTCAGAAAAAGTCCTTGTCAACCTGGCTCCTAATTCCTAGTCTTGATCCTAAAACAGTGTGACACATTTCAAGCACTCACTCATTCTCTCCTTCTTTCTGACTAATAGGAAAATGTAAGACACTGTACACAAAGGTATTTCCATAGGAATTTGTGTGTAGAGGAGCTAGGTTTCATGCTTTAGATGAAGTCTCCTAACTGTCCCCTTGGCCGCAGTACTACTGGGCATTCTGCAGCGAGGCCTGCCCCACTGGGAGCCGGCCTGCATCAGGCAGCCCTCCCTCCAGATCAAAGCAAAAGACATGCCTGGTCCACTTTTCCCCAGTGTCACATACTCACCTTCATCCTCCAAGGTCCCTCAACTCCTTGAGTAAGGGAAGCTGGCCCATTCCCTTTTTCATCTTTAAAGCAAGATTCCTGCATTGTTTCTAAAACCTGCATTTGAACAGTTATTCCAGGAGATGTCTTAAAGTAAGGAACCCAATGATGTCTTCCAATTGGCTTGGAATGTTTTTTTAAAATGTATTTTTTTTTAAGGTGCTTTGCTGTAACTAAGCAAACTTTGAACTGGATCACTTTGTAATTTACTTTGTAAGCCCTAACAGGCCAAGACTGCTTTCAAGGCTCATCCAGCAGATATAGTTCTTTTGCACCAGATTTAAAACATTCTGTTCCTCACTCTTTTCTCCAGTTAGAAAATACAAAGTGTAACAGAATGGATGGAAAAAAATAAGATGTTGACAAGACCCAGACACAAAAAGTTACCTCAATCTCCAGAGGTTGAAATGTAAGCAATTTATCCCTGTCTTTGTTCTTAACGTTTGATAATTGTTTTTTCAATTCCAACCTATTCAAAAAACAGTCATGCTATGTGGCTTGAAAATGCTAAGCAGAGTCCAATATCCTATATATAAATGTGCAGTTATTTCCAAGTAAAAAAACCACATTTGCAAAATTACCTCAAAAGGTAAGCAACAGGTGGGGCCCCACAGTCCGGGGCCAAGTTGCCAAGTCAGAGAACAGGGGTTTGCTTTAGCAGAAAATTTCCTTCCTAGTGGTTGCAAAATGTGCACTGCTCTCAAAGAAAACACACATTGTTTTATGCCACTCTGTGGCTTTCAAGTTCAGACATTACTGAAGAAGTGTGAACACCAAATGTGTTGTCTTAATGTATTTAAGACATGGCTGGTGAAAGCATAAAAACCTTTACAGAGACGCTGTGCTGCAGAGGGAAATCAAACAAAATCAAACACAAAAGACTGAAAAGAATACATGCCATGTATCAGTAAGCAAAGCTTAATCTTCACGTAGTTCTTGGAAATCACAAGGTATCCAAATGCGTGCAAGGTTTTAAATAAATTGCAGAGAAAACAGGGTCTTGCCAGCTTCAATTTTCTTGTAAGTGAAATCCACCACAGGGAGCGAAAGAAAACTGATCCATGATTCCCTTCATATTATTGGCCTCTTCATTAATGTTTTTTTTTTTTCTTCCAAGAATGATGACAACTTAATCCTGGAAGGAGGAAAATAGAAAATTGTTATATAAAAAATCTACACCACTCATTTCTTCTAAATTACATGAAACATCAAAATCGGTCAGTCCAAAGTGAGTCCACTGATGTTCCCCACAGCCACTCCAAACACATAAATATGAAGCAGAATAGCCTCCTTAACCAAAAAAAAATCCTTCTAATATGATAAACAAATGTTCTGACTACACTTTCCTCTCTTAAAATCATTTAACTCCACCAATTGAATTGGTCTATCTTCCTCTTGGATATTTAGAGAAAAAGAAATTCAGCAAATTTCCTTCCCTAAATCATTAGTAGCAATACTGGTCTTAATTAAGTGCCTGTAGCATCATACAGACCATTAAAAGGACGTATCATTATGTTCATTTTTATGAACATGAAATAGAAAAACGGATCACATACATGCTTTTAAAAAAATTCAGCTGTGTATAATTCCTTGGTTGCCTATTATCATTATTTCAGTTCCAGCAGAATGAAAATTGGCCGGTGTGATCTGAATTGGCAGCCTCTTCCCAACATCCTGTATAGGACTGCGTGTTTCCAATAATGCCTGCTTAAAACAATAACAACTTGTGGGTGAATGGTTCAAGCAAAAAGAAGGAAGCTTCACTCTGCCCCTTTCCGTACTTCCTTTTGGCCCTTAAGCGTTTTCATTGAGTCTCCAGGATGGGAAAAGAATGCCTTGCCAGGATGGGTGGAAACACTCCCAGGTTCAAGGCACATAGCTGAGGGATCGGTTCATTAGCTGCACTGAATCCCAGAACCAGTTCCTTAGCTAAGTTTAGAAGCTGCTGGTCACTAAGGCCTGGTGAGGCCTTCATGTCTCCAGCTACAGGGCCATAGAGTCATCTTCCCAGATGCAGGGGGAACCCTGGATGGTGCCTGATCCCAAAGGTTTTGTCCTTTTTTTGAGACTTCACAGTGCACCTGTCCTGCTGCTGCACACACAGGCTGTGGCATCAAGGACATCACCCCTGCATAGCAGCAACCCAGCAATACCTTGTCCAGATAGCAGAAATTCCACTCCTATGCTCAGGAACCATTAAAATAGTGGCCGGGCGCGGTGGCTCATGCCTGTAATCTCAGCACTTTGGGAGGCCGAGACGGGCAGATCACGAGGTCAGGAGATGGAGACCATCCTGGCCAATATGGTGAAACCCCGTCTCTACTGAAAATACAAATATTAGCCAGGCGTGGTGGTGTGCGCCTGTAGTCCCAGCTGCTTAGGAGGCTGAGGCAGGAGAATGGCATGAACCCAGGAGGCAGAGGTTGCAGTGAGCCGAGATTGTGCCACGGCACCCCAGCCTGGGCAATAGAGCAAGACGCCCTCTCAAAAAAATAAAAAAAATAAAAATAAAAAGAGCATTCTCTCCACCATCCGCTCATTTCCCCCACTTTCTATGGTGAGTTTCTGGCAAGTTAACTTTCCATTCTTTTTAAAAATCGAAGCAAAATTTATATAAAAAATTAATCATTTAAAAGAATATAATTTAGTGGCATTTAGTGCATTCACAATGCTGTGCAACTATCATCTCTATTTAGTTCCAAAACATCTTCATCACCCCCAAAGGAGATCCTATATCCTTTAAGCAGTCACTCCCATTCTCTCCTTGTCCCAGCCCCTGACAACTATTAATACTAATGTTTCTGTCTCTATGGATTTACCTATTCTAGATATACAAATGGAATCATATAATATGCTACCCATTTTGTCTAGATTTTTTCACTTAGCATGATGTTTTTGAAGTTCATCCATGTTGTAGCATGAATCAGTACTTCATTATTTTTTAGGGTTGAATAATATTCTATTGTATGAATATACCACAGTTTGTTTATCCATTCATTGGTTGATTTATATTTGTGTTGTTTCATCTTTTGGCTAATAGTGAATAGTGCTGCTCTGAATATTCATGTATAAGTATTTGCTTAAACATTGTTTTCCATTCTTTTGGGTATATATCTGGAAGTGGAATTGCTAGGTCATATGGAAATTATATGTTTAACTTTTTGAGGAACTGCCAAACTGTTTTCCATCATGGCTGTACCATTTCACATTTCCACCAGGAATGCACAAGGGTTCCAATTTTGCCAAAACATTTGTTTGTTTAAAAAAAATTATAGCCATCCTAGTGGGTATGAACTGATTTGCACTTGCATTTCCCTAATGATCGATGATGTGGGGCATCTTTTTTTTTTTTGACTGGGTCTTGCTCTGCCACCCAAGCTGGAGTGCAGTGATGTAATCCTAGCTCACTGCAGCCTTGACCTTCCTGGGCTCAGCTGATCCTCCCACCACAGCCTCCCAAGTAGCTGGGACTACAGGCACACATCACCATGCCTGGCTAATTTTTTATATTTGTAGAGACAGGGGTTCACCATGTTGTCCAGGCTGGTCTTGAACTCCTGGGCTCAAGCCATCTGCCTGCCTTGGCCTCCCAAAGTGCTGGGATTACAGGCATGAGCCACCATGCCCAAGCTGTTGGGGACTCTTTCATGTGGCTGTTGGCCATATGAATATCTTCTTTGGAGAAATGTCTATTCAAGTCCTTTGATCATTTTTAAATTGGGTTGTCTTTTCGTTGTTGAGTTGTAGGAGTTCTTTATACATTCTGGTTAATCCCTTATAGTATGATTTTTCTCCAATTCCATAGGTTGCCTTTTCACTCTGTTAACTGTGTCCTTTGATGTACAAAAATTTTTAATTTTGGCAAAGTGCAATTTATCTTTTTTTTTTTCTTTTGTTGCTTATACTTTTGGTGTTATATCTAAAAATCCATTGTGAAATCTAAGGTTATGAAGATTTACCCCTATATTTTCTTCTAAGAGTCTTATAGTTTTAGCCCTTGCATTTAGATCTTTGGTCCATTTTGAGTGAAGTTTTGTATATGGTATGAGGTAGGGGTAACCTTCTATTCTTGAGAGTTCTCTGTCCTCAAAAACAAAAGCCTTAAGTTTCTAGGAGAGGCCTGGGGGTAAATGGATACCACACATAGGCCCTTTGCTACCTCTACATCCCAACAGTTATTATCTCAAATCCTTGCTGCTTGTGGGCAGTTCTCCATAAGGCTCACTTGACCACTCCTCATCCTTGCTTGATTGTGCAGATATGCCTTTATCAAACCTCTTCTTAAAGAAGTCACCACCCTAGCAAAAATAATTACATGGGAACAAACTCCTTTGTCCCCAGCCTACCCTTGTTCTTTCAGGGAAACGAAGAACGTGCTCTACATGCTGCTCCATGTAACTATGCATTCTGATCTAGGCACTGGCATCTTTTTGAGGACCATGACATCAAGAAGAGAAAGCACTCATCCTCATAGTACTTCAAGCACATTTGTCCACAGGCATCCTCAGCCAATCCTCAACCCCACTATCAGCCTTCACGTTTTTATTAAGCAGATGACAAAATTGTCCTTTTTCTTCCATGTACTTTAAACAGCAGTTGAGATTCCAGCTCTTCCTGGAAGCCTGCCCACTCCAGCTAAATGGGAGCTTTAGGTCTGTCCTGATATCTGCTTGACCAGGCATGGAGTTCCTACAACTATATCCAAATGATGTAGTCTTTCCTGGCTCTCTCCTCTTTTACCATTTTAATCAACAGAATGGAGACCTGGTACCCACAATAACTTCCTGAACCAGAGACTTCATTTAGTCCCTCCAGAGGTGTGAAGACACTTCCTGTGAAGGAGCAAGTCAGGGGACAGGTGGCATCAGTATGTTCTTGATTAAGCTTGATTTTGTAGACTGCTGTGTCCCCAGAGCACAGCCCAGGCCCGGCTCAGGAACTCAATATACAGTTGTTGAATGAATAAAGGGGAAATTGTAGAATCAGAAGACTTGGTGGTGAAATATGTTCTCATATGTAGAGTTCCCTATGGCACATTCACTGAAGGCAAATGTGATGCCTGTGAAATGGCACAGTACTGCACACACTGCAGGCCATTCACAGATACACCACCAGCCTGAGGATGGTTGGTAGGATTAACACCTTCCTGTAGGCAAAACTTACATTTTTTTTTAACTCCATGACATTATATTTGAAAGGAATGATTTGATTTCCAGTACATCTAATTTCATGTAACAATAAACTATGTTGTCACCACAGTCAATGGCATATTCACTATCCTGTTGGGTTAAGATGTTTTTTAGACATCGATGATGTTTGTTCTTGCCTTGTCCTGATTCTTTGAGTGTAATCTCTAGGAGAATCACATGTACCTAACCTAGGGCATAAACAGAATTGCATAATAAAGGATAATATGTAATAATAGTAATTGGATAATAAACGGTGAACACAGTGATTAGGTTTGGGCTTAGACATTTAATGGAAGAAGCCAATAATGAGAACAGAAGAGAGGTGCCAATGAGAGGCAGACTCTTTCCCATCTCTGTGAGATGACTCCGAATGGCCCAAATTGTGCCAGCTACCCTGCCTGGTGCTGTTAGCCAGCAGCACGGGATGTCCCTTCTCCCTCCTTGAGCAGCATCAGCTTCAATTTTCAATAAGTGCATATAAGGTAGGTCAGATTTGCTGGAAAATTTTTAAGAAAATCTAAATGCAATCATGCATTTGATGAATGGGGATTTAGGTGGAAGGAGAGAGGGTATACTACAATCACAGGGAAGTGAAATATAATATCAATGTAATTCTTTCCCTTACCTTTATTATTAAAACATGTTGCATGCACAACACAAATGAACAGTGTATATGAATTATAAGCTCAACTATGTGCATAGCCACTCATAGGTATATAAATCATAAGATTAGTGGATGCCATTTTTATCTTGCTTTCAGCTTTTACAATGTTCTTTCTCTCTAGAAATGAATGTTTTAAACAAGAAATTGGATTTGATTGATAAAATCCTTATTCAGAAATATCTACATAGAGCTTCTTGGCTATAAATATTAATTAATTGGATCGCCCGTACCCATAATGCAACTTTGTTCTGACCCATGTGCCCTATGAACTAGATATTTTTTGGATTCAATTTTCTTAAAACCAACTGTCAGCATCATGTGATGGAGGAGATGAAAAATGAAAATGAGCAGTCCCGCTGTGCAGGTGGGTGACCTGTGGGAGAGAGTCTGCCTGGTAGGATTTTTACACGAACCATCAGACACAGACCAATTGATTAGATCATCTCATACCCGCCACCAACTAGGCTCAAGAGACTAATTAGAGAGAGTACTGCCTGCGCAGGCACCCCATTGACACCTAATTTGCTCAGCCAAAGCCTTTGGGGAAAATGTATTATCTCTGCAGCTGCACTTCATGCATTTCTGATTTGAGGCATAAGCAAGGAGTGCTTCATCACTCTTTTGAGCAAACTGAATGTAGAAGCCCTTAAGTGCTAAATGCAAGCAAACAGACCCAAATTAAAAACGAGCCAGGCTCTTTCTAATTCCCTCTGTGCTCCTGTTAAATCTCTGTGTGTACATACACACACACACCACTACACACATGCATGCAGTTTACATGCCGGAGGGACAACATCGCTGAGGACCCCTGCTCAGGGTGCTTCGATGTGATCAGGTGGTCTGCGTTTCACTGGCCTATTTATGCACTCTAAGGTTCTGAGTTTGTTTGACTGTGTTTTGTTGTGTTTTTTTTTTCTTTTCCTGCTGCATTGCCCTTCCTCAAAATACTCTTTTTTCTGCAAGACAACTCTGGCACATTTTTTCCCCCTCTAAGCCTCACTGGAGAGAAGTGATTATTTTGGTTCCAAATTAAAACAACTGTAGGTTTTCCTTTCATCGCCTAAATTGTGAACAGGATATTCTCCAGGATGTATGTGAAGCTGTGAGGTAATCCGCTCATTTCTATTTAGGAGACTTCTTTGTAAATATGCCTAACAGAGAAGAAAAAAATACTAACATTTGACAGAAAGAAAGCTACCTCATAACAGTAAAGACAGTATAAAGCTATAATACGTTTAGTTTCTCTTCAAGAAAAAAATAATTATAATTTGATCAAATTTAGCTTTATGTATTAGCTTTAGAATAAAACTACTTCCAACCTCCTTCTCAAATGTAGAATTCAAAATATTGATACATAAGGAGGCATTTAAAGATAGGCATGCAATTAATTACACGCTTTCAAAAAGGAAATAAAAATAAATAATCCAGGTAATAATGAAAAAATTAGGATATCTTTGTGCCAAATTTAGTGGATGTATAATGAGTTTCCATAATGCTAGAATGAAAGAGAAAAACAGGACCATGGTGGTGTTCTATAGTGGACTTACTGATTTTCTGCCTGTCCAGTCACATGTTGGATGAATTATTCTACCCACATGTTCTGGTAAATTACAATTCTGCTTTGTAATCTTTCACATTTAGCCTATTCTTAAGAGTTTAATGAAAATAAAAAAAATAATTTTAGCTGTATGCCTTTTAAACTAGCATTCAAAATGGGCCTTACTTGGGCACCCAGACAGTCAGAGGATCCCAGTGACCACTGGAGTAGATATCCTTCTGAAGGTATATGGAGAGTGGTTGTAGGGGAGATGTTTGAACACAGTCAGAAAACCAGGGCCTTAACTAAAGCGCGTAACTGTTTAAAGAATTTATTCTGATTTTGTCGAGAACAAAGTCCAGAGAGATTCCCTTCCCCAAGTACCATGTCAAGAAGGTTTCACATGAACAATGTCCCGGAAAAAGAAAAAAACAAACTTACAAGACGGTGCCACTTTGAGTTTGGTTTTGCTTAAAATACCAAGAAAAACAAACAAATTGTTTTACACCTAATTCATCTTCAAGTAGCGTTTCCTATTATAGAGAATTAAGTTCACACATAAGGTTGTTAAACCCTAAGCACCTAGGCAAACACAAATCTCTCTAAAGTAAAAATATCAAATACATGTATACACACACGTATTTGTATATATAACACATAGTCAAATTTTATACTGTAGATTTTATATGGATGCTGGATTCAAAGTGGTAAGTTTTAAACTTCATACTGAATTCAGAAAATCTGGGACAGCTTAATTTCCTTATTCTTTGAGTGAATTTAATGTGTTATAATTTGGCTAGAAATACAGGTTTTCTTTTAGAATATCTGAAATCAGTGTTTTCCAGTTTCTCTGACACTGCATTGAGGCTCCTTGAGAAGGGGGTAGGAGTTGGAGGAAATGGTACGAAACAGAAGGAAGTAGAAAATTAGTCAAACCTACTTCTGTAACTTATTTCTGATTTATGATAATCATGCTTCTTCCCCATAGAAGAGAACACATCTTTGAGACAAGCAAGAGAATATTAATTAAAATGAATGCAGAGATAGTTGGGCTTTGTTTTAAGCTTAACAGAAGGCCCATCATTCAAAATAGCCCAAATCCTTTAAGTTGAAAGCTGTTTGGTAACATCCATATGGATGCACAATGCACTAATTGCAGCAACTTTGCACATTTTAAGCTTCATGCCAAAGTGGTGATTTTAATTAAAAAATTTTAGGCAAAGCTGTAAGTCTAACATTTCAAAACAAAGCATTTCTCACATGAGAAGACTGACTTAACATATCATTTTAATAATCACCATTATCAACAAACATTTATTGAAATCCTCATTAAAGACCAGGCATTATATGATGTGTAATTAGCCTTGATTGAAAAGAATGTTCTATTTTAATGGTGTGACTGTTTATTAAATCAGATTTATGCAAATGGAAAACACTGGTCACGTTTTAGACACACATGGACAAAAAGAATGGCAATTCTGGGATTTCTTCCTGTCTCAGCCAATGGGAAAACAAACATAGGGAAAAGTACTGATTTAGGTCTTCTTAGATACACCAAGGCATGTTTAATCTTTTTTTTAATAAAAAAACATATAATATTGTATACATATATCATTTTTAAAAAAGATTAAACATATCATAAAGATAAATAAAAACTGGGAGGTTTGAAGTAGTTCATTGAAACAGTTTTAATGACAAGGTTAATAGAAAAGCCTTCACCAAAGGTGGCATATTCTTTTCAAAGATTTCATGTTATTTGAAGCCTTATTTGCTCAGCATACCTTTACAAGTGACTGACTCCCAAGTGTTTATAAGTTAATTAAATAGGATTCTGACCCTTAACCCTCCTTATATATTACAGTCCTACTAAACTATATTTAAACAAACCAAATACAAAGTCACTCCCCAGAGTGTGCATTTTTTTCTCAACTTAAAATGCATATACACAAATCTCATAAAATGACTAAAAACCAAGTATTTAATAGAGAAACACAAGGGTTCATGTCTGATTTTAATTAAAAGATTTTAGAGGAGATATGACTCCACTTTGGGTGGATTTCTTTTTTCAAAATTAAAACTTGTCTGGTATTATTATCCAATGTATTGCAGCAGTTTTTCATGCTTAGGGTTTCGAATTCCAAACATACAGTAACCTACGACTTTGAACCTGTTTTGTGAACCATCTTATTTAGCGGAAACATGCAAAACAAAATATTCATTTCTGTAGCATAAATCAGATCACATATAATTTTGGTTAATACAGAATGATGTCAGCATGAACCAGAAGTCATGTTGGTTCATGGGAGATTTCTTTCCAATGTTATTTTGAGTCACCAAGTAACAGCAGCCATGAGCAAGATACATAAATACAGTGCATGCAAGCCCAAGAGGCCTGTAGTACTGCATCCCACATGCTTTCTTTTCGTTTGGTTTGGTTACATGTTCTGTCTTGGAATTAACTGTTTATTGTACAATCTTCCTGGATCCTTGAGCATTTTGCCCTTGCATCCAAAATTGGGCAGCCTCAACCCTTACATCAAGTTTATTTCACCTGTAAACTCTGCTAGCATTTTTATTTTTACTGCTTTTCTGAGTGCTGCGCTTATCAAGTTCAATATATTTGAAGTGGACTACCCTTTACCTTATTTCCCCCCCACCACAAAAGCCCTGCAACTTTTACTGTAGTATTCTGCTGAACACAGGTGGGAACACAGATGTCATATTACAGCAGAAATATCTATTCTTGTGAGGACACATCCTGACAGTGACATGAAGTGACACATTATGCATACCACTATAGCACATCGTTTCCACCAGGAAATGTCTGCAGACAGTGAGGAGGGTGCAACAACTCCAAGCTAAGGGTGGCGGGTGCTAGACAGCTCGCTAAGCCCCCTGCCAACTCCCTCCCATGTACCTGCTTCACAACACGAAGCTGCTTCACAACAGTGCCAATGAACAACTGATCGACCAAGGACAAATCACTGAATTCATCCGTGGAAGCGAAGCTCTGTGTACTACATGTAAAGCCCTCCAACACGCACTCCATGCAAAATTATAATGGGTTAAAGTATTTTGATACTAGTTATCCCACCATAGCATGTTGCTGTATTTCTATAGAATCCAAGATGAGCTGTCAAAGACATAATTAATGGAATGTGTACCATTATGAGAAATAAATACCAGCATTTTGTGCTCATGTGGAATTTTCTCCTATCCAAAGTACTTTCCCATGTATTCTTCCACTTAATAAAAGTGCCTGAAAGATAGGACCTTTGAAGAAAGGTTCGGTTTGGAAGATAATAGATTTTGTGAACTCAAATTTTTAAGAAGTTCTAATCCTTTTAGTCATTGATTCAGTGTCTTCTGAAATATCTGCAATAGGAGGTACATTGCAGATTTAAATACCAGAGCAGTCATGATAGAACCCACAACCTTTACAGGAACTAGGGTGACCAGCTGTCTCTGAACTGAGGAGGTTTCCAGGATTTGGGACTTTTTTTTTTTTTTTTTTTTTGAGACAGAGATTCTCACTCTGTTGCCAAGGCTAGAGTTCAGTGGTGTGATCTCGGCTCACTGCAACCTCTGCCTCCTGGGTTCACGTGATTCTCCTGCCCCAGCCTCCAGAGTAGCTGGGACTACAGGCACACGCCACCATGCCCAGCTAATTTTTGTGTTTTCGGTAGAGACAGGGTTTCACCATGTTGGCCAGGCTGGTCTTGAACTCCTGGCCTCAAGTGATCCACCCACCTTGGCCTCCCAAAGTGCTGGGATTACAGGAGTGAGCCACCACTCCCGGCCTAGGATTTGGGACTTTTGGTTCTAAAATGTGGGTGGGGGGGGGAGTGCAAAATGGAACAAGCTGGTCACCACAGGAACAACAGGATTAATATGCACAGTAGTGACTTCCAAGTTTATTATAAAAACAGAGGTAACAA
Organism: Pan paniscus; assembly: GCF_029289425.2. Taxonomy (NCBI): domain Eukaryota; kingdom Metazoa; phylum Chordata; class Mammalia; order Primates; family Hominidae; genus Pan; species Pan paniscus. The sequence continues at coordinate 109,090,637 of NC_073255.2, read as the reverse complement.
GGTTTGGCACTTTATTACACGAACTAAAATGAAAAGTATGCTGACACTCCTATCTGAAAGTGTGAGTCACAAAAGTTTTACAAATCTGAGACACTGAGAATGGTAAAAGGTGAAAATAAAATGGGAACTGAGCCAGCAGCCTTCTCTCTTCTCAACTCTCCAGACTGTACAGGGATCTTCAACTTTTTTCCACTTATCTCCTTGGAAGAGACACAATCTTGACTCTGTGATTTAGGCTTTCTTCTCTGTTTTTTGTTGAAATCACAGTCAATCACATTCTGCTCTAATGAGGTTGTTGAACTTAAGACCATCAATTTGTTCCCCACCACAATTCAGAAAAAATCCATCTATTTAAATTCACCCATGCCTGTGCAGTGTGGCATGGAGGAGATGGCTAAGGCCACCACTCTGAAATGAGAAGAAGTACAAGTGTTGCCTGAATCACTGCCAGAAATAACCCCTGCTATAAGATCGGTGGTGAAGGAGCAACAGCATAAATTGACTTGCCTAAATCAATTCAGGAAACATTTGCTGAACATCTATTTTTAAGCAAAGAAGAGTGTTTAGGGTGAAAGAGGAGAGTACTACATGGACTATTAAAAATGGATTCCAGTGGTGTTCTGCAACTAGCTTGACCTGCCTCAAGAGATGTGAATGTGAAACTTTTCAGGAATTTTGCCAGTTGTTAAACACAGCCACTCTTGAAATCACCCATCATGGGAGTATCTACACGACAGGATATAGACAAACGTGACCAGTCAGGACTATTCTACTCTCTTTCTGGAGAGCCAACTGTTAAATATTTACCAACATGCCACTGCTGTCTTTAAGGAGCTCAAGATTGGGAAAGGGAGGTGGCTAGGACAACAGCTAACTATAAGTCAACATGGAAAATACAAGTGCTATCCTAGAGGTGCCACTGCAGTGAGGAATAACTGAAAAGTACGTAGCAATTTAATGTCTAGAAAGGGAGAAAGAAGGGCATTCTTGCACAGGCAAGGACTCTGGGAAACACAGACTGGCCAATGGGACAGACACATGTTTGCCTGTTAGGATACAGATGCAGATAGAGACACAGGAAAAGCTGAAAGGTAGGTGAGGGTGGTGGAGTAAACGGCCTGAAATGTCCTGCTTAGGGGTCTGGGCTTTCTTCTATATGCAAAGAGGAGGTGTTGGAGGCTTTGGGTGGAGAGTCCCAGGTTCCAACCCAAGGGCAGTCATACAGTTTTCATATACATGAAGTCTTGAGCTGCCACTGTAAAGTCTGTGGGTAAATAATTGTCTTCTTTAGGATGCCATCAAATCAGATAATGCAGCTGGTTCTTCAAATGACTGCTGCAACTGCTCACAAAATACCAGGTTTGTAACATTCAGTATTGAAATGTTTTATTCCACCCATGAGAAATATTCAATGTTCTGGACAAATGATGACATAGAAACTAAGCTTCTTCCCAAGTATTGCAGTTTTCAAAACACAGCCCATGGGGATAATTTGGACATTTTCATACATCAGAAAGATGCCGCCTTAGGTACTTTATAAATAGTTTGTTCACTCATGTCTCTATTTTTGTCTATGCATGTAAAAGGAAAAGGAAAAAATATACATTATTAACTCCTACCTTTACTACACTGCCATCCTTTATAACTTGAACATGTTCGATTAATACACAACTCAGACAGACTTTCTAATTGTAGCATTGGGAGTTCCGAAATACTATCAAATCTTTTAAAGAGCAACTGCAATAATTTAGAAAACTTTGTTACTATACTCTTGTCTTGATTCACTGTGGTTGCATGTATTGGACTAGGAGTGTCAGCTCATTAAAAATGTGAAGCCTGTAATGTTTGATGAATAAGACATTCACATCAACACAATTGGTTTCCTCCTGGTATAAAACAATTAAAGTGTCAACAGCTCAGTGGTTTAGTGGCAGAGCAAAGAACAGTGGTTGCAGGCCTGGGGTCAATCTCTCACTTCCATTGGCAACAGAGCTGGAGAATGCAGTGAGAGGAGCCAGCACACCCCAGGCTCACAGGATTAAGGGATGCTTCATGTTTTTTTACTGTTCATTTGTGGCAGACTGAAACAAAAGCACCAGCTGAGTTAAGTGAGCTGAAGTTTTACTGTAAGAAGCAATGAAATGCTCCCTTTCCTTACCCCAAACCAGAATCTCCCACACAGTGCAGTATATCAAGAATGCAACATATTTCTCTTCCACACCTGTGACTGGGGAGCACATCCCAGAAAGATCTTATTTCCTCTTCACATGGATGCTAAAGAACAATGTCACATCTTGTCTGGGTTATGCTGTTTGTTTTCCAGTCTGTTGGTATTAAAATCGCATCCTAAGCACCTATCATGTCTCATGGCCCTCTGTTAAGTCCTTTTCAAAAGGTCTGACTTTGCAACACTGGTGTCATTTGGAATTAAAAAAAAAATCTGGTGATTTACTTGTTTCATGTTATCCTGGGGGGAAAAACCCCCACAGCTCATTTTAGAATAATTTAATAGAACATATATTGTGCAAAGTATACAAATTGAAAAAAAAATCAGCCCAATCAGCTCCAATAAGCTGTTTTAGTTTTATTCTTTTTGTAATTACTAGATTCAGTTGTTCTGTGTGAGATGTCACGCATGATGAGCACGAGCCTGAAATGCTAAAACAAAAAAGCTCTTTTGTTTTTTAATTAAAAAACAAAATTCTAGTTTTAGTGCTAGAATTTATATAATTTTCATAATCAATTATTGAGTACTTGGGTCCAAACACGATATAAAATACTCATGCTTGGATTTACATGATATAGCTAAATCTTGTCTCTCTCAGTACTTCCTTATTAAAAGAAATTCTACCAGGTTGATTTGTAGGGACTGATGTATGTCTGGTAAAATGCACAGGAGAACAAAGCCACTCCTTCTTTAGCTCTCCGGGATGTGGTATGGATAGGACTGTCTCCATACTAGAGACGGGCGATTCAAATAAGACATCTGAACCAGACAGAGTAGGGGAAATTGCTCAGAATAATGGTGTGTGTAATCAAGTAAATAAATATTTAGAGGCTTAGAAAACAATTAATGGCAAGAAGAGCTTTATGTTTGAAGAACCTCCACATAAAACTGTGAGTAACGAATCTGACAAAATATAGTATACAATCATGGTCACTGGAGGGCTACCTTGATCAGTACTATATATACATATACACAAAATACTATATACTATTTATATAGTACTGTATATACTGTATAAAGTATATATAGTTATATATATATAACCATAATCTCTCTTGACCATAAATTCTTTGTAGTTGAAATTCAAACATATGTAGATTTCCTTTTATGTGCTTAAAGATGCCTCCAAATTGACTCAATAAATATGTAATTTGAAACCAACTTCCATTCACTTCCTTTAATCTGCTATGCCATACACAGTTGTATGGACTCTAAATGTTATAATCGCATATTTTTCCAAGACAGTAAAAATGTCTTTAATGGTGCCCCTTTCCTACTCTCACCAAACCCTCAGTGGACAATCCACTGACAAACACTAGTGCCAAGAAGAGAACAGACACAAAGAACTCAGATTGTGATAATTCTTAACCTTCTGAGTCACTGCCAAACTTAAGAACCAGATGAATGCCAAGAGAATTTGCTCCAGAAAACTGCATATATTTAACTACATGCAGATTTTTTTCATACAATTTCAGATGGTTCATAGGCCTTCTGATTTCCACTAATAGACCCATAGATTCCAGGTCAAGAACCTCAGGATTACGATGTCAGAATGCTGAAGCATAAAGCAGCATTTCCACCATCTAGCCATAATTTTAGAACATATTGCAGAGGAAATACCTTCCAAGAAAGTTAAATGCTTGAAGGAAATTCCTTTTGAACAAGGGGCATGATCTAGAGACACCTTGTTGAGGGGTAATAAGGCTTACATGATTTCCTACACTGCCCCATATGAGAAAAATATAATCAAGCAAACAAAACCAAAATAAACAAAATATCTCACTCAGTCTATGCATCGTATTTCCTTCAAGAGAGGAGAAACCCGGATCAGGCTATCTGATGAATGTGACAGCCAACAGGAGAAGCATACGCTGGCAGTGTGGGTCCCTATTTAGATGATCCCGAGAGTTTGGGGAGCTAAGTAGAAGATTCTCTTTCCTAAATACAATCCCTCACTTTCCATTCTTTTTCTTCTCTATTAATATCATCAGCGATGTATTAATATTAATACGGGATTAAAGATAAATGGAAATTAATTCTATAGTACCCATTCTTACTACTGATATTAAATACCACTGATAATCACTTTATTTAGCATGTGAAAATAAAAATTATTGTGAGAGCTTCTCACGGCTTTGCCAATGACCCTGAACTTTGATTTTCCCTTTTAAGGTAAAAACATCAGCCAAGAACTTGCAATTGTTCTTAGTGTGGCCACCCATAAGTTAGTTCCCTCTCAGAAGGGATTGCAGACAACTAATCTGAGTAGTTGAAGAGAATTTATTGTGTCTCTGGGCCTTACAGCAACATTTCAAGGTATATATTTTTAGTCTGTCCTAGAGTTGAGAAAGCTGAAACTCAGAAATGCAAGCTGGAGATGTACTTCCCACTCCTACTTTCTGGACAAAGATTTGTTTCCCTTATCCATGAGTGTTTTTCTGATCATTAGAAGAGCAACTCATGGTTTTCTATCTGCTGTTCACAGACTGACCCGTCTTCTATGGTCTTACTTTGGTTCTGTCATTTCAGGGCTGTGGTATAGCAGGACATGGCCTGGAGGCTTGGCATTCTGATGATTCTTGCTCACTTTTATCTCCCTGGCTAAGCCTTATCTACCCTGAACCTTGTTCATCCCAAGTTACTTGTGCCTTCCTTGCTAGGAGATAGCTATCTTTGGTTATGTGGTATCTCTCTGTGAGAGGGTTTGGTAGCACTATAAATCTTCAGGACCCAATTAAGAAGGGAAAGGAAAATGTGGGGTCAGGTATGAATCACAATTCCTCAATCAGAATAAGGTTGCCATAGTAACCACGCCTGTTTTTGCTCCTACCGCTGATCTGCTTGCTGGCTTGGGTGTTCAAGGTAATTTGCACGGAATTGCTCCAGTTCTCTGATCCACACAATTTTAATTTTATACCACTTAATTTTGTACCATTGCTTCCCTTGAGCATCAAATAAAGAAGGCATTAAGAGTTTAAAATCAAAGCATACATACATTTTCTGACCACAGTTCTCCACCTGATCAAATGCAAGAAGACCATTCCTCATTTCCCCTTCTTGAAGCTTCACATTTCCCCTTTCCTTATTCTTCCTTCCCTCAGTGTACTCACATACACGCAAACATAAACACATCCCACCCCCCCATCTGAACACAGTTTGTGGTATGTTTGAAGAACTACTCTGAAAATAAGTTATGTATATATACATATGTACACAACTTATTTTCATATATATTATATATGAATATATATATATGAATATATATATATGGAATCCTAAGCATCTTGTAGACTTGTAACCTTTCTACAATTAAGCTAAGGAAGTTTAAGAAAAACACTGGACTTGGCATAATGAAATTTAAACTTTTTTCATTTGACATGTCTTCCTTGTAAATAATAAAGGAGACTCACTCCCTTTATTTTCAAGCACCAAGAAAATAGAGTGCTCTTTAGAGGTTCTGAGGGGACAGAAAACTTTGTGTGATTGTTTCAGTGGTGTATGAAGCTGTGGTGTTGCTAACTCTGGTTTGATAAGTGATCTTTCATGATAAAGAAGCACCAGGAGCTGTAGAAAGTCCAAAAGTAACACCACAATGCTACAGTGAGACCAGACACTAGAAGCCATATCAAGAACTGAGCAGAAAAGTGGGGTCGTGTGGCCTTGAGGTCATTTTGTGGGACAGATATCCCCATCTGATGATGTACAGGGGCCACTGAGGATGAGTAAACTTAGGCTGAAGTTTGCAACCCTCCTCAAATCTGAAAGTGTGGGGTTGATCTCTGGTCAGACACGTATGAGACCCAAATCATTCACTTTGATGCCATCCCTCCCTCACTTTCTCTTCTTACTGAAGTTTTCAAGCTATGTTCCTCTCCATGCCTGATACCACCCAAGTCTCCCATTTGTGTCCCCAGACTTGTTATCTTCCCTTGGAAGTCTCTTTTGATCTCTCTGGGATCAAAGAAAAGAATAGGCTGGGTGGGGTGGCTCACGCCTGTATTCCTAGCACTTTGGGAGGCCGAGGTGGGTGGATCACTTTAGGTCAGGAGTTTGAGACCAGCCTGTCCAGCATGGCGAAACCCTGTCTCTACTGAAAATACAAAAATTAGCCAGGCATGGTGGTGCATGCCTGTAGTAACAGCTACTCAGGAAGCTGAGGCATGACAATCGCTTGAACCTGAGACACAGAGATTGCAGTGAGCTGAGATCATGCCACTGCACCCCAGCCTGGGTGATAGAGTGAAACTCCGACTTCAAAAACAAAACAGACAAAAACAAGAAACAAAATAACAAAGAATGACTTTTCATCCTTTCCTACTTTATATTATTTCTAACATTTGCTAACACTTCTGTGGTGGTCATTAGTTTTATTCACTAATTTTCAGCTCTCTACCTCAATGGAATGTCTTTCCCAGCTTCCCTGAGCCATTTGACCTGTCCTGACCAATGAAATGTGTGCATCCACGTGGCTGCTTTAAGGGCCACAATTTATCTTGGTTCATTTCCTCCCCTTTCCAAGGTGACTGAGGAAGCACCTTGTGAAGATGAGGCCTCAGCCTGTGTCTCTGAGTGAACAATGAGCAGAACCCCCTCCATGTCTACATTTGGACATATGGTGTAAGAAATAAAGGTTTGTTATATCCAGCAAGCACAAAACCTAGTCAATCCTGAATGATACAATGTCTGTCATGTCTATTTTGGATCATAAGTCCTTGGACAAAAACTGCAATGTATCTGTTCTTGAAAACAATCCTAAGGAGATGGCTAGTTTTGCTATTCCTTATTCAGTGATGAGGAAATGAGGAAAGTGATGAGAATACACATAATTTACCTAACGACTCACAGCTATTAAAGGGTGAAGTTGAAACTAACACTCAGGTTTTATTACTCCAAAACCCATACTCTTTCTATGGTATTGTGATGGCAGTTAACTCTTACGCTATGTAGGCAGAAGGACAGGTTTGTTTTTGAAACACAGTAGAACATTTTTGATAAGGTAGTGAGAAAAATACCACAAGCCATACAAGAAAATTCATGCTTTCATGTTGAAAAATCAATAGTAGTACTGGATACATCTGACACTCTTTACAGCATTCTACTTTTGTGTTTATTTCTTCTAGCAATAGGAAAGTTTCCAAATATCTGGTGAAAAAAAAATTGGGATTCTCATATGAATATCACTTTCAGATCGGGTGAACTGAATTTCATATAATTAGAATCTGAGTAAAATTCAAGTAATAACATTCTTTGAAATTTTAAGTGGTAATTGTCATGCATATCAAAAATGATCTGAAAAGATACACATAAACTATCAATAGTGAAGAGATCAAGATTTTCTGCAGGGTGAGAACTTTAACTTTTACTAGATATTCTTATATATTATCTGCACACTTTACAATATGAATGCATTTATTATTTGTATAATGAACACACACACTAAATGTGATGAAGAACTGCTGACCCCTTAATTGTGGACTTGTGAGATAGTAATATTTGGTACTTGTAATGAAAAGCTAGACTTACTGGGCACTTGGCTTAGTTGATGAGCATTATTTAATGCTTTGATATTCTTATGTTTAAGATAAAATTATTCATAAAGGAAAGAAGAAGTAAAATAAGCTCCATGCTTCACACTACATCCAAATTAAATTATTTTGTTGATTTTTTTGTAATGATATTTATTCAAAGCATTAATGATGAAGTAAAATGACGAAGAGGAAAAAGATAATATGCTAAGTTGAAAATAATCATGAATGTCAAATGTTGCTTAATCTTGTTAATTACAAACACATAAGACACATGTCTGAAGAAATAAAATAAAATAACAACACGCTTTTGGGCACTTGGTTGTTACTAAAGAGGAACACTTCAAATCTAAACAGATTTTATTTTATCCTCTTCTTTACAGAAAAGAAACTATGTTTGAGTTTCTTATTTCTAAACTCATCAACAATTACACAAGGTAGTGATACACTGTTGCTCTACAGTCACACCTTATTTTGAGGTATAACATTGGTAATAAGGCAATGGAATTACTTTCTTAATCCAATGACTAGTTTCTCTATAACCATATTCTATAATGAGCACCAAGACAGACGATTTGGGCTTGGCAATTATTTAAAACTTTAGAGATTCTGAAATTCTTACTCTAAACATAACACAGTAGTGACATTTTAAAAATAGTTATGTATGTATGTATCCATCCATCCATCCATCCATCTACACATATACTACACTTTGGCCCTGAGTTTCTAGCTCTTAACTGGTAGACTCAGAATCCAGGGGAAAAAGTTGACAACTCAGTCCAACTCTGGAATTCCACTGATATTGAGGGCTCTGTTTTGCCTCGATATTGCTTTCAATTGCTTAGTTTGGGAGGAGATAAGCACCAGATTCTATTACTTCTTTCCTCAATTCCACTGAGAGGTTATAAACACTTGCATTTCATTACAATGTTCATTATCAGTTATAAAGGGTATGAGTTAACATATCTGAGGAATGTTTAAATGATACTCCTAAAAATCTTCATTTAATTACTGGAAATCACAAGAAATCAAAGTTCTTTTTTTTAAAAAAAATGAATCACACAGTAACCATGCAGAAGAAGAAATTACTTCGGCAGATAGCGATGGTACAGAAGTCCTTGGTAAGGTTTTCCTTTTAATGAAAAGCATCCCCCAAATCATTTTCTTTTCTCATAAAGAACAGCCTGTAAAATCAAGCTGCAGCCATAGACAAGCAAGCTGGAAGCTTGCACGGATGAATGCCGGCAGTTGTGCCAGTAGGAAAAGGCTACCTGGGACTAGGCATGTTCAAAATGGCAGCTCCGTCTTCCCTTCTCTTTGCTAAACCGTGCGTACTGTAAGGAGAAGACAGTATGGCGCAGGCCAGGCAAAGACTCCATTTGCATAATAAGATTATGGTGGGGTGACCAGTCTTCCCCATGCACTATGTAGATGTCACACTTGGTCGAACCAATCTGTGGACCCTACATATATCAGACACCGCCTCCTCAAGCCTGCCTATAAAATATGGTGCAGTATGGTCAGTTTTTCCCTTTTAGGAGCCCATCTGTCTCTGGCAAGGGGGAGAGCTGTTCTCCTTTCTCTTTCTTTTGCCTATTAAACCTCCACTCCTAAACTCACTCCTCGTGTGTGTCTGTGTCCTTAATCTTCTTGGCACTAGACTACAGACCTTGGGTATTTACCCTAGACAACGATGCCACTTCAGCAAATCTTAGCATTCAGGGATCACTTCATAAATATTGGTTCCTTTACTCTTCCTGATCTGAAAATTACTACAATTCTTAACAAATAAAAGTGATACTTCATAATAAAAAGGAAGATAATTATGGGATTAATGGTGAAAAGAACACTCTGTTCAGAAATGTTTGGAAGAAGTTGCTGACCATCTGTCTTAAGAAATTCCCACATAGTCCCCATGATATATGCCCTCACTAAAATTTTGGTTTAAAGCTGACATTGTAGCAGCTGTCTACTGATTCCCATGGGTCTTGACTGCAATACGAAAAGAGAGCAATGTTTGGATTGTGGCACATGACAAAGAACTACGAGATGAGTATTCATCAGTACTTAACCATATTTTAAAATAAAACAATACCTTATTAAAAGCACAAAGAGTAATTATCATGTTTAAATGAATTAAAGCAATATTTTAAAAGAAATGTGATGATATGCACATAATTATGTACTGTTTTTAATAATTTAACTATTCTCAACCACTGCTTTATTTAATCCTGTTCTTGTGCTTTAATTGAGCTAATAGGTCCCCTTTAACCTGATTTTGGTGGTATTTCTTCCTGCAGATTTATTGTAGCTCTGTTACCAACATAACATTTCATGTCCATATTCTCCTTTTAAAAGGTATAACTGACTAACATGCAGAGAATATTTTAATTGTCACAGATTTTATAGGGTCGGCAACAGCCCAGTACTTGATGTTAAGTTCAGGCTTTTTCCTTGTCTCAGAATTTAAAGAAAAAATGAAACAAAAAAACAAAACCAAACAAAAAACCCTACATTGTGGATCCATGTGATCGCTGAAAGAGAAAGACTAGAGTGTACTGTGTCCTGCTGGTGAAGAAAATTAACCTGAATAAATATTTTTCTCCAAAGAGAAGGGTTCACTCAAAAGTAGCTTTTCAAACTTTACCATAAACTTGGAAGACAAAGCTTTTGTAATTTGTACATAAACAATAAGTGAACCATTAGGAGCCAATTGGCCTATCTAAGATCAATGATAATGGGGAGAAGTTGGGATCCTTGTATGTTGCTGGTGGGGATGTAAAACTATGCAGCCACTTTAATGTTCATAGCAGCATTATTCATAACAGCCCCAAATTGGAAATGACCAGAGGTCTATCAACTGGAGAATAGATAAATAAAATGTGGTATATCCATAAAATGGAATATTATTAGGGAAGGGAATCGAAGGGGAGGGGAGGGGAGGAGAGGAGAGGGGAGGGGAGGAGAGGACAGAGGAGGGGAGGAGAGGAGAGGAGAGGGGAGGAGAGGAGAGGGGAGGGGAGGGGAGGGGAGAAGGAAGACAGGAAGGCAGACAGTGCTGACACATGCCACAAGATGGATGAACCTTGAAACCATTACACTAACTAAAAGAAGCCAGTCACAAAAGGCCACATATGCATGATTCCATTTATATGAAGTGTCCAGAATTGGTAAATCCACATAAACAGAATGTAGATGAGTAGTTGCCTGAGGCTGTGGGGGTTTGGGGGAAGTGGGAATAGAAAGTGACAGCCAATGGATATGCAGTTTCTCTTTAGAGTAGATGAAAATGTTTTGGAATTAGATTGTGGCGATGTTTGCACAACTCTGTGAATACACTAAAAACCCCCGAACTGCTTTAAACTTAAAGTATTTAAATTAAAATATTTTAATTTATTTAAATATTTAAGTATATTTATTTAAAGTATATTTAAAGGGTAGATTTTAGGATGTGGTAATATCTCAACAAAGTTGTAAAAATAAAATAATTCTATGCTCTCTCTAGGTAAAAAGCCTCCCATAGTTTTGGGAGTAACTTGCCCATTTTATAATGATGCTCATGAACGTAATAATGACGGCAATGACAATAATATACTGGTGGGTATATAGATAAATCATTATAGGAATATGTACTAATGGAAAGTAGTTCTATATGGTAAGTGAGATTATGAGGTATGTCCTCTTTATATTGTGTAGTTCTATTGTTTTTGCATTTATATACTGAACATGTGTTACTTCTGTAATCAGGAAAAAAGTATAGTTTTAAACAAAGTTTTAAAAATAGAAGTTTTGGAAAAGGAGATTCATAGGGGCTATCGACCAAGCAGGGCATGATGGTTAGAACTGAGCTGGGTTTTGTAGGATTAGTAGAATTGGATAGAGAAAGGCCAAGGGAAGGGCAACAGTTTTCTAAATAGTTCTTTTATTTCTATATCATTGTTTACTCTCTCTGAACTCAGGGTTGAAATGTGTGTGTCTTATTCACCACTGAGTCCCCCGGGTCTAGAATTATGTCTGGGACATAGGAGATACTCAATAAACAGTAATTGAATACACGAACAAACACTTGTTGCCAGAATCCTTTTCCTAAAATACAGATGACAGCTGGGGCTACCACTCGCAATGTATGCACGCCTTTATGCAAATTAGAAAAAGGTGTCCCATTCCCCTAGGTTGATGCCCTTCCTCTCTAGGATTTGTGGCTAGGAGAATCAATCTGGAGTTCACCTCACCCATGACCGACCCCAACCCTACTGCCTAGCCAATCTTCCTTCTGAGGCCCCTGCCCCCAACTGCATACAGGGCCGGCAATCAAAGCCCTTCTCAATCTGACCCCAACTTTCCTGCTCCATCATAACCATTTTCAACCTTGATTCCGTGCTTATGCTACAGTAGTCCTCAGCTTCAGTGTATGAATTCCCACTACTGCCTTCATCCCACCAATTCAGCAACTTTACACCAAACACCTACCATTTAATAAAGAGGAGCCATCCCCATTCTAATATTGTTCTCAGCGACTCTCTAGAAGCTCCCTCTTGTCCTCACATGCTCCCACTCAGACTCTCTTTCTTCCTGTCTTTGATTAAGAAGATATACTAGCTTTTGACTCTCAGCTTTCCCTTCATTTGGGCCTTGGTCCCCTTTGGACAATTTTCCTGGACTTTAAAGGAAACAGGCAGCCTGCCTCCTTAGTCCTCCTCAGGTGGAATCAACAAGCACTCGTTCTCTGAACTTACCCAGCACATTGTAAAACCTTTATAAATAAAACCTTGATCATACCACATTATGTTGTTTTCTTACATATTTCTACCTTAAGACTGTGGAAGCTTCTTAAGGAGTTCTTTTTTTTTTTTTGAAAGGATCTCACTCTGTCACCCAGGCTGGAAGTGCGGCGGTGGCGCAATCAGCTAATTTAATTTTTTTTTTTTTTTTAAGACGGAGCCTCACTCTGTCACCCAGGCTGGAGTGCAGTGGTGCAATCTCGGCTCACTGCAACCTCTGCCACCTGGGTTCAAGCGATTCTCCTGCCTCAATCTTCCAAGTAGCTGGGATTAAGTCTATTAAAAAATGTAATTTTAAGGCCTGGTTTAAAAATTTTTTAGTAAAGACAGGTCTCACTCACTATGTTGCTCAGGCTAGTCTTGAACTCCTGGCCTCAAGTGATCCTCCTGCCTTGGCCTCCCAAAGTGCTGCGATTACTGGTGTGAGCCAACACACTGGGCCAAGAACCATTTCTTATTTTTAGGCAGTTAGCACTGTGCTTGGCATAGGCCAGGTGTTCAATAAATTTGTATAGAGACAATGAATAAATAAGGCATGGAGACAGAATCTGGTGTGAATAGAGAAACTGAGACTTTGGGGGTAGATTCTAGTAGGATGGAATCAGATTGTAACAGGTATTGAAATTAAAACAGAGGAGCTTAGACTTGAGGTGGAAAGAACTAAGGTGTCAGTTCAGATCTCAGAGAAGGGAATGACATGTTATGTGTCACCATTCAATGTAGAAGGGAAGGGAATGAAGGAGAGCCTGTAGTCATAGCAAGCATTCAGTAAGTGTTTGTTGTTTGACTGGTTGAGCCTGGAGAAACTCTTACAGAAATATATTGGCATGAGATGAGAGAATAAAGAAAAGGGCGGGAAATCAAGAGACTGTTAAAAGCAAAGACCTGCCAGTCTTGGAAGCTGATAGGAAATGCAGATGAAAGGAGAGCTAGAGTGACTGGGTGCAGAATGGGACCATGAATAAGTAAGGGTAGAAAAGGTGAGAGGAGAAACTGACTTGTAAGGGGAGAAGAGACCAGCTTTGAAAACACTGAGCTGCAGTGGCTGGTCTATGTGCACACATGTGCTTATATGACTGTGTAGTAAAGTATGTCTGTGACACACACAAACTCTGTGCTGTTTTAATAAATCCTTCCTCCCACTGTGCACCACCCCAGCCTGGGTTTAGTTTTCAGCCAACAAAAACAAAATTACTCATAAAATTAATGGAAACAATCTGCTTTTTCCTTGCCATAGAAAGGATTTTTCTTAATTACTTTTTTTAGGAGCTTTGAATCATATATCCTGAAGGTTGATTAAATCCCTTAGAAGTGAACTAAACATTAGAAGTTTGCAACGCGACTCTCAGAGCTGGTGTTTACTTGTTGCATATAAATGGATATGCCTTGGAAAGCTCTGCTTCAGCTAGTGTAATGAGCACAGGCTTTCCCTCTCTGGTGAAAAATTTATTCCTCAACATTTATAAGGAATAGGATCTGGTTAAAATGTTAATTAAAAACTGAGTCTCTGAATAATCTCACGTTGGAAAATTAGGTTTTCTAATATGATTCTCTTATATTTGTGTAGGCTTTTCCTTTAAGAAAAAGTGCTTTCCATTCATATTTTTTCCTTTTGTTCTCTCCAGCTGTCCTTAAAGGAAGCATGGCAGGTGGTAGGTGCATATAGTGGTATAAAGAGAAGCACATCGCCATTTACCTAAGATAGGGGAGTTCATAAATATAGATACGTACTTGCTTATATTATAAAGTCTACCTTCTATCCCTGTCCCTCTTTTCTATATATATATCCTATTTTTTTAAATTTTATGTTTTACTTTCCATTAAGCTATAAAATAAAAAAAAATTGCATAAGGAGAAGGAGAGACAGAGGTGGAGGTAGACTTCTTTGAATAAACCTTATTTTATCAATCTGACTTTGAAACTATACATTTTACAATATTATTAAACAAAAAAATGTAAAAGGCAATCCTAAAAAGAAAAAAAAACCTATCTATCTAATTGGTGGTATATGAGAATAATTACAGCAAGTGATTTGAAAATATAGCAATTTGACTATGGTACTATACAATAATTAGATTATACAGTATATTTCTCATTGGAATACCCTAGTAAAAACAAAGAACTGCAAAAAGAGAAAAAAGGAAGAAAAAATCTGAACCCATTTTCATTAATCATATTGCCATTCTGAGGCTAGTGTGTGTGCAGTGTGGGATAAAGCAGATGAGTAATCCGTTAGCCATAATTTCCAGTGTGTAGAAAGAGGTATCATTTTAAGATCAGAAAGGGTAAGTGAAAACTCCATAATCTTGAATTTGAATTATAACTATGAATATAAATTTATAATGTGTTTCATCTTAAAAAGAAACATACATATCATAATCTATTAAAAAGGTATAGGAACAATGATCAACCTAGTAGCAATGTATACCCTTAGCACTCAAATTGTGACCTCACAATTTGTAGACAATGATAGAAAAGACTGATTCCATGTCTGGAGCAGGAAAAACATTAGATAAGTCTGGAACATCTTGTCATACCAGAAAGAAAGGAAGCTATTAGAAATTCTTAGGGTCTGGTCAAAAGGGGTCAGAAGAAAACTTGAAGAGTCTCCCATTGGTCAAAAAAATAACTGCAATAAATCAAAACACATCCATCACCTTTGGAGGATATTAGGAAACTACTCATTATTTTGAAAAGAGAAAGAACCAAGCCTTCATCTTGTCTTTTCTATATAAAAGATTCCCCAGGGCAACAAAATAACATAATAAGGGGAAGATTTTCTGTTTAGAAATGTTCCAGCTAATAAACTATAAAGAACTGATAGAATTAGACAGAATATAATCATTTTGTAATCCTCAGTGGATTAGTGGATCTAGGAAATGATCACTAACAGCTACGGAAATATACATCACCATCACAAAATATTTTTGCCTTAAAAAAAATTAAACCTAAATCTGATCAAAATTCTTGATCTACATACCAATTTGTAGAAAATATGGGAGAGAGAGGAACATGTTAAAGGACACCACAGGAATGCAATCAGCAAAACTGACTGTGGGAAACTCTAAAGGACAAGTCATTTGGCTTCTTCCACAAAATTTTGTGAAGAAAGAAAGGTGAATAGAGGGAAAGGGAGAGAAAAAGGGAGATGGAGGGAGGGAAGAAATTCAGACTCAAATAAATTTAAAAACATTGTTGACAGAAATGTAAACATTAGCTGAATATTTAATAGTATTAAGGAAGTGCTGAAATTGGTTTTGGCCAGGAGAGTGTGACCATGGTGTTGTGATTAGGTTTAAAACGGATGGTATTTATAGAACTACATTCTGAAATATTTAAGAGGAAACAATGTTGTCTTGGATTTGTTGTGAAGTAATTTGGGTAGGAAGGGGACAGTGCATGTAGATCAGAGGAAAAAAGAACTGAAAGTTGGCAATTGTTGAAGCTCTGTACATGGCAGTTCATTCTGTCTACTTTTGCATATGTTTAAAATTTTCCATAATAAAAAAATGTAAAAGCACTATGTCTGCCCCTTTGGCCTCCTTGAATATTCATCTCTTCCTTTCTCCTCCTCTAAATCCCAGTCAAGTTCCACTTTGGCTTTTAAGGCATTTCTGACCAAAACACCCCTGGCATGGGTTCTTCTCCCTGACCTCGCGGAGAGACCCTCATCTACTCCATTACTTATCTGACATACATAGGCTGTTTTATTTTAATTAAAAATAACAACAACGGCTTTTTCCTGATCTTTATTGTAGAAGTCACAAATGAGCAAAAAAACAATTCTGCTCGCCCGTAATCCTACTCAATCAGGAGAGAACTAATGTCAACATTCTGCTGATATTTTTCAGTCTTCTTTCTATGCATGTATGTGTATACTTGCGTTACAGAGATGGGGTTGTACTATACGTACCTGTTTTGCAACCTGCTTTTTTGAGTTAATGATAGGCATAGAGCATATTTAAGCATGATCATTAAATATTACCTTAATGACTATTTAATAGACCCAGCACAAATTGTATTATTATTTAAACTTTTCTCCAAAACTAGGAAGGGTAGACTCCTTGAAAGCAGAAGGGATGTGAATTTGTGATGCATTTTGTATCCCTAGCAAAGCATCTTTCATGATAAGCATTAATGATCACGCTTACTCAAGGTGGGGATCTCTGACTGCGTTAATCATGTGGTTGTGCTTCTGCACCTCAGCTGACAAGGGGAATCTGAAGACTGAATCCATTACAAAGGATCCTTTTTTCTCCTTTAGTACTTCCAGTGCACTTCCCTTATAGAATTTTATTCTAATGTAATGTTCTTTTTCTGGAATGTCTTGATTTATTACTCTATAATACTCTATAGCATAAATATGTACATAAGTTTGAATCTAATTTTTTAAAAATTCCTAATAAGATTAAAAACATTTAAGATTTTCTTCTGGATTGAATCATTATTAAAATTATATTGGTACATGAATGATCAAATTAACAAAATAGTACAAATTTGAAAATAATTATTAAAAATAAAAGTAAACTTTTTTTTTTTGAGACGGAGTCTCGCTCTGTCACCCAGGCTGGAGTGCAGTGGTGCAATCTCCACTCACTGCAACCTCTGCCTCCTGAGTTCATGCCATTCTCCTGCCTCGGCCTCCTGAGTAGCTGGGACTACAGGCACCCGCCACCACGCCCGGCTAATTTTTTTGTATTTTTAGTAGAGACGGGGTTTCACCGTGTTAGCCAGGATAGTCTCCATCTCTTGACCTCGTGATCCGCCCGCCTCGGCCTCCCATAATGCTGGGATTACAGGCGTGAGTCACTGCGCCCGGCCGCATTTTTTTTTTTTTTTTTTAAGAGATGCAGTCTTACTCTTTTGCCCAGGTTGGTCTTGAATTCCTGGGCTCAAGTGATCCCATTGCTCCAACCTCCCTAGAAGCTGGGATGACAGGAGTGTGCCATCGCACCCCAAAACTGGACTTTAATTGGGAATGCACCTCCTAATGAGGTGAATAAGGATGACTTCTCTTCTCCCCAACTTAGTTGATGCATCCCTGGAAGAACAGAATAAGTACTAATTGCTAGAATGAACCTGGTTTGATTACAGGAGGCTTTGACTACAGGAGGCTTTTCTGACACCAGTAAGTGAATGTAACCTTTTGTTTGTTATATGGAAGTTTGCACAGCTCAAGACAATTCTACCCAGTAAGATGGGGACAGATGACATTTTCTTTGGTAAAGGAGAAGAAAGGCCATTAGAAAAGAAGGAGCAGCAGGTATTCTCAAGCAGATGAATTTTAGAACAACATGGGAAAATTAAGAAAGTTTGGGCATAAGGGGTACATTCATCCTCGTTCAAAAACTACAGGAGTAGGATGTGAAACATACCTAATAGGAATTCATAATTTCATGGGGGAGACATATAATTAATAAAAATAAAATCTGATGTGAGTGAAAGAGTAAGGTACAAGGTCAAAGAGGAAGAACAATTACCTCTTCCTGGAGAAGTGAAAAAAAGGCTTCTTAGAGAAATAAGTCTAAGAGAATAAGGAAGGAGGGCATTTCCACAGTAGGGAGCTCAGTCTGGTGGAACAGGAGAGTGAGGCATGTTCTGTACCCCAAGCAACTCTGTGTGGGGAACACAGAGTGGGTTTTAGGGATTAGGTGGCAAGAGCAATCAGGGACAGATCATGCAGTCCTCTGAATTATTTACTTCACCATCTAGCCTATGGGACCCACTGGAACATTTCTAATCAGGAAGTGACTGCTTAGATTTGGAGTTTTGGAAATAAATCTCTTCTAGCAGTGAGGAAAATGGGCAGTGGTAAGGAGTAGGAATAACCAGAGGGAGGAAGTCCATTTAGGAAGCAGATGAAGGATAAAGAGGGCCTCAGCTAAGGCGACCAGACAATGGGGAGTGGAGGAGAGAAAATGGATTTTAAGACAATATTTAGAAGGCAAATGAACAGGTCCTGGTGGCTCACTTAATGTCTGGTTAAAAGATGGGGCAAGTCATGAAGTCATGGAAGATACTGAGCTTTCTAGCTTGGGCAACTATGCAAATAATAAGTAATGGATATGAAAGAGAATACAGAATCTTCCAGTGAAGGTGGGACTCTGTCTCATTCATGTTTGTCTCTATACCTCTTAACAGATCTTACTGGGTAAGTGAATAAATTTACCACTGCATTTAACCTCATAAACCCAAGCACAATAATAAGATGCTACCTCTAGGCAGGATTTAAATTTTGTTTTATGATAAAATTTGTGGACTGCACACAACTGACCCTCTATCATAAAACAACAATTTAAAAATCTAATCAACTGTAGAAAATAACCGTACACATTTTTAAAAGACAGCACTAAATATGGGCCGGGTGCAGTGGCTCATGCCTGCAATCCCAGTAGTTTGAGAGGTCGAGGTGGGTGGATCATTTGAGGTCAGGAGTTCGAGACCAGCCTAACCAACATGGTGAAACCAGGTCTCTGCTAAAAATACAAAAATTAGCTGGGTGTGGTGGTGCATCCCTGTGGTCCCAGCTACTTGGGAGGCTGAGGCAGAAGAATCGCTTGAATCCAGGAGGTGGAGGTTGCAGTGAGCGGAGATCACGCCACTGCACTCCAGCCTCGGCGACAGAGTGAGACTCCATCTCAAAAAAACAAAAAACAAAAGACAACACTAAATAAACCATCCATTAGAAAATGAGTTAGCCAAAGATTAAATCTGAGCAGTTTGGCCTCAAATTATGTAGTGTCAAGAAAGTTATTTCCATGTGTTTTTATGTGCTTACATTTTAAGAGACCATAGTTTCAAGTGGTATTTTCTCCAATATTAAAAAAAATTATTCTACTTACTAATAAAAGCATCTTTTAGTTCATATAACAACACCAGTCATAGCAAATATGGAGATGAAGTCTGCTTCAAACAGAAAAGTCTGTTTATTTTTATTTTTTAATTTTTTTTAGATGGAGTGTTGCCCCGTCACCCAGGCTGGAGTGCAGTGGCACGATCTCGGCTCACTGCAAGCTCCACCTCCCGGGTTCACGCCATTCTCCTGCCTCAGCCTCCCGAGTAGCCGGGATTACAGGCGCCCGCCACCATGCCCAGCTAATTTTTTTGTATTTTTAGTAGAGATGGGGTTTCACTGTGTTAGACAGGATGGTCTCAATCTCCTGACCTTGTGATCTGCCTGCCTCGGCCTCCCACAGTGCTGGGATTACAGGTGTGAGCCACTGCACCCAGCCCGGAAAAGCCAGTTTTAAAAATTGGATTGATGGGAGACTGAGGTGGGTGGATCACCAAATCATCTGAGGTCAGGAGCTTGAGACCAGCCTGGCCGACATGGTGAAACCCTGTCTCTACTAAAAAATACAAAAATTAGCTGGGCATGGTGGTGCACACCTGTAGTCCCAGCTACTTAGGAGGCTGAGGCAGGAGAATCACTTGAACCCGGGAGGTGGAGGTTGCAGTGAGCTGAGATCATGCCACTGAACTCCAGCCTGGGTGACAGAGTGAGACTGTGCCTCGAAAAAAAAAGATTGAAAACAGAATTTACAAACGAGTTTTTCGTAAAAGTTAATTGGTTATGACAAAATCATTTAAAATTATTTTCCTTTTTATTTGGTATTCTTCATTGTAAATAATTGAATACAAGCTAATCAAAATTATTTTTAATTAACAAATCAATTTTCACTGAGGGGAAATGATTTATTTCTATCTCTCCACTTTAAAAATAATTTTTCTATGTGGACAGGAGTACCAAGGTGTCAAATATCATGGTCTTCACTCTAAATATTATTTTAATATTGGTAACCCATGCAAATAACAATATACATTATTTGTTATCTATTACACACACCCACATTGATTTATTTCTGCCATCATCAGAACTAAGCAGTAGATTCGGACACACTTGGTGGAGTCATTCATGATACTGAAACAATAAAATAGTTAAAAGGCATTATTTTTCCCAGTATATAAAATTAGCATGTAGAGAATGTTAAAAGAGCCCCAAAATCCAGTATCTTGTGGAGAAATATGCTAAAATGAGCATTTATTATTATTTTTAGGACTATTAATGAAGTTTGGACTCCAGTCCTTTCCATATCTGTGAACACACAGGGAACACTTATCATAGCATCACTATTTGACCTCTAAGGAACAGCTCGTGTCATCACAGAGCAAAAGTGCTGGTGAAACATTTATCTAGATAAAAGACCTCAAGCAGTTAACCTGCTCAGCAGAGGCAATGCAACCAGGCAACAGGATAATGACCTCTATCCAAATGTGGAAGGTACCTCAATTTAAAACCCTGACAGCTTGACAAAAGATGATGGCAGCTCAGCAGGAAAACATTAGCCATGATAACGCAGGGTACTGTATGTGAAAAGAATGAATTATAAAGCACAATGCTATTTGGGCCGAGTAGGGATTTTTGTTTTTTTAACCAACTTTATATTTAGGACGGTAGTCATGCCTAAAGCCTCCCTCCATTCTTTTCTACCTGAAGAATATCCTGATAAAAGTAAAAAGGCAGTGTGGATTAAATTGACAGCTTAAACACAAATCGAGTTTCTGAACTAAGCCAGGAAAATGCTGCACATCATTTCTGGCAGGCTTGTTACTGTTTCAGAGTAGAAAAACCTGGTCATTGGTAAATTGGCTTAATCCACTTGAGGAAAAACTGGTAACTCAAATAAGTGTGAACAAGACCAGGCTTACTGTGTGTATTATTTTGTTTTATTTTTAAAGGGAGAGGGTACTTGGCCCGCTTTGGGGTGCTTTAGATCTTCAGCTGTAAAATGTCCCTACTGCAAATTCAGTTTAAAAAAACAATTTAATTTTAGAGTAGTAGCATGATCATGCTTGTATGTTTATTCAAGGACCTTTACTCTGTGACAGGGTTTCAGCCTGTGAGGTTTTCTCTACACATGGCAGGCAGCTGTCAGAACCAGTGTGAGGGGTGAAAGGGCAGCCCGGCTGCTCTGTTAAATCATGGGGTTCCATCAACATCTCAGAATTCCTGCCGAGTGGGAGCTGGGAGACCACAGATTAGAGTACACTGGAGTGTGTATATTAGGTCACTCGGTGTCTATCAAAGCGGTATCACGCCGGTGAGCTGTACAATAGATTTTACTGTGTTCTGTTCAAAGAAAATGTAAGGAAAGTGGACATGTGTGTAGCAGACCATAGCTGAACACTGAATTCTTCTTGTCTTTAAATGGATGGATTTATTATCCACAAGATGAACGAAGAGTAGGGGCACAATCAATAGCTATGGAAAACATGCGAGGCTGATGGTTTCTATTCAGTGCTTGGAAATAACTGTTCAGCAGATGTGTATGAAGCAGATGAGTCCACGGCCCAGCACAGTGGAGGGGGAGGGGGCCGGATCATGGCTGTGATCTTGGACCATGAACTTGTTTTATGACTCTGAATGGTCACTTCCCTTCAGTTTCACAAAACTTTAATGTCCTCATTTGTGAATTGAAAATAATAATCTCCCTTGTCTTATCTACATCTCAAAACCCGTTAATAAAAAATGAATTCCTAAATGAGAAAAGACTTTTAAAATGTTGAGAGGTATGAAGCATGATGGTATAAAGTGTGATACTTAATTAAGAAATAAAATGTAACTTGTGTTAGTGGATATTTGGTCTACATGTAAAATAGAAAACATCTGCTCCTTTATTACCTATTGTTTAGTTTCTTTTTAAGAGAGAAAAATTCATGTTCCCCAATGCATCATATAATCTTTAAAAAGATAATGGATAAAAGGTGAATAGCATCATGCCTGGCAAGTAAGGTGAAACTTTAAACAGCTTTAAAAATTTGTGTTATATTTTAATTTCTCAATTATAACTCTGTAAGAGGTTTCTTGACTATAATAAATATATACCTGAATTTATGTTAATGATAACTAATACTAACAAAATGTTTCCTATGTGCCAGGCACTGTTCTAACTACATTACAAAAGTTAATTTATTTAATTCACATAACCATATGTAAAGTGGCCCAATTATCTTTTTTTTTTTTTTGAGACAGAGTCTCACTCTGTCGCCAGGCTGGAATGCAGTGGCATGGTCTCGGCTCACTGCGACCTCCGCCTCCCGGGTTCAAGCAATTCTCCTGCCTCAGCGTCCCGAGTAGCTGGGATTACAGACATGCGCCACCACGCCCAGCTAATTTTTGTATTTTTAGTAGAGACGGGGTTTTACCATGTTGGCCAGGGTGGTCTCGATCTCCTGACCTCGTGATCCAGCCACCTCGGCCTCCCAAAGTGCGGGGATTACAGGCATGAGCCAACATGCCCGGCCCCAATGATCAGTTTTTAGGTTATAGCACCCTCTTCCAAAATATAAGACTCTGCATTATAATCTCACTTTGGGTTAAATACATTTTCTAATCTTGTAAAATGTGAACAGCCAACTACCTTCTACACAACAATTTCACTTTTTACCCTATGTGGTAGACACTATTCTTTTCCCATTTTTTTAAGATGAAAATATTATTTCCTAAGAGGTTAAGTGATTTGCACAGCAACAAAATGGCAAACCTAGCATTCACGTGTAGGCAGTCGGCTGTACGGCCTCTCTTTGCATCAGAGGGCCTGAAGCCATCTATTATTTGGGGGCAACATCATGGTGTCCACTTGGATCATTTGGGATCCAAAATGAAGATACCAGGTTGAGAGCTAATTAGTCACCCAGAAAATAACTCCAACATGCGCACTGAGACTGGCTCACGCTGGAGCCATGACCCTATCTACATTATATAAGAACAATCAGCTGGGCAGTTAGCTGTTTCAGTGTGAATGTAGCAATGGCTGCCATGTCCAAAGCACTTTCCAGGAGAGGAGGCTGAAAAGCTACCTTATGGCCTCATGTTGACATTTATCCAGGTGAATTGCAACTTGAAATGTACTTCTAACATTTGCTACTGTGAGTGCAGAAAAGACGTCATATAATAAGGCAAATGTGGAGAGCCCTTTGTTTCTTCTTTTTTAAAAAATTAGAACTATTTTTCAACGTTGGTTGGAAACAAATCCATGAAGAAAATCTTTAAAAGACAGTAAAGAAATTCTGAGATTGAATTCCATTTTGTCTGTGTGTTGTTCAGTGACAAAAGACTGTGAAATACAAATAGACATAGAGCTGCATATAACAGCTTTGTGGCTTTCCCTTCAATAAACTCAGAGATTGTCTTTGTATCCAGTGACCTTTTAGGGGGATTTAAAATAAAAACTAAAAAGACACAGTACAATTTGTCTATACTAAAGACCCAATTATAACTCTCAGTCTCATCTTTCATGGTTACTTCTCAAAATTCTGCCTAGGTGAGAAAGAACTGAAAAATATTCCTCTTTTCTGGATAATATTATCAAATGAAGTGAAGGCCTGGGCGGTTGCCCTCACTGGTGATTGATTCTTTAATGAGCTTCACCTGCAGGCCCAAGAGCACAGAGACTGCCCAGCTCTCTAGATTTTAAAATAGTGATCAATTCAGACACACATTGGGTTGTGTTGTTGGGACTAGTCAGAAGAACTGTTGTATATTCTCTGAATGACAAAAACTGAAATTGAGATATATTTACAAACACATTCACACATACTCAGGGGCCTTATGAATAAAAAGCGAAAATGCCAAATTACTCGGATGCCTCTACACTCTATCAGTATCTTATGAAAAGCATAAGGCTCTGCATTATGATCCCTTCTAGGTTAAACACATTTAAAAATCTTATAAAATACGAATAATATAAATAATCTGAATGCTTTCTATGATACAATTTCATTTCATAGATTAATGTATCAGTAGAGTAGCTATAAGCTGCTGTTTTTCTTTTTAAAAAATTAATTAATAGGCACTTCAAGTTTAGCCTCTTCACAAGGCCATCCTATTTATTTATACATTTTATTAATTCTGAAGCTAGTAGCTCCTCAATGGTGTATTTATGTTCAACTAGGTCAGGTCCACTGGGATGATATTTGGTCTTTCACAGAAGACACACTGAGCCTGTATAGACAGCAGGCTCAAACTACCAAACACACTTCCTTTCCTAAGATTTGACTACATGAATTTGTTAGACTTCAGTGAAAAAATATAGGAATCCAGATATGCATTTCATAAATCTCTCTACAGAAGACCTTCTACACATAAGGGTGTCAGTAACACGTTGCCTCCTTATTAGGGAAGCAGGCATTTGGCAAACAGTCCATTTGTGATAGTTGGTTTGTGTAGCTTGGTGTAGTAGTTTGAAGGGCACCCACAAATACCAATAGAGGGAAACACTGAAAACTGTTCTCTCACATTACATTAGTTTGCTTAAAAAGTATGCATGTGCTAACCAAGCCTACAAATCACTAATTGTCAAGTATGCTGCAACAGAATAAAATTTAGTACAGAAAATACTTAGGTGAGATAAAAAACATTGATGTTTATATTTCTCAATAAATCTATGATTGATTACTTTGATAGTGATAATGCCATAGAGATAACTTTATAAATACTAACAATGCAGAGGATTTGACATTTAAAATGTTCAAATGCAAGATGACATTCTTACTTCCCCTTTCAGAAATGTTATGCATGGATTACTTTCAGAACTATTTGAGCCAAGCCCTGTTGATGAGTAAACGTTAAAAGCAGCTGGGATGTCCACTTTCTTGGTGTTTCTGCTCTATGATTTTACTCGGTAGAATGTGATGAGCACTATTACCTTTTGAAACTATTACTAGCCAGAACTCACTGATGACTTAGTACAGAACACTGGAGTTGAAAGGAGTCCTGGAGACCCAAAACTCCTCATTTCACAAAAGGGAACCAGAGGCCCCACGGAGATTAAATGGCATGCTCAAGGCCACAGCTAGTTAGTGACAAGGTTTAGTCCAAAACTCATGTATTTGGACTCCTAACACGGTGCTCATTTGCTCTGTTACCCTTAGTGTGATGAAAGACAGATAAATGGCACAAACTCCTTACAGTTTCTATGTCAGCACATGATTATTAGATGTACGCTGTTGACTCTGAATGCTCTGAGGTTGGAAGAAATGTGCAACAATCTAAATGTCACAGGCCTGGAAGTAATCAAAAGGAAACTGAATGTTAGTTACTACTGTGCATAATGCTTGCAACATATCTGTGGTTGGTTGCAATGTACTATTAGAGCGTGGGTTTTTGTTGTGACTGTATGAACCAGGCCGCATAGGGAACGCTGAAGAGCGATCACAAAAATACCTTTCTTTCCCTACTGTCCCTCAAGCAGCAGGGATCAAATAACTGTTTCTCAGCTGTCAGTCTTTTAAACAAAAATATCTCCTTCACTCTATGTGTATCTGTGGCAAGTTAGTGTCTGTTTCCTCTTCTCTTTTCTATTTTTTAGACCCCAACCTTGGATCACCAGGGGATACTGGGACTAGAAAGGGACTGACATGATGTTTTACAAATTTATCTTGGATTTCTTCAGTACGTCACAGTTTGTGTTCAATAAAGGCAGGCAGTGTAGAGCAGGCAGGCAGAAAACAGTCTACAACTGGATATTGGGAGTGCAGAATCATCTGCTGCCAGTCTGGACACTGGAAGGGCTTTCCACTCTGAGTATGACAGTTTCCATTTGTATTTCGGGCCAGCTGCTATTATGCCAACAATGTAATAATGGTGTGTTTTATTCATCTGCAACATAGCCAAATCTTCCTGCATTTGTCTAGGAAATCACAAAGCTTGATGAGACCTGGAGGAGCCATCTTTCATCCTCCTTACTTCCTAACTACACACAAATCCCCCAATTCCTTTACCCTGACTCTGGCCTGATCACTTACTAGCTGGACATGTTTCTTAATCTTTACTTTGCCATGGTAGCCTCATGTGGTAAATGGGGCTGACAATAGTAGCTCTCTCTTCGGGTTGTTGTAAGGATTTAATGAGTAACATGTACAGGACTTTAATAGGGCCTGGCATATAGGCACTATATAAACATTAATTATTATAATTATTATTTCCACTCGACAAAATTAAGACTTCCTCATAGTTTTGGATCTCAGCTGATTGTAATCACTTGTTCATCAGTGGTAGAATGGTTTGTTAACTAATGAACATCATATAGCTATACCGTAATTTATTCAACCATTCACTTATTATTGGACATTTAGTGTGTTGCCAGCGTTCTGCTATGTAAGTAATATTGTATGCTACGTGCCCTGTCAAGCATCTATCCTTATAGTTTCCTTATGAGGTGGATGTTTTAAATCCAACTCATAATTTCAAAATGAGGCCACTATGTCTTAGGCAATATGAATCCAATATGACCACACAACTAGTAGGTGTTATTGCAAAACTTGAGCCCATGCCTTGGACCCTGAAGCCTTAATCAATTGCCTACCTATCTTCTTAGCCTAAATGGTTATAATAACAATTAATTTGTGCACCTAATGTTACAAACTCAATTTTTCCAGAATTTTTTCATATGGATCATCTTATTCCTTAATAATTCTGAATATTACCAGCAGCTGGGAGTGGGGTAGGGTGAGGGAGGAAAGGAAGTTGTTGGTCAAAGGGTATAAAGTTTCAATTGGACAAGAGAAATAAGTTTTGAGATCTACTGCACAAGTAGGGTGACTACAGTCAATAATACTGTATTGTGTATTTCAAAGTAAGAGTAAATTTCAAATTTCCAATGCAAAAAATGGTAAGTAAGTGAGGTGATGGATATGTCAATTAGCTTGATTTAATCATTCCACATTGTATGCATGTATCAAATCATCACCTTATACCCCATACATCTATACAATTGTAATTTGTCAATTAAAAATATTAAAAAAGGAATTCAGAGTAACTGCAGTGATATTTTCCCCTTGAATCCAAACTCCTCAATTTAAAAGCTCTGACCTGTTGTTACGAACGCTTACATTGCAACACCGTCAGCAGCTTTGTGAAATCTTGTGCTGGATTCTAAAGGACCTAGTCACTTCCTTGAATCCATTTATTCCCAACTGCCTGGACCAGCAAGACATGAAGAATAGACATGAATAGCACAGAATAGGCATGAAGAGCAATTTCTGGGGCTGGAGGGGATAATATAACTATGATCCAGCAAGAAGATCTTCTTTGCTGCTTTCACCTACTACAAGCTTGTACAACACATTTAATACAATCTAATACCTTGTGGGTCAGGGAGAAACTCCCATCATCACTGTTGGGAGTGGTGTGAACAATTATACACAAGTGCTAGTTTTAGGAACATACAGATAGATTTGGTGTTTTGAAGACAGGGATGGTAACTGAGGAACAACTATATAAGTGTGCTGCCTGCACAACTGGTATTACTGTGCACTTAGGGGCCCCAACATTTCCCAGAGAAAGGAGTTGGGATGGCACTGGCGACACCACACATCCAAGCTGAGGCTGCCCTCTCCAACTACCTGCCCCTTCCCTAAGAGCACCTATAACTCTAATAATTATGGTTAAAGTTTATGGATCGCTTACCATGCGCCTTGTGTCTGTCTCCACTCTACGTACTTTATATGTATTAATTCAATCTATTTAATGTAATCCTCACAACGATACTATGAGGTAGATATGACTATTATTTTCTTCATATGGTAAATGAGGAACCAGAAGTGTAGAGAGGGTAAGTGACTTCCCTAAGTTACAGAGTCAGTAAGTACTAAGCCTGGGACTTGACTCTGGTAGTCTGACCTTGCGGCCTTTGCTCTTTGTCACTACAGATGCTCTATAGGCCAACAGCTGGCCCTGGGGCCTGGCTCCTCTCCCTCCCCTAACCTTTCCGGTTTCCTGCCCAGTTCAACGTGACTTCCTCCCATTTGTTCCTCCACTGGCACCTTCACAGAACTGACCGCTCTCCAGGCGTGAGCTTCCCAGTGGGTCTCCTAGCTCCCACCTTCCCCATTCCCAAAAACATTCTTTCCACCTGTGCCATGAAGCCTTCTGGGAGAGTGAAAGAAATTTAAACATAGCAGAGAAACACAAAAATTACTTCCTTTCCATACAAGGCTTAAATGATTACTAAGAATATCTGAAAAATAAATATTTAATACATAAAAGGGAAAATTGTCAGAATCCTTATGTAATCTAATGTTTCCATGTGTTACAAAGTCCCCCACTGAGGGTTTTCCAAAAGTCTGTCCATGCTAATCCCACTGGCCTGTGAGAGAAGGCAGTGACTGTACACTTTTATGTGCCTCTCTTTCTTAGTTTTTAAAAAATAACAAACATTTAAGATATCAAGAGAAAAGTTACTCTTGCCTAAGTGTCAAGCTTGGAGAGGGCGGAATAGCTAATCTACTTTCTCGACTTCCGTGTAGGTTTTATTACTTCAGTGTTATATTAAAAATGTACTTAAATTTCATGTTGACATGCCATTTCATGAACTTTATTAGAAATTATTGATTCACAAATGAGGGGAAATCTAAGACTAATATTTTATTTATTATGTTCTAGCTATGTGCCGAATGTCAAGAAGGATTTAGCAGTATCTTATAGCTTTGTTGTTTTAATATTCAGTTTAACTATTTATTTTGCAATCATTTCTTAGATTTTAAGTCATTTTAGGTGTATCTGAATTCATTTATTCTTAGAAGTTGTCTGCCTCAAGTGTTTTGAAACAGTAAAGGAAAGGATTTGTTAAAAAGGGAATGTAACTAAAATAATGAAGAGATTGATGACTTCACTGTAAAAGCATGATTTTTTAACCTTCACTCCGCAGCCATTTTTAAAATTAGCCTATCATGAAAACAACTTGTGCTGTTATTTGTAATCAAAATATTACATTATTTCTCACTCTGCTCTGGTAGTGTAGAAAAACACACCGCTCTAAACAATAAACCTTGCATTTTAGTAACCTCACCACTCAGATTTTTCTCAGGATATACTGTGAATTATACAGAAAATGTCTTGCTTTCCAAAAGAAGTAAATTCAGTTTTTTGGCTTTACATCCCACTCTAAGAAACCCACTCTCTGGCCCGTGTTGCCATCATAGCATGTCCTGGCTGTCCCACCACTGATTCTGCGCCTAGGGAGGCTCCTTCCTGAAGCCTCTCCGTCTACTCCCTACCTCTACACCACAATATCCATAATCCTATCGACCCGTCCAGACCCAGATCAAATGCACTTCCACCATTAGTCTTCCAAGTCAGAGGCAGTGTCCCTCTGTTCAGAATTTTGACACCAATTGCCCATATCTCTTTCACATTGCTTCTCTGCTGATACGCCTTTCCAAGGTGTATGTGGGTCTCCACATTTCTCTTCCCAACTAAACTCTGAGCTCCCAGAGATCAGTGACTCTGGAGAGAGTCAATAATTTATTTTATATTTTGTATTGTATATAAATTTGTGAGCTGCCTCCAGCCTCATGATAAACAATTGTATAAATACATAATGCTTACAATGCAATTATAGAATAAAGAAATGAGGATTTTTAAATGTATGGGCCTGTAAGAGTAATTGTATTATTTTGTAGTGACCCCTTATATTCTGAAAAACCCATAACATCCATGTACATAACTAGGCTTGTTAAATATATTATAATAAAGTAAATAAAAAGGAAATAGCAAGCATGGAATATAGTAAAAGGAGTTTGAAACAGAGAAAGAAAATCTTTAAAAATATATATAGTATAAATATTTGATTACCTGTAAACCTGGACAAGTAAAATCAATAGATAACTACACAACAAATTTTGGCTATAGGTTTCAATCATCTGTTGAACAGAACATTTCAGTACAAGTATTTATAGACTGCAGGCTATGTATATGAATTTTTATCCCCTCCCTATCATAACATAATCTTTATACATATATTATCCAGATGGTGACTGGGGACTTTCCTGCTCTTTAAGTCTGGGTAAAACTGGTAGGGACCCTGCCAATTCCACAGCCCAGGGAAGTCCACAGTCCCCAAGGTATCTATAAATTCCAGGGTGGAGGTGGTACTTATGCTCTCAGGGGCCTGGGCTGGAATGGGCCATGCACAATAAATTGTAGCTCACATTAGATGCTTCCAGTGCAATTTGCTGATGATGGGGAAGGCAGAGCCGAGGGCACAGGGTCTTTTGACACTCAGATGATTCATTTCTCCCTATTATTTTTCATTTTCTTTCATCTTCATTTTCTCCCTCCTGAACAAAGTAATTCGGATTTTCTAAAGGAAATCTTTGTATCATCTCATTTTCCCAATCTGAGTGGATCACATTCCTAAGTATAATCTCTAATCAGTATTTCTTCAGACAAAAGTAGTATGCTTCTTGAGACAAATTCAAATCCTAGCTGTTAACCAGTAAAAATGACTTCCCATCACACTCATGCATTGAAAAGGTAGTATATTGTTAAGAAGCTGAAAACAAGAGGAAAACCGAGCTCACCAGAACTCAGCAGCTCTATTGCCGTGCCACTACAGCTCCCTCACCATCCATGACTGAGGGTACAGGTGTCCCATAAACACCACCATGGCCATACACCAGAACCCACCACCAAGTCGCATTGGGAACCTCCTGTCCTGGGCTGGTAACCTCAGTTTTGGTCCCATCGCCTAACTTCTGGCGGACTCTTGGTTGTCATGCACAACTCAGACAGCTGCTTTCTGTCCATTGTTGTTTCCTTCCCCGGCTCATTGAGATTACTGTGGTCTGGAGCCCATTGGCCAGCTCCACTTCGCCTTGCTGCTGGGCACATCCTCTGCTCCCATCGGTCCAGACAGCAAGCTTGGGCCAACACTTTAGATAATATGGACCTTGAATAATTGGCTATGGGTGATTGATAATTAGATCTATTTTAGATTTCAGATATCATTTCCAAATGTCCAAGTGTTTATAATTCTCATGATGCTAAGTTATTCGTATCTACAGAATGCTTATTTTCACCACTGAGGCAGTAGGCAGACAGAGGATGATTAAGTGTTATCTTAGAAAATAAGAGCAGGCAACAGCATGACCATGCTGAGTCTCTTAGTTAACAGGCCAATCTATGGCCATGAAGTTGTTAGATGTGAGCAGCCAGAAGTACTGGGTTCCATACCTTTTAATCACCTTCATTTTTCTTGGCAAAATTGTTTCCACAATTTGTTTTTTGTTAGAAAACACAGTATCCCATAGTCATGATACCAAGCCAGCATGTTCTCTGTTTCCAGTTAAAAGAAATATAAAGATGCCAGAAAATATTTGCCCAAACAGTGCTGTTTTTCATTAGAATGACACTTTTGGAGCCTGGTTACTACAATATCAACTCTACTTTGTTCTATTACCATGAAGCACAACATTGAAATAGACATTTTTTCTATCAGCAACATATCACATTTGTTGGCTATTAAATAAAGTGTTCACAGATATTAAAAGTTGTTTTTCCTTCTGGTAAAAGCACATTATTGAAATACAACATAATTCCCACTTTCTTTTCAAGCCCTAAAGTTCAAGAACCTAACTTTTTGGGGGGTTGCCTCTAGACAGCCAGGGCATTAAATGTCACCTGTGACCTGACTGTATCTAAGCTGGACAAAGATGTCAACCCTTTGACCATCAATTCCTTACCTCTGACAGGGTAGAGGGACCACTTACTCACATTCCTGCCTTAGAACAACCTCTCACAGTCTTCCTTTCTATGGCAATTTTCATTATAATATACTTATCTTGGAAAGCACACATTACTTCACAGAAAAACTTCTCCAAAACTAGAGAATATTTCATATTCCATTAAAATGCAAATTGTGACAAATTCTACATCTCCATTGTAATGAGTCTGGAAGTGCAACAACCTAATGGATGTCAAAAATTTCTATGTTTGGCCTGTAATCTCAGCACTTTGGGAGGTCAAGGCAGGCAGATCGCTTGAGCTGCGGAGTTTGAGACTAGCTTGAGAAACACGGCAAAACCCTGTGCGTATAAAAAATAAAAAGAAAAATTAGCTGGGCGTGATAGCATGTGCCTGTAGTTCTAGCTACTCGGCAGGCTTGAGCGCGGGAGGTCGAGACTGCAGTGAGTCAAGATTGTACCACTGCACTCCAGCCTAGGCTGCAGAATGGGAGCTTATATATATAAAATATATATTTGCCAAACATATAATATATTATATATATTTTATGTATATTTAATGTATAATGTATTTAATGTATATCTATGTATAATGTATATAATGTATATATACTGTTTATATATAAATATTTATATATATTTAATGTATATAATTAATGTATATAATATATTATATATATAATGTTTGGCAAATGGATATTGAGAAAAAAGTTTCTTGGGAGTTATGAAACTCATCATGGCTTTGAGAAATACAGTGGCATCCCAGATGGCACGTGCCAGACCAGAAGCTCCTGTGGCCATGATAGACCAGGGTATCTGACCAAGAATACTCATTGTAAAGTGGGACTCTGCACTGGATGACAGGGGCAGCAGCTACCACATACTGCTTATTCATTATATGCTAGGAATTACAGATACTAACGCCCATTTGCCCAACCATCCCGCAAAGTCAGCAAATGAGAGTGTGGAGAACTTTCCATGTGCCATGCAGGAGCTAGTCTAAGAGCTTTACATGTATCATTACAGTCACTTCTCATCATACATCTGTGGGATATGAGTATGATTGCCGTCACTCTCTAGATGGGAAATGGGGGCTTCTTTCCTAAGGCCACAAAGTTAATACCTGTCAGAGAAGCTTTCAAACCAGGACAGTTAACTCCGGAACTGGAACTCCTAATGGCCATGCTACAATGACCCAATGCCTCTCAGGTAATAGGAGGCATTTGACATCTGTCCTCTCTCATTTAACTCACAGCATCAGCTTTGTAAGATTAGCAGTATCATTCATACTTGTAAATGAAGAAAATGAGCCTTGGAGAGATTCAGTCACTTGTCCATGGACACACAGTTAGCAAGAAGTGATGTTGCTGGGATTTGAACCCAGGTCTACATGAATCTGAAGTATGACTAGAAGCACTATGGGGCCTTTGAGGATCAAGCCACAGTGAGCCTCTTGCTCTTCATGGATAAGCTGATTGCGGCCAGAGTTTAGGTGCTCATGTTCCAAAATCTAAGGAGACATGACGTAATTTTAGCAAGAAATTGCTTTTCATACACACATTCTTTCTTCTCATAGAGAAAGAGAAAATATGAAACGTGTGATTCAGCAACCTCTCTGATGAACTTTATTTTGCATCCTAATTCAGACCCAAATTCCCAACTCTTTTTCCACGTTTCCCTGTTTCAAATCTCTCTGAGCACTTAAGATACCTAAGTCACAAGGATGGAATTTAATTCCTAGAGACATGTAATGCACAAAATATGGAAATGATAGCTGCTTAAAATAAAATATAGTTGTATCATCCAAGTGAAGGCCCATCCAAAAATGGCATTTCAAACCCCCAATATTTCCTTAAGTGCTATTTGCATGTTCTTCAGTTTTGTCTACAGTGTTTTATGGGGCTGCTCATGCTCCAAGTGTGGACCCTGCCAAGAGGCTCAGCATAAAATGGTTTCAAATGCAGAGAATGTGATGGGAATCTCATTTGAAACCATATGGCTTTTCATAAATGCTCCAAATGGCCACCACTTATAGGTACAAGATTTAAAAAATAATCCTCCCACCATTAAAAATATATGAATAAATAAACGATGGCAATGACTTCCTTTTCCCCACTGGATTTGGGGATGTTGGGGAGTACGAATTGCTTCTGCTCTGCGGCTGATTTTCAGTTCCGATAACTCATCTTTATTCATTTCCTTTCAGTCATGGTGAGCCATATTGAGAGCAGCTGTAGGCAAGAGAGAGAGAGAAGAAAAAAAAAAGAAAAGGATCTCCTCACTCCCTCCTTAAATCGTTGTCAAACAGCCGTTCTAAAGAATCCATTGGGGCTCATTGCTGTGCTGGGCAACCAAGAAGTAATAGAAAACAGGACAAAGAACAGTTTAAGCCAAATTTAATGAAGAGATTTAAAAATTATCCAACCACATATTTTGGGGAAAAATCAACCTTGGAATGATTTAATTCAAAGTCAGGTAGACCAGGTCTATAGGGAAATTATATTTCAAATTAAATTAAAAAACAAACAACAAATTGTACTTTAAAGGTGATGGGAAACACCAGTAGTGGGCAACTAGTTAATGAGAGGTCTGGCGGCCTATTCCAGACAAAGTTACTTAGAAAGTTAGAAGGTGATAAATGAGTGCCAACAAGCTGGCCTTAAAATGTAATAACAGCGAACTGATTATGGGAAATCAACTGGTACAAAGTGGAATGAAATTAAAAATGATTTTAAATTAGTGATAGAGTTTTTATATCTCAAAATGTCTTTCCAGGTTTTACCCAGCAAGTGAATTAGGGGTCAAAACTTAGTTTTATTTTGTTTTTAAATTTTGGACAAATGTTAAATAATTTTTGGATCAAGCTTAGCCTGAGCTAGGAAGTAAATGCTTTTAACATTTTGTTTAAAATGATTTCATCTGTTTTAATATATAAACCCAACAGAAATCTTGTTAATGGGTCATTCTACTATACTTCAATGACACAAAAATGGCCTCAGTTTCAAAGGGGAGACTTTGCAAGTTATTATTGCATAAAACATTGCAATCTTGTTTATTTTCTAGCATTTTTGTTCATGTGTTTTTAATGGTTACATGAACCAAATGCTTAGGCAACTGGGTCAAAGATGATAGTGAATAAGAAACAAAGATCTGTTACACTGTGAGTTGGAGAACTAACTGCTTCACAAGTTTTCTTAAAATGTGGCTAATGGAATAAAAAGAATTCTAAGTTGTGTTTGAAAACAACCAATAAAACATAGTGACTAAAACTCACAAAGAAAGTTTTGAGAAGCTAGGAAAAAAATGAACAAAAGAACCATCATGAAATACACAAAGAAAATGCAAACTCTTTTACCTTTAATTTATTAACTAGAATTAGTAATTTTCTTTACTTCCCATCACCTTTGGACGTTTTGCTATTTGGCATTGCTGACTACCCTCTTCTTTGTGACATTTATCCTTGTATGGTTCCCACAACTATGATTCTCTGTTCACCTCTGCAATGGCATCTTCTCAGATCCTTGGCTAGCTGGTCTTCCTTCCTGCTGTTCCTTCTCTCTACTTTCCTCCAGCAGTCTAGGATCCTAAGCCCTGTTCTCTCAATCCTCACTTTTCCTGGGAGTCTACCCATTTTCATGTCAATAGTTCACTTCTGATCATTCCCAAATCAACATGCCCTTCCTCGTTCTTTACCCTGAAATCTATAGTCACTAGCCTGTGTCCATCTCCCACTGTGTCCACTTCAGTACGCCCTAAGCCAGAGGCCACTTTCATCACTGAAACATCCACTTCCCTAGGCTTAAAACGTTTGGCTCATTTTTTCACTTATCTCCCTTCTTTGGCCTATATAGCCAATTAGTCACCAAATATGACTGATTTGTCAAAGATTTCTCTCTGTATCTTTCTTCTCATTAATTTGACCTAGGCTCTCATCATTTCAAAGCTAAATTACTGCCATAATAATACTAACAACAACTCAATAATGTCAGCTAGAATGTGCCAAGCAGTGCTCTAATTGCTTCAAATGAATTATCTCATTACACAGGAAGAAACCAAGGCACAAAGATTAAGTTATTTGACCGAGGTGACACAGTAAGAGGAGCCAGGATTTGAACCCAGCCATCTGAGATGGAATTGCTTCTCACAGAATTTCTCTTCCAAGATGTGCTGCATACTATATCCACTTAATTTTTCTAAAAGTGTTTTAAAGGTGGCAATATGTACCAGCAACCTTAATTATCCATATCTGTTGGCTTGAAATTTATTTTGACTTAAAATTTCTGAAAGTGTATCTTAAGAATATAATTAGCAATGTAGGGAAAGATTTATATACAGAGATCTTCATGGCAACATGAATCATATAGTTAGGACTTGGAAACAACTTTAATGTTCAATGGTTGGCCAAACACAACTGTGGCACATTCATATTAAGGAAAATACACCAAGCAGAAGAGGATTTGATGACATGGGGAAATATTCAAGATTTACTAAGCAGAAAAAAAAGGAGATTATAAAAGTTAAGTGAAGTATAACCCCAATTCTGTTTTTAAAAAAAAAGCAAAGACAAATAATAAAACCCCTAAAACCTGGAAATATATTAAAATGTTAAGATGGAAAAATGTTAAAATCAAAATTGTTTCTGAGGTTTGGTGACTTTAAGAGATTTATTTTCATGCTTTTGCAAAATTTTTCAATGAACATATTTACACATTGCAGTCAGAACTCCCTCCCATAGTAAACGTTATTCAAATCCCACTACTTCCATAGTGTAATTTCCCTGCTCAAAGACACAACTATAAATACTTTTGTTTTTTTGTCAACTTAATTTTCTTTTTTTAAAAACTTTTAAGTTCAGGGGTACATATGCAGGTTTGTTACATAGGTAAGCTCGTGTCATGGGAGTTTGTTGGACAGATTATTTCGTTACCCAGGTAGTAAGCCTAGTACCCATTAGTTATTTTTCCTGATCCTCTCCCTCATCCCATCTTCCATCCTCTGATAAGCCCCAGTATGTGTTGTTTCCCTCTATGTGTCCATGTGTTCTCATCACTTACTTCTGACTTGTAAGTAAGAACATCCAGTATTTGATTTTCCGTTCCTGCATTAGTTTGCCAGAGAAAATGGCCTCCAGCTCCATCCATGTCCCTGCAAAGGAGATGATCTCATTCTTTTTTATGGCTGCACAGTATTCATGGTGTATATGTGCCATATTTTCTTTATTTAGTCTATCATTGGTGGGCATTTAGGTTGATTCCATGTCTTTGCTAATGTGAGTAATGCTGCAATGAACATATGTGTGCATGTGTCTTTGTAAGAGAATGATTTATATTCCTTTGAGCATAATGGGATTGCTGGGTCAAATGACAGTTCTGCTTTTAGCTCCTTGAGGAAAAACCACACTGTCGTCTACAGTGGTGGAACTAATTTACACTCACACCAACACTGTACAAGCATTCCTTCTTTTCCATAACCTCACCAGCATCTGTTATTATAAATACTCATTGTCTGCTGCATCAAGTTGAAAGTTTCTCTGCCTAGAATTCAAGTTCCTGAGTCTAGGGCTTCTTGTTAGTTTTTCAATGCATGTCTGCATCTTTCCAGGAGAATCTTTGACCCCTGCCATGCCAGTCTCCTAGCTATGCTGCCCTGATCCATTCCCACCAGCCCTACAGCTGGCCACAGCTCCACTCCATCTCTAACCCCTCACTGAAACAGATGTATCAATCTCTCCCTTGAATTCTTCAGAGCATAGCTTTGACTTATTTATACTATAAACTATTTGGGGCTTCTTTCTGTTCTTGACATACATGGAAAATGGTACTCAACCTGTGGGGCATATAGTTATTATATAAGATCATTCTTACCATAGGCAAATCAGGAAAATGGTGTTACTAGTGCTTCCCACATTTATGTGCTAGAGTTTTAATGCTGACATGCTAACCTGAGTTGCTCTTCTCTGTCTCTTACATCATATTTTTTCACACTTGGGCTACAGCACTTCCTACCTATATCAACTTTACATGCATGTCTCTCTTGCTCATTTGTCAGTTCCTTAAGCACTGTGATAATATCTAATTATTTCTAAGCTTTACAGCCCCAGCACATAGCACACAGTACTCAATAAAGATTTATTGAACAAATGACAGATTACAGGAAATAGATGAATCTTTATGTAAAATAAGTACAGGTTGTTTGAAGAAAATTCTGGAAGCAACTTTCACATGACTTATGAATGCAACACAACATAAGCACCAGAAATAATTCAATGAATGAAATGAATTAGATAAATATTAAAGCTAAAGAATATGTTCTATATCCACTTAGCTTTGCCAGATAGCTAAGAGATGCATAGAAGTAAACCCAAAAATGTAATATAATGAAATTCTTACCCATCATAGTAATTTCTGATATTATAAGATATGATTTAGTAATGAAATAAGTGAAGGAGACAAAAAAGAATTTTGACTGATTGTGATTCCCAAGTGGTAATTCTAGTTGGTATGCTTCCCCACTCTATTCTAAATTACTCTTAAGTTGCTATGTTTCTATGGAGACCAAAAGATCATACCACAATTCACAAGACACAACACTATGAATAAGCGGTCTATGTGGGGAGCTATAATTTTTCTGTGAGGCTTTGGAGAAGTTGTAACCACATGAGGAAAGTATGACTGGTTTATAAAGCCAACCAAGCCCATTGGTAGCATTTAAGAACACCATAATCCCAAACACACAAGTTCGGTTTTATGTAACGCATGGGTATAACTCCAACTGAGTCTGCATACTGCAAGGACTGTTCCATCTCATGTTGGCCTTAATTTCCATTGCTTTAGACTACCTCACTTTTCTGTTTTGGGCTTGATGGGCTGTAACATTACATCATAGGTGGGCAAAACTGAGACTCCTTTCTCCATCTTAGTGACCATGAAATGTAGGCATTTAGCTACCACTGAATTCTGTCACCCATCTAGGCATGAGTATGGATCAAAGGCAGAAGATGCAGAGAAAAGGGAAGCATTTTTTCTTTTCTGCATCCATGATACAATGAACACAAGTGACCTTTTAGAACCAAATGTGGACCGCCAAGAGGGATGTCATTCCAAACCAGCTTCTATTTAGATTGTTGTAAA
Source organism: Pan paniscus (assembly GCF_029289425.2). NCBI lineage: Eukaryota > Metazoa > Chordata > Mammalia > Primates > Hominidae > Pan > Pan paniscus. Next base: position 109,051,450 of record NC_073255.2, on the reverse strand, counting down.
AGCATGGCAAATATTATTTAAAATAGCATTGTTAAGAAATCAACCAGAGAAACAAAAGTCAGGAAATAAAATGGTATGGTTTTAAATGAAACCCCATCATAGCTCCGGAGTTAGAGAAACTCAGGTCCAGCCCCCAACTTTATAGGCTAACTACATTTGCTCAGGCTTTTAACAGGTGAAATTATGTTTTGCATGAATGAGAGCATGATTAAATTCATAGTTGTCTGGATTTGAATAGCAACAAGCCACTTTTAATAGGTCTATTCTGTATCAGGGATCTGATCTGAAATGAGTGGATTCTGTGAGGAGGATGCTCCCCCTGGACTTGTACCTGTTAGCAAATCAGACTCACTTTGAAACTGGGACTTTTGAGTTCTCAGTCCCAAATTATGAGACAGCCTAAAGACTGGGGTGTGGGAATGAGAAGGGTAAGAGCAAGAGGCTGAATACTAAAGCAGAAACACAGGGAGTATTCCCACCAAGGGAACTCCAGTTTTAAGAATAAATTATGTCTGCTTCATGGGATATACAATCCTCGGGACACTGCAGGCATTAAATAGAAAATATTAATAATGACATCTGTGTCCTTCAGCAGAGTTCTTCACATAAACACAATAAAAATACTTTATGCATTAATGAGGCAAATAAGAAATAGGAATCTTGTATTTATTATAGTAATACCTAATTCATTTTGATTCAGATCTATCTTTCAGGCTAAAAGGCCTGACAGATCTGAATCAAAATTTAAATTTTAATGTTCTTTAAAGAGATAAAAATGTATTATCCTTAAATATATATAGAAACTAGAAGAAAGCTAACTTCATCAACTAGAGGTCCTTCCTGGGCTCACTTGGACTCAGAATATTAACAGTAATTCTAACATGCTTGAAAATAGTTTTCCTAATAGGACAAATTCTATCCTTTGTGTTTCTCTTCAGAACCATTGTTGACTTAACAACTATTTTTCATAGATGGAGTAAAGGCCAAATTCTTACTAAAAATGATTATATACTAAATAAAGTTTAAGTGTTTAAAAACTTGTATAAATTTAGTGTGATCCTATATATGTTTGGGTGTGTGTGAACACATGTAGAAACACACACATACACAATGAGAACATAAACCTTAGGGCTTTCTAGTCCTTTTAGACCAATCTGGAAAAAAAAAATCACAACTGTCTGAAACACATGTAAATATATGAGAGCAGCAAATGTAAATGGACTGACTAACTAGCTTTCACTAAATAGATAATTAATTGGTTAATCTATTTTAATTTAAAAGGAGACTTGGAAATGAAAATTACATTTTAAAGACATATTTTAAACACGAAACGTCCCCCGTAAACAGCCAGCAAGCAAGAGGTATTATATCCTGGCATTAAAAGGGTTAAATGCACCATTGAATGTCCCTTCCACTTCCTCCTGACCAGAAGATGTTGTAATTTTTTGGATTTATGAATTGGCCAGGCCAGTCAGCATCTTGAACACAACAGACTCTGCCTAGATCTATCCCTTACCTGCTGAGAAGAGACAATTCCCCTCACACTCGGAACCCTGAAGCCCTTTAAGCTGCTTGCTCTGTAACCGTGGCAGCTGGGCCCTACACAATTCTTCATCTCCTGCTACCAGGGCTCACTAAATAAAAACTATGGTGCCTTGTTAGCCAACAACTGAGCGTGAAATCACTACATCGCAATCCCCTACTTTCTGAGTCAATCAATTTTCCCCCATCACTACAGATTTGGATGCACAGGGTCAGTAAAGAGAGGGGGAAAACAGAGTGGAAGAAAATGAATGTATCAGGGCAACCAGAACACACCCATATGGCCTAGTTAATTCTGTACAGTGAAATTACTGCATTCACATAAAACAGTTTAGAGCTAGCTAATGAAACCAACATGTGTGCTATCTAATGTCATCATCATGCTTTGAACTTGCACAGGATATATAGTGGAGAGAACTGTAGAGACAGATATGGGGCCAAGAACAAGCTTTTGTCAGCCTAAAATTGCTAACAGATTAGAGTCAGTCTGACAAGGCACTAAGATTGTAACATATGTTCTTTTTAAGGAGTATTAACATTTTATGCATTAGCTACATGTTAACAGAGAGAGAGCTTGAACTGCTAAAAACTATTAGAATATCATTTGCAGTCCATCAGCAATTTGCTTCCACACTTGGAATTCCATGTGTGCCTGCATGGGAGGATGGGGTACTCAAGTAAGGTGGCACAAAGGGAAGAGAAGGAAAGTCAAAAAGGAAAGAGCATGAAGAATTAGGCTGTAATGTGCTGAAAGTGGTGCCTTTTTTTTTTTAATGAAGCTCCCAAAGTGAATGGCATGTTCGGAAAATGGTTTCAGAAGAGGGAAGAAATGTTTTGAAATATTGAAATAAAGCCATTTTCAATGTTTCTTCCCACCTAAATAACATCTCATATCTGTTACTACTTCCCTTCTTCAAGGGCTATGTACTCAGTATCTTGATATGGACCTTTTGCTTGTATATTGCAATGATTCCTTTCTCAACAGGGCAAAATTGTTTTATAGCAAAAGTCAAGGTGTTAAATAAATGTTATTATTAACAGTAAGCCAGGACTACTGGTCCATCCGAAGTACTCTAAAATCATTAGGTCTCCACTCCAGGGCACAGTCTCCCTGATTACAGGTTTTCACATATGGTGTCTCATGTTTTTATATAAAATTTCAATAACTGATGCTGTTGGTCTGCAGCCCCTTACAGGCAGTAGGTATATCTCCCATAGTGCCTGGTAAATAGCAAGAACTGAATAAACATTTGTTGGCTTGTACTAATATGAAGGAAATGAAAAAAAAAAATAATACTGCAAAGGAAGACATCCCACCAGCGGCCTATTTATACACCCCTCTCAGGATTCCCCAGGGACTCCTGGGTGTGCCTGACCATGGTCCTCGTTCCTCTGACCAGACTCACTGATTGTTGTCTATCTCTCCCCAAAGAATGCAATGTCCTTAAGAGTGGACACTATGGCTCACCTGACATTGTAGCCTAAACATCTAGGTCAGGCTGTACTCAGAGGGGCACTCCACTTTTTACCCTAAGGCACCAATGCTAACTATTATCTCACAAACTTCATACCCACCCAGGAAGCTACCGTCATATCTTATCAGAGGAAATGGAAATGGAAGATTCCTATGTGGGTAAAATGTAGTTATATGCACATCATTATCTATTTGCAAATTCCTTTTTTTTGGAGACAGGGTCTCGCTGATTGCCCAGGCTGGAATGCAGTGGCATGATCATAGTTCACTACAGCCTTGACCTCCACAGCCCAAGTGATTTCCCCACCTCAGCTGGGACCACAGGTACATGCCACCACACTGGACCTGGCTAATTTTTAAAATTTTTTTGTAGAGATGGGGTCTCTCTAACTTGCCCAAGCTGGTGTGGAACTGCTGGGCTCAAGGTGTGATCCTCCTGCCTTATCCTCTCAAAGTGCTGAGATTACAGGCGTGAATCACCACACCTGGCCTGCAAATTCCCTTTAAAAATCCATTTTTATTTCAGACTATACAGCTTAATTTTATTCAAACATACTCAGAAGCCAGAGATAGCTATTGATTATATATGCATATGTGTGTATACATGTAAGTATGTGTGTGGATAGACATATAAGCATTTAACCCAAGGTCTCTTTTTACTACTTGACTGATTCCCTGATGATGATTTTAATGTTAAACGTGCTAATTTTAAAGTCAAACATAATTAGAAACAAAGACAAAAATAAAAGTTATTAAGTATTATCATACCAAAGGGTTGAACAATTTCAGAGTTGGTCATTATCCTGAATTTTTCATGTACCCATCCAGGCTTTAATGGGGGGGAGGGGGGAAAGAGTTTGGTTTGAATCCTGGGACTCACAGCTCCACTTCAAATATAGCAAGTAGACAGTATCTACAATAAAGTGCAATATAATTGTCATATATGCAAACATAATCTGTTAGGAGAAAGGCAACATGGTTTACATGTAGAGAAGGCATGTCTCGCCAATCATTCTGAGTTATCTGAGACAGTAAATAAGCAGAGGATATAATTTATAAACTTTCAGAAAGCCCTTGACAAGGTTCTTCATCAAAGACAGTTTAGAAAAATAGAGTTAACATGGGGCTGGGGAGAATGTTTTATCCGGGAAAGAAAACTTTGATTAAAGAGGGGAAATAATGAGTCAAACCAACATTTTCCATCAGAGAAGTGTTAAAAGTAACTAGCAGCCAGCATTAGTTGGACTTTCTTTCTAATATTGAAAATTATCTCGGAGTAAGAGAGAGAGTACACTCAAAAAAGAAAAAAAAAGGCAAATCTTGCAGGACACAACTGCCTTTTCCAAGTGATAAAATACCTAAAACCATGGGAAGAAGTGTGTGTGTGTGTGTGTGTGTGTGTGTGTGTGTGTGAGAGAGAGAGAGACAGAGAGAGGTGCTAGTGGAGGTGGGGCTGTTGGAACCATGAAAGTGATGACACAGGTGATCATCAGACGATGCTGATGAAGCAAATGATGCTCCTTATTCTTTTACCAAACTGACTTGTCTACACCCACCCAATTTGTGTGAGTTTGATTACGACATCCTGCAAGATACATGATTAGAAAAGTCCCATAAAACTGTAGAAATAGAATATTCTAAATATTGTGTTTAAAAGTGGAGGGAAATAATTTCATTGATAGGTATGTGTATAATCAAAGAAAAAAGGAGGCAGATGGAAGAAGGTAGAAAATGCAGGTTGTTCAGCATGGAAAAATGGAAGTTGAGATTGGAATGACTGGAAAAATTTGTAGAATGGCAAAGGACAAAAGTGGGGTATCATCATACTCACTGCCTGAACAATATAACTTGCTATTGCCATGTACATTTGTATGTCTTTGCTGTGTCAAATAACTGGATCTGATTTTAACTCTTTTTAAGTGGTAAAAGCAATGCATTTTTACTCTTCAAATTCAGACATTGAATACATATTAAAATATGTATGCTTAACTGTAATCCTCTCCCCATCAACAATTAGGAACATGTTTCTCCAATTACTGTTGGCACGACTACCAAGAAAAATTGTTGAATTAGAACCTCAGCACTGGGCACGGTGGCTCACGCCTGTGATCCTAGCACTTTGGGAGGCTGAGGCAGGCAGATCACCTGAGGTCATGAGTTCAAGACCAGCAGGGCCGGCATGGCAAAACCCTGACTCTACTAAAAATACAAAAATTAGCCAGGCATGGTGGTGGGCACCTGTAATCCCAAATACTCAGGAGGCTGAGGCAGGAGAATCGCTTGAACCTGGGAGTTGGAGGTTGCAGTGAGCCAATATCGCGCTATTGCACTCCAGCCTGGGCAACAGAGCAAGACTCTGTCTCAATCAATCAATCAATCCATCAATCAATAAGAACCCCAGATTGTATAGCTACATGTTTTAGCCCCCTTTTCAAAGTATATGTTCTCCTTGGTACTTATTTTGACATTCTGATTTTTCTACATATGCTTTATCAACCTCTTCATTAAACCATCATTGTCTATTTTGAGAGATAACTGCACAGCTTCCCATTGTGTGTTTTAAATGTTATTGCTCAGTTTGAGTCAAATAAAAGGATATTTAATCTGTGATGCCTTGACATAAAAAATAAATAAATAAATAAATAATGCCAGGTTAATCCCTTTGAAGTTTAAAGGGCTTATTGAGGACACAGGATAGGAAAGACTTAGATTTACCCAACAGGTAGCTCTTCAAGGGAAAGCATCTAGTGACAAATTTAAATAGACTTAAGGAGTTTGGGAAATTCAGAGAGGCTAGATACATAACAAGTTAAGAAGGAAGATGAGCAGCTTCTAGTTGCCTATCCATCTTTTGAAATTATCATCAAGACAGTTATGCCTGCTCACTGAATTTCCTTAGGGACAGGAGCTGAAGAGTGACCAGCCTGGCAAGCCATTTCTTCCATTTCCTCCATTAACACAGAAAATTGAGCATGGATTGTGAACGTTGCATTAGCTATCACTGTTGTCAACACTAGTCACTAATGACCCAATTTGAGGGAGAAGGGGTGGAGGGGAGAAGGGTCCACTCAAACAACGGTTACTGTCTAGAAATGTAAAATGTCTTTTTTGAGGTAATTAAAATTTTTTTGCGACTTTTAAAGACTGGCTTTCTTATGTGCAGTGTGGCATAGAACAGCTTGTAGGCTGCAGATCAATAAATTCCAGTTAACTTTCAAGTCATGTTGGCATGCAGCACTGGCTGATTTATTAATTTAAATTTCAGCCCTCTAAAAAAAAGTATGTCTAAAGAAATCAGGCACTATATGGATCGCAGTGAGATTGCTCAATCGGAACAGGTCTTCACATACATTGGTTATCAATATCAATAGGAAATCTTAAAACACTGAAGAGAATAGGTCATCCCTCCCTCTGTCGTATCCAGTTAGTGTTTTTCTTAGGAACCCTGACTACCAATTCTTTTTGTTTTTAAGAGTAGTTGATACCTGAAACACCCATGGCTTAACTCACATAAGCTTCAGCAAATAGTTAAGTAAGAATAAAAAGGTGAAAATGAAAGGAAAGTAGTGTGATCCATCTCAGTGTTCAAATCTTTAGGAAGGAACAGTCTCCCTTATTTCTCTTTTCTCTGCCCTTATGTCCCTAATACCTATCTAATTCTAAGGATATAACCCAAAAGTCTCATAGTAGCAACAAAATGCTAGAAGTTGCTTATGTTTTTCTTTTTAATCATCTCTCTCTTGCATGTTTTACCTTTGATTCTTCACATTGTTTTTAACAATTTTTCCAAGCCCGCCAATATCTACCAGTGGATTACCCCTTTTTGGAGACTTGGCACTTTAGAAATCCTGGCCAAAATTGTTGGTATTTTAAGGCACCAAACTACTTTTACTATGAGACTATCAAAAATTACTCTGATGATACAGCGTGGCCCAAACACTGCATCCTCAAACTCAATGATTTCTGTTATCTGCGTCGCTTCTCCCTTGTGTCAACATAAATAAGGGAAAGCTGCCTGAATCTATTAAAAATGGTCAGAGTCTAAAGCTGCAGTTGAATTCTACTGCACCTACTGCATTTTTGATCCTGAAAGAAATATTTATGAAATGCCAATACCATCCAAATATGGCCCATAATAATAGAATCTCAAGCATATATTTTTTAAAAACAAATGCTTATGTAGAAATTGCAAATGTTTTCAGACCAACTGTGCCTTCATGAAATGTATAGAGAACATTATCATTTTATTAATAACTGTGATATCTATCTGAAAAACCAACATGATTCTAAAGACAGATTTATACTTTTTATTTCTTACTGCATTCAGTTTTAATGAAGGTTCCGGAGCTTCTCAGTAACAGTGAAATTGTATTTAAATGGGGCCTTTAGGGTGTTCAAGTTACAGATTAATTAACTTGATCTGGTAAGGGTTTTGGGGGCACTGTAGTTCTTGAACCTCTAATTTTATCCTTAGAGGTAGCCAAAGCTTCTCTAGACATTAGCAACTAAATAACTGCACAGGCTTAGATTATGATTGAAACATCTAAAATAATGCGGGCTTGTCAGAAGATAGAATAAAAAGACCAGTTGATAAGTGCAACAACATGACATCTTTCTAGCTTACAAATTTAGCTCTACCACTTCATAGCTGTAAGACATTGAGCACACAAAGGAACAGCTCAGGTCTCAGTCTCCTCTGCAAAATGGGGATAAGAACACCTACCTTAGTGGGTTGTTATGAGGATTAAATGAAATTACTCATGTAAAGTGCTCAACATGATGTCTAGCATGCAGTAAGCACTCATTAAGTGAGATGTTCTCACTATTACTATTATTATTATTTTAGAGACAGGGTCTCACTCTGTAACACAGGCTGGAGCACAGTAGCATGATCTTGACTCACTGCATTCCTGGGATCAAGTGATCCTCCCACCTCAGCCTCCCAAGTAGCTGGGACTACAGGTGAGCACTACCACGCCTGGCTAATGTTTTATTTTTTGTAGAGTCAGGGTCTCGCTATGTTGCCTAGGCTGGACTCAAACTCCTGGGCTCAAGTGATCCTCCCTCCTCGGCCTCCCAAAGAGCTGGGATTGATTACAGGCATGAACCACTGTACCCATCCACTATTATTATTATTAACCTTACAATTGTGCTTTATGGCATGACAGCCATCTCTAGAAATAAGAGGCAAAGAGAAAAGTTTAAGAAAAAAAGTAGCTTGTACTTGTTCTGATGCTATAGTGAATGGTCTTTACTACATTCTCTTTCCTACCTTTAAGCAGGACACACGTACCCACTCACCTACTCTGTTTTTGAGGCGATTACATTTCTTGTCCAGCTTCAAACATATCCTGGACTTTTCAGCTGTTCTGTGGTTTTAGGTGCCCCTTCCTGGAAGCCCATCCCTGACTATAAATATCCCACCTAGTCTTCAAGTTTTAGCTCAGATGCTATCTTTTCCATGAAGTATTCCCTGAACTTTATGAGGTCTGTCCCTGCTCTATTTTCATTGCACTTTATTTATATTTGTATAACAGTAATTTTCACATTTTACCTTGAGTGAAATCATCCGTATCTTATGTCATCTACTGCACTGTAAACTGCTTGACAATAGGGACCATGTTTTGTACATCTTTGGATCTCTTACAAAATCCATCTGAGATCTGTTGGCATTTAGTAAATGTTTGCTAATTTGTCATCTCATTCTCAATCAGTTGGGTCACTTATTTTCAAGGAGATCTTTCTTCTTTAGAAACTTGTTACAGTCTTTTCCTTTTGTTCCTGGTTCCCCTGAAACTATATGCACATATTTCACTTTGTGTACAACATTATGTTATATGCTATGGAATAAACCAACTTTACCTGATGAAGCTTTATGATTCCCTTGGAAATGGAAGCTAAACACATATAATAATAAACCTGATTAAATGCCATACAATTATTATGAGTTCTCAGACAGCAGCTCAATAAGGGCCAAGAAGGCAACTTGAGTGAAGTGGCCTAGATTATTTATACAAGGAAATAGGCTCTTGTCAATTCTTCTTACAACAAAAGGCTCCTCTGGCCTATTTTTACATTTGACATTGACAACAGAGACATGGCTACAAGAAATATTTCACTTTTCTTTTCCTCCACTGAAAGTTAAACAACACAGAAGGTGAAGGTAAATAGCAATTGCTTCTCAGTCTGAGTGGCAAGGGGACAAGAAGGAGTGGCAGGGACTGTGGCAAACTTCAGGTCACAGCCTTTGCTAAAGAAGGCAGCCACTACTCAGCCCTACTGATCACTGCTGTTAGAGAATGCCCAAAGTGGTCTAATCTTCCTTTTTCTAACAACAACAACAAAAAAATGAGAAGCAGAAAAAATTATTTTCATGTAAAATCTACATAGTTTTAAAAGTTGACTATTATCTTAAATATTTAAAAGCACTGTTGGCCGGGCATGGTGGTTCATGCCTGTAACCCCAGCACTATGGGAGGCCCAGGTGGGCAGATCACGAGGTCAGGAGATTGAGACCGTCCTGCTAACATGGTGAAACCCCGTCTCTACTAAAAATACAAAAATTTAGCCGGGTGTGATGGTGGATGCCTGTAGTCCCAGCTACTTGGGAGGCTGAGGTAGAAGAATGGCGTGAATCCAGGAGGCGCAGCTTGCAGTGAGCGGAGATCACGCACTGCACTCCAGCCCGGGTGACAGAGTGAGACTCCATCTCAAAAAAAAGAACAACAACAACAACAACAACAACAAAACCCACTGTTTTAGGCAAATCCTAGGTATACGGGCAGTATCTGTTAAAGGCTTCCAGGTTACAACCTCCACAAGTGTTTTGGAAAAGTAAGAGAAAGACACTATAACTGTAGGTTGGAATGCCCTGGCTCGGCATCATGGAGAAGCTGGTAGCCAAGATGCACCTGTAACTTATTTCTCTCTTTTTTTTTTCTGACCTTACTTTCTCTGTTGTCTGTGCTGACCTCTATTCACAGCTCAGTAACAATGACCCAGCTTTTGAATCTTTGTTTATCCCATCAAGCCCTATTATGCCAGAGGCTCCCAAATCTTCAGTTCTGCTTTTAATTTCTATCTCTCTTTCTCTCTCTGTTGCTATATCAACCTAAATGAAAGGACAACTCTACTTTATACCACCAGACTTGGCCTAATTATCCTCACCTAATGCTTGCCCCTTCTGAGTTCTTTGAAGTCGCCAGTGAAGGTGCCATTTGGCCAATTAGTTCATCTGAGAAAGTGGAGACAATTTTAATTCTTCTCTGTCCTTCTCCCACCACTCTAACTACATGACTACGTCACACTGACGATTTTCTGGAATGGCCCCCTACTGAGGGTCATGAAACTTACACTTCCTCAAAGACTGCTTCCACTTTCTTGCTTCCTTTGCTTCACTCAAGTGGAAATTCTTGCCATCCCCTGCACGTGACACACTCAGTGCAACTTTTGTGCTTTTTGCTGATGTAGAAAAATCTCTTGCATCTCTTTTCCCAATTTCCACAAATCCCTTTTCTTCATGTCCTCATGCCAAACCAAGCCCTGGTTTGCTCTTCCTTCTGTCATGGTTATGTACAACTTTTACCAAGCAATACACTACACTGTAAGATGGTCTAGATTTTTTTTTTTTTCATTTTAGGTAAAAGAAATGGAAAAAAAAGACCAAAAAAATGGCTATCATAAAAGATCTCGAATACGTCTATCTTTTATTTATACAGACTTCATGAAATTTGGAATTCATAACAGTCACTGAGTACTTGTTATGGAGCAAGCAAGTATTGTGCTAAATACTTTATCCTCCTATTTAGATCTTCACAACAAGCTGACAAGAAAGGAACCATTCCTACTCCTGATTTATAGATGGAAAAACTGAGGCTAAGAAAGGTTAAGTCTCAGCCCACGCCACAGAGCTGGTAAGTAGCATAGCACAGTCTGAAAGCCCAGGTTGCTGGTATTAACCAAAGATATTAATCCCTATTCTATATTGCTTCCCTAGTTAGAGCTGCCTGTACTGAATCAAGTCTACCACCAACAAAACTGATGTTAGTGCAATGAATGATTAACAAAGGACTCACTAACATAAGGTCAAAGTAAAGGAAGTCCATGACCACTTCACATCTTTTCTCAAACAGACACAACAGAACTCAGGATTAAACAAAAGAGTTCGACATAAGGTTCTGGCTCCAGGACAGTCTGTGCCACACAGATCCCCTCATATAATGTCAAGGCCAGAAAAAGCACCTGTTGAATTTATTTCAACTTTCCAAAGGAAGTCATGTAAAATGCACTTTTAGGGAAGTCAGTTTGTTTTCTTATTTAGTCTTTGTTCTCTTGCTATTTATTTCTATTAAAGAGATTGTCTCTCTCCATGATCCTCGGTTTTAAAAGGACCTTATTTGAGCATGTGAGGAGGCTGCCCAAATCCTTCTCACTCGTGTCACCATTGCTCACTTTTGCCTTTCATCCCATCCTAAAGAACAAAACAGGAAAAATTGCAGGGAGAGGTATTCACTGCTTTTCTCTTTTTAAAATTGTAAGGCTGTTTAAAGTTCAATCTGACTCAGTGTTGTCCTGGTTGTGTGCTAAGTCTCAGAGTTTTTTTCAATGGGATTAAGTAGGGAAACTGTACTTCATCTTGAAAGAAAGAAATGAACGGAAAAAAATGAAAGGTGACAGAGAAAGAGGGAAAATAAAGAGAAAAAAAGGAAGAAAGGAAGAGCAAGAAAGAAAAGGAAAGAAAGAAAAGAAAGAGAAGAAAGAAAGAAAGAAAGAAAAGAAAAGAAAAGAAAAGAAAAGTTCTGAATTGTTTCCTGATCTCTCCCTAGTAAAGAAAACCAAAATAATGCTTGCTGTGGTCCTGGAGGCTACTGTACTTAGCTCTAAAAATACCAAGGAACATGTGAAATCATTCATTCAAACTTCTGGCCACTGCATCCTTTGTTGAAAAATATCTTAGGTGGAAACATAAAGTGTAAAACAGATTAAAGTGGAGCTACTTTGATGCGGAGAGTGATGGGGTTGAAGCCCTGCCCAGTGTTCCTCTCCCTTTCCACTGCCTCCCAAGAGATACCTTCAAGGGGATCTGAGGAGCAGTGACTGCTTTGAAATTTGTTTTGGCCACAACTCACTGGAAAAAATGCATTTTATTAAGTGACTCAGTATAGATATAAATGCACATGCACACATACAGTTGAAATAAAAATTTCATGAAATGATACTTATTATTTTTACTACATGTGATCATCTCATTTTCCTTTCCCATTCAGTCTACTCCACTTGCGAAGTACTTTTTCCAGTCTACTAGATTGATATCACTATCCAATAAGGAGTTAAAAAAAACACTGCATTCAGTAACTTAATCCTTAAAATAATTCTATAGATTAAGAAATACTTGCTCCTGTCTGCATTTCCGCCCTCTTGAGGGAACACTGATGAAGAAAACACGCAGTTAGAAGTGGTAAGTGGAGGCACTCGAATTTGGATGTAGGGCTGATTCACTTGTCTAAGAAGGACAGATTCTCTTCGCAAGGATTTGGGAACACTGACCTCGAATGATATCTGCTTGTTATTGCAAATCACAGGACAAGTCAACCTGGCTTCCATCACATGGACTAGAGAAGCAGGGAAAGCCAGAATCGAGGCAACAAAAAGATGGACAAAGAAAGAGATCTTATCTCTGCTGGAGTCCCTGTTTCCAATTTACGCCCAGGGCCCAGTTTTATTTTTGTCCTTGGTTCCATAAAATATCTTATATATCCTTACAATCTCCCATTTTATAAAAATGAGGAAAAAAAGAGGGAAAGAAAGAAATAGAAATCACAGGATAGTCATGACAATACATTTAACAATCAGCTGTCATTAATATATATAAAATCTATTCATGCTACAAAATTATCACCAACATAAAAAAATTCTACCCCACTTAAAAGAACAATAATAAAAACATTTCTGGTAGATTTAAAGAAAGTGAAGGAGAATGCAAATATATATTTGCAGAAAGAATTCCCTAGGTCTATTGCTTTTTCACCCTTGAGACTGTCAATGCACTATGTCAATACAGTGGCAACCACAGGATTTAAAGGTTTTATTAAACTTTCTTCACTAACTTAAAAAATCCATCTCAAATGCCATCTATTTAGGTGTGTGTCCCTTTTCACCTTTTTATTTTAGCAAGAGGCTCTAAGAAATAAACCTTTTAAAAACTCTAGCCACAGCAAGCCTATAACAAGGCTTCAAACATATGCACTTCCACACGAAATCACAAAATGGGCTTTTATAAATTTCTTTCTACAAAAATAAATAAGAGAAAGTAATAAAAAAGATAAAGCCTTCATACAGAATTGCAGCAATTATATCCCCACAGCTACACTATAACCCAAAACTTTGCAAAGGCTTTGATTATTGAACCATGGCTGAAGTGAATAATTTGCTTTTCACTAAGAAAACAAGCACATTCATTCTCACCACAATGGAGAGAGGCAGTTTTAATTAAACCTTATCAAAAGATGAATAAAGAATAAACTCAATACCCATTCCACAGAACTCTATTTTCATCTGTTTAGTTTAAGCTTGCCATGTTCATGCAATAATTATCCACTGTCCAAGGAATGCCAGAGTTGTGTTAATGTTGGTAAAGATTTAATTAGCTCAATTATCTGGAGAGTATTGAAGTGAGGCTCAGCACAGTACAAATTTCTTCAGGCTTTATACATACCTCTCATCAAAATACATGAAACTGAAATCTAAGTGAACAAAAGACTCTTACTCTAAAACTCCACAATTGAAACAGTTCCATACTTCATAATTTTATTACTCCAATTAAACACACACACACACACACACACCCCCCACAAGTCTTTAGAAGTAGAGCTCATAAGTGAGGGCTTATCTTGGTGTGAGTGTGTGTGTGCGTGTGTGTGTGCACAGTGCATGTAGTTAACTTCCTGAATCTGTAAATATGTTCTTAGAAAGTTAATTAAATCTGCCTTTTAGATAAATATTAACATCCAAAGCACGGTCCTTTAAAAATTTTTTATTTTTTCAATGTAGCCTACATATTACTTTTTTTTCCCAGAAAGCAAGGCATTTAAATAGCATTGAAAGCACAGTAATGCAGATAACTGTTTCAATCTGTCAGACACCAGGGAGAGACAGTAGGGTTCATTTCAGAAAACAGATTGGCCCCCAGCGGCCTGACCTTCCTGGTGGGAAAGAGAACACAGCACTGTGCTTGACAAGCTCAGCAACAAAGAGGTATATTCAGGTCCCCCCAATTCAGACACGCTTCTCACAGGGGAAAATGCAAAGCTGGAGAAAGAAATGCACCACTTCCAGCAAAGCAGAGTTTACTTAGATCAGAGACAAGCATTTCAACCATAACAAAAAATAACATATTTAGGAAAGCAGCAAGCACAATTTTATCCACAGTTATAAATTTAGAAAGCTCTAATTTGGGCATTGTCAATGTCTTAGCTTCCAACTTCACCTGTGATCCACACCCACTAGCATTATAACATCAGTGGGAATCCCAAAATATGATTATCCTGATAAAAGATTTCCTAATTATCAATGAAGAGGGCATAACTTTTCTCTTAGAAGATGGCTCATGCGAATTTCAAAGTGTGCTTTATCTTTCTTTTTATATGCTGCAAGTTTTGCCTTTATTTGGAAACCCAGATGGACATTTTCTTGTCTTTTAGACCCTTAAACAGATTTTTCATTACCTTTTATTTTGCATTTGTATAGGGTCTTTTTAAGAAAGTTTCAAAATGAGACAAAAATCCAGCAAAAGAATAAAAAACAACTAAAATAGTGATAAAGGAATATCCTTAATTCAGAAAACCTCAAGCTGAATTAGTTGCTCTATGTAAATACGTACATATTTTTCAAAACTCCAATGTCAAGTTTTATTGTATATCCTACAGGATCCATTACAAGGAATGTTTAGTCTGTATGTTTATAATTATATATATAATGTGTTAAGATATCACATTTTTAAAGCATTAAGCTTCATGTGGAAGATTATAAATTTAAAAGGCACTCACAGATACCCATGTTACCCTTATAAACAAGTACATTGCTGTATTTTTAAAATTCAGAGTCTATGTTTTTAGTACATACTTTCCTGAACTGTAGAGATTATGGGCAGTAACGCTCAAATCAACTAGTGAAGTTGAAACAAGCCCTGACTTCTGACCCATAAATATCTGGATGATTAAACACTCCTCTTCGTAAATGTGTAGATTATTAGAAAAACTTACGGTGGAGAGTAGACCATGGTATATCACATAGAACATCATATTTTAGACAAGAAGGCATAGTTTTGAAAACTGGACACAGATCAAAGTCAGAAACTCACATTGCCAGATAAAAGATAAGGCTGGTCGGGTGCTAAGACAACTTGAACTGCCAGAATAATTTGCCTCCATTTTAGACTTAAACACTTTGTATCAGAAAATGCTATAAGGAAATGGGGCAAAAATGATCCATGCCAATAAAAATTATTTTTTATCTGCCTCATTTTTTTTCAGCCATCTTCTTTAGGAAGTACACAAAGGTCTCTTTTGAGCTGGCAAAGAAAGACACAAGTGTAGGTTGGTTTTACCTGGTTTTCTAGCCTGTGAGCACTTTGATGGTATGACTCACTGAGTCCGGCTCTAAAAGACATCCTTGGAACTTCAGAGTATTTTGTGTAAGAACAAAGGGTGCTTGGGTTCAGTTTGCAACACAAGTCATTTTTACCACACAAATTCCCTTCTTTTGTGCTGGCAAAGGGGGATGCTTTGAGCCCTTTGGGTTTAGAAGATCTTCAAACAGACAATAGTGTGCAAACAACCCTCAAGAACGTAACTTTGCTAGGACAACCTCAAGGCTGAGACCAAGGCTTTGAGAAAGGCCCCTTCAGCTGATTTCCTTCTGCTCTTCACCCTGAACAAAGCCTGACTGACAATACTGAAATCTCCCTCTTTGGATTAAACCCTCTTTGCAGGAAAAGTATGCAAATGCTATACATGGCTCCCTTGTCTGAGGCTACTCTTACCCGGCTATCTTTTCTCTGTCTGGCTCACCCTTGCAGACCATCTATTCCTGACACTGAGACCAGCCTTCCAATTCAATATCTTTCACAGCTCTGACAGTCAGATCCCTGGGCCTGCCACTGCCTCTAAAAGGGGGCTCATTTAGTTGTAATTAACTATTCCCTGCATATTTCCTAAGGTATGGTAATTGTGCTAAAAGCCAACAAGTGAGGCATTCATTCTAGTTCTCATTTAAATCTTTTTTTTTTTCCCTCAGCAGTCTTCCTCCCCCTGCCTCCTTTTCACCCCCAACCCTCTGTCCCCCAGTTTTCTTTTTTTGTTCCTCCCTGGTAACATATCAAGTAAAGAGATGAAGTGAAGGTGGAAATTGAAAAGTACAGGAAAATAAACAATTCAAAAGGCAGAGCTTACTGAATAATGAAGCACTGCATGGAAAGTTACAAGTGAAAGGAAATTTAAAATGAAACACACTGCTTTTTTTGACAGAAATATATATGTATACAAATATGTAAATACATACATATTTGAATACTACATAAAATGGCCAATTTAATAAGCTGGTTCAGGGTCTCAAGATATGTTTGTATATACACACAACAAAAAATTCTATAAATTATTATTATTTTTTTTGAGACAGGGTCTCACTCTGTTGCCCAGACTATATAGTGCAATGGTGCGATCTCGGCTCACTGTAACCTCTGCCTCCTAGGCTCAAGCAATTCTCCTGCCTCAGCCTCCCGAGTCACTGGGATTACAGGCACATGCCACTACTGCCCAGCTAATGTATATATTTTTAGTAAAGACAGGGTTTCACCATGTTGGCTGCTCTGGTCTCAAACTCCTGACCTCAACTGATCCACCTGTCTTGGCCTCCCAAATTGCTGGGATTACAGGTGTGAACTACCATGCCCGGCCTAAATTCATTTTCTTAATAGAAATTTTCTTCTCAAAATTTATTTGCACTCTGCACTACAAAGAGTACAAACAAAAGATAATGATTTTGCCTTCCCAGTCTTTCTACCCCTTAGCTGCAGATAAGAAGTACATAAGGTCAAGAATCTTAACTTCTGACCTTTTGCAAATAGTTCAGGTCTGGGAAAGCAGGCAGTGGATCTCTGAGGACTGTAGCATGTTCTTGCAGGTAGGTCAACAATGCCATGATCAGGAGATATTTAGGGGATGAGGTGAAGTGATAAAAAAATTATTTACCTCAAAGACTTTAGCTACAAGCTGTTGAGCTATAGTCAAGTGGATCAAACTGGAAAATAGTCATGGCTGTTTGCAACATCTCCATCCTCTCAACCCACAAAGCAATGTTGTAGAATTAGTCTTGGCATAGGAAAGTACATATTGTTTCATTAAAAAGACTCAATGCCCTCTCCCCACAAAAAGCCCTCACCTTTTGAAAAGCCCATTGAGATTAGCAGCAGGTGGAGAATCCGGAGTCCCAAATTCTTATGCCGACAGGATTCCTTTAGCTCTTTTTGCTTTTGGCAAAATTATGTTTCTATGCTATCTCTTAATCATCTGGATACTGCTATTTCTAGTATTAATTTATCAGCATTTCTTAGGGGTAACAGAAAGTACTTTAAACGTTAACTCATGGAATGCCCTGTGGTTGTAAAATGAGCTTAGCTTGCGTAGTATCTGACTCTTCAACATAGATCTACAGAGGAGAATCTGGTAATGAGATAGCGTCAAAGAACTTGGACCCATCCAAGGGGACTCTGAGGTTGGAATATAGTGAGAGCCTAATATGGCTATAAAAATGTAAATTAACTAACTTTCTTAATTATACAATAAAATCGGTAAAACCATTTTCTCTGTTAAAGTAAGGACACAGCAGTTCAATATACTTCCTTTCACTCATATTTCTTATGTATAAATTTTATATGTACAAGCAAAATATTCTACTTTCACTTTATCCCATGTATTTCTCCATGTTACTTGGCTTAATAACTTCAATTTTCAAGACTGTATCATATTTCATCTGCTTTGGTAAACTTTAATTTACTTATTTACTTTTAAAATATTTAAATGGTCTACTCTGTTCTTAATAATTTGTTTAATCTGTTTTACATTAGTTGTTTCAACATTTTTTTCATTGTTATCATAATTATCCCTGAAAATTTTAGTTACTAACCATTAAGGTGGTTTAAGGAATTTGGTTAGACAGACTTTAATATTGTCAAATACTTCACAGTGTATTTGAGTTTAGGCAAAACTGGGCCTGAAACTACAGTTAACCCTTACAGGGACTTAAAGTACATAGACAGGAGTATGAATTTATTCATAAAAACACTTTTGCACACCAATTGACTGCTGAGTATACAAGACCATGAAGATACTGAATTCTTAAACATTTCTTTTAACTTTGAAAATTGTCTTAAATTTTTATCCCTAGAAACTCACTTTTCCATTTTTTGCATTTCTCCCAAATGATACCAATGTATCTTAATATATGAAATATTATATATTCACAAAATTTAAATTAAGGGGATTGTTATTCATTTTACAAACGATATGTGAATAGAAAAGGCATATTCTTTAACTTAAAAGAATTTACCTATTACTTTTAAGAAACACGTTGTAATATGCTGATAAATGTATAATCAAGAAACTATGTCTATAACAGAGTCACAACAGAGTTGCAGTCACTTTTGCAACCTCCTCCAGCAAAATTAATTTTTCCCTCATTTGCCCTCCCATATAGCTTCACGCAAAGTTCTGCTGTACCCTTTATCATCCTGAAATTTAAAATGTCATGGCTGGAGGATGAATAGAAGGAGAAGAGTAAGTGTTGGTAAAATTGCTAACAACAAATTAGGCATAAATGTGAATGGAATCTTGTTTATTTTCTTTACTTAATTTCAAGACATGATCTAACATAATAAGTTCAAAGAAGAAAAAAAATACATCTTCCTTTAGCATTGTTAAATGATTCCTAAAGGATCTCTCAGCTTGAAGATGTTTTGGTTCTTCTATCTGTGACCAGGAAGTCATACATATTTTCTATGGGCAACAACATGAAAATCCAAACTCTTCAGCATGTCATTCAAGACCCTCAGAATCGGGCTTCAAATGACTTTCTCTGTGCGTGTCTTCTCACTCCGTATCTCCCAGCCCCTTAGCTCTATCAGATCAGTCCCTAGAGATGCTGCACTTTGTGACACAGCTTTGCTCTTGGTGTTTGTTTCCTCTTTTTGAAAACATGCTTCTCCTCCTGTATGCCCATGCAAAATCCAATGCCTTCTTTTGTTCAAAATCTCTTCCTTTGGAAAAACTTCTGCTATCTCCTCGAGCAAAATTAATATTTCCCTTATTTGCTCTCCCATATAGCTTCATGCAAAGTTTTGCTGTACCCTTCATCATCCTGAAATTTAAAAGACTGCATTTGTGTCCCTAAATTGTGAGTGTCTTGAAGCTGGAACTGTCTTCTTACTATTGTCTAGTAGAGCACCAATATAGTGGTTGCTAAAAAACAAACCAACCAACCAACCAACAAAAAAACTTCCTAAAAGAACAAGAGATTGGTGTATGGTGAGTTGGGTGGATATTCACTAAGTCAATCAATATTTCAAAAATATTTAATGGGCATAGATTATGTGCCATGCAAGGAGATGGGAAATATAATGGTAAAATGAGGATAAAACCGTAAACGAGTTCCTGTATTCTGATATTTAGATTCCAGTGGGGAAGAAAGACAAATGAACAGGTGACTTCAATACTGAAGGGCTAACACTTGCTTTGTTCCCAACATCTGTAAAGTAGCCACATTTTATTCATGTTTACAAAATATATTCCACACGCTGTCAGATGCCCTTATAAATTCTATCACTGATCCTGAGTCAAAGGCTGGAACATCTCAGGGTTCTTAACTCAGACATTCCCCGCTTTGTTGGTGACTCTTTCTCCATTTCCACCCATTTTCATTTAGAAAGTTGAAGCCTTGAGAGTAATTTCTCTCTTCAGATTCTGACATTAGACAGCCTTGTTGTCAGTTCAGTAACCATTTAGAGTTCTTTCCATTTGACTGAGAACCTGTCCCAGATCTCCAGCTTCTCTGACTTTACATCCTGGATATCACGTTGGCTTTAAAACCTTATCTGTGTATGTAGTGATCAAGGTCAACATCTCCAGTGATAATTTATGTGGATATCATGTACTTCTTGACATGAAGTGGTGAAAGGGCATCTCATCTTAGTGGTATTCTTCTCCAAAACATCATGAGGGACATTCTGCAAAATACCTGAACAGTACTCTTCAAAAGCATCCAGGTCATAAAAAATAAAGTTAATATTAGGAGAAGGTGGGTTAAGGACATAATCCTCTGTACTGGCTTTACAACTCTTCTAAAAAATCTAAAAGTACTTCAAAATAGAGTTCAAAAAACAAAAACAAAAAAAATAAAAAACTAAAGAACACAGCCCTAATCTGACTGACTGCTACTCAGGTTGAGCAGATATTCTGGATTCTGAAACCCCAAATGCACCCAGATTTCCATGAGTTACTTCATGGGAGCTCGGCGGGAAAAGACCCAAGTCCCGTTTTCTGACATAAAGTTGAATTTATGCTGTGTCTAATAGGAGCTATCTGAAAGCCTTTCTGAGTCCTATAAGCAAGCTATGTAAAATGGCCTGATGATTTAGTATCATACGGCCAGAGGCTCTCCATGTGAGGTCAAACTTGACGCATATAAAAAAGGAAAGTCACAGCCCCTAAGATTAATATACAGTAAAAGTCTTTCAAGATTTGGTCTACTAGTCATCAAGAGGATAGTAAATGATGCTCTATTGTAATTTTCAGATGATACCTGTGTGAACACAAGAATAGGGATTTTTATCTATTGTACACTAGAAAAATTGAGATATTAAATCGAGAGATCCAGAATCATTTCATATAGCAAAAAAAAATTTGTGCTGAATAGTAATTTCTTCAAGAAGGAAAATGTTACCAACATAACTTGTATGTTAGATTTAATGCATGACACTTGTGAAATAGAGCAGTGTTTCTCATACTTTTTTATCTTAGGACCCCTTAAGACTCTTAAAAGTTAAAAGGAACCCCCTAAGAACTTTTGCTTCTATGGTTTGTAGCTGCTGATACTTACCATATTCAAAATTAAAACTGTTAATTAAAAATATTTATGTGAGAACTCATTACATGTTAACATGAAAACAGAATTTAAATAAAAATAACTACATTTTCCAAAGAGAATTAGTGGGAGGAGTGGCAGTGCTCTACAGTTGTGCAAATCTTTTTAATGAGTGGCTGGATAGAAGAGAGTTGGGTTCACAAATATGTTTCTACATTCAATCTATTATGATACATTGTTTTGGTTGAAGCAAATGACAAAAATATGGGACTACAACAGATAAGTAGTTGGAAAAGAAAAAAGTATTTTAATAGCCCTTTCAGATATATTCTTCTTTTACAGTACAACAAAACTCAACAAGTGGTAGTTTCTTAAGGGTTAATTGTACCAGGGAATCTGAAACTATATCAATGAACTCTTCGTATTCTGTTACTTTAATATCTATTGGTTTATTTTAAACTTTCAGTGAATATTTTATCCATGCATTATTTTGCTAACATGCATTGATCATTTGGAAAACATTGATTTAGTGAGTTATGCAGGTATTTCAAGGGTTGACACGTTTCACTATATAATATCAAAAAAATCATATTTGTTTATATTACCACCAATCTCATTATCACTGTCCAGTTCACAGTGGCAAATAAAAGCTACCCATAGTGTTCTCAAATTCAAATTTTCTATTGAAAGCTCTAATTTTATCAACAAATTACTACTGTTTTTTTTGCTTTGGTGATGAACTCATTTTTGGTTCCTTTCTGAGAAGATGTCTGCCAAATACCCAAGTCTGAATAACCATAGTTTTTCCTGTCAGTCATTCTTTCAAGTAAAAACCATATGCCTGGAAAAAAGCAGTTAGTTCAGCTTACAACTCAAACAACTGTACAAGAGTTTTCCTTAAGACAACCATGGTAACTAGGTATCCAGTGGAAATGACTTAGGCAAACTTCCCATTTAGTCACACAGTATATTAAGAAGACATTTACCTAAAAGTAGAGGTTTAATAAAATCATTACTTTTAATTTCCTCATCAAGAATATTATTAAGTGAAGCTTTTTCTGCCCCCTCCAAAATTGAATTGTGTGGTTGTGAAGACACAGTGCCCAGGAATACAGTTTAGAGTGTCACTGCTTTGATTCATGCTAAGGAGCCAGCAGTTTTACCCTCCATTGCTTTTGCACCACTAGTGCAAATGTCAACACAGTGTAAATGGCAAAGAATATCTTAGTGTTATTATGAAAACAGTTTTGACCCCATGAAGGCCCTGGGCATGAAGCCCCTGGGGATCCACATGGTATATGGACCACACTTTGAGATCTGCTGACATAAAAGACGATGATAAAACTATCATTTCTTTTCTTTAGTATCCAGGGACCTTCTCTGAGGAGAACCCACAAAACTGAAAGTAAGACTTTTAACACATGGTTACTCAATCCACAGAGTTGTGGAAACGTTCAACAAAGAGTATGATAAACATAAGAATGTCAATATGTACCAGCAATTAGTTAATGGAGAGGAGATGGATTGAGAACAATGTAAAATACTGGAGAGTCTAAGAAGTCAGTGAGTGCAGAGCTGACTCTGCAATGCGGAATTGAGAGGAGGGGCTGGAGAAAAGGGTAGGCAATGAGACCAGGCATGCACAAACACCACCAATTCACCCCTGCAGTCTGCAGGGCCAGGAGCCTTCAACTTGCCTGTCTTGAGTGGTAAGGGCTTCTTACTTAAAGGTACAGACTGGGAAACCTACTTGTTACTTGTAGACAACTATACCCAATTATTTTATTATAACATTTTTTTGACAATGTTTTCCCTCAAAGTGGTTTGTTTATTTATTAATCTAATAAATCTGTCAGTTATTAACAAATTGGGTTTCTGTGAAAGATAAAAAATCTTAACGTTAGGTGAACCATTTCAGACAGCATTCTATAAAAATTTTGTTTTCAAGGCCAGCTTCTGGACCACACAATACAATTCCCAAATGAGGGGATGAGTGGATTCACACTGATGTTTAAATTTTTATATTTGACAGAACTAATGCAGTATATCTTGACAGCTATATACAGTAGCTTAATGCTAAGCTTTTTATGCTGAATACAGAATGGAATGAATTTTGCACCAGTGTTTTGGACTAGGAGGTTTTAAGATTCCTATTCACATTACACAGCAGTCTGAGGCTGCTTGATAAAACAAGCCTTGGCTATTTAACAACTGCCTCATAAAATGTCTCAATGTTTAAGAGAAACCCAAGGCAAAGACATTTTGAAAATATACATTTTAACCAGAATCTGGATGCTAAGTAAACATCCTTTAGTGTTCAGCCAGAAAGACTTGCAGCTGTGGCATTTGTGACTTAACAAGATGAAGATCTCCACGCCAAAAGATAAATGATATCATAAAAGTTTCTTATCAAAACAAAATACGTTTTCGGATGGAATTTATGTTTAAAAAAAGGCTTTAAACAAAAGCTCATTTGATACATTGTAAAAATACTGGAAGCCTTTAATTTGGAGTTTAGTATGAATACATGCGAGGCAATACTATTTTCTGTTTTGCCACTGTGTTCTCTTTTTATAAACTGCAGATTAATTTCCTCTATAACAGCAACTTTTTAGTTTAGTTTTGTTTGTAAATAAGGTTACTGTAAATTGTTAACTTTATAGTAGAATATTAAATTCTAGATGAATTGACATGTAGG
The DNA here is from genome assembly GCF_029289425.2 of Pan paniscus. Taxonomy (NCBI): domain Eukaryota; kingdom Metazoa; phylum Chordata; class Mammalia; order Primates; family Hominidae; genus Pan; species Pan paniscus. The sequence continues at coordinate 109,027,604 of NC_073255.2, read as the reverse complement.
CAGCAATGAAATTGGAGAACTTCTCCTTTAAAAAAAAAGAAGTTAAAATTTTAACATTGTACCAAAATAGGACACAGTCATATTCTAAAATATACATACATTTTTTCACATGGATTAGACACAAATCTCCCAAAGGGCATGTGGTCTCTTCTATCAATGAGACTGCACGTGAATCCGGAACCCTGGTTTGATATGTGCAGCCTAGCTAACCACTGAGTATAAACACCAACCCTGTTATAATTCAGTATGCAACTAAGCTAGTCTTCCACACTAGCAGAGGGGGGGAAAATCCCTCTTATTTTCTAAAGTTGCCCATCTCTATCCGCTTCTGTCGAATTGCCACAATTGCCCAGATAAAACATTTGAGAGTATGTCAGCTTTAATTAATGTAACATGACCTGATCATTTCCACAGTTAAGAATAAAGAAGTTTGCTTTCTTTAAATCCAAAGCTCAACCTGGAGATTATGCTAAGTTGCTTCATTCATAGTCCACACTCCTCTGCTCATGTCAGAAGGACAGCATTTGTCCCCTCTAGTGATAAACAAATTATACATGAAATCAATTCCACTTCACAATCATTTTCCCTATTGGGTATTATCTTTCCTTCCCTGCTCCCTCCAGTTAAGCCCACATCCTGTAACTTGCTAATGAGCCGAGAGCTTTCTGTTCCAGGTGGCACCCCCTGCCTCGAAGTCATGACATTTCCCATTTCGAATGCTGCTGGCATTTTTCGACAGCTCCTGCTAACTAGCCTTTTTGACCTGCACTAAGAGGAACTCATCTGATCGAATCCTCTAACCTGCCAATCATTCCAGCAAATGATCTTCACAGTCACTCCCAAGGCAGGAATGGAAGGAAAAAAAAATAAAAAAAGGAAAAGCGAGTGAGAGAATGAGGGAGTAGGCAAGCGGCTGCCTCTGCAGCTACCTAATGAGAATACTTTAAGTCTCTGAGGCAGCTGAAACACTGAAAAACTGGTGGGAAAATTAGGACACAACTGAATGCCTGGCTCTGTAATTACTGATTTCTTTCCATCCTGAGATCATTTTGAGAGCTACACCTCTGAGATGTGCCAGTTTCTAAAGAACACAAGATATATCCCACCTTACGTAGAGAAAATAGATTTATTTCTCCTGCCACTATCAATATGCAATTCTCATAATCCCACTCTGTCAAACAGCATCCTTTGCAGAATTAATTATGTGCTATAAGCTCGTTAAGTGTGCATTTGTAAACTAGGGATGATTATAATATTTGCCACAGTGAAGAAAGAACCTCTTTTTTTCTCAGGCATATTTTAAATGTTACCAACATTTAGGGGTGTTAATTTTTACATATTCACATAAAAACAAACAGGTATGGTGGAGGTTGGTATGGCACCAGGGAGGATTAAATTCTTGACACCGACAAAAAGAGGATAATCTGGGCATTCTTAACTAATAGAGGTGAAATAATTTTTTTCCTTCCAGATTTTTCCTGCCTGTGCAGAATCAGTTTATTTAATTATATTTAAACTTAGTGGGGCCTTGGCCCACAGAATAACCCTATTATTTTAGGAAGAATGATCCCGGAGATGGTTAATTTGGCAATGTATCACAACTCTAGGTATCTTAATATGGAGTAGATTTGTTGACCAAGGAAAGATACAATATAATTATGTGTTATCATTATACCATTGTATGTAATAATGTAAAATAAATACTGTACATGATTTAATTGCACATTATAATCACACATCTTTCCCCATTTATAGTAATTAGGCCAATAGCCCCATTTACAGTAATTATTATATGTAATTGAGGGCATTTTACTAATTGCATTGAAAATGATAATCCAGAGCAATTAAAAATCCAAGGGCACTATACGTAATGCAAACTACATTAAGAGAATGGTGATAATTTAAAGGGAAAAAATTCACCCCAATATTGAGGTTAACAGTTCAGTATTTGATTCCATGCTTAGCATACAGGGTTATTTTTATAATGAGATAAATTTCCACCAATGACTCTAACTTTTGTATTTTTTTTCTAGATTGTGTACATTATTTCCCTAAATGGAAAAGTAACCTTTGATTAATCTATGATGTTATCTTCACAACTCAAGGACTGCTGAAAAATTATTCTTTTTGGCTGTATGAATGGTGTGTGTTTGTGTGTGTGTGTGTGTGTGTGTGCATGCGTTGGTTAGCAGAGAAAGCAGCTATCCTAAATTCCAAAAGATGCTCAGTAAACCATTCATTTGCACAACCAATTTGATGCTCTTAAAGGCTTTATTCACAGAAGCAATTCAGAGTATTGCAAACTTTTTCTTAATTATACTTGTAATACTTTAGCTAAAGTGTTTAACTTTGTCTATCAGAACACATTCAGGTTGCAATTTTCATTACATTTGCTATCTGTCTAGAATTTTAATGTGTTTAAGGACATGAAACCCTGGCTCTTGTCCCCAGGCCCCAGTGTCTAGCCCTCCCTGATCCCACTCCCCATTTCTACCCAGACAAAGCTCCCATGTGAAGAATATCGCAGAAGGAGTGACGAGTATCCATGGGACAGCGGGAATAGTTTCCAGCTTCTTTTTGCCTTTCCTTCTCGACATTGTCATTTAGACATTGTCCTCTGTGCATTCAAATGTCATCCCAGACCATCAGCCCACTTCAACTCAAACAGCCTCCTTTTATGCTTAGACACTTCTTAGAGTATCAGCAGACCACAAAGACTGTCTAGTGGGACTCAGCTGCTATACTGGTATTAATAATACAATACAGTGCACTTAGGGCATAGACAATTCCTTCTGTATCCCAAATTCACAAGAATCAACATTAAATGAAAAAGAAAAATACAGCACCTGAACTGATTCTAACTACTTTCTATATGTGACTGCCAACTTCCTTGTAATAAATATTGTGGTTACTAGCCACGTCACAGCTTGGGCCCACTATTTATAAGAAAGCTTCACTCATATTATGCTGCTGGCTAAATAGTCCCTAAGAAATTAATTTGGGTTTTAAGAAGTCAGAAGATGCAAGTGCTATTCCCCCTGCCCCTCACCATTTTGAAAGCTCATTTGACCTGGAAATGCTGAATCACAAAAATATAGTCAATTTTTAAGGATCCATAGGCTGATGAACCAATTTGTGAAGCATCAACCAGTTTCCTCTCTTTTAGCCACTTTGCTTTTTAAAACCTTAATCAGAGGGAAAAAAAAAAGGAAAAAAAGGGCAAAAATTTATTATTTTTATTTTTAAAAATCACTCTAAATTCTTTGTTTTTAAGAAAAACACAGTTAAATATTTAAAGATAATGGAGCTTCATTTGAGTAACATACATGGTTTAGTGAAACAATGTATGTGTGCACAAATTTGTATGTGATGGTGGAGAGAATTAATACGATAAAGCAAATGTAGCTAATGTAGTAAAATGTTAACACTTCGGGGACAGTGGGTGAAGGGTATCAGGAATTCTTGTGCTATTCTTGCATCTTTTCTGTAGACACGAAATTATGTCAATGTAAAAAAAAAATGCTTGAAGGCTGGGCATAGTTGCTCATGCCTGTAATCCCAACACTTTGTGAGGCAAAAGCAGGATGATCGCTTAAGGCCAGGAGTTTGAGACCAGCTGAGACAACATAGCGAGACTCCATCTTTACAAAAAAATTTAAAAATGATCCAGGTGTGGTGGTGCGCACCTGTAGTCCTAGCTACTCGGGAAGCTGAGGTGGGAGGATCGCTTGAACACAGGAAGTTCAGCCTGAGCAACAGAGCGAGACCCTGTCTCTTAAAAAAAAAAAATAACAAAATAAAAAACAAAACAAAAATGCTTTAAGAATGCATTCTGAAGGAAGCATGATACAACTTTATTTTCATTCTGCTTTGTGACAATCCCAGTAGGTGGTGAGAGCCTGCGAGTCCTCTGCCTACACTTGCATGGGGTTAGGGTGGTAGTGATGCACAGTACAGATCAGAGTTGACCCAAAGAGAAGAAGGGGTGGAGAGGCAGAGAAGGGACAAGGAGGAGAGAAGAAACAAACTTGCATTAGCATTTAAAGGATAGAACAGACTCCCCAGGGTAGACAGGAAGCTAAGGTAAGGTTGGGTGGAGGTGAGGTGAGGTGAGGTGGGGAAACTAATAGCATTCCGGCCTCTTCTCATTTGGATATTCATAATATGCATCATGCATTTGAGGTTCAAAGTGCTGTCAATTTCCCAAATAAGATATATTTTTTAATTGGCAGTCATGTGGGGGTAATGGTAACAACTAGGGAATCTTCCAGATGAAACCTGCAAAGAACACTAAGGTTTGTTTCCCCTCTGAGCGTCATTTCAACAATTGTTGTCAATTACATGAGATAACAGAAATAATAAAACTGCAGATGTTTAATAGGAAAAAAAAATTGTAGGATAATGCAGAAAATGGCAGTTTTTGCAGGAAAAACCCCAGAAATCTTCCTAGTACTGAAAGAAACCTAGATCTAACACTTGTGTTTCTTATATATTGAAAAGTGCTGATGGATATTATCTCCGTTTGTGTCTATAGTTGAGAAAATGCAACACACCTTAAAAGGACCTTTAGTCAATAGTTAAAAATATCATACAATGAAGATATCACACCATCAGAACTGGAGTTTCTCTCTGTACTCGCCTGATTTTTCACTCAGTAGTATACAGGCCAGGCAAGGCACTTTCCAGCTATACTGCTTGCTTTCCAAAAGCTTCTCCAAGTTTCTGAAGGGCTAAGCCCAGCAGTCTCTTCCAAATGCTTCCTTAAAAACAGGTTGGCCACCCAGTTCTGGGCCCAGCTGACTGGATCAGGGCTCAGAGCCTGACCTCAAGGCAGCCTACCGTCAGTCAGCAGTTTCTACAGGGGTGACTGACACAACAGCTTTGCTCTCTACTTCATGATGATGGCTACATCAATCAGAGCCACTCTCTGGGAGGGTTTGAATCTGAGGCAAAAAGAGGTCAGCAATAGACTGCCCCAGAAGTAGAGGGACAAAGAGAAATGATAATAAGAAGAATCCATGAATAAGCAGAAACAAGTCAGCAGAAGCCCTGAAGTGAAGGGAACATGAAAGCTGTGTTAGTTGATGCAAAGACAGAAAAAGTGAGCCGCCATAATGTCACAGCATGGAGGAGAGCAATAGGTGGCTGTTCTTTAGGAGCAGTTTCCAGAGTTGAGATGGCGGTTGAGATGGCAAACAGCTCTAGGTGGCCTACCGAGTAAGAACCACCATTCTACTAACGTTCAGACAGTGCTGCCACAGTCTTAAGCACCAGTGCATTGTGTTCTGTCTAAAAGCAGGTTTCTAAAAAAATCTTTATCTCATTTAATTAAATTTCATTGAGCATTCTACTCTGTTTACCTAACAGCCTACTTACAGGAAATTACTGCTTAATGACCAAGTAGAGAGTCCGACACATTTTTTTTTCATTACCATGTAATTCCTACATAATGTGGATTTGCAGAAATAAGAGGCTAAAAGGTAAGGAGAGGGTCACCAAAATATGCATGCAGTTAACTTCTTGCAATTGAACCAAATAAAATTCTTTCATGCACTAGACAAACATTTGTAAATTTATTAGGAATGGGGTCTGTGAACCAACTGATTCATTGAAAAGAGATATTCCATAATGAGCACATACTATTTCAGAAAAATTACAAAACATATCTAAAAGAATAGAGACCTTTCTTATCCCTTATATTTAGCTAAAGGAGAAGTAGAGTGACCATGCACTTTCTATGCCAGTTTAGAGTAAGTGGAAAATTAAGCTCACCAGAGGGATGTGTTTGGTATCACTGCATGCAAAAATAAGTCATACTAATGGATGTGGTATTCAATACAGCTTCCAGTCTTTTCCTTGGGGAAAATTTCTATGTATATTTAAGGCTCTCTCAGACTTTAGAAGGGTCTTACCCATCAGTGCTGATAAAATGAGTTAGAAGAATCTATGAAATCTTTACTAATATCTTTAGAAGATAACAAAATATAAAAAGCACAGTATTTTGATAATCCAGAGGCACCTATCCCATTTTTAACTTAGGTGTTTATGGTTTTCTTCTTATTTAATTTGGTTACAAGACTCTGAAACCAAAATTGCTTTCTGCTGCAAAGCCAAATGCATCTCATTAGATTTTCCACTAAGACCAATTTATGCAAATCTGGCATTATTAACTAAATAATTGAAGTGACCTTGGTATGCAAGGAAAGAAATAATTTGGCATTGAGGTTTGGAAGAAAAATTAGGACTTGAAACATTCTTGTCTACTCAGTCCTCTACCATTTCAAAGACAGAAGTAATATAATGCATTTTCCACATTTACCTCCTTGTAACTCCCCAAAGAGAGGTGGTTAAAATGCCGGCCGGCCCAGTTTTAGTCTCCTTCAGCCCCCCAACCCCCTTGGCCTCCCTCTCCTTCCCAATCTCTCTAGGCATTACAAAGAATTGGGACATTTGAGGAAATTTAAGATGCCAAAGCCTTCTCTAAACAGTCAATGAATTCAACAGCAACAGCAAAATCAAAGTCTAAGAAATTACAGATTTTTCTCTAAGGATACCTTATCTACATAGACATTTTGCTCTATAATGTCTATATGATATTCAGTATTGGTCAGAGAAAGGCCATTCCACAAGATATAATAGGCCAATAAATAGGCTATATTATTTGATCTCGAAGATGGTCCCATTTATTTAAAAACTCCACAAAGGTGAGACATTAAAATAATTTCTTTTTCTGCTGACTGACAGAAAACTCTTAGAATCCATCTTCCCTGTAGCTTTTCTGAGAAACTGAGTTGTCTCCTCAGCATTATGTTGAATCATGCTGAGGCATTTGGATGGGAAGAAAACTACACCAACAATAATATTAAAGCTTTATTGGGCCAGGCGCGGTGACTCACGCCTGTAATCCTAGCACTTTGGGAGGCCAAGGTGGGTGGATCAACTGAGGTCAGGAGTTTGAGACCAGCCTGGCCAACATGGCAAAACCCTGTCTCTACTAAAAATACAAAAACTAGCCAGGCGTGGTGGTATGCGCCTGTAATCCCAGCTACTTGGGAGGCTGAGGCAGGAGAATTGCTTGAACCCAGGCGGGGGCAGAGGTTGCAGAGAGCCAAGATTATGCCACTTCACTCTAGCCTGGGCAAAAGAGTGAAACTCCGTCTCAAAAAAAAAAAAAAAAAAAAAAAAAAAGCTTTACAAGTTGATGTGAAAAAGGCAAACCTCATAGAAAAAATATTTGTATTGCTATCAAATAATTCTAGAGGAAAAGCTTCTACTGTGTTATAACCTGACATCTAGTTTAAAAAATATATGTGAAGAAAATACATTTTTACATTTTTGTAAAGGCTTTTATATACTGATGACTGTAGTTCTGAGCACCTTTTAAAAAAATCTCTTTTCAATTAGCAACCTTTGAGACTTTCTGAGCAACGCTTCTGTCCTGTGAGCTTGATTTGATTTCCCAAAGAGGAGCTGAGCTGAAACACGTTCTAGCAGCTTTGACTGGCTGGGCTCAGGTCAGGGGATCTCAAAAGAGCCAAGAAGAGGAACACAGCCTTGCAATTGAAATTCAGGCTTGCTTGTGTGCATGTGTGTATGAGGCAGCAGCACAAATAAAGTCCACTTTTTGTTTTGTTCCACTGAATTGGTGAAGGGATTTATAAAGCCAGGGCCCTCATTATGATAATGCAGGTTAAATACTTTAAAAAAGCATATGCTGTAACCCTCATGAATTAAAACCATTCTCAATACCAGGAGGTAGCTTGTCAAAAACCTAGCCCCACTCTTTGTCTGACCAATTGAAATTCAGAGTGGGAGTACAAATGCAACTGAGAGTTGTGCTTTTTATTCAACAGGGAGAAATAACATGAAGAATGAAGACTCTTACCTATGGAGTGGCAAGTTTAACAGTAACATCTTCTGACTGTCATTTATACATCATACTTTATCTGGAGATCTTTTATCTCCAAATCATTCATAACTTTCCACCATGCCCCTGATAGGCCAAAATTGACCCCTATGTTGAGGGTATTCAAAAGCTAAGTCCAGAAGTAGCTCAAGATACTGGCAGATTACCCACAAGACAATGTGTACAGTTTAAAATTTGCTCTCTTTACCATGCTATCAATTTAGCCTGTTAACATATTTCAAACTAAGAGAGGGAGGAAGGAAGAGGAACTACTGCAATGCTGCATATATCCTTTGAGTTACTTGAACACTTTTTATTTTATTTATTTACTTTTTGAGACAGGGTCTGGCTCTGTCACTCAGGCTGGAGTGCAGTGGTGCAATCTCAGCTCATTGCAACCTCAGCCTCCCAGGCTCAAGCCATCCTCCCACCTCAGCCTCCCAAGTAGCTGGGACTATAGGCACATGCCACCACCACGCCCAGGTAATTTTTGTATTTTTTGTAGAGATAGGCTTTCACCATGTTGTCCAGGCTGTTCTCGAACTCCTGAGCTCAAGCAATCTGCCTGCCTCGGCCTCCCAAAGTGCTGGGATTACAGATATGTGCCACCATGTCTGGCCTGAACACTTAATTACTGAATATCAGAACAAAGACACACTTTTCTCTACAAATCAGCACATAAAAAGCCTTCTCCACAGTAACATTTGTTCTCTATTTGTTTCAGAGACTTGTGTTACATTAAGAATGTATATGTATATATATATATGTATGTGTGTATATATATATATATATATATATATATATATATATATATATATACACTAAAATTTTTCCAAAAATACTAGGCATTTCCATCTGGCAATCAAGAAAGATGGCCTTTTCAGAAGTTGCCATCCCAGGCTGGTCACTACGTAGCACACGTGATGTGATGATTGGGCCAGGCTGACATGGCTAGAGGTTGCCAAGTTTAGATTATGCTTCCTATCTGCAGAATAGTAGAGGACAAAGAATTTGATAGTGAAAGAGAAAAGCTTCATCATGATAAGGTCCGTACCAGGAGCCAGACAGGAATCAGAAATAGGTGAAGTGGCCCAGATGGGAGCTAAACTAAACTGGGGAGTCTACATCCCCTCCAAAGGAGGCAGCAATGATTCAGTTACACGCAAAAAAATATCCTTCTGGTAGGAATGTGAAGGCAATATTGCTAGAGTTGCTTATTTTTCAAGGAAAACCAGAAATCTAGATTTTGTGTATAATCTCCCCATTTTAAAATGAGAACAACTAATTAGAAAAATTGCATGGGCAAAACAAAGTAGGTCTGTGGCTTAGATACAGCCCAAAGTGAACCTTTTTCTAATCTCCATGAGGAATGTGAGTAGTTAAGATGACTTGCTTATAACTAAAATGGTTTGCCTATGACTACATAAATAAAAGCATAAGTATAATTTTAGTTAGAATCTAGTAGGTGCCTGAAAATATGGAAATAACTGAGTGCATTCTATCTCAATAGAAGGTCTGATGAATGCCATAATGCACACAAGAGACTCATAGGATAGTTGGTGAAAAAACGAGTCTGAAATATTTCACTTAAAGAATCCGTTCAATATCCATTAAATATTACTTTCCAGGTAAAGCAGGTCATCTTACCTGTGTGCTCTTGAGAATGTGCTGCTTGTCAGTGCTTGCTGTTTGATAGACTTTTGCCATAACTATTGTTTTTCCCAAAGGCCCGCATGCTTTCTCCAGCTTCTGGTTGCAATCTCACATTTGGGACAGTAAAAATAGAAGACACTGTGGACAGAATATGAAGTTTTCATTTATATAGTTATAGATATTTATAATCATGTTTTTTTTTTAAATGGAGACTGAGATGCAAGTTTGGATGCCCAGCACACTGAACATCATGGTATGTTTTGATCTTTGAAATGCCAGGTGGTCGCAGGCACACACACATTTGCAAACATATGATAGGATGGTCTGTCTTTCCCTCAGAACCACAGCTCAGACTATCTCCCATATTTCTCTGATCTAGAACAATGAACTTAGATTGGGAAACAACATATTTTGCCCTTCCTTTGTGCCATTCTCTCATTCATTGGAAAAATATTTATTGAGCCTCACACTGTTCTGGGAATTTCAGAATCCTGTACTAAATAAATCAGAATGAAAGGAAATCCCTGTTGTTATAGAGTCCAGTTGGGGGAGACAGGCAATAAGCAACCAAACAGATATAATATATTAAATAGTGGTAAATGTTATGAAGAAAAATAAAGCAGAGAAGAGAAACTGGAAGTTTTAGGGTGGAAGGAGGTCAGTGAAGTCTCTCCTGAGAAGGGACATTGGTGGAGAGAATCAAATGAGGTAAGAGGGCAAACCATGCGTATGTCTAGAGGGAGAGCAAGCACAAAATATAAGAAGAGGAAACAGTGAGAGCTGACTTTAAGGAGGCAAGAAGAGAAGCAGGCAAACCAGGTAGGAGGCAACTGTAAAAATGTGGGTGAAAGATGATGAGTGACTGAGGGCAGGGTGATAGCAGTGAAGTGAGGAGTGGCGTGCGTGATCCTGGATATACTGTGAAGGTAGCAACAACACGGTCTGTGGAAGAACTGAATGTGGAGTAGAACCAAAAAAAGATGAGTTAGGGATACCTTCCATCAACTGGAAGAATGATGCTGCTATTTATTGACAACGGTAAGACTAGAGAAGGCGCAAGTTTGAGGGGAAAGATGAGTTCAGTTTTGGTAAGATTAAGTGTGAGAGGCCTACTAGATGGTCAAATGGAAATGTTGAGTGTCAGTTGGATATGCAATTCAAGTCAGGGAAGACAGGACTGGAGATGGATATTTGAAAACTGTCAGTGTATAGATGATATTTAAATCATGAGGTGGGATGAGATCATCTAGGCTCCAGGGAGTCCATGCAGATAGACAGATCTGAGGATTCAGCCCCAGGACACTCTAATGTGAAAGGTCTGGCAGATGAGGAGAAATCAGCAAAGGAGTGTGAACAGGAGACTTTAGTTTTCTAAACTAAAGGAAAGCAATGAGAGAATACTGTCCTGGAAACCAAGTGAAAGAAGTTAAATTAGTAGGAGGAGACAGTTGTCAATTGTGTTGAATCTTCGATAGGCTGGGAAAAGACCAATGGATAGAGACTTTGAAAGCCAGGCATTGTGGACACAAAAGCCTGGTTGTAAAGGATTCAAAACAGCATGAAAGTCTACGAACTGAAGGTAGCAAATCTTACATCTGAAATGGGTGCACCTGTTTTATTTTTAAAAAGACAGCATAGAGCTACATTAAGAGCATTATGCTGTTCTAGGATGATATACAGAACATATACAGGAATATGTGGGAAAATCGACAAACTCTAGAGCTAGAAAGGTCCCTGGAGACTACTGTGTCCACCTCACTTGCTCCTTAAGTGAGAAATGGGAAGCTCAGAGAGACCAAGGCACTTGTCCAAAGTTCCCTGGCTAGTTAACAGAGGAGCTGAAGCTGCAATCCAGGTGGTCTGATTCCCAGTTCAGTGCTCTTCACACTGTACCGATTTGTTGGCCTTCTTTCACTGAATTTGAGTTTTGTGAATTAGCAAATGAGTGTAATAAAATCAAGGACTCTGTGCTATGAAGTGTATTTTGTTCATTTACTTTGACAAGGGTAGTTCAGCTTCAATTATTTATGTAACTTGATAGTATATGCAGGAGAATGCCCTGTGGTGTATTTGGGAAAAGTAATGAATTTCTTCTAAATCAGCCCTCCATTTACTTCCCTGCAATTAAATCTTTGAGAAGAAGTGGGACAAAGCTGTTAGGGTTTCAGGACAGAGGGAGAATGACAGGGTGCCACCAGAATTAGCCAGCTTTAACAGGCAGATCCCCAGATAACTGTACCATTATTCTTGCTTTCTGCTTTTATAATTCCTGCTTCAGTGCCACACTAATACATTACCTCTAAATTTTGGTACCATGTAACCTGATGAGGTTTTAAGGAATAGTATACTAAAGAAAGATATTACATTACTATGTATTCTTCCAAAGCAAGTGTCTGACATAAGCCCGTAATTTCACTTTTGTACGAATCTATGAAATGACTGCAGGGCTCTGTGTTACTCAGGCTCCAACCACACTTGATGCCCTTCTCATGGGGTCTGACATATTACACTAGGCCAAGAAGGCTCAAATCTACTTGTAACTTATTTTTGTTCCCATCTTCTCCTTTTAACCTGACTTTGCTTCCTGCTTGCATAAGTGTTTTCCTCTTGTGGAAATTCTTTAGAAAGTGCTATGAGCCATCTTTAAGAATGAGAGTGCTATGGATTGAATTGTGTCCGTCCTCAAATTCATCTGTTGAAGCCCTAACCCCTAATGTGATGGCATTTGGAGATGGGGCCTTAGGAGGGTAATTAGGGTTAGATGAACTCATAAGGGAGGGGCCCTCACGATGAGATTAATGGCTTTGTGAGAAGAGGAAGAGATTGCTTTCTCCACCCTTTGAAGACACAGCAAGGTGCCCTTCACAAACTGAGAAGAAAGACCTTACCAGGAACCGAATCTGCTGGCACCTTTATCTTGGACCTCCCATCCCCAAGAGAAATAAATGTCTGCTGTTTAAGCCACCCAATCTAAGGTATTTTGTTATTGCAGTGTGACCAAACTAAGACAGCGAGGTTCCTAAACTACAGCTTGGTTGCTAAGACAATCCATTTATTGGTTCTGTAACACTTCTTTCCAGGTGGATCTCCTTCCAAATCTCCTTAAAAAAGAAACACGTAAGGGTATTACAGGTGCTGCTGCTACTGCTGCCACTGCCACTGCTGCCTTTGCCAGATGGTGAACTTTTACAAGACTCTATGCTAATATGAAATTTAATTATAAAAATTTAAAAAACTTCTAAATATAGTCTGCAGAATACTAACCTAGACAATAAGTCACCCAAACCAGTCATTTCACTTAAAGAAACCAATTCCCAAAGTCTCCAAAGTCTGGGAATTCTTTGTTTTGTAAACATGTTTACAAGTACAGCCACGTTGTTCTAAATGGAAATGACTATAGTATTTAATACTGGGATTGTCCTTTCTTGCAACTGGATTTATGCCTCATAATGATTATCTTCTAGACACAGAAATAGCATTTCTGTAACTCAAAATTGTTACCGGAGGCATTTAGTAGAATCTTGGTTTAAAAATATAATGATTTTTCATCTTTATTCTCCCCCCTTCAAAAGGTTTCACTGCTCCTGATGTTTAACGTTATGCAAAGACGTGTTTCTGCCAATGAATATCGCCTTACGGTTATGCTTCTGCAAATAGCCTGCTGTGAGCTGATAAAGGGATTAATGCAGCCAAAATTCTTAATCTGTAAAATTACAAATTAAATTCTCATATTAAAAATACCACCCTGAGGTATTTTTTGTGGTTTTAATTCCCCTCTGGTGTTCTGCATACTTTGTGCTTGTTAATGACGGGGACAAGGCTGTCTCCCTTGGCAGTCTGCTGCCGAGTGATAATGTGTAGGCATTTACTCACTGATAGAAACTGGATTTAACCACTGGCCAATAAACTAAGTGGCAAGTGGGTAATAAGTCCATATTAACAGAAAAGTACTACTACAGAATTCAGAATTCATAGACCATCAAAATCCTGGCTTAAACTCAATCTTCAAGTCAGATGGGATTGAGATGTCACCAAGGAGGAGTGATACCAAGTTACAAGTTACACTAAATGGGAAAACAAACCATATGTTTGAGTGTGATGAGCCGTAAACTAGTGAGCCTATTTACAGCATTTTTGTTTTCAGTATAGAAAAATTATTTTCCCATAGGGATTTAATTTTTAATTTAAAAAAAATTGAGGATAGCTGTTGTAATAGTCAGTGAGTAGACTTTAGAAAGGGCAGAGTGTTGAGTAAATATGGGCTGGAAATACGTGAAATGTTAAGGAGGATTTGCTAAGCATTAAGGGGAGTAGTAGATTAATATATCTATAGTGACTTTAGGGTTAAAAAAAAGTAATGAGAAATAAATGTGGGATATCAAAAAAAGATTTAGGATAGAAATACCCAAGAGGAGTTGTACTTAGAACTTAGTTCCAAAATAAAGGGTTATTGCCATCAAGGAGAATCCAATATTACGATGGATGAAAGAAGTCTAAAATCCAAGATAATGAAGAAATAATCATATGTCTACTGTAAGTGATGTATACCAACGATTAATAAACACATTATAAATATTAATGTATATATGCAGTATGTTCATTTTTAAGGCAATCAGAAAAGAGTATAGAAGAAATATCTCTAATTGTTCTTTGGAAAGAACATATCACCATTGAACAAAAATATTCTGACGGCAATAGTTTTTACAAAATTTCACAAGAATTCTGTTTCACACTTTGGAAGAAATCTGAGATCCTCCCAGCCATAAATCCTCCCCCAAATATTTAAAATGTAATTTTAAAAGGCTGTATAAGTATGTAGACTTTTATAAAAACAAAACAAAACCCACCCAGGAATGTGTTTTAAAAGATTCAGAGAAGAGCTGTCTGTACAAATACCAAGAGCATTTGCAGTTAAAATGAATTACATGTCTTCAGTCTGTACATGTCAATTCAGTGCATTAGCCAATTGCCAACTCTGCTCCTCAGCTCGCTGCATAGCAGCCCTTTTTAAGGTTATTGTTACAACCAAGATGGTCTCTGAGAATCAAACAGAAATGAATCATCGGCTCCTCTGTGTACTGCAGCCGGTTAAAAAGTACTGTATGCATAAAGCACTAAATATGTAAATCATATTTTCCTTTTCCTTTATGACTGTTCAGATCATTTTTTTGGACACACACATAATCAAATACAAAGATGCACAGCTGCAGACTGCAGAGCAGAGATAGCAAAAAAGGAATCCATTTTCTTCCTGTGTCTGGTAAGCTAGCAAATGAATGGCAGGATTCCACTAAATATATATACACATGGCCCCCCTTCCCCTGTTCTCTCTCTCTCTCTCTCTCTCCACACACACACACACACACACACACACACACACACACACACACACCAGTAATGCACATACAAACATACATTATCTTATGTTTGTGGACACACAAATATGTGAATCTCTGCATACACGTTACATACAGATGCCAAAATAAAATGATGTGTCTGCTTGGACTGGATGTTGTGGATTTGTCATACTCACTGTCGGTGAGTTCCCATAGCCGTGGGGGCAGGTCACTAAAATACTCATGGCTCAAGGCAGCCTGTGCCGACAGTCTGTTCTTTGGGGAACATTGTAGGAGCTTGGAGGCCAGGTCCTCTGCATGGTTCACATAGCTGAGCCTAAAAACATGAGCAAAAAAGAGAGGTCAGACCAAACAAGAAAATCCACTAAATAAGACATAAAGCTTACCTAATTTTTCTGGATTTCAATTTATTCCTGGCTAGAAAAACAAATTACCTGCTGAAATAAACAGAAGCAAAATGCATGTTGGTTCTCAGAGTATTTGTTACTTCAAACTTACTTTTACTCTAGGTATAACAGTATAATTGATTTAAAATATTTCTACTATAGGCAAAGGATTGATACTTTCAGAAAAGATAAAACTAGGTCCAGAGGTAGAAAATTTCTGAAGACAACGTATCAAATAATTATTAGAATTTGTTAATAGAATCTATGTACTACACCCACATCTGGATAGATTTATAGAAAATTAATAACAAATACTAAAGAATTAAAATAAAACTGCTATTAAATTCTCCAGTTACTAAAGTTTCTTTTCCTCTAAGAATTTATATTTTCTTGCATTGAATATGAATTAACATTACCGAAACAGTGCCCTGTCAAATATCAACTATCATAATATTAATAAACAGGTTAGCAAAGGGGATGTGCTTAGATGATACGGGGCTGAATCAATTCAAGATGACCTTTAAAACAACAGTAGATAGAAAATATGTGTCTCAAGATTACAGAAAAAGGCATAATAATAAAGTCTTTCATGTGGTATAAGCTTTCAAATGGGTAGCAGCACTTCTCAGTCCAGCTCAGCCTTGCTTTTCATGGAACCTCTATTTCTCTACTCAGAGCAATCAAGCCTGGATAATTAATATAATAATGATAATAAAAGTATTCCTAATAATGGCTACCATTTCTGGATAGTTGAACATGCGTCAGGCACTTTCCTAGGCACTTTTAACACTCATATTTATTATAGTCTGAGAAGGTAACAATTGCTATTTTGTAGTGGTGGAAGCCAAGTAGGAGTCAGAGATGGCAGTGGATCACTTGGGTAGCAGGTTGAGAGGAGATTCCAATCCATCCAGAACTTCTTGACTCTAAAGTGGTTTGCATATGCCATGCTCTCTTTCTCTCACAGGTTATTTTAAAGGCATTTCCCAATGGATTCTCCAGTTTCTGAAACCCGGTTCAATATATACAGTGACTCTCAGAGGCAGCCAGAAGTGGGTGAGGGAGAGCTGCACCTTCCAGTAGGTATTTCTTTAAAAATCCTTGAAGCTACTCAAGACACAATTAGCCAACAAACATATTTCCTCAATGACCAACAATCTCCTCCTTCCCCTCCTCAACCAATTCTTTAGTATTTATTTCAAATTGTTGGGGATGGGGGTATGAAGAGAAGATGAGGTAATGGATTTGGGTAGAGAAAGAAAAAGGGGAAAAGCAAAGAAAAATATTACACAAAGATCCAAACTAAGAGACTTTCTCTCTACATCTTGTTATGTGAAGCCCTCACAAATGGGTTCAATGTGTGGCTGCTGCAACGGCTGTTCACGAAAAAAAATGGATCAATGGATTGGTTTTAACTGTCTCTCCCTGGAAGAAAGAAATTTGTCCACAGGGAACGAAAGCATTCTCAAAATTCTTCACAGTTTTTTCCCCTTTAAGAGGGCACAGGGCCATTCATATTATTCCTTCCTCTTCCCAAGACTTTATCACTAGTACAACTTTTCATTCATATTTTTAAAAAATCAAACGCAAAGTTTGAGATAGGCTTCATGGTTAAAAGTTATATTGAATGTACAGTTCATAGTTAATTATGGTGAACAGTATGTTCATATCAATTTTATATAGTTTTGATAAAATAGAACAACCAGATTAGGACTAGATCTGAGTTTCAGGCTTAATACTGCTATCATTTTCCTAAATTCAGACAAATAACTATTATTAAAAGAAAAAAGGAATATTATTAATCGCCCAAACTGTATGTTGTTACATTGCATGTAAATACAAGAAGAGAAAGGTGATTGCGATAGTTGGTGCACAAGTACTTAACTCAGAAGTCAAGAGTATAAAACACATGAAATACAAAGCAAGACATACTATTTTTGATCTTGGTTTTCTCATCTATTGAAAAATAGTGATGAACCACATTATGTCTGCAGTCCCTCCAGTTCCAAAAAGCCATGAATCACATCTGAAGCATGGTTTCATTATCTCGAAGAATTATAAACACTTATAGTTGTATCTCTGTTTCTGCAGTAAATTGTTGACTATATTTAAATACAGTATATGCCTCATATAAGGAATTCATCAATATAAGATAGTCCCATTCCCCACTAAATTGACTACACTTTAATATGCCAATAATCATATTTTCATTTGTGATATTTAGTTAAGACATATTTGTTATATAAAATTTTAGTTTAGAAATTTCATTTTAAGTCTCTACATGCATTTTCAACATCAGAGCCTTTGTCATCACTAGAACCTCTTTTTTCGGTCTACCTAAGTTGTTAAGACATGATACTTTTGGGAATCCATGTATGATATCTTAATTGGAAGTTTTATCTGAAGTCATACGTGTACATTATCAGATTGTTAGAATGGTGGTGGTGGTTCTCAATCTCCCATTGTGATGGGAGACTTTTTTCAATCTTTCCTTGGAATTCCATCAATTTTTGTTTTATATTATAAGGCTGGGTAATTAAATGCATAGCAGTCTAGCACTATTATCTCTTCTTGGTAAATTCAGTCTTTAATCCTTATGTCATGACACTCTTTATCTTTCATAAAGCTTTCTAGGCTAAAGTTCATTTTATTCTCACATTAATACAATATAATGACCTCAGCTTCTTTTGTTTAGTATTTGCCTGCCATACCTTTTGTTACCTGCTTATTTTTAATGTTTCATACATGTAATATTAGGGTGTCTCTTTCATAAATATTATTCAGCTAAGTTTAATTTTTATCCAATTAAATAATCCTCATCTCTCAAGGAGAAAGTTTAGTCCATTTACATTTTGTGATTATTGATATATTTGGAATTACTGCTACCAGATTAATTTTACATCCTATTTTGTCCTCCTTTACCTTTTTTCTCTTTACCTGTCTTCTTTTGGATTGAGTTTATTTTAGATAGAACTATTTTAGAAGTATAACTTCTAGAAATTATGCATTCTATTTCCATGTAATTGGTAATTCCTCTTAATTTTTTGTCTTCTTTTTTGCATTCATCATCAATTTAGGTGTTTAAGCTTTCACAAGTTTTTGGAAGCTGGTGAACGCTGACAAATTATTTGTCCCACAAAACTGGAAACACACAGTCCAGACAGTGTAAGTATATGGTTGAATGGACATCAATATACATTACCATTTCACTGATTGTATAATAAAACAATTAAGTATGCAAATATTAAGTTACACAGAGCAACAGGCTTAAAAAATATTACATTTCTGCTCAATTCACTACCAGAAGTTAACTTCTCTTTTTGCAAGAGAGGTTGGGAAGAGATAGACAACAATCACATTTCAAACAATAACAGCTGGTAAACAACTTCCAATAGATATGGGAAAAAATTACAAGATTTTCAAAAATTTTATTATTAACAATTATTTCAGCTACAATCATAAGGCATGTCTACCTTAAAAAATATTTACTAAAGAGCATATGTCCTAAACAACACAAACACATTTTGCTAAAACTACTTAATAGCTCTCCCACTCCTCCTTCAGATCTTCTCTTTTAAGTTGCACCTCAAATGCAGACATTAAATTAACTTTAAGACTTTTTTGGTCTGGAGACAGACATTAAAAATATGTGCTTCTGTGCAATGTGGACTTTGCATGAACTTTTCAACCAGAGGTTTGTGATTTTCAAAATGGAGGTTTTCATAATAGCACGAAATGAGATTTATAAAAAGACATTAAGAAATAATCATTAAACTTGGATGAAAGCCAACAAAATCAACGGGTACACAAATCTGACGTACACTGTTTTAAATGTGGCAGTTATAACATATAGTAGCAGGCAAATAGCCATACAGGCACCACTATTAATGTTTGAAATGACTGAAGGAATAAATCACAGAAGGCGTAGACTGTTCACAGTTCTTAGGTTTTAAATTCTGTAGGACATTAAAAACATACAAGTATTATGCTGGGTATTTTGGCACCCAATATCTCTATATTCCTTATATATTGATAAGATTCAAGAATGTGAATAGACTTCAAGAACACATAACTCAATACTGCATGATTTCAGGAAAGGTCAACTCAAATGAATGGTAAACATGCTTTAAGTGTTGAACAACAAGCTTCTCTTTTTTCTTTTTTGAGACAGAGTCTCACTCTGCTGCCCAGGCTGGAGTGCAGTGGTATGACCTTGGCTCACTGCAACCTCTGTCTCCCAGGTTCAAGCGATTCTCACGCCTCAGCCTGAGAGTGGCTGAGAGTACAGGCATGCGCCACCATGCCTGGCTAATTTTTGTATTTTTAGTAGAGACAGGGTTTCACCATGTTGGCCAGGTTGGTCTTGAACTCCTGACCTCAAGTGATCCGCCCGCTTCAGCCTCCTAAAGTACTGGGATTACAGGCGTGAGCCACTGCGCCTGGACAAACAAGCATCTTTTGCTGAGTGTTCAAAC
Organism: Pan paniscus; assembly: GCF_029289425.2. NCBI lineage: Eukaryota > Metazoa > Chordata > Mammalia > Primates > Hominidae > Pan > Pan paniscus. The sequence goes on along the minus strand of NC_073255.2, from coordinate 109,007,827 downwards.
AAGCTGATCATAATCCAAATACAGAGGTTTCAATTCTGTCAAGCTCTTGAGGCCTGGTAAAAATGCTCACCAATACTCCTGCAGAAGCTTCATTAGACTTATCATTCACTAAGCCTACACATTGGCTAATACGTTTGATAAACTGGGTCCTGTCTTAGAAGTTCCATTTCCAAAGCAATTGCATCAGGTAGCCTGGTTTTATTTACTGCAAGAGTTGTTTCTCTGACTGCTGGTGTCTAGGAAGTGCAGCTGCATTGTAGGACAATACTGCTCCAAAGAGAAAAACTGCTTGCTTCTAACATTTCCATTTCACTTTTGTCTTATGAACTTTACTGCATCTTCATATTTCATTCCACTTTAATGCTTGGACAACGAACACTAGAGCTCTCCCAAAACCAGCAACATGATGACAGTAATATTTAATACAACAACTAGCCTCTCCAAGAAACTTCATTTTACAAAACATAACCAGTCATCAACAGGCTTGGATAAATGGCAGTGTACCATTATTCAGAACCTGGATGCCTTCTTTCTCACAAGAGCAGTATTGTAAGTTGCTTCACATATTCTCACTACTGGGTAAGACCATACTTTTAAATTTCCTTTAACATTCATTTAAGGTCATACTGACTAGAATGTCCTGTGTGTGACTTCACATGACCTGACCTATTCATTTGAGTTATGTTAGTTAAAAAGCACTCAATAGGGTTATTTAAAAATGAAAACATTTTTTGAATAAAGCATACAGAAATGATGTAAAAAATAATGTAAAAATAACTGAAGTCTACTTCAATGTACCACACTTTATACTACACTTGAAATCTTCAGTGCTTTGGAGTATGAAGATGGCAGTAACAGGACGTGAAATGAACCTCCTGAAAAGCAAGACCAATTCTTTAATCCAGTAATGAGGCAACAGAAAGGAAGTTCCCCTAGGTTTACCCATCTAGGTCAGAACTCTTGTAAAATGCTTTCCTGATTTTAATTTGATTCTCCTGTGTCCTAGTTAACCCCTCTCATGGAGCTGCTTGGTAGAATGGTAATGACTTTCTATAGTTCACCTGTTTGCACAGAAGTCATGCTGTATGCCTGATAATAATCTCCACTGCCCCTCAGAAACTTTGCAAATGCATGACCAAGAACACTACAGAACTGCCCAACCTGCAGCTAGCAGTGACCTCTCTTGGTGTAGGTTGGCTTAGTATCTTTTACCATCAAAGATATAAAAATAAATTTCCATACTTTACATCTTCACCCTCAGTTCTCCAAGTGGATGGCTCCTTAACTTTTTAATATTTAACTCTATTTAACTTAAAATTTAGAGTTCAATTTTATTTTTACTCTCGTGTACAAAAATATTGGAATACTTTAATTCTAATGACACAGTCTCATCTATCATATTATTGTCTAATATTTTATTTCTATTTTCTATGCTTTTTAAGGGCACATATTAGACATTATTATTATTACTGTTATTATTTTATTTACCCATGTTTACTAATTTATTTAATCACCTTTCTTCTCATGTTTCAGACATTCCCTCCCAGATTATTTTTTTGTGCCAGAAATACAAATGATAGCAGTTATTTCAATGAGCATCATTTGATGGTAAATTCTGTTTTGTTTTCATACAGGATAATGGGTTGGCTGGGTATATATTTAATAATTCTATATGCAGGCTCAAGGCATTTTCCCTTAACCCTCTGAAGACATTATTCCATAGGCTTCTGTTGTCTCTGCCTCTTTGTGCTCTTCTCTTCCTCTTCAGAGTTCTGCAATTGCAATGTTAGGTCTTCTTTTTATTTAACCTGCTTGGTACCCACTGTGTTTCCTGAATTTGAGGTTTCATGTTCTTCAACAATTCAAGAAAAAATCCCAACCATTACCCCTCAAATATTATCTTTCCCCAATTCTATCTCTTCTCTCATTTTGTAATTTGGATGCAATGCGATCTCATTAAATTGTCCATGTCTTTACTCTTTCATGTTTTCCATCTGTTTGTCCCTCTGTTTTCCATTCTGGGCAATTACTTCAGAGCCATCGCTCAGTTCAATGAATTATTTAATCAATTGCATCTAATATGCTATTTTCCCTGTTCATTTTGATTTTATAAGGTCTTTTCAATTCTTTGACAAATTTGCCTATTCAGTTTTGATAGTCTCTTAGGTTTTTTATATGATCTTATTTCTTTACTACAACATTTTAAATATAGTTGTATGTCTGATAACTCCCAATACCTAAAATGCTGGGTGATAGGAGAGTTCAATTTTGTTGCTTTTGCTACTGATCCTCACTTGCAATAACTTTTTCCTCATATGCTTTATAATTTTTGGATTGTGAGCCCATGGTTGTCTAATGTTAATCTATGGGAAACCTGAGAGGCCTGGATTGAGAATGTGTTTCTCCATAAGGATTTTCTTTTGCTTCTGTCAAAAGGCCTGAGGCTCTCCCAATACATGGGTACTCCAAGTTCTTGCTGTTGGTTTCCAAGAGCATGCAAACTGTGTAAATTTAAGCCTGAATACGTAGAAATTCTCATATCAGACTTTTACATCCCCATCCATAGTGAAGGCTGGCACCAACAATTGTTCTTGTGGTCTTTCTTTGTTGGAAGCAGTTATTTCTGAGTCCATTACTGGGGCTGAATTACATTACTGAAGCCCATTAATGTGCTTTGAGGGTCCCCACTCTGTGTGGAGAATCTCAATTCCTATTCCCTACCTTCTTCAGGCCAAAGGCCTTGTTTCCTGATCCCCAAGTGGTTTCATGTTTCTATTTTAGAGAACAACTTCAGGGCAGCTGCAACTTTAGCATTTGATTATTCTTCTGGTTTCCCGTCTTTCTTCATTCTTGGCCTTTCTGGAGATTTTACTTATTTTCTTCTTGGTTCAGCTGTGCATCTGAAATCACGTGCTTGGTGTACTGTATCCAGCATTTTAGGTGACTTTTAGTACTAGGAGTAGTAGAAGAGATATTTTTTTCCCTATAGGCATACATTTATAATCCCTGTAATCTAATTAGTTACTATAAAATCATCTATGCTTATAATTTTTAAGTCTTTCTCCCTGGAATAATCACAAAATAATCACCCACACTTATAATTTTTAGGTCTTTCTCCCTGGTATTCTTTCATTGCCCCATCTCTCTCTTTTAAAACTAACTCTGTTAGGTCACCTCTGTTTAGTCTCAGAAACTAATTATCTGAAGTTGATTCAGGCTGACATTTTTTCACCACACAATGTCTAGATGAATCTCAAATGCATTATCCAAAGTGAAGAGGCAAGAGGCCTCTTATAGATATATAATTCCATTTATACAACATTCTGGAAAAGCCAAAATTATATAAACAGAAAACTGATCAGTGTTTGACATAGGCTGGAGGGAGGGTGAGAGAGGTTAGCAAAAGGGAACTGGACAATCTTTTTGGATGGTTCTACATTTTGATCAAGAAGGATGAACATTGGGCCATTTGAGAGGGCCAGGTCAGGGGGACTATAATAAAAATTCAGAAGATGGAGCCATTTAGAGAGATGGAAGACTGCAGATTTTTCACAAAGAACATTCAGGCATTAAGGATGGAAAGCTGCCCTCCTGTGAGTGGCTGAAATTAGAACTTCCTTGTCTTGAGGGGATTCCCAATTACGCCTCAAGGGATGCTCCAGCCTACCCAGAGATGCTGCTGCCAATGGTGAGGCCCTCCTATAGATTTCAGTGTTCTATCGCAGGTCACTGAGTGAGAATCTGCCTCAGGCTGATGGAACTGGGCCCATCAGGTTGGTGGGGGTGCACTCAATGAGCCTCTATGTTCACAAGGGGTCAGAAAAACCTGGAAGGGTATGTGGGACAAGAGACTGTTATGTTCATTCTACATTCATTTTGTAAAAAGATGTTTGTTGTTCATGGAAACTCTTTTAAAAAAAAAACTAAGGAATTTTAAAATTACAAACCTGGATGACAAGACATAAACAATCCCTACTGAATTCAGAGTATGTGTGGTATGAGAATCTTATATTGCGAATAACTATGAAACAAGTGCTTTTAATACAGTTGAAAATAACAGTATGCTGCTCTTCTAATTATAAAGAATTTTCTGCATTTTTCTAGTCCTTATCCATGCAATACACACACACACTCTCTCTCTCTTTCTCTCTCTCTCTCTCTCTCGGTCTCCTTGCAGTTTTTTAAAAAAATGTATGAAAGAAGGTAACATGAATAATGAAAAACAGTCTTAGACCATGAATACAGAGCAGGATATTCTCCTTATTCCCTGTACAGGTTAGTTTTTATACCTCAGAAATGAGGAAGATGGAATAGATTGTCTTTAAGAGTTGTCCTAGCTCTAATGCTACATATCCTCCAATCTGGGAAGAACCAGATTGTGAACTAGAGGCAGGGAGAGTTAGCACAGCTGTACTGGCCTGCCAGGGCTGACCTACCAGAATTTCCTGCTCTGCCACCAATGAAAGGAACAAACAGTGCCTCTCACTTCTCTCCACTCAACCTTGAAACTAACGCTTCTTCAAAATCTAACCTAAGTTTCTAAGACTTCCTGAAAACAGACAAAGAGCAAAGTAAACCTGGAGTCCTCTGCCAGACTAGAGAGTACCATCAAAGTTGAAAAGATGGAATGGAAAGTGGAGGACAAAAATGGTGGTGCAAAAAAGAAAAAGAGGAGGTCCACTGGTTGTGGCAAGACGAAGAAGGCTACTTCCTGGAAGACAGCATTTCTTTTTTTTTTGACAGAGTATTGCTCTGCTGCCCAGGCTGGAGTGCAGTGGCATGGTCTCGGCTTGCTGCAGCCTCTGCCTACTGGGTTCCAGCGATTCTCCTGCCTCAGCCTCCTGGGTAGCTGGGATTACAGGTGCACACCACCAAGCCTGGCTAATTCTTACATTTTTAGTAGAGATCAGGTTTCACCATGTTGGCCAGACTGGTCTCGAACCCTGAACTCAGTTGATCCGCCCGCCTCAGCCTCCCAAAGTGCTGGGATTGTAGGTGTGAACTATCGCACCCGGCCGGAAGGCAGCATTTCTAATACAATGTGGAGACACAACATCTGCTAAATGACTGAATGTTTGCTTGAGTAATGAGTATATCAATGGTTATATCTATAGAGGTTTCACATTACCTGAGAAATAAAAATTGAAGAAGCAGACAGTCATTTTTGAGCAAAAACATCTTATGTTCAAGTCCTGGTCCTTAAAGAACCTCTTCAAACTATACATCCCCCGGAAGATGTCATTTTCTTTTTTTTTTCTTTTTTTTTCTGATTTGGTTTGGTTTTTGAAGTGGGAAGGAAGTTGATCCTGGCCTTTTTAAGGTTAACTTATAAACTAGGACTGCATGGATGTTTGTTTTGATTTAGGGTTTTTTTTTTTACACTATAGTTCTAAAAGACTCCCTCTAAAACTGATGATACACCTGCTTGTATAACAACTAAGGCAAGCTACATTTTGTTCCCAAGGGTGGCTTCTAAATCTCTATAAAACTCTCCACTGGAATTTATTGTTTTAGCTCATGAAAACTGGATATAAAGAGTAAAGGTGTGGTAGGTGTAATTTACATATTAGACCATTCAATGGAGATACAAAATTCCATATAAAAAGCTTAAATGGGAAGAAAAAGTTCTAGAATGTTCCTCACTTACATTTTATATGGTGACGGGATACTATTACACTCACTATGGGCCTATGTCTGAAGCATAATAGTGTGCTTTCTTTTACAGAGTTGGAAGTACAACAACCAACCTGGAGTGAGTGATGCAGAGGGTCTATACTCATACTTTATGCACCGTCACACTCTTCACAGAGCAAAGCCACAGAGCCTGGATCCCTTCATTTGACAGTGCACATCTCTGTGGCAAGGATACCAATGCGGGTGCTGGCCACTGAATTAATCAACATCTGATCTCTTGAAAATGATCTGGATGATTTGTGAAGAAGTCCACCCACCAATAAAAACAAGTCTGTCTGTTTTCCTTAACTACTGAACAGAACTGTCAGATGCAGCAGTCTTCTTGTCTACACATCCAAAGCAAAATGCTCAAATGCTCATGTAACCCCCTCTTATCAAAGCTTTTTGTCTTAGAGGGAGTACTATGGTCATAACACTGCTTTTGTTTTTCAAAAAATGACTTACTTTTAGCAAATAGGCTTAAATTTATTCATTTTGCAAGGAGGGGTCAGAAATTGGTCAAGCAGAACATGAGTGAATCTGACATTGGAATAAACTCTTGGGGAAAATAAAGACTAACAGAACAAAAGATTCAGCCCTGTGCAGTGTACTTCTCAACCCCAGGTGCTGGGCTGTGCAATGAAATGAGAAGCAAGACTCGTAGTTACATTAATAATGAAGACACAGAGTTGTTTAACACTGGGACTTCCTTTCTCACTGTACTCAATGTAAAAAAAAAATGAGATTCCTCCCCTCAAAACAAACTGATAACATTTTTATATTAGTTTCTATAAATAGGCTGTAGTTTTAGTACATAAAAATACTCAATACTTATTCACTTATTCTAATGAAATTGTTTAATGCCACAATCTCCCTGGCAGACACTCATTCCCATAATGGTCAGCTCACTTGACAGCCAATGCTATATTAGAATAATGCTATTTGTAGGCAGCTCTACAGTTCACAAAATGCCTTCCCATGTATTATTTTATTTGATCCAGATGATCAAAGGGTCATGCTTACAAAATGGGGAGTATTCAGACTTCTGATACTTACATCTTAGTGTCCATTGCATGCCATGCCAAAGAGTTATTGCTAGCTGTACATTACTCAGTTGGTAAAGGGGTTATTAGATTATTCCTAAAGTTTTCCTTAAGAACACATTACATTTTTCCATATTTCTCTCTTTTCCTTTAATTTTGAACTATATTGCTATAGAGACTATTCTTTCTATATTCTTGTTAACACCTCCACTGTCCTATGCTAAATAAGGACAATGGGGAGAGTCCAGCCTTAACATGAACAAGATGAATAATCATACGAATCTACACTGCTAGGTCTCCCCATCAGATCTAACCCTTACTCAATACACAGCTGCCCTTGCAGTCAACTCTACCTGATGGAAAAGTACAGAAAGTGTTGAAGAGCCCTCAGCAGGATCTGAAATGAATCAAGTTTTTGAAAACGCTAGCACTGACATTCTAAGGCTATTCTAAACTGCCAAAAGTGGGCCAGAAAAATGAAAATATTAAATTCTTGCTTTGGATTTCAGAGCTTAGCTTGGTAGTAATTCCCCAGCCTTGATTTTATTTATTACTATTTTCTACCCTTCCTGGAAAAAGAGATGTCTTCAAATGTTTAAGATCATTCCAAAACCAAAGAAAGGGTGATCTGCTTTTTAAAAATCTGTTAACTTATGACATAATTATAGCAGCCTTTCCTGTGTACTAATATGATGCTATTTTCATATTTACCTTTCATAAATCCGTTGATACAGACATTATCATAAAATATTCATAGACTAATATATATGAACTTGTTATATTCTTTTCAACAAGAGCCCTTGTTTATTTAAACTTATTTTCATTTAACTCCTACAAAAGTAGATCATGTTTCCGTCCTACTGTCTACAGGACAGAATAAGGAAACTGCTTCACTACATTGCTTTTGCAGAGCTTCCACTTTAATTCCTTTTGCAATCTTCCCCAGTGCCTACTGGCAGTGACTGTTTTCAGTGCTGAAGTTTTATTTTTAATAATTTATACAGAACACTATAATCCATGTGCACTTAAACTATAATTCTATATGCATAAATAGCATAATTAAAAACTTCTCCTATGATTTATCAGAGATCACCAAACATTAATAGTATTTATCATATATGGGGTAGTACAAACCTGTCAGTCATTATACTCGTATCTCAGTTATATTTTAGAAAAGATCCCTAGTTTTAGTGAACCAGTGATTATATGATTTTATAATTTTTATTAAGTATTTTACTTCAACAAAGCAGTAAACAGCAAAAGAGGCACCAATAATTACTTTTCAACCCTCTGACTAGAAGACTTGATAGAAGAAAAATACATTTACAATAACTGACCTTTATAATCAGAATAAGGTTTGCAGAATACTTAAAAGTCTAACCTCACAAGTCAGCATAGAATATCCTTAAATCCAAAGACATGTATTCAACAGAATTGATTTCCAGCTTCCCAGTTATTTTATTTACAGTTATAGCCTATCTATAATAAGCACTAGACCTTCATAACCACACAAACCCACCCTGTATGAAATCCCATTGTTACCTGAAAGACATTAGGTAACTCACAACCTTTCCAACTTCTGGATACAGATTAGGATAAAGTTAATAGCCCTCTCCTACTTCACAGGACTGCTGTGAAGATTGACCTTTTCTTACCATAACTTGCTTAAATCGATTATAGGCATCTTATTATTTCACTGACTTCACAGGTTTTAAAATGTTTTTAGGAAATCAAGAGTGAAGCAAAGTAAATTGTTAGTGAATGTTATACTCCTGTGATGCTTTGAATATTTATACTATTTGGAGAATAAAGATTACCCAATTTTCCTGAATTCAAAGTGGTTGATTAAAGCACTGTTTCAACTGAAACAGACAACTCTCATTTTTTATGATAAAAGATTGAATGGGTGTTTAAACCCAAATCTTCATTCATCCAAAAATTCAGTCTATGTAAAAATTTAGGAATGGCTTATGTTTCAGAGAGATTGGTTATAAATATTTAGTCCAAATTATCCAAGCAGTATGAAAAACATTTTCACCATCAAAGGCTCTGGTAAAAAGTTTAACTTATTGGTGCATCTGCATTATGGTAAATGGAGTTAACAGAAATGGTGGCTACCTAGCCTTTCATTCTTCTGAAACCCTAGAGAAGTTACAAATCTCATCATCAGAGGAAGGTTTTGGAACAGTATGTCCTTCAACTATAAGTAGCACTAAAAATAGCTCTTGAAAGGCATAATTTTGTATAATATTATTTCATGAAAAGAGAAGAAAAAATATATCTTTAATCCTGAACAAACCTCTTCAAAGTTTATGTTCTCAATAAACCTTTCACTGAGAACTGAAAGTATAACTTAGTAATGCAATAAATGCCCTAAAAATATATCAGATTTTTCACTTAATGCTTTTTACAGGCTTAAACCAACTGGAGTAAAAGGAAATCACCTTTTACAGTCTGACTCCTACAGGAAGAATGCCTTGCTGTTACGCTTTTTAAAGAAGGCATGGTGAATTTATCTCAACTTTGGTGAATCTTCGGCCATGATAAAAAGAAGAAAAATAGCAGAGCAGTTAACATTCCACAGAACTCTTTCTTCACATGTTTATTTCCTTACAGATTGGACATGATCCAAGATAAGAAGAAAAGTGTAAAAAGGAACTTTTCTTAAAGGCAATATATAGTTTAGCACTCTATGTTGATATAGAAGAGATGTTTCCTCATCTCTTTTTGCCTTTATTTCTTTTTTTTTCTCTTTCTTTTTTTTATTTTAAGTTCTAGGGTACATGTACACAACATGCAGGTTTGTTACATATGTATCCATGTGCCATGTTGGTGTGCTGCGCCCCTTAACTCATCATTTACATTAGGTATATCTCCTAATGCTAACCCTAAAAAATTATCTTGTAGACTAGACGTATTAAATGGTTAGGACTGCAGAAAATCACCAAAAATAATGCTCCCATTTATATCAAAATGAGAGAATATTCAGTTAGGTCGGAGGTCATGGGCTATTAAAGTTTAGTTCAAAGCAAATGAAAAATCTATTTGCTGGGCACTCTAATTTCAGCTTCTTTATCTTATGATATTGCATCTGGAATTCGAAAATATATGCTTTCATTATGAAAGAAAGATAAATGGCTTATGTCTAAAGCAAGAATTGGATTAAGACTGCTGAATAGTTGAGCATCCTTTACACAGGCCCTGTTCTCTAAGAAAGAAATGTCAGAATCCCTCTCAATGCTTTCCACTCCTACGAGGAGTTTCCTACCTGCCTTCTCTAACCCACAGTGTCTTCCCAACTGCACACTGAACCAACTACCTGGTGAATGATCTCATCTCTTCCCATTACACAGAAGACATGGCCAGCCAGGAGATGGAACCCTTGTTCTAAATACTGGGGGAAGATATACAAAGGGGAAGGAAACATATGGTTTACTACGTGCTAGCGATGTTTTTCACATGTGATCTCCCTTATACTACACACCCAGCCTGTGAGGTGATCATCATCATCCCACCTTGCAGATGAAGGAGCTGAGGTTCAGACAGGAGGAGCAACGTAGCCTCAGTCACACAGCAAGTGAGGCAGAGCCCATTACACGCCTCAAATGTTGGAGCTCTCTTCCCTGTATCATTCCATCTATAGGCTATATTTATAGCTTGTTTTTTTTTTTCTCATTATGAAAGTAAGACATGATGATTCTAGAGCACTCAGAAAATCCTGGAATGTATACAAAAAAAAAACCCATCTTATTAGTGTGTAATCTAGATATAATTTTTTTTTATCAATTAGATATATTAACTCCATGTATAGAGGTCCAAGAAAATTTATAAATTTAGTTCTTTGTATTTTTTAACCACTGAAAATTTTTTTTGTATTTTTTTTTTTCCTGGAGACAGAGTTTCGCCCTTGTCACCCAGGCTGGAGTGCAATGGTGCGATTTTGGCTCACTACAATCTCTGCCTCCTGGGTTCAAGCAACTGTCCTGCCTCAGCCTTCCAAGTAGCTGGGATTACAAGTGCCTGCTGCCACACCCAGCTAATTTTTGTGTTTTTAGTAGATACAGGGTTTCACCATGTTGGCCAGGCTGGTCTCGAACTCCTGACTTCAGGTGATCCACCTGCCTCGACCTCTCAAAGTGCTGGGATTACAGGTGTGAGCCACTGTGTCCGGCCCGAATATGTTTTTATATAATAAAATTTCCTTTCAATACCTGAATTTTACTCAAGTCCATTTTGAGGTTATATTAGCTTTTCGTTTTCCCTTTTGTGAAGAGAAAAAATTTTTGACATCCATAAATGCTGTATCCTGTTGAGGGTGTAGACTTTTCTTTTACTTGGGCTGTTTACTTTGATTCTCACTTTGCCACTTAATATTCTCTTAGTAATGTAGCTAGTTTTACGAATCTCCTCCATATGCAAAAACATGGTTATAGGCATCTCATGTTAGGCCAAGGCCTAGTGATGCACTCGACTTTGTGACCATGATACTGTGAGGTGTCAGATGGAAATAAATAAATTTTACTTTACTGCACAGCACTCCTTTTAATGTTAATTAATAAAGTCTGCTGCACCCAGGACTTCCATTAAAAGAGGAGAAAACAAGACTTCAAAGTTAGGGAAAAAAGAGCTGGTGTCTATTGCATACCCATGAGGATAGCTGGAATGAAAGCAAGATAAAAAAATTTATATTTTCTTTTCTTTTTTTTTAAACAACAAATATTTATTATCTCATAGTTTCCAAGGATCAGGAATCTGGGAGAAGCTTAACTGGATAGTTCTGATTCAGGGACAAAGTTGCAGTCAAACTGATAGCCAGGGTTGTACTCATTTGAAGTTTGGGTCTGATGGATCCACTTCCAAGGTAATTCGTTCACATGGCTGTTGGCAAAAAAGGTCTTAGTTCCTCACCATGTGAGCCTCTCTCGAGGGCTGGGCACATGACATGTTGGTTGGCTTTGCCAGAGCCAGTGATCAGAGATAGAAGGAGCCAGAGCCCAAGACAGGAGATGCAATCTTTTATAACCTAACCTTGGAAGTAATGTGCAATAACTTCTGTCACATCCTATTGGTCACCAAGACCAATCCTGGGATGAAGAGAGAAGGGTGTGAAGACCAGAAGGTGGGATCGCTGGGAGCCACCTTTGGGGCTGCTGGCCACACTGATGATTATAGAAGATAACTGGTTTGTTTTTTTTTTTTTTGGCAAATTGTGGTAATATAGATAAATAACTGAAAATTTGCCATTTTAATCATTTTAAGTGTACAATTCAGTGGCATTAATTACATTCATAATATTGTGCAACCATCACAGTATTTCCAAAACCCTGTCATCACCCTAAACAGAAACTCTACACAAATTAAGCAACATTTTTGTTATTAAAATAATGTGACAATATTAAAGATAATTTTGGGAAAGTAGAAAAATAATCACCCAAAATTCTACTACTGTATCACAACCATTTTCATCTTGTATATTACATTTCAGTAACAGCTAGTCCACAGACTTTTTATAGTAATATGTTAGTATATATATTTTTTATTAATCTTTTTTCAGGAAACACAGGGAGAATTTCCTATGTTTTTAAAATCTCCATACGTAATATCCTAACATTGTTGTGTAATATTCCACTGAGTTGCTGAATCATGATTTGTTAAACCTTTCCCCATTCCTTTAATCTTGGTTAAGTTGATACCAAGTCTTTTTAAAAATTTTAAACTACAATAAAATAATGAGAATTTTGGGGCAACTCGGTTTTTACTTGGTTGATCTATTTCCTTGGGAGAAATACTAACAAGTGAAATTGGTAGGTTCAAAACATAATTCCTCAGGTTTCCTGTTGGAAGTAAAGGAAAATCCCAAACTCTGGCCTGCAGGGCCATTCCTTGGCTGGCCTCTGCTTTCACTCACCAGTCTCCTCTTCTCTCACTCTCCCCACATTCACTATACTCTCACCACCAAGCACTTTCATTCTTCAACAAATATGAACTGAGTGCCTTCTATGGGACAGGCTCTGTTGTAGGCGCTAAGGACATGGATTAAGAAAAAAGTAAAAATCCCAGCTTTCATATGCTTACAGCCTGCCAGTGCTCTTTTTCATCACATTGCTCTGTTTTATTGTCTTCATGTACTTAGCTTTCTTTGAGATTCTACTGTCTATTTTTTGTTTACTGTCCTCGCTACTCTAGAAGGTAAGTTCTATAAGAGCGGAAACAGCATTCCCAAACATCCAGAGCATCAAGATACTAAATTAAATTTCTTGAATGTTCCATGACATCTTTATGGCCGCTAACACATGTTTCCATATTGTTTTTCACATTTACCAGTTTACAGGGACATCCGCAGTAAATGAATGGGCTCATTTTTCTATAACCTCACCAGTATTGGTGTTTATGAAGAAGTGGGTTGTGGATGTGGGGTTGGGTGCTAATGAAGGGTAGTTTGATGGAGAGCATACAAGGTACTGAAGCTATCTTTCGAGTTTTTGAAATATTGCATTAAAGTGTTATTTATCTTGATCGCTGAGATTTTTCTTCACACCACCTAAATTCTGAACCCAAGATGAGCACCTTACATGCCTCACTCTAGTCTCAGCCCTGTTTGGTATAAAAACGGCAAATGAGACAGGTACTTCCTAGATCTGCTCTTGAGACTACAAAATAACTGAAGACAGGAAAATAAAATTTGTAAAATAAACTTAGATGTTCCTACCAGGAAAACAATTTGAGAGTTGTTTTCGGGATTAAATGAGATGATACAGACAAAGCATTCTGGCATGCTGTGAGGCACAGACGTGTGCCGTGAACAAGTGTAGCCAGTGATACTTCATACTGCACTATTACCACTTCTCCCCCACCGCTACACTTGTAAAAAATTAAACTGACCTTACTAAATGGACTTAAAAGAGTCCCTTAGGACTGCAATATTCTTTCCCAAATTAGAGTACATCCCTGAAAATATTTTGGTAGGAGAAACCTCATTGAAGAATTTAAAATTAATGGGAAAAAACATGAAGTAAAGAGGATTGAGATCACGAGTGAACTCATATGAAAAAGGTCTCATAATTTTTATTTATTTTTACTTTTTTGTAAATTTATTTTAGGTGCAGGGGGTACATGTGCAGGTTTGTTACATGGGTAAATTGCATGTTGCTGAGGTTTGGAGTACGAATGATCCCATTACCCAGGTAGTTAGCATAGTAACCAACAGGTGCTTGTTCAACCCTTTTACCCCTCCCCCTCCTCCCAATAGTCCCCAGTGTCTATTGCTGCCATCTTTGTGTCCATGAATACTCAATGTTTAGCTCCCAGTTACAAGCGAGAACATTCAATATTTGGTTTTCTGTTCCTATGTTAATATACTTAACATTAATAGCCTCCAGCTGCATCCATGTTGCTGCAAAGGATGTGATTTCATTCTTTTTATGGCTGCACAGTATTCCATGATGTATATGTGCCACATTTTCTTTATGCAGTTCAACACTGATGGGCACCTAGGTTGATTCCATGTATTTGCTATTGTGAACAGTGCTACGATGAACATGTGAGTGCATATGCCACTTTGGTAATATGATTTATTTTCTTTTCTGATATATAAACTAATGGAATTGCCGAGTCAAATGGTAGTTCTGTTTTAAAATGCTTGCTAAAATAAGATAATGGTGAGGTACCTTAAGAACAAATATTTTCAATATTCTTTTAAATACCTTGAGATAGAAACATTCTCTTGATAGATATGCTTCAGAATCTGTCTCCAAATTTTAAGAAGATTTTGTAACTGTGTTTTGCTGTGTTACACACTAAAGTATACTACTCTCTTTGCCAATCTCCCCTTCAGGCCCACTCTGTTTGTCCTTTTTCTAAATGTTCAATGACTTCCTCATTTTATGGTCCACCATGATTGGTTCCTGTTTCTCTGGCCTATCTTAGTTTTATACATCTTGATTTCCTCCTGCCTAGTAGGCACCAGGATGCTGGCCTCAAGTCCAGATTGATCAACGCAACAGTGCAAAAGCATGCTTTCTACTTGGTCATCCTCATTCTTCTTTTCCCGTTCCCAATCCTTATGCTCGAATACTTCCAAATAGAGTGACACGCACACATCTGAACCAGCCCTCAGAGCTGCAGAGTATCAAACTGAAATCTGCTAGAATTCTGAGTAACTGTGATGTGTGTTTAGGGAGAAAATACTGCAAAGTCTTACACGGCAGGTGCTAAAGTTAGTATGCATAAAATTTTTGTTTGTCATTTTTGTTCTGCAGTTCAAGTCCTGGCAAATAATTTATTTACTCTGTGATGTATGCAACAAATATGAAAACATATTGGAGGAGGGATTTTCAAATAATTAGAACAAAAATTCATGTATTTCTTTCAACGGATATTCTTTCAAAAAGATCGTTTCCTTCTACATTAGAATGTGAATGTGTAATTTAAAGAGTGACTTTTAACAACAAATCTGCAGGATGTATTTCAACTCTATGTTATGAGGAAGAGTTAAGTAGTGGTACCTCGTGTTCTCCTTCTAGTTGCAAGTCCTTGCCTTTGACTTTTCATTTTCTCTCTCTATGCTTATCTGAATCTGCATTTGACTGAAATGCTATTATCAAACAGCCTAAAGTACTTCTGGAGTTTGCAATTGGCTGTTCCCAACACAGAAACAGTTGCTACGTTGTAGAAACTTTAGTGAAACGATTTTTCGGCGATAATTCGCATGTTCATCAACAGAAAGGCTACCAATCTTACAATGGCAGGGAACTTGCTTTGTGCATGGGAGCCCAGTCTTAAAGTTCATTACTAAAAAACACTGCTAAAAGCTTCATGGCCTCTATTTCTCTCTGTCATGCCCTGTGGTAAGAGGATGCCTAGGTTTTTCCAAGAGGCTGGTCAAATTATTCTTATAGTATGACTCCCAGCAGACCCTACATTCCTCTCTCATGTGGAGGAGGCTGTAGATCTGGGGGCACAGATGCTCCGAAGTGTGGTTTGATGGTGAGCATAAAATAGGCTGAGGCTATCTTTTACTGCAACTGAGCACAACCTTTGTTTCACAGTCCTTTATTCCTGACTTTAACTCTACATCTGGCTGTTTATATAAAATGATTTATAATGGAAAGGTGACATTTCATATCTGTGGCTTTAAGAAAACCCAAATTGGCATGATTGCTAGAGCTTTTTATCTTTTTGATCAGCATTTTCACCTTTATAACTGAAATAAAAGAAAGACAAATGAATAGGATTAAAACGCTGCACATTTAGTATCATCTGGGGTCCAACTACTTATAACTTCCAGGTACATGCAGGTTTTCGGGTATATCTCTAACATGAATCAGAAGCTGGTGGCAAAAAAAAACCAGTCTACTGATGTCTTAAAACAAACAATATCGGCATAATGTAGGAAACTGAAGACAGGCATTTGCAGATCATATGTAAAGATATGGAAGTGTTTAAAGAAATGAAAGAGAGAAAAAAAAACTCATCTGATTACTTGGGAGCTTAAAATAACTTCCTTCCTTCCTTCCTTCTTTCCTTCCCTCCCTCCTTCCTTCCTTCCTTCCTTCTCCCTTTCTCTTTTTCTTTGACAGGGTTTTGCTCTGTCACCCAGGCTAGAGTGCAATGGTATGATCTTGGCTCACTGCAACCTCTGCATTCCGGGCTCAAATGATCCCCCTGCCTCAGCCTCCCAAGTAGCTGGGACTACAGGCATATGCCACCATGCCTGGCTAATTTTTGTGTATATATATATATATAATATATATATAATATATATATAATACATATATAATATATAAATTATATATACATATATGTATATATATTATATATTATATATAAATTATATATACATATATGTATATATATTATATATAATATATAAATTATATATAATATATGTATATATATTATATATAAATTATATACATGTGTGTATATAAATTATATATGTATATATGTATATATAATTTATATAACATATATGTATACACATATGTGTATACATAAATTATATATGTATATATAAAAATATATACATACATATTTATATAAATAAATAAAGAAATATATTTTTTTTTACAGATAAATTTTTTACAGATAGGGTCTTGTCATGTCACCTAGTCTCATCCCAAACTCCTGGACTCAAGTGATCTGTCCACCTTGGCCTCTCAAAGTGCTGAGATTACAGGCTTAAGCCACCACACCTGGCGACAAGAACATTTTCAAAATAATATTGAGGTCATTTCAAAAAGGATGATACAAACCTAAGCTTTATTTGTAGTCAATGTAAACAGCTGCTCATACGCACACACACACACAAACAAAACCAACTTAGTTAATGAGCTGGGTGTCAAGCTTCTATGTAGCCTGACACATTTTAGCACATTTACTAAGTTGTGTTTCTATATTTAGGAACACTAGATACAAACAGGTGACGAGTGACAGAGCTTAGACTGTGAAATGGCCAGCGCCTACAGAATCAGTGCTGCCGAAATGCCATGCTTTGAAACTCCATTCTGGATACCCAAGAGAGAGACATTCAATATTCAACAAAATCGAAGAATTTGAAAATGGAAAATCTCTCAGATGTTCTGAGAGGAAGCAAATCCTGGGGCAGAGTCATAGGATTCGGATTTAAGCCTATAGCTATATAATAAAGAAATAAGTGCAAAAATAAAAACTTGGGCAGGAGGTTTTTAGCTGAAAATCCTAATTCACCTCACAATATATTATGGTAAAACACTTGCTTTAAGCTGATCAGAAGTTATGTTCTATCTTGCACCACGCAATTTGGTAGTCTCTAGCCACATGTGGTTATTTAAATTTAAACTAATAAAAATGAAATGAAATTAAAAATTCAGTTCCTCAATTGCACTAGCCACATTTTAAATTACTCAATAGCCACACGTGGCTAGTGGTTACCATACTGGAAAGTGAAGATAGCGAACATTCTTGTCAATGCATAAAGATCTATTGGACAGTACTGCTCTATATCCTTAAAATATGTAACGCAGCTTCTAGAAATTTCTACATTCTCATAAAGGAATAGTGTAGTTCACACAATGGGAGGATTTGCCTCTTTAGATGAATGGTAGAGACTGGATTGAGAAAATCAATGAATGTGGCAACAGAGAAGGGGTCCTGATCAGGGACTCACCCCAAAGAAGTGCGAGGCAGGCAAAGGAAGGAGCCCAGCTTTAAGCCCAACGTCTACTCTGAACAGAAAATGTCCCTGTGGAAATGTTTTTCATTTTCTTGGGAAAAATAAAAGGCACTAGAATTTTTTGGCAGTCACAAGCTAAAAGCAAAGGATGTGAGATAGCAGAATTCTAAGATAGGAAGGTAAAGTCTTACTTGACTACCAAATAAAATTAGAACTATAGGTACAGTTTGACTCAAATTCTACACTTCAGTAAAGGGTGACAAGAAATGAGAGCCAAATGAAAAAAATTCCATTTGTATTTATCTTTATAAATATAATGATGTGCTTAGTCCCATTTGGTGGCAAAGGCATGGAGCCTGGTGTAATCCCCAAGTAGCCTCCAAGGTAGGCTGAGCCAATTCATAAAAAATATTCAACATCCAAACAGACACCTAACGTGGCAGAGAGGGACAGACAAAGCGTGGGGCAGCTCTGGCTTCTCTAACAGAGACATTTTACTTGTTTTGCTATCGGAAAATATATATATAGCTGCTTATCTCATATTTCACGGAGATAAACAGTTGCCTGTTTTTTTTTCCCCTCAGAGCATGCTGCCCTCTACAGGCCACATGGATATACACATATGTGAAGATGCATAAATAGGGTTCAGTTATATCCAAATAGGATCATTAGTAAAGGTAAGATGAAAAAGAGGGGAGGAGGTTGGGTATATCTGCGTGTCTAAAAGGCTTTAGAATCAAGATGAGAAGCAATCAACATTTATAAGCCTCTAATAAACTTTACCTCTTCAGCCGACAGACATATAAGAAATTATAAATAGTAATATAGTCCTATCATGCCGTTTTCCCTGAGAAACTTAAAAGTATGTCGACAGTCATTTTTTCTTTGTTTTAACTAGGGAGGAGAGGCTGGGGAAGAAAGAGAAGGAAGAATGGTTGACGTGGTTTGATGCCTTTTCCTAACATCTCCAAAGTACATCAGTTTTGATCTAAAACTTAATATATTAAAACTCAGTTCTAAATTAGCAAATAAAAGCCAAAGCATTTAAAGAAGTACACATAATTTTATCCCTAAGAGTTTAATCTTTTAAGCCCTGGCTTCAGTGAAGTAGTTAAAATCTGGCCTAAGAAATGAGAACTACCCTTCATCTTTACTTCAAATCGATTCTTTTGCAATAGTTGTGCCATAAACACACACTCACACACACACACATGCACACTCACAGCTGGTATGTTTATTGGTTTAGTCACTAAAGGATTTAGCTGGACAAACATCACAAAGATGATGGCTGATTTAATTGAATTTATGATCAAATGTTTTCTATTGCAGGAAGAGTGGGAAATCACTTATGGGGAGATTTGAATAATTTAAGGGAAGTTCTCTATTTGGCATTATGTTTGTATATCAAGTCTTGAGGGATTAAATACAGCTGAGGACTAGCAGAGAATTCACATAGAGATACACAAAGATATGCTGTATAACAATATAATGAGGGCCAGAATATTGATCCCTTTAATATTTCTATTCATTTGTCTCATTTATAGTCTGAGTAATAATAACCACACACACACACACACATATACATAAACTCTATGAGACTTCCATTGTAAACCAATACTAGATTTTTCTGAAATCCCAAAGATGTTGAAATGATTTTAAAATATTCTTTCAGAGAAGACAGAAAAATAATTGTGTTGGGAGTTGTGTATATGTGTGTTTAAGGCTTTTCAGTGCATTTTTGTTGTTGTTAAAGACATAATGAAATTTGTTGTTAAAGTCAATGTCACTGCCATGATGGAAATAACCGTTTAACATGGGATCTGTGCCTTAGGGTATGGATGTGGCTCAGTGTCTAAAAGAAAAAGGCCAGTTACTTTCAGAATCCCCTTCCCATTTTCCTCACCACAACAGATATGGCATGGCCATGCTCCCAGCCTTTATTCATTGTGTTTTGAGAGATAATTCATCTACCTTCCCCCTTTAAATGCTGTAAACAGCAAGGATAATTACTTTTAGTCTCACCTGTGAAATGACTGGGCCAAATGGATGCCCAGATCCCACACATCTGGCTTAGGGTTATCCATCAGTTTGTGTACAGGTTATATTACAAGAAAAGGTCTAATAGACATTTGAACTTGGTAACAGTGATCTGTCTATGGGTTTCTTTCAATCTAATTTGGAAAACTGTCTAATAAAATGTGTTTCAAGACTAAGAACAAATCACAGTATTGCATTAATTATGTACAATGCTATTTGTTAACACACCACTCTTAGGAAGAAACTGTTGAGGAAGGGGAAATCTTGTTTTTACACAACAAGCATTAAAAAAAAAAAAAGTTTTGGTGACCAAGCAGTTCAGCATGTGCCCCTAAGAAGGTAAAAAGCATATTCCAGAAGATGTCTGGGGACTCTATGTAGGAATGGTATCCATGTTCAAGAGTAATTGCTTATTTGGAGCTGAATGAAACGCTCTCACTGGGAGGTAGGACAGGGAGCACTGAAAAAGAGAAGGGAGGTAAACTAATATTTGCCAAAGGACTGTGTTTAGTAAGGTACCCAGTAATTTATACCCTTACCTTACTTAAAGATTAAACAATAATCCTGCCAAGAGGTTATACAAATTGAAAAGCTGAGGCTCAGAGAGGTTAATGAGCTTCCTGAATATTACACAGCTCAGTAGTGGAACTAGGGATGAACCTGGTTCCTATGCTACCAAAGATGATGCTGGCTCCAACCATTTAATTGCTATTTGTGTCAATAATTAGCTTGTGCAACCTTCCTTGCTCTCTTCTGTTTTTTTCTTTGCTATGTCAATACTATTTATTGATGGTATATTCTTAGGTCAGTAAGACCACTATGTACACAACATGTTAGATGCAGGTGTTAATAAGAATACTCTAGGAGCTCTATCCTCACAATGAATAGAAATTGAGCCCCAGTATTATAAAGTCTCCCCAAATGATGAGACGGATATATTGTTTCATGAAAATCAAAGCAGAAGGTGGAATGGGTAACAGTGGATACTAGGGATGACATTGTTGTTAAAATCATCTCTTTCTTAGCTAGGGATGGTGGTAGGTACTTATAGTCCCAACTACTTGGGAGGCTGAGGTGGGAGGATTGCTTGAGCCCTGGAGGTCAAGGCTGTAGTGAGCCATGATCATGCCACTGCAGCCTGGGCAATAAAGCTGCAAAAAAACAAAACAAAAACGCTAAAAGCGAACAGTGTCTTTCTCCAGTGACTTCTTACATTCATCTTTATTTTGAGGCTGAACATTCACTAAATTTGTAAATATTTTCTTAATCAAATGAAAATGATATCAATAAATTTGAGGAAAGGTATCACATATCATGTTTCTTTTACATAAGGAGAGGTAAAAATGATTGCATTTCTGTTCATGCTTCACTTTGTAAAATGTGGTAGTTTTCAATGTCCTAAAACTTAAGAATTAAGAGATATATATATATATATATATATATATATATATATATATACACACACCCACAGGGGCCCAGTGAGGAAGACCTGGATCAGCTCTTTATTTGGAAGGCTTATTTAGAAAATGGAGCCCCTCTCAATAGCATCTCATATGTGATGAACAAGAAGCTGAGCCTTTACGGTGTTTTCTGAGTAGAGTTAGGGGAGATCAAGGAGATCGGGAACAACAGCAGAGAGGTGAATTCTTAAGGGAGTTCAAAAAGGGTAGAGAGCTGTGTGTCTAACCCCTAACAGTTCCCAACAGAAAAGAGAGAGAGACAACACAAGAAGGAGAAAGGAATAGAGACACTTGCAACAGGCTGCGCCCCTCAGGAGGGAACAGCGTGGCTTCTGGAGGGGAGGAGGCAGGGAAAGGAATGTCTGCTTGATGTTCTTTGATATTTCCACTATTCCCCCTGCAGATTTATTATGCTTATTGGGTACTCCAGAGCTATTATACTCAGGGTGTTTACAAATAAAAGATAGGGGTGAGAAGCAAAAATAAAAAGCAAGATCTCTGGACACTTGAGTGCAAAATGCAATGACTCTTTAGTGTAGTGTTTCCAAAGCAGCAGACATCCACATTTGTATTACACTGACGAGCATTTAAATGATCTAGAATTGTGTCACCCAATATGGCAGCCACCAACCACATGTGGCCCTTAACTCTTATTAATTACATTTAAATATAGTAAAAAAATTCAGTTCCTAAATCACAGTAGTCACATTTTAAGTGCCCTGGAACCACAGAGGCCTAATGGCTACTGCATTTGTCAGCACAGACCTAGAAATGTCGGGCCAAACTTTCAGTTACCTCAGAGGCCAGCGGCCTTCTTGAGCATAATCTCTTTTTCCTCTGTGCTAGAGATAAAAACTGATTTCTTCCTTATACATAATTTTAAAGATACCGGTTGTGAACCAGGCAACTTGAAGTCAGAAGCCTATGCCTGTTACCTGATGGGTCAGAGACCAGGCAAAATAGATGGTGTCTGACCTGGCTAGGACTGGATTTGCTCCCCTGTGCTCTGCTTCACTCCATGACTCCGGATTGAATGGGAAACTCTAGTACCCACTTCTGATAAGCAAAATGGCCCCCAAAGATGTCCACCTGTTAACCCCTGAAGCTGGTGAACAGGTAACTTTTCACAGCAAAAGGGACTGTACAGAGAGAGTAACCTGGATTAACCAGGTGGGCCCAATCTAATTACATGAACCTTCAGAAGCAGAGAACTTTCTCCTGCTGGAGGCAGAGGAAATGGGGCAGACAGGAAGTCAGAGAGATCAGAAGCTTGTTTGATGGAGAAGGTGGCTATGTGATGAAGCATGCAGGAGGCATTGAGCGGGTGGAGACAGCGAGCAAGGAAGTGAGACCTCAGCCATACCCCACAAGGAACTGAATTCTGCCAACAACCTGCATGAGCATGGGAGTAAATTCTCCCCGAAAGCCTCTAGATAAAACCCCAAGTTGGTCAACATCTTGATTTTGGCCTTGTGAGACCCAGAGAAAAGAAATCAGCTCAGCTCTTCCAGACTTCTGCCTGACAATACTGTAAGGTAACATGTTTGTACTATTCTACACCAATAAATGTGTGGTAATTTGTTATGGCAGTCACAGAATACAAACACCCATGGCATATTTGGGAGAACAGAGGAACTCCTACAGTTTATGCTTCTAGAATCTGTTTGGAGAAGACTTCGAGAAAGCCTAATTCCATCTCCTCCTTTCAGGGAAATGAGCAGCCCGGCTGCCTCTAGAAGCTCTGTGCCACTTCAGAAGTAGGGTTGGGTTTTATTCCTTAATGAGCTGGATGGCAGGAGGAAGGTATTAGCCGCATCGTAAGCATGCACTTTTGGATGAGGAGTCCAACACGTAATCTGAAAGGATGAAAAGCAATGGCTGTTGCCAACTCCCAAGCCTGGCACATACTGCCAATTAGTAAGAGAGAAGATGGGTATTTTCTGTCTATCAGAAGGGGATCAAAAAACGCGTGTCCAACAGATAACAAATAGCATGGGGCCTGCCCTTGGCCATCACCAGGGGTTATTAATGACACTGAATTCTTTGCTACAAAAAAAGAGACATGGATAAGAAATCTGGCAATGACACAAAATGACAGGGCTTAACCTCTTGGGGGCAGTGGGAGCTGTGTGGAAGAGGTGACAAACCTCACTGGTAGGGTGTGAGTGGGTAGCAGGCAGGCCTGTCATCTCTGGCACTTAGACTGTCACAAAGCCAGCCTTTTTCCCATGGTGCATTACCCAGCAGTGGGCAGGAGAGGCCCAAGTTGGTGGTGTGGGCAGTCAGCCAGCTGCAAACACTGTTTTCCCCAGGACAGAGGAAGTCAGGCTTCTGTTCTTTCCCAGCTCTCCTGGCTGCATGAAATCTAGATGGGGAATGACATCAGGTCCCAGAAGAGATATCCCCACCCATGGCTGCAGCGAGAACAAAATAAAATTAGATATTGATAAGCTCCCATGAATATGGGGTTTTAAAATGGATAATATTCCCTTCATAAGATTCACTGGAGTACATATATTCCTAGTTGTTATTTTCAATTGTGCTGATCATTTGATCTCATAAGCCTGTTTTTAATTTTAGGCTATAAAATCAAGATGATAATATCTGCCCTACCTCAAAAGACTGCCATAAGCATATGTGGGGATGTGACAATATACGTTGCAAGAGGCTAACTGTTAGTTCCATCACAACTATATCTGTGGAGATGAGTTGCATGTCAGGCCTTTGACTATGTCCGTTTCATATGCTTTCACGTTTATGCTGTTGCCACTGCTAGTGATCAGGGCTAGGCCTTTGGCAAATTTACCATCTTCCACTCAGATAGTTTTCTCTTTGTCCTCCTGGCACCTGCTTGCAACCTGAATCTTTGGACAGATCTTTATTGTCTTTTCCAAGGCTCTCTAGGACTCCCACCAGGGCCTGGAAAGCATCTCCTATTTTAGGTCCTCCTCTTTTTCCTTTCAAGAATCCTATCTGCAATTTCCTAGAAAAGCTGCTTTCTATTAGATGGCAAGGGGTTTAGGGGGTTTTGATAAACATCATATCTACATAATGCTTTTAGTAACTGAACTAATGATTCATTCTTATGAAAACAAATGTCTCCAGAAATTGCTATGAACTGCAACTTCCAAGCAAGCAGGTGAGCCTTTGGGGGCCTCCAAACAATACTATGTATGGCAGTGCAGGGTCAGGACAAGAGACCTGCTTGGATTGGACTGTCTGCATATTGAAAACAGTACATTTTCAAGGGTATGGCATGTGGTGAAGAACTACACCTCATGCAGTGTTCTAATGCTGAACTCAAATCCATAGAGCTGGGCAGTGGACAGCTGCAGCTCACCCTTTGAGTTATAAGACTGGAATTCCAAAAGGTCTGCTTTAGTGTCTGCTTTAGAGTTTATCCATCCAATAAACCCATCTCTCAAACATTTAATAGTGATGTATAGAATAATTTCTTTGAAAATATTACAAGAAGAAGTCTCCAGGCACTAAATAAATTAAAATTGTTACTTTGAAGTAAATAGAATTATAACAAAAATGATCAACAATGAAAAAAATGTGAAAGTGGGGAAAGATGATTTAAGAACTCACTCAACTCAACTGCTCCTCCTAGTGCAATAACAGTGTTCTTACCTTCCTCTCACATTTTTAAACAGGGAAAGACATTTACAACTCTAGCTTACTTTGCAATATATTATTATGTTAGAAAATTTTAGATCGACTTAGAACATTAGGGAGAATGGAAAACAGGGTCTTTCAGTTTGTTGCGAATTCTCTGACTTAAATCTTAATGGTACACATCAGCTATAATGACAAGAAAAATACAATAGAGCACCACCAACATAAATACAGAGTGAAAGTTACATTATTCCTCTGAATATTATTTTAAATACATTATGTTTTATGCATATGTAACTCAACTATCTAGCAAGTCACCTTTAAAATATGTCTTGGAAGTTAAACATCAAGTCAGATAAAATACTCAAGGAAAGTTCAAGAACACAAAGTTAGGAAACATTTCTAAATCTTTTAAATTCAGGTTGGAGACTCTGCTGGTACATTCAATTGTAGCAGGTAAGATTTTTCTTCTCTATTTTTGTGTTTCCAGAAAGGTACCTTTGTTTAAATGTCTCTGTATTTACTACACAATTTAGAATACCAATTTTTATAAGTTCTTAGGAGAAATCCAGTTTTACTTAACTAAGAGAGGATAAGCAGAACCATAACATGTGTGGAAACAAGCAGGAAAAGGTTAACCTGTGCCTATTCAAGTCTGTAGACGTGCTTCTTGTTACCAGCCACAAGCGGTCTTTTCCAGATCTGTCTTCTGTGACTTAGTGGTTTATCCTTAGTTCTCTTTTTGATACTTTCAAACCTCCGAAATCATTCAGCTGTTTAAAAGTTCCAAAACAAGCAAATGTGTTCCTGGAATCTTCCCCTTAACTTTGCTGGAGAGCATACACTAAGGCTTCTTCTCCAGCCAAAATAATAAAAGATCTTTTAAGTGGCTAAAATTCTTGGTTGATTGCACATACATGCCAATGTCAGACAACTATAAATAGAGAGATTTGGAAGAGAAATAGGGAGAGTATAACTGCAATGAAATAAAATAGAATGGTTTGAAGGCAGTCAGAAAACAGTACATGTTTTTATAAAATTAAGATTTGTCTCCCTTTAATCCACAATCCCCTTTATGGAGGAAGAGCCCACATGGATTATGCACTTCTAGTATGAGGGAATAAAAGGACTTTCCTTTCTTTTTAATATATATTTATTATTCTCAATCGCATAATTAAGATTTCTTCTTTCTATTATTCTTTTGAATTTGGATATCTGTTGGATCTTATATTTTCTCCCATTGCTGCTTTGTTTACCCAGAACAATAAAAATATCTTTCAAAGGATGAAATTATGCCCATGGTTGCTGACATAAATGAAGTCAGCAGGGAATTGCCTAGGTGTTACTTAGGGCAGAGTTGGCCCCAAAATAAACTGGGTCTTTTGTTATAGCTATTCAAATAAACTTAAGGATTCATTTCTCAAGAAATTCCTACTCTCTTAGGCAGGTTAACATCTCCACTAGCTTCAATACCTAGGTTAATACATATTTTTAAAAGCATTGTTACTTAATTTTGAACAGTGACCTACTTTTTTATATTAACCCACCTATCTTATATTAACCCATCTAAACTGAATTCAAATTAGTTCTTGCAAATTAGTTCAATTTATTTTAAACCTATTACCACTGTACAAGAGAATTTAACAGTTGCTTCAGTTTAGTAATTGTGCTATAGACAAGCAAATTAGTTGGAAATGGAGAAAACCATCACTCGCGTAATAGTCTTTTAATGTAGTTCTTTTGAATTCTGATCTCACTCCTTAAGTGAAAGATGCTGAAATGCTGATGATGGTTGCAAGGACCATTTGGAGGAAGAATCAATAATATAATTAACGTCTCTGCATCTTAGTTCTCTTTAAATTGCCTTGGTTTGAATTGGCTAGAGGCTACAGCTTGGCTCTAAAGATTCAGCACTTAATACTGGAATACCAGAAAGTAGCATTTTAATATTTTTAGTAATGATTTTATTACTTAGTGTTTCTGAAATAAACCCTTAAGGCAAAACTTACAAGGACTTAAAAATAGCATCGTTCTAAACAAGCCATGTTCATAATTTAAAAATCTTACCTCAAGCTCAGCTTTTATCATTTTCCTTAAAATATTTAAAAAGTGGGACTAATGGTGGGACTCAGTTTGTTAAATGCCTTTGAATTAATTCTAATGATAAATTCTGTAATTCTGTAATTCTAATTACCTATTCTCCAGAAATGCTGCTATGCTACAGTATGATAGTTTCAGATTTTCCTGTTACTTTAAATGTAGGTTTAGAGATTCAATGGCTTTATCAAGAATTGTTTCATAAAGTGGTTATCTGGTTGGAAGGAATGATGTCTTATTCCTATGAGAGGAATGTGTTTGATCATTTAATTAAGGTAGGAACTGTATACTGTATATATTATCTGGTGTATAAAAGCACTTAATTAAAATATGTTAGACCAGTGATCAGGAAATGGGGAGGCAGAGAAGAGGAGCATGCACAGGAAGCTCCCAGGAGAGGGAATGCTTCCCAGGGGAGCCTTGAGGTTAAGAACTGGCTCTTCAAATGGCACATGCAAAGCCCCAGGTTAGACAAAAATGATTATACCTATGTGTTATTCGAGGTACAAATTTAATAAAAATAAATGGCCAAATCCCTAAAGTAAACTACCGCAGAATTTAATGTATTCATTTCATGAGTTCCTCGCCATTAGCTGTCCACTGTATCCACTGAGAGCACGGATTAGCAGCATTTTAATATGAAAAAGTTTTTTGTTATTTTTTTTCATAACTGGGAGTATCCAAAATTAAACATGTGATAACAGTGAAAAAATGTGAGTATAACACTAAATTCCAAGTAGACAAAATTTTATGACAAATTACAGTTTATTTAATCAAACCAGTTCCAGTTGTCTTTTCTCCAGCATAAACCTTGAAATGTGACACCCACAAGTCAACGGGAATGACTAAATTACTGTTTCCAACTTCCAATGATTTTCTAACACATTGGCTTGCAATAAAAGTCTCCTGAGTAACTACAAAATCCAGATCTTCAGATTTTATGAAATCTCAAAAACAACAAATAAAATGAAGTAAGGTCAGATGAGAGAACAGACATGAAATAAATGGAGAACACACACTTCAGTCATAAATGCATTTAGCTTCCCAATAAGGCGTAAGGGAAAAATATGCGAAGTGAAAAAATCTGAAAGATCAACTTTAGCTCAAAAGTTGTCACCAACATCATTTATATTAGAAAGTCAGTCATTATATTATATTTTCTAAATGCTATGTTGCTGATACAAAAATATTTCTTGGAATTTAGCTGCAAGAAGGCTGACCACAAGGAATTTTAGGATTTACAGTTCTGAAGCAATGCCACATCGCTCTAGGAACTCAAATTCATACAGTGTTGGCTCAGGCTGAACATGGTAGCTAGCACACAGTTAAGGTTTAACAGCAGTTTAATGGTTAAATGAATGAATAAATACACAGCAGGATGAATCAACAATGCCATGAAAAACGTATAAGAAGAGTTGTAAATATTAAAAGAGAAAGAAAGAGAATGAGCACAATCTGTATAAAGACTTACTTATTCCATGCTTGTCTAAGGCTTTTAGAGCTGTACAGGGTAAAGCGTTCTGAAATAAAAAAGAAAAATGATAAACAATCTTTGTATCAAATGTATATATTACAAGTATGCTGAAAAAACTTCAACTTTAAAAAAAGACAGTGGGCTACTCAGTCAGTTAGGCCAGCATAGTAAGGTCTTCACTTTTATACTGGGCAGTTATAAAGAGTAAAACAAGAAGATAACAACATATTAAACGGTGAAGCATTGTTTTCTTTAGTCTAAGATGGTTTATTTCATAATTTGGCTTCCTAATAACTATTTCTTAGAACAACTAAGTTTTAATTGAGTTGAAAAAAGAAATGCAAATTCCAAACCTCCAACCTGTAAGTAGATTTACAAAAGCATATCAACACATTTCGTCAAGTGAGACTTGCTGTTTTTTTCCTATGATGATTTCTCTGACCAAATACAATAATATTGGGTCTCCTTTCCTATATTGTATGGTATTTATACATGCTCAAAGCCAAACTACCAGGGTCCTATACCGTATATTTACATTTATCAGTGAACAATCTTTAGATTTGTTTTAGTTTAAAAAGGAACATGTTTGTTTTACCAAGTTAAACAATAAAGTGATACAGAATAGACATTATAATCTCTTCAGCTGCAAATTCTTTCACTTCTGATGATATACCAATTGTTAATGATTTGCTATGTCCCTTTTCACATATTTTTTTGTTTATGAAATACACCCATCCTTATGTACGAACATATATACCATTGATTTTTTGAACGGATTTTACAATAAACATTACCCTTGAAACTCTATTGGCACTTAACAATATATACTGGATAGTCCTTCAAATGAAGAATATATGTAACAATTTTTTTTTTCCAGACAGAGCCTTGCTCTGTTGCCCACGCTGTAGTGCAATGGCCCAATCTCAGCTCACTGCAACCTCCGCCTCCCGGATTCAAGCGATTCTCCTGCCTCGGCCTCCCAAGTAGCTGGAATTACAGGCATGTGCTGCCACACCCAGCTAATTTTTGTATTTTTAGTAGAGACAGGGTATCATCATGCTGGCCAGGCTGGTCTTGAATTCCTGACCTCAGGTGATCGACCTGCCTTGGCCTCCCAAAGTGCTGGGATTACACAAGTGAGCCACTGCGCCTGGCCTGTAACAATTGTTTTAAAATCGTATAACGTTCTATAAAATAGAAGTACCATAATTTATTTAACTGTTCTCCCATTGATGAACCTTTAAGTAGTTTCCAATTTCTTTTCCCTTACAAACAATACTTCAGCAAATATCCTTGTACATGTCTCTCTACCTACAGATGCTTTCATTTCTGTTGGATACATTCCCCAATATAGAATTGCTTGGCAAACGGTATGCATATTTTACATTTTAATAAATGCCGACAGAGTACTTTTCATTTTCCCACCAGTGATGAAAAAGTATGTCACTTTCTCCATATGTCTTCTAGCATTGGTTGTTATCAGTTTTTTACATGTTGCCAAAGCTACACTTGATAAAACATTCTTGGGCTTCTTTTCATACGCTTTCTGGCCATTTACATTTCTTCTACTGTTTCAAATTTCACTTTTCATAGCTGGTACCAAATTTAATATTGGATTCTTGGTTTTTTATCAAGGTACCAATTTTAATATTGGATTCTTGGTAATCAGTTTATAGATTTTTTTTGTATATGATCAAGTTTGCCCGTGTGTGTGTGTGTGTGTGTATAAAAGTGAAATAAGTATACACTTTTTTCCACATAAAAATTTAAATTTTTGTTTAGTAAAATAAATTATTATTTTTCTTTTTTACTTTACTTTACGTTCCAGGATACATGTGCAAGACATGCAGGTTTGTTATGTAGGTATACTTGTGCCATGGTGGTTTGCTGCACCTATCTACCCGTCATCTAGGTTTTAAGCCCTGCATGCATTAGCTATTTGTCCTGATGCTCTCCCTCCCTTCGCCCCCTGACTCCCCAACAGGCCCCTGTGTGTGATATTTCCCTCGCTGTGTCCATATGTTCACATTGTTAAATTCCCACTTACGAGTCAGAACATGCTTGGTTTTCTGTTTATGTGTTAGTTTGATGAGGATGATGGGTTCCAGCTTCATCCATGTCCCTGCAAAGGACATGATCTCATTCCTTTTTATGGCTACATAGTATTCCATGGTTAATATGTACCACATTTTCTTTATCCAGTCTATCATTGATGGGCATTTGGGTTGGTTCCATGTCTTTGCTATTGTAAATAGTGCGGCAATAAACATACATGTGCATGTGTCTTTATAGCAGAATCATTTATATTCCTTTGGGTATATACCCAGTAATGGGATTGCTGGGTCAAATGGTATTTCTGGTTCTAGATCCTTGAGGAATCACCACACTGTCTTCCACCATGATTGAACTAATTCACATTCCCACTAACAGTGTAAAAGTGTTCCTATTTCTCCTCAGCCTCACCAGCAGCTATTGTTTCTTGACTTTTTAATAATCGCCATTCTGACAGGCATGAGATGGTCTCATTATGGTTTTGATTTGCAATTCTCTAATCATCAGTGATGTTGAACTTTTTTTCATATGTTTGTTGGCTGTATAAATGTCTTCTTTTGAGAAATTTCTGTTCGTATCCTTTGCCCACTTTTTGATGGGTTTGTTTTATCCTTGTAAATCTGTTTAAGTTCCTTGTAGATTCCACATATTAGACCTTTGTCAGATGGGTAGATTGCAAAAATGTTCCCCCATTCTGTTGCCTGTTCATTCTGTTCACTCTATTCATTCTTTTGCTGTGCAGAAGCTCTTTAGTTTAATTAGATCCCATTTGTCAATTTTAGCTTTTGTTAAAATTGCTTTTGGCATTTTTGTCACGAAATCTTTGCCCATGCCTAAGTCCTGAATGGTATTACCTGGGATTTTTTTCTAGGGTTTTTATGATTTGGGGCTTTATATTTAGGTCTTTAATTCATTTTGAGTTAATTTTTGTATAAGGTGTAAGGAAGGGGTCCAGTTTCAGTTTTCTGCATATGGCTAGCCAGTTTTCCCAGCATCACTTATTAAACAGGGAATCCTTTTCCCATAGCTTGTTTTTGTCAGGTTTGTCAAAGATCAGATGGTTATAGATGTGTGGCATTGTTTCTGAGGTTTCTGTTCCATTCCATTAGTCTGTATGTCTGTTTTGGTACCAGTACCATGATTTTTTTTTTTTTTTTTTGGTTACTGTAGCACTGTAGTATAGTTTGAAGTCAGGTAGCATGATGCCTCCAGCTTTGTTCTTTTTGCTCAGGATTGTCTTGGCTATACAGGCTCTTTTTTGGTTTTATATAAAATTTAAAGTAGTTTTTTTTTCTAATTCTGTGAGGAATGTCAATGATAGCTTGATGGGGATAGCTTTGAATCTATAAATTACTTTGGGGAGTATGGCCATTTTCATGATATTGATTCTTCCTATCCATGAGCATGGAATTTTTTCCATTTGTTTGTGTCCTCTCTTATTTTCTTGAGCAGTGGTTTGTAGTTCTCCTTGAAGAGGCCCTTCACATCCCTTGTTAGCTGTATTCCTAGGTATTTTATTCTCTTTATGGCAATTGTGAATAAGAGTTCATTCATCATTTGTCTCTCTGTTTGTCTATTGTTGGTACGTAGGAATACTTGTGATTTCTGTACATTGATTTTGTATGCTGAGACTTTGCTGAAGTTCCTTATCAGCTTAAGAAGTTTTTGGGCTGATACAATAGGGTTTTCTAAATACAGAATCATGACATCTGCAAACAGAGGCAATTTGACTTCCTCTCTTCCTATCTGAATATCCTTTATTTCTTTCTCTTGCCTGATTGCCCTGGCCAGGACTTCCAATACTATGTTGAATAGGAGTGCTGAGAGAGAGCATCCTTGTCTTGTGACGGTTTTCAAAGGGAATGCTTCCAGCTTTTGCCCATTCAGTATGATATTGGCTATGGGTTTGTCATAAATAGCTCTTATTATTTGGAGGTACTTCCATCAATACCTAGTTTATTGAGAGTTTTTAACATGAAGCGATGTTGAATTTTATCGAAGGCCTTTTATGCATCTATTGAGTTAATCATGTGGTTTTTTTCATTGGTTCTGCTTATATGATGGATTACATTTATTGATTTGCATATGTTGAAGCAGCCTTGCATCCTGGGGATGAAGCTTTTTGATGTGCTGCTGGATTTGGTTTGTCAGTATTTTATTGAGGATTTTTGTTTCAATGTTCATCAAGGATATTGGCCTGAAGTTTTCTTTTTTGTGTGTGTTTCCACCTGGTTTTGGTATCAGGATGATGCTGGCCTCATAAAATGTGTTAGGAAGGAGTCCCTCCTTTTCAATTGTTTGGAATAGTTTCAGAAGGAATAGTACCAGCTCCTCTTTGTATCTCTGGTAGAATTCGGCTGTGAATCCATCTGGTCCTGGGCTTTTTTTGGTTTGTAGGCTACGAATTACTGCCCCAATTTCAGAACTTGTTATTGGTCTATTCAGAGATTCAACTTCTTCCTGGTTTAATCTTGAGAGGGTGTATGTGTTATGAGTTTATCCATTTCTTCTAGATTTTCTAGTTTATTTGTGTAGAGGTGTTTACAGTATTCTCTGATGGTAGTTTGTACTTCTCTGGGGTCACTGGTGATATCCCATTTATCATTTGTTATTGTGTCTATTTGATTCTTCTCTCTTTTCGTTAGTCTATCTAGTGCTCTATTTTGTTAATTTTTTCAAAAAAACCAGCTCCTGGATACATTCATCTTTTGAAGGGTTTTTTTGTGTCTCCATATCCTTCAGTTCTCCTCTGATCTTAGTTATGTCTTGTCTTCTGCTAGCTTTAGGATTTGTTTGCTCTTGCTTCTCTAGTTCCTTTAATTGTGATACTTGGGTGTCGATGTGAGCTCTTTCTAACTTTCTGATGTGAGCATTTAGTGCAATGTTTCCCTCTTAACACTTCTTTAGCTGCATCCCAGAGATTCTGGTACATTGTCTCTTTGTTCTCATTGGTTTCAAAGAACTTCTTGATTTCTTCCTTAATTTCATTATTTACCCAGGAGTCATTCAGGGGCAGGCTATTCAATTTCCATGTAATTGTGTGGTTTTGAGTGAGTTTCTTAATCCTGAGATCTGATTTGATTGTACTGTGGTCTGAGAGAATGTTTTGTTATGATGTTAGTTCTTTTGCATTTGCTGAGGAGTGATTTCACTTCTAATTATTTAGTTGTTTTCTGAAAAAGTGTCATGTGGGACTGAGAAGAATGTATATTCTGTGGATTTGCGGTGGAGAGTTCTGTAGCTGTCTATTAGGTCCACTTGATCCAGAGCTGAGTTCAAGTTCTGAATATCCTTGTTAATTTTCTGTCTCATTAATCTAATATTGACACTGGGGTGTTAAAGTCTCCTAGTATTATTTTGTGGGAGTCTAAAACTCTTTCTAGGTCTCTAAGAACTTGTTTTATGAATCTAGGTGCTCCTGTATTGGGTACATATATATTTTGGATAGTTAGTTGTTCTTTTTCAATTGTACCGTTTATCATCATGTAATGCCCTTCTTTGTCTTTTTGATCTTTGTTGGTTTAAAGTCTGTTTTGTCAAGAGACTAGGACTGCAACCTCTGCTTTTTTTTTTCTTTTCATTTGCTTGGTAAATTTTCCTCCATCCCTTTATTTTGGCCCATGTGTGTCTCTGCACATGAGATGGGTCTCCTGGGTACCGCACACCGATGGGTTTTGATTTTTTATCCAGTTTGCCAGTCTGTCTTCTAATTGGGGCATGTAGCCCATTTACATTTAAGGTTAATATTGTTACATGTGAATTTGATCCTGTCATCATGATGCTATCTGGTTATTTTGCACACTAGTTGATGCAGTTTCTTCACAACATCATTGGTCTTTATATTTTGGTGTGTTTTTTGCAGTGGCTACTACCAGTTTTTCCTTTCCATATTTAGTGCTTCCTTTAGGAGCTCTTGCAAGACAGGCCTGGTGGTGACAAAATCCCTCAGCATTTGCTTGTCTGAAAATGATTTTATTTCTCCTTCATTTATGAAGCTTAGTTTGGCTGGATATGAAATTCTGGGTTGAAAATTCTTTAAGAATGTTGAATATTGGCCCCCACTCTCTTCTGGCTTGCAGGGTTTCTGCTGAGAGATCAGCTGTTAGTCTGATGGGCTTCCCTTTGTAGGTCACCTGGCCTTTCTCTCTGGCTGCCCTTAACATTTTTTCCTTCATTTTGACCTTGAAGAATCTGTTGATCATGTGTCTTGGGGTTGGTAACTTTATGGTGTTCTCTGTATTTCCTGAATTTGAATGTTGGCCTGTCTTGCTAGGTTGGGGAAGTACTCCTAGATAATATCCTGAAATGTGTTTTCCAACTTGGTTCCATTCTCCCTGTCTCTTTCAGGTACTCCAATCAATTGTAGGTTCTGTCTTTTTACATAGTTCCATATTTCTTGGAAGTTTTGTTTGTTCTTTTTCATTCTTTTTTTCTCTAATCTTGTGTGGCTGCCTTATTTCAGCAAGATGGCCTTCCAACTCTGATATTCTTTCTTCTGCTTGATCAATTTGGCTATTGATACTTGTGTATGCTTCACGAAGGTCTCATGCTGTGTTTTTCATCTCCATCATGTCATTTATGTTCCTGTCTAAACTGGTTATTCTAGTTAGAAGCTCCTGTAAGGTTTTTATCAAGGTTCTTAGCTTCTTTGCATTGAGTTAGTACATGCTCCTTTTAGCACAGCAGAGTTTATTACTACCCACCTTCTGAAGCCTACTTCATCCATCTCATCTTCTGTCCAGTTCTGCGCCATTGCTGGAGAGCTGTTGCGATCGTTTGAAGGAGTAGAGGCACTCTGGCCTTTTGGGTTTTCAGCATCTTTTTGTTGATTTTTTCTCATCTTCATGAGTTTGTCTAGTGTCAATCTTTGAGGCTGCTGACCCTTGGAGGAGGTTTTTGCGGGAACATTTTTGTTGATGCTGTTGTTGCTTTCTATTTGTTTGTTTGTTTTTTCTTTCAATGGTCAGGTCCCTCTTCTGTATGGCTGCTGTGGTTTGCTGGGCATTTACTTCAGGCCCTATTTATCTGTTTCACTCCCGCACCTGGAGTGAACTTGAGGAGGCTGGAGAACGGCAAAGATGGGTACCTGCTCCTTCCTCTGAGATCTCTGACCTCAAGGGGCACCTACCTGATGCTAATAGAAACATTCCTATATAGGGTGTCTGACAACCCGTTAAGAGGGTCTCGCCCAGTTGGGTGGCACGGGGAGCAGGACCCATTTAATGAAGCACTTTGGTTGTCCCTTGGTGGAGGGGGTGTGCCGAGCTGGATGGAAACCTACTCATCTGGGCTGCCTGGGTTCCTCAGAACTAGCAGGAGGAAAGACTAAGTCTGCTGGTCTGCAGAGACTATGGCCACCCCTCCCCCTAGGGGCTCAGGCCCAGAGAGATCAGAGTTCTGCCCCTAAGCCCCTGCCTGGAGTTGTTGGAGTTCCTGCAGGGATGCCCCGTCCCCATGAGAAAAGATGAGTCAGGGTCAGGTCTGAAGAGGTACTCTGGCCACAATCTGCCACAGCCAGTGTGTTGGGCTGTGGGGAATCCCTCTTGGGACCAAGCCATCCAGCCTCCCTGGCTTCAGCAGGGGAAGAGCATGGCCTAGAGCTATAGAGATGGCTGCTGCCCTTACCCCGCCCTGGGAGCTTAGTGTGTTAGGCAGCTAGCAGTCCCAGTGTTGGCTGCTGCCCCTCCCTGAAGGAGCTCAGAGGGCTTAGACAGCAGGCACCCGCAGCTGTGGTGATGGCCGGCCCTCCCACCAGGAGCTTGGCAGGCTTAAGCAGATTCTAGCTTAGTGGCTGTTGAGAATCTGAGCAGCTCCATGGTTGGGACCCTAGGCCCCAGTGGCATGGGCTCATGAGTGGGATCTTCTGATCCGTGGGTTGCACAGTTCCGTGGAAAAAGCAGAGTTTCCCAGGCTGGGTAGCACGCTCACTCACTGCCTCCCTTGGCTGGGGGGGGTGAGGGGTCCCCTGCCCCATGTGGCTCTCAGGTGGGCCGCCGCACTACACTGCTCTTCCTTCCTCTCCGTGGATCATGCCAGCTGCCTGGTCTGTCCCCATGACAGAACCTGGATACCTTGGTTGCCAGTGCAGGATAGCAAGCTGTTTTAGTTCTTTTTGATGAGAGCCTCAGATCACCACTGCTTCTAGTCGGCCATCTTGGCCCTGCCCCAAATTATTCTTTTTCTTTTGGCTTTCTTGTCTTGCTTAAAGAAAAAGACCCTGATCTTGATTTTATACGAACAATAACTTCATTTTTCTCCTACTTATTATTATTTTTTTAACAAATTGTTACTTCTTGGCTTTACTATCTGGAATTTATTTTGTAAATATGGTATGACATTTTCTTTGTTCAAGGAGGACAGACAATTATGCCAGGATTCGGTAAAAATCAATCATTATGGATCACTCTTTCTCTGATAATTTGAAGTGACACCTTTATCCTATATTACTTTCCAAAATATATAAGAGCCTGGACTCTTTAATACTTATCTATTTATGTCAGTATCATAGTGTTTTAATTAGAGTGGCTCTTGTTATCTAGGAAATGTCTTTCCTTACTAGTATTCTTTTTTTTTGGTAAAAATTATTGGGGCATGTTTTGAACATTTCTTTCTCTTTTTTTTAACATTTCCTTTTTTATTTTTAAAGACAAGGTCTTGCTCTGTCACCCAGGCTGGAGTGCAATGGCATAATCACACTCACTGCAGCCTTGACCTCCCAAGCTCAACTGATCCTCTTACCTCAGCCTCCCAAGTAGCTGGGACTACAGGAGCATGCCACCATGCCTGGCTAACTTAAAATTTTTTTTGTAGAGGTGAAGTTTCACTATGTTGCCCATGCTGGTCTCAAATTCCTGGGCTCAAGCAATCCTCCTGCTTTGGACTCCCAAAGGGCTGGAATTATAGGCATGAGCCACAAAGCCCAGCCTGAACATTTCCTTTTTCATTAATTCCACACATAGTTAATGGTTCCTAATATGTGCTAAGGATTCTTCTCATGCTGAGAATATAGGCATGAACAAAACAGAACAAGTCTCTTTCTTCACGGAGCTCTTATTCTAGAAACATGAGACAGACAATAAAAACATAAACACCACCATCACCATCACTACCACCACCACCAGCAGCAGCAGCAGCAACAACAACAAAATTAATGAGTTAATTTTAGAAAGTGGTAAGTGTTCTAGCAAAGCAAACAAGGAGATCTGATGTAGACCAGTGTGAGAACACTTTAGGTTCTTCTTATAAGGACAGACCAGTTTAAAATAAAACAGTCAACACAATACACAGGCTGGGTGTGGTGGCTCATGGCTATAATCCCAGCATTTTGGGAGGCTGAGGTGGGAGGATTGCTTGGGCCTTGGAGTTTGCAACCAGCTTGGCCAACACAGGGAGACCCACCTCTACAAAAAAATTGAAAAATCAGCTAGGCGTGGTGGTGTGTACCTGCAGTTCTAGCTACTCAGGAGGCTAATGTGGGAGGATCCCTTGAGTTTGGAAGGTAGAGGCTGCACTAAGCCATGATTGTGCCACTGTACTCCAGCCTGAGTGACAGAGCAAGACCCTGTGTTAACAAACAACAAACAAAAAATTTTTAAAAATGTTTCCATTGGAAATCTGATTGCGTTCTATTAAAATATATATTAACCTGAAAAGGATGATGTAAAACATTTGTGTCTTTCTATTTAGACAGCATTCACATATACATCCTTCAGTAACATTAGTTTTTTAAAGTATTGATCTTATTTCTTTTTAATGATTTAATACTTATTAGGCCTAATAATGGTTGGTGTCCTTTTTCAGTGTTGTCTGCTTTTTTTAAATTTAAATTTAAATTTTTTTAGAGATGGTGTCTCACTCTGGATGGAGTGCAGTGGCACAATCATAGCTCACTGTAGCCTTGAATTTTTGGGCTCAAGGGATCCTTCCACCTCAGCTTCCCAAGTACCTGAGACTACAGGCACTCACCACCATGCCTGACTAATTATGTATTTATCTATTTTTAGAGATGGCATCTCACTGTTGCTCAGGCTGGTCACAAACTCCTGGCCTCAAGCGATCCTCCCGCCTCAGCCTCCTGAGTAGCTGAGATTACAAGCACGAGCCACTGTGTCTGACTTCTTGTCTGCTTTTAATTATAAGTTTTTAAAGGAGAAAATAAAAATGACTTATATTGCTTCGTTATGGTATGTTTCATGTACAAGAATACCATTGGATAAGAAGAACAAAAAGAAAAACACACACTCAGTTTCCTATCTTTAAACACTATGCAATGATTTATTCATTCATTTCAACTACTATGTATTGAGCAACTACTGTGTGTCAGGTATATAATTCTTGGGGCTGAAGACACAGGAGAGAAACAAACCAAAAAACCTTTCTATTTGCAGGGGGCTTGCATTCCCATAACGAGTATGCTAGGCTGGAATGTGCTGGAGGCCAGGATAGCTGCATATGACATAGAACCCAGGAGAGAGAGGTGGAGGCTGAGACAGAGACAGGCAGAAGGGTTTGTGGCCTTTAAGATATGATCTGGTACGGGCTTTTTTTTTTTTTTTTTTTTAATATAAGGTATCACTCTGGCTTCTATTTGGAAAGTACACTACAGAAGGCAAGGTTGGAAGCAGGGGGCCCAACAAAAGGTTATTACTGTCCAGGAGAGAGACAATATGACTTGGGCTATGGGAATCGAGTGAATGCAGGGAGAAGGAGATCAGAGTCGGAAAATGCTTTGGAGGATGAACAAGTGAGATCTGCTGGTGAGTTAGAAATGAAGTGCGACAGAAAGGGAGGAGTCGATGATTCATAGAGCACTGACTGATCTCCAATTTCCAGGTTACAAAGATGTGGAATTTCACACACAACTCAATTATTATTTGGAGAAGAAATTAATCTTTCTGTGGTAATTCAGAAGGTATATAAAGAGGAGTTCTCCTGGAGCTTTGGAGTTATCAATCAAACAGGGATAATTGACAAAATATTTAATAACCTGCTAGGCACAGGCATTGACCAGTCAGAACAGAAACTAGCCATTATGCAATAAAGGTGTGCACTAGCTGAAGATCAGCCCCGATTACAAACATCCATTGTTCTACAGACACAGGCAAAAGGGCTTACCAACAAATGTGTATTTATTTGTTTCAAAGGAATGTCTAATTTCTGAGTTTATTCTCTACTAGGCTGCATTTTACAAGATGCAACATAATTCAGCCAGTTGGTGTAGAATAGGAATTTAAGGGCATAGTCTAGGTTTGAGGATTAACTGACAAAGGAGAAACAGGAGGAACAGTTCTTTGTATGAAGTTCTTTTTAAAAAAATTATCTAAAGTTTGGTATTAAGAAAGCAAGAGACATTTTAAAAATTAATTAAGTCAAATGTCCTCATAAAACAAATTTGATTTCCTTAACTTTGTACTATCCGCGAAGCAAATTTAATAATTTGCTATGATTTCAGGATGAATAGGAATTCTATTACAGATAAAAGTAATACAATCTTGCATTTATAAGTAAATTATTATTCTTAGCAATTAATTGCACATAAATATTAGTTCTAAGAATTACCTCTTTTAGAGCTTGACAGGATATGCTAATATAATTTTTTTCCAGAAATACAATGCTAATTTTAGCTGTGCACAAAAGAGACTAAATTGATAGTGAAACATGCCATATGAGGCATGTTATGAGGTTTTATTCACATAAAACCTTAATTCTTTTAGCAAATATTGCCTGGGCATGTGCCTGTGTGCCAGGTGCTACATTGGGCAATGGGCACAGAAAAATAACTAAGTCCTGGTTACAGTTCAGTGGCATTGAAAACTAAATATAGAATTACAGATACAGAATGAAAAATGCTACAGTATGGATACAGACAGAGTCCCCACCAGAGACTACAGCTAGAGACACTAACTGCATCTGTTTCTTTTCCAAATGAAGACAGGACGAACTCAAACACCGGAAGCTAGCTCCAGGAACACACAGAGCCTCATCATTTATATCCAACAGCTTTCAGATCATAACTGCCAAAGTACATGATTTCAAATGGAGGCATTTCTAACGTTTTCTGCCACGAACATGACATTTATAATTAGAATAAAATTTTTATTTTACAAACTACTTCCATCATAAATAAAAGTAATGTTCCATTAGATGAAAACAACATAATTAGCCACGTTAAGTTTTGAAAACAAAAAGGTGTTAAAATTGGTGCCCCAAGTTGACAACAAGCATATTTAATAAAATAGTCAACTGCCTATGAATAATTTTATCAAGAGTATTTGAGTATTTGCATATGAATGTTTTACACTGTTCTCCTTCACTTAAGTTTACTCTCACTTATTACTTTAATGTCAACTTTCTCTTTCCAATTATGTTTAAACTAGAAGTTTAGAATGTCATTATTTAAAGCACTGGCTAACTCACAGCATAACTGAGAAGTGCAATTAATTTGAACCTGCAGGCTGATTTTCACCTTCTCCTCTTAGTGCAGGGACATTGCAGAGGATGATCCCAACACAGCAGGAGATCAGGTAGGAGAGCTTGCCGAGAAGAAATCACTTGCTAAGTGACAGGGCAGGGAACAGAAGATTGGAAAGGTTTTCTCTCAAACCGCCATGCATGTAAGCACTGCAATTCGTTGACATTCCACAGGAAAACAACTGGAGAACAATGCTGCATATTGTAAAGTCCCTTGGCTTAAAAAAGCTACACCTGAAATGTCTTGAGGCACTACAAAGCAAACTTTAACCCACAGGAAGATAAAACCCAAATTGGATTTTACTCATTTGCATATAAGCATGCAGTGTACACTTCAGGAGATTAATTTTAATTTTCCTTATTCTCTTCTCACCAATGCTTTTGTATCTTATACTGCTGTGTTTTTAACTTCAATGACAGAAAGACATGAATAAAAAGTTCAAACAACCAATAAAAAACTTCACGTATGTTCAAAGGACTTGAAAGGCTGAAACTAGATTTGTAGCTAACACTTTTCTTTCTTTTTTTGGGAGGAGTGGGAGTGAGCAGACAAAGAGGGGGGTCCATAGAAGGATCATAAAAAGGCTCAAACTTCAGTAGATCTTTTGCAAATGGCTTTGACATCATATAGTATAAACAATACCATGGAACAAGCATTAGTTTATAAATCAATATAAAAATGAGTACATCTAAATGCCACATGAAATTCTAGCTGTTCTTCATAATTAACTCTTCTAAATCATATATTCAGTTACTCACAATTTCAATTTAGGATTATTTTTCATTGTAACACATGCATTCACTCCTACTGAGCTGGTAAAAAAGTAGCAATGATTTAAGCAAAAAGCCGTGGCCACACTGAAGGGCGCTTCATCATCTGGTAGAGATGCTGAGCCCAGTACCTTTCTGGGGGTTGCTTCCATGAAGGCAAAAGGCTCCAGTCCCTTACAAGGATGAACAATTAACACTGTCATAAATCACTCTGGTTACATTTCAAACAGTTACCCTAATTATTTGTTTATGCTACAAATAACACACTCAAATCCTTTTGGCTAGAAGGCACAGTATTTTATTCATTCATTCTACAAGTACTTATTGTGTGTCTGCTACTTGCTAGGGACTGTGAATACAGTGGGGCAGCAAACATACAAGGTCACAAGTAGCCTCCAACAAATCATGCGAACCAATACTGAGAGGCCTTCAATAGAAGAAAGC
The DNA here is from genome assembly GCF_029289425.2 of Pan paniscus. NCBI lineage: Eukaryota > Metazoa > Chordata > Mammalia > Primates > Hominidae > Pan > Pan paniscus. The sequence continues at coordinate 108,965,536 of NC_073255.2, read as the reverse complement.
TACACTCACAAGTATTCACAAGAATTTTTATGCACACTTTACTTTCTTATATCTGTTAGGAAAACCAAGCCATCAGTGAACACTTCAGTCAACACTCTGATCAAGATATTTTAAAAGCTGAATCTATAGTCCTTGGAACAGAAGTAAAGCAGTATTTGTGTACAGCAGAAAAGAGTTGACCTCAAATAAAGAGGGCCAGACTTTTCCCAAAATTTTAGGATTTTATATATCTTAACTCCCAAAGGGCATGGTGATTCCAACAGGCATTTTAGAATAATATGTATGTTACTCTAAACTGCAATCCACACCTTTAAAACACTTGATATTCCTAAGATATTTAATGGCTCAGATTTGACACAGCCCCAGCATTATCAGTGAGAGGTTTTGATGTAACACATCAATGCTGAACAGAATTGCACTGCCCTGTCACTGCCACCCAGTAGAGCTACCTTAAAATGCTGAGCAGCCTCTTCAGTCCTTTACCCGTGAGGCTAAAGCATCCGAACTTGCCCTGGCTATAGGAAATCATCCTTCAATTACTAACAGCATGCTTTTCTAAATGAGTAATCTTTGAGCAACTTCTGGAAACAAATGTTCTACTGTATTCATTAAACATTATTGCTTGTGATGACATTTGTGTTTCTAACATAGAAATAACATTGTGGGGTTAGTCAATGCATGTTCCCAGATGAGGTCGCCAAACCATCTACACCTTTCTCTACCTAAAAGTCATAGACTACTTCTCTTTCCACAAGACATTTTTCTCTAGAGAACTAAGTTAGGCATTTATTAAAGTCTAAAGCATACTATTCATAAACAAGAACAAATTTACAGCTCCCAGAAAAGAAAGCAGGAGAAAAATGTTGTGTCTCACTCTCTGTGCATCCCCTTCCCCTTCCAAATCCCCCATCCAAACTCTCTAAAGGGGAAGATAGAGCAGCTCCAGAGGATCTGAGTGCTAGATGGGACCCAAGCAACCAAGTGGCCTAACCACTTAATTTACAAATGGGTAAACTGAGGCTAGAAAGGTTGAGTTGCCTGAGGCTGTGATGCGGGCTATAGTGACAGAGACTGAACCAGGACTCTACTCCAGTCTACTATTACCAAAGAGCTAGGATACCCACGACTCCTATTTGATGTTTAACAGATGTTTCTTGTATCCTCTGTGGTTTGCAAATATGAACTCACTGTAATCCATGTAATAATGCTACAGGTAGGGGTATGATTATCTCCATTTTTTACATGGTGAAATGGTACAGAGACATTGACCAATTTGTCCACATTACACAGCTCATAAGTGACAGAGCAGAGATGTGAACTTAGACAGTGTAGATCTGGAGTCTGTGCTCCTAGTCACTATACCATGACACCCCTCTGGGTCTTAAATGGTAGAGACTTGAAGTGCTACCCCGATAATGCACAAAGCTAGTAGCAGAACAAACAGATCAAAACTCCTTCACCAGCAATGAAAAACATGCATAAGAACATGCACACAAACAAGATTCTCAACATTCCTCACTCCCAACTCTCTTTCTACCTGCTGTCAGAGTGCCTTACCTTTTTAAGTCTAGGAGAATAAATCTGTCTTTTGTTTACAGGGAATGATAAACATATGTCTTTCAAATTCTAGAAACCTTGAACAGATTACTTAATCATTCCATGCCTCAGTTTCCCCATATCTCAAATTGGGATAACAGCAGTACCCACTTCATAGTTACTAGGAATGTTCAATAAGAAAATGCATCTCAAGAGCTGATAAGTCCCTGACACATAAAAAAAACACTCAGTATCTGTTAGCTATTAATATTGCCACTGAAACTATTAATAATAATATACTTGAAAAACTGACCATCTTTTACAGTTATATACTTCAGAAGGAGACATATGGTATATAGAAAGCAGTATTACTCCAGGGAGGGCAAATGCTTCATCTATCCTACATTACTCCTTTTGAGGCAACAGTCAAATGAATAAAATCCACAAATACGTTGATGCTCCTCTAACTCCTGATATATAATCCTGTGATTCTAATACACTAGTGGGGAGTGAGGATTGGCATTCTGAGAGGATGTCAATTGTCCTCCTTTTTTACAGTTGAGAGATTATTAATTGGATTTACAAAGCTGGCTCTAAAGGCATGAGCATCTGTTTACATACATACTTATGTCCTTTTTAAACAATCTCCATTGGGAGTATTATTGTTTGTTAGCTACAAAGGTGCTCTCTGCCAGTGCTGCATGAAGGACAGTGTATGTGAAGGAAATCTTATCAGATCTTATGCCGGAGCGAATAATTAGTAGTCAGTTTATCATCCTGTTGGTCTGACTTTAACATTTTGGGGGCAAAACAGTGCTTCCATTTTAAGTATTGGAAACGAAGGTTTTTTTCTTTCTCCTATATATTAGAATAAGAGTTATTATTCCATAGTCATGCATTTGTCTTGAAGGAGCTATGTGATAATGGCCTAAAAGGATTTTTTAAACAGCAAAAAATGAACTCACTTGTTTTAGCTAGGAGTAGCTGACAAGCCTAGGAGTCAGAACCTACTATGGGAGATGAGATGATTATTCAGCAAATAATCACTCCCTCCTCTCTTCCAACTTTCATGAGTGGATGATACTTCTCTGCCCCACTGACAGTTTGCATAAACAGTGGTAATGACACAAACACAGATTTGAAATGTGACTGTGGCATTACGTCTGCTCTTTTGTGCCCTGCCTTTCATTGTAAGAAGGACATTCTTCCATAGTTGCCACTCCAAAGAGGATTAGAGGGGTGTGGAACATACCTGAACCCAACCTGCAGCTAGAAGCCCAGAAATGCAGGGCCCAGCCAACACCAGCTGAAACCCAGCTCACCACACAGGTGTAGTAATTGCCAGATACTTAGTGGGGTATAGTACACCTTTGGGGTGGTTTGTTATTGTGTCATGAAACAGTATTTTCCTCACTGAGCTTCGGCTTTGTTCATCTGCCCTGTCTACCTTCCCTAGTGGGAGGACCTCCTGAGATAGCATCCATGAAAGCATTTGATACACAGGAAAGAGCTATGCAATGCAAACTAGCATCATCAACTATGTGACACTTAAAATTTTTGCCATTATTCTGTGTTTCTAAGAATTTTCAAATGCTGGGGGAGTGGAGCCAAGATGGCCGAATAGGAACAGCTCCAGTCTACAGCTCCCACCGGGAGCGACGAAGAAGACAAATGATTTCTGCATTTCCAACTGAGGTACCAGGTTCATCTCACTGGTGAATGTCGGAGAGTGGGTGCAGGACAGTGGGTGCAGTGCACTGAGTGTGAGCCAAAGCAGGTAGAGGCATCGCCTCACCCGGGAAGTGCAAGGGGTCAGGGAATTCCCTTTCCCAGCCAAGAAAAGGGGTGACAGACAGCACCTAGAAAATCGGGTCATTCCCACCCTAATACTGCGCTTTTCCAATGGTCTTAGCAAACGTCACACCAGGACATTGTATCCCACACCTGGCTCGGAGGGTCCTAAGCCCATGGAGCCTCGGTCATTGCTAGCACAGCAGTCTGAAATCAAACTGCAAGGTGGCAGCGAGGCTGGGGGAGGGGTGCCCACCATTGCCGAGGCTTGAGTACGTAAACAAAGCAGCCAGGAAGCTCGAACTGGGTGGAGCCCATCGCAGCTCAAGGAGGCCTGCCTGCCTCTGTAGTCTCCACCTCTGGGGGCATGGCATAGCCAAACAAAAGGCAGCAGAAACCTCTACAGACTTAAATGTCCTTGTCTGACAGCTTTGAAGAGAGTAGTGGTTCTCTCAGCATGCAGCTTGAGATCTGAGAATGGACAGACTGCCTCCTCAAGTGGGTCCCTGACCCCAAAGTAGCCTAACTGGGAGGCACCCCCGAGTAGGGGCAGACTGACACCTCACAAGGCCGGGTACTCCTCTGAGACAAAACTTCCAGAGGAACGATCAGGCAGCAACATTTGCTATTCACCAATATCTGCTGTTCTGCAGCCTCTGCTGCTGATACCCAGGCAAACAGGGTCTGGAGTGGACCTCCAGCAAACTTCAACAGACCTGCAGCTGAGGGTCCTGACTGTTAGAAGGAAAACTAACAAACAGAAAGGACATCCACACCAAAACCCCATCTGTACGTCATCGTCATCAAAGACCAAAGGTAGATAAAACCACAAAGATGGGGAAAAAACAGAGCAGAAAAACTGAAAATTTTAAAAATCAGAGTACCTCTCCTCCTCCAAAGGAACGCAGCTCCTCACGAGCTACGGAACAAAGCTGGATGGAGAATGACTTTGACGAGTTGAGAGAAGAAGGCTTCAGACGATCAAACTACTCTGAGCTCAAGGAGGTAGTTTGAACCCATGGCAAACAAGTTAAAAGCCTTGAAAAAAGATTAGATGAATGGCTAACTAGAATAACCAATGCAGAGAAGTCCTTAAAGGACCTGATGGAGCTGAAAACCACGGCACAAGAACTACATGACGAATGCACAAGCCTCAGTAGCCAATTCGATCAACTGGAAGAAAGGGTATCAGTGACTGAAGATCAAATGAATGAAATGAGGCAAGAAGAGAAGTTTAGAGAAAAAAGAATACAAAGAAATGAACAAAGCCTCCAAGAAATATGGGACTATGTGAAAAGATCAAATGTACATCTGACTGGTGTACCTGAAAGTGATGGGGAGAATGGAACCAAGTTGGAAAACACTCCTCAGGATATTATCCAGGAGAACTTCCCCAATCTAGCAAGGCAGGCCAACATTCAGACTCAGGAAATACAGAGAATGCCACAAAGATACTTCTTGAGAAGAGCAACTCCAAGACACATAATTGTCAGATTCACCAAAGTTAAAATGAAGGAAAAAATGTTAAGCGCAGCCAGAGAGAAAGGTCGGGTTACCCACAAAGGGAAGCCCATCATACTAACAGCTGATCTCTCAGCAGAAACTCTACAAGCCAGAAGACAGTGGGGGCCAATGTTCAACATTCTTAAAGAAAAGAATTTTCAAACCAGAATTTCATATCCAGCCAAACTAAGTTTCATAAGTGAAGGAGAAATAAAATACTTTACAGAAAGGCAAATACTGAGAGATTTTGTCACCACCAGGCCTGCCCTAAAAGAGCTCCTGAAGGAAGCAGAAACATGGAAAGGAACAATTGGTACCAGCCACTGCAAAAACATGCCAAATTGTAAAGACCCTCGAGGCTAGGAAGAAACTGCATCAACTAATGAGCAAAATCATCAGCTAACATCATAATGACAGGATCAAATTCACACATAACAATATTAACCTTAAATGTAAATGGGCTAGATACTCCAATTAAAAGACACAGACTGCCAAATTAGATAAAGAGTCAAGACCCATTAGTGTGCTGTATTCAGGAAACCCATCTCACGTGCAGAGACACACATAGGCTCAAAATAAAGGGATAGAGGAAGATCTACCAAGCAAATGGAAAAAAAAAAAGGCAGGGGTTGCAATCCTAGTCTCTGATAAAACAGACTTTAAACCAACAAAGATCAAAAGAGACAATGCCATTACATAATGGTAAAGGGATCAATTCAACAAGAAGAGCTAACTATCCTAAATATATATGCACCCAATAAGGAGCACCCAGATTCATAAAGCAAGTCCTTAGGACCTACAAAGACACTTAGACTCCCACACAATAATAATGGGAGACTTTAGCACCCGACTGCCAACATTAGACAGATCCACGAGACAGAAAGTTAACAAGGATACCCAGGAATTGAACTCAGCTCTGCACCAAGCAGACCTAATAGACATCTACAGAACTCTCCACCCCAAATCAACAGAATACACATTCTTTTCAGCACCACACCACACCTATTCCAAAATTGACCACATACTTGGAAGTAAAGCACTCCTCAGCAAATGTAAAAGAACAGAAATTATAACAAACTGTCTCTCAGACCACAGTGCAATCAAACTAGAACTCAGGATTCAGAAACTCACTCAAAACCGCTCAACTACATGGAAACTGAACAACCTGCTCCTGAATGACTACTGGGTACATAATGAAATGAAGGCAGAAATAAAGATGTTCTTTGAAACCAATGAGAACAAAGACACTACATACCAGAATCTCTGGGACACATTCAAAGCAGTGTGTAGAGGGAAATTTATAGCACTAAATGCCCACAAGAGAAAGCAGGAAAGATCTAAAATTGACACCCTAACATCACAATTAAAAGAACTAGAGAAGCAAGAGCAAACATATTCAAAAGCTAGCAGAAGGCAAGAAATAACTAAGATCAGAGCAGAACTGAAGGAAATAGAGACACAAAAAACCCTTCAAAAAATCAATGAATCCAGGAGCTGGTTTTTTGAAAAGATCAACAAAATTGATAGACTGCTAGCAAGACTAATAAAGAAGAAAAGAGAGAAGAATCAAATAGATGCAATAAAAAATGTTAAAGGGGATATCACCACCAATCCCACAGAAATACAAACTACCATCAGAGAATACTATAAACACCTCTATGCAAATAAATTAGAAAATCTAGAAGAAATAGATAAATTCCTAGACACACACACCCTCCCAAGACTAAACCAGGAAGAAGCTGAATCTCTGAATAGACCAATAACAGGCTCTGAAATTGAGGTAATAATTAATAGCTTACCAACCAAAACAAGTCCAGGACCAGACGGACTCATAGTCGAATTCTACCAGAGGTACAAGGAGGAGCTGGTACCATTCCTTCTGAAGCTACTCCAATCAATAGAAAAAGAGGAAATCCTCCCTAACTCATTTTATGAGGCCAGCATCATCCTGATACCAAAGCCGGGCAGAGAAACAACAAAAAAAGAGAATTTTAGACCAATATCCCTGATAAACATTGATGCAAAAATCCTCAATAAAATACTGGCAAACTGAATGCAGCACCACATCAAAAAGCTTATCCATCATGATCAAGTGGGCTTCATCCCTGGGATGCAAGGCTGGTTCAACATATGCAAATCAATAAATGTAATACAGCATAGAAACAGAACCAATGACAAAAACCACATGATTATCTCAATAGATGCAGAAAAGGCCTTTGACAAAATTCAACAACCTTCATGCTAAAAACTCTCAATAAATTAGGTATTGATGGGACGTGTCTCAAAATAATAAGCTATCTATGACAAACCCACAGCCAATATCATACTGAATGGGCAAAAACTGGAAGCATTCCCTTTGAAAACTGGCACAAGACAGGGATGCCCTCTCTCACCACTCCTATTCAACATAGTGTTGGAAGTTCTGGCCAGGGCAATCAGGCAGGGGAAGGAAATAAAGGGTATTCAATTAGGAAAAGAGGAAGCCAAATTGTCCCTGTTTGCAGATGACATGATTGTATATCTACAAAACCCCATCGTCTCAGCCCAAAATCTCCTTAAGCTGATAAGCAACTTCAGCAAAGTCTCAGGATACAAAATCAATGTGCAAAAATCACAAGCATTCTTATACACCAATAACAGACAAACAGAAAGCCAAATCATGAGTGAACTCCCATTCACAATTGCTTCAAAGAGAATAAAATACCTAGGAATCCAATTTACAAAGGATGTGAAGGACCTCTTCAAGGAGAACTACAAACCACTGCTCAATGAAATAAAAGAGGATACAAACAAATGGAAGAAAATTCCATGCTCATGGGTAGGAAGAATCAATATCGTGAAAATGGCCATACTGCCCAAGGTAATTTATAGATTCAATGCCATCCCCATCAAGCTACCAATGACTTTCTTCACAGAATTGGAAAAAACTACTTTAAAGTTCATATGGAACCAAAAAAGAGCCCTCATTGCGAAGTCAATCCTAAGCCAAAAGAACAAAGCTGGAGGCATCATGCTACCTGACTTCAAACTATACTACAAGGCTACAGTAACCAAAACAGCATGGTACTGGTACCAAAACAGAGATATAGACCAATGGAACAGAACAGAGCCCTCAGAAATAATGTCGCATATCTACAACTATCTGATCTTTGACAAACCTGACAAAAAGAAGAAATGGGGAAAGGATTCCCTATTTAATAAATGGTGTTGGGAAAACTGGCTAGCCATATGTAGAAAGCTGAAAATGGATCCCTTCCTTACACCTTATACAAAAATTAATTCAAGATGGATTAAAGACTTAACTATTAGACCTAAAACCATAAAAACCCTAGAAGAAAACCTAGGCAATACCATTCAGGACATAGGCATGGGCAAGAACTTCATGTCTAAAACACCAAAAGCAATGGCAACAAAAGCCAAAATTGACAAATGAGATCTAATTAAACTAAAGAGCTTCTGCACAGCAAAAGAAACTAGCATCAGAGTGAACAGGCAACCTACAGCATCGGAGAAAATTTTTGCAATCTACTCATCTGACAAAGGGCTAATATCCAGAATCTACAATGAACTCAAACAAATTTACAAGAAAAAAACAACCCCATCAACAAGTGGGCAAAGGATATGAACAGACACTTCTCAAAAGAAGACATTTATGCAGCCAAAAGGCACATGAAAAAATGCTCATCATCACTGGCCATCAGAGAAATGCAAACCAAAACCACAATGAGATACCATCTCACACCAGTTAGAATGGTGATCATTACAAAGTCAGGAAACAACAGGTGCTGGAGAGGATGTGGAGAAATAGGAACACTTTTACACTGTTGGTGGGACTGTAAACTAGTTTAACCATTGTGGAAGTCAGTGTGGCAATTCCTCAGGGATCTAGAACTAGAAATACCATTTGACCCAGCCATCCCATTACTGGATATATACCCAAAGGACTATAAATCATGCTGCTATAAAGACACATGCACACGTATGTTTATTGTGGCACTATTCACAATAGCAAAGACTTGGAACCAACCCAAATGTCCAACAATGATAGACTGGATTAAGAAAATGTGGCACATATATAGCATGGAATACTATGCAGCCATAAAAAATGATGAATTCACGTCCTTTGTAGGGACATGGATGAAGCTGGAAACCATCATTCTCAGCAAACTATCGCAAAGACAAAAAACCAAACACTGCATGTTCTCACTCATAGGTGGGAATTGAACAATGAGAACACATGGACACAGGAAGGAGAACATCACACGCCGGGGCCTGTTGTGGGGTGGGGGGAGGGGGGAGGGATAGCATTAGGAGATATACCTAATGTTAAATGACAAGTTAATGGGTGCAGCACACCAACATGGCACATGTATACATATGTAACCAACCTGCACATTGTGCACATGTACCCTAAAAGTTAAAGTATAATTAAAAAAAAGAATTTTCACATGCTGAAAAATTTATATGAATATTCAGATTACCGAACACCATGCTGTTCTCTGTGCTTCCAATATTTCCAGGCACCTAAGAGAGAAAATCTTCATCCTACCCTTGCGTCAACCACTTAGTCACGAATCTCTCATAGTGGTGTGGAATCCCCGGTCAAACTGGACAGCTGTGCAAGCTTTTGGCTTAGTGAAGTCCCACTTCTTCCCTAAAGATACAGTGTCCTACTCAAGGTACTGTGGTCAACACCCACCTTGAAGACAAGGGACAACATTTTCTTGTTTTACATCCAAACTTCCAATCCCCTCATCTCCCTTCCTAAGATCTTGATTTTTAAAAGTTTTTGGAAAGGGACCTAAAAGTTCAGGGTGAGGAGTTATGGAGGACTTTATACAATGCATAGATTCCTAGTTATATACTTGCCGGCATTAATTTGTGGGAAGGATAAACATAAAACATTAGGTTACAAACTTAGGAAGGCAATTAAAAGTGTACAGCCAGTTTATGGAAATGCCACTGGTATATAACAACTCAACCAAATGTTTTATTTTAAAAGAGATGACAGTTCTTTCAGTAACAAGTAAATCGTCCCTGTCTTCATTTAATTCTGCTATAAATTCTTAGGCTAAAAGTTAAATTCTTTTCTTCAATATGACTTTAACCAAATTATACAAATTGGACAGTATACAAGACTTTTAATACTCTTAGGTGGGTTGGAATTACTGAAGAGGTAAAGAAGTCTTTATATGGTGATTGGCCCTCTATATCAACTTTAGCGATATGAGGTGTGAATAACTCCCAAAATGAATTTTACAAAATTCCAGCGAGTAGAACTAATAAAACCAGTTTATTTGGGATTTTTAAAAATAAGTCTGCTATCAGTAGAACTTCATTTTCCCTTGAAAATTTAATCTTACTACTTTTTTTTCTGGCATTTTCTAGACATTCTGCTAGTCTCCATCATTACTGATGCCCTCTAGTGAAAATAAATGTGAAATTCTTCAAGTACATCCAGACAAAGTACAGATTGTCCCTCCTTTGTACTGAAATGGGTTTACAACATTCCTACAGGGATTTCCCTTCTTAACCTACCTATTGTAGGGGAAATGAATTGCTAATTTTACATTTTTAAGTGATTATCAAGGTTTTTGGTTGTTTCTTTTTTATTTTTATTTCATATCGTTGGCCATATCTACGATTTATTTTATATCAAATCCCTGGTCAGCTATGGACCTATGAGGAAAAATATCCTTTGTGTCTCTGGCATCACTGCTAACTGGTAGGAGAATAATTTCCCTGTGAGTTAGTACTCGCTTTTATAGACCCTTCTTGACCCAGGGCTGCAGGCAGAAATGACCAATCAAGAGGATTTCACACTTCAGATGAAACCTCTTTCCAGCTCTGAAATGAGTCCGTGACTTTTTGTAGCCTGTAGGTCTTTCTGAAAACATAAAGCATTGATTTCTTCCTCTCTTCAAAACCCTCCGATGATTCCATTCACACTTCAAGTAAAATCCTGACTCTTCACCTTGGCTTTCCAAGGACCTGCCCCCCTGAATTGTTTCTTGCCGCTGTCCCTGTGCTCACAGGCATGGTAAGTTGTAATCTGTCTATTATTAGTCCCCTCTCTAGCATGTGAGCTCTGCAAGAAAAAGGATTCATCTGCTTTGTTCAAACTGCATCTTTAGCACCCACAATACTGCCTGGCACCTAGTAAGCACTCAATAGGAATCCAAGCTCATAAGCAGATGTAAAGCAGTTACTGCTGATGCAAACACCAACTCTCAACTTTAGCATCTGCTCTCCAGCAACCACCCGTGACCTCCCAGTATGGCTGGCTCAATCAGAAAGTGCAGTCTGCCCTTCCTGTCATGTTTACATATTTTACTTCCTTAGCTTTATAATGTTCACATAGTTCATAAATTTAGTAATTAACTGGCTTTTTCACTATGTGATTAAAGCAGCATTTATTTGTGGGAGGAGGGACAGCAAAGTTCACAAAGGTGATAGCTGATGGTGGGTGGAGAGAGCTCTAAATACCCTAAGGCTTGTGTCAAGCAGACCCACAAGACTTTTAGCAATAAAATCTGAGATAAAAAGCAGATATTTACATAATAATTTTTAAAGTCCATTTTAATAACCATCACATAGTTACAGCCCATACACCTAGACCTAACCCATAATCATTATAGTTGCTATCAATCATAAAAATAATTTAAAATTCCTGAGGTAAAGTGTAAAGAGTAAGTGGGAAAGGAGATAGCAGGCAGAGCACATGGTATATAAATGGTTAAAAAAAAAAATTATTTTGCAGTTACATGCCCCTAACAATTTAAAAGTACTTTTATATCAATTATGTCAGCTAGCTCAAATCTGCTTAAAAATAGGTAGAGTATAAATAACAAATATTGAAGGGAATATAAAAATAGTTTATCTCATTTAATTTAGGTAGCAAGTCTGTAGGCTGGATGGAGCAGACATGACTCTTCTAGAAGAGTAGGGAAGGTATCTCAGCACTTCACCGGCCTCCCCTCATGCAGGTGTGGTCTGTGCAGGGCAACATCACGGCACAAAGAGCCCCCCCGCCCCAGTCTTCCTGCATGGAATATCCCACCCCGACAACAATTTCTGCTGCATCCATAGCTTTTCTATCACCTTCTAAAAGACTCAGGAAAAGCCAAGAATGTCAATAAAGGCTAAGGGTTCAAACATCCTCACATCTGCAAATGAGGAAAGTGGGCAGTTCCGATAGTATGTATTAAGGACTACACATCTGAGACTAAACATCTGCAGAGGAGATTTTGGAGCTGAAGATTTATTGGAGGCATAGGTTTAAAGGGCAGAAGAATATGCCCATACCTAGCAAGTGGAGGGTGGATCTGGTACGTACAAGAAGACAGAGGTCTTTTCCAAGATGCCACAAGACAGAGTTGGGAAGAGCCTGACAATTCTCCTTCGTAGGTCTAGGTCTGTGGGCAGGGAAGCTCTCTTAAAGAGAGGAGGAGGCATCACTGAGAATGGCTTAGAGTTGAAAGACCTGGGTTTGAGTATTGGCTCTGCTACAGCCTGGAGGGATGAGATCTCTGGGCAAGCCACACTATCTCTCTGAGCCTCAATTTCCCAGTTTCTTCATCTGTAAATGGGATAACAATATTAGGAAAAAAGCATTATTATAATGCAGTTATTCTAACTATCAAATGAGATAATATATTAAAATGCTTTGTAAATAATAAAATATAGCATAAAATGTAAGGTGTTATCACCATAGTATTTTATTTCTGAAATGATTTACTTCCTCCCTCTGGAACAAAAAAGTGTGGACCTGTTTGGTTTTGGGGTCCCAGTCAGGCCAGAGAAGAGGAAGGACTTAAAGAGAAGGCTTTTTTTTTTGCCTCATTACAAAGCCTTGATACAGCTAAGTCCATATGTAAACATTCCCTTTAAGGTCAATGTGTCTGTAGGATTAGTTTTTAGCAGAGTGTGTTTAAAATATCACCATTCCCCAATTGCCTCCAATGGCAAATTCTTTATATTATTTCATTCGTTGGGAGACAGTCCATTTTCTTCAAAGTTTCCTGAACCAAATAGTCTTTTCCATTGGCTAACTTTCCCTTAGAAGTAATATAACCACTTTAGAAATGCTCTATTCTCTTGCTTGATTTTGGAAAATATAATTATTTTATTCTAAATTTCATCACTTTTAATTGCTTCTGGTCTAGCAGCATTTTTTTCCTCACTGAACTTCACAGTGTATTCCTTTTTGAGCTCCTGAATAATCCATTAAATAGTTTTTGAATGTCCCTTTCCCTTTTGTTGGAAGCATTTGAGAGATGAAAGTATCACACATGGAATCTACACATTATTTCAGTGCTAAACCATTTTATACGAAGTGTTATTGGTGGTTTTGTGTAGATATTTTACCAAATACAGAGATCAGATCCTCCCTACTTCTCTGCTTTTTAAAATAGTCTAATTGTCAGTAAACTGTTCTTTAGCAGGGCAATGAGAAATCGTAATACACATTCAGTAGAATGCTATTTCATAATGAAAGCTGGAAAACAAAAACACAAACACACTCAGGAAGTGAGACCCAGGGAGACCTGGAATCTACTTCCACCTCTGACACTAACGTTAGGGAAGTTCTTTAACATCTCTGGACCTCAGGTTCCTAACTTCACAAGAAGAAAGCCAGACTAGATGCTCCCTGGGGTTCCCTCTAGCTCAAACATTCACTTTGCTTAAGGCACAATCAAACACCACTCGCACTCTCAGCTCATGCAGCCCCGGGGTACTCTTTGACAGCTAGAAATTACAAAGCCTTGACAGAACTCTTCATCCATTACTCTGATTCTACTGGTCTGGAGAACCTCAAATGTCTACGTGTATTCTGCCCTGATCTGGGGTTACCACAATTCTATGAAGCTTAAACAACCCCTCAAACATGCATGCAAGATGCATCTTTTAAAAATGATAAGTCTGTCTTATAACAGCAACAAAAAAATGGCACTGTCACTTTAGCAGAGACATATGAACCACAGCACCTGTCGATGGGATGTAGCAGGGGGTAAACCTGGTAGAAGAAAGTGATCCTGGGATTCACACAGGGGAGCCTCTCATTATCCCAGGAGGAATTTATAGCAGAGAGCCTTATGCAAAAGCCTCCTGTTAGTGAATAACTATGAACCCATGAAAAGGAATATGATTTATTTTTACAGTGGACTCTCACTTTGTGTTAGAGCATGGGTTTGCCTGTGATGAATCTCACACCAAGTTATGGAATTACTGAAATACTGAGAACACCACAGCACAACCTCTCACCTCAAGACTTTCCCACAGCAAGCATCCTGAACACAGTGACAAAAGGAGACACTCTGGAATGAGAGAGTGAGGGAGAGACAAGGAGACCTACTTCTAAAAGACCATTAACCACAGAACCCTGAGGGTAAGGGAAAAGAAACAGGAAGGTAATCAGGTTCAAAAAAGAAACAAGCCCATTTTCCATTTCTTTTAAGAGAAATTTAAATAGAAGTAAATGACGGAAAAATAGCAGCTTCCAAGGTTAGACTCCGATATAGTTTGGATGTCTGTCCCCTCCAAATCTCATGTTGAAATGTGATCCCCAATGTTGGAGGTGAGGCCTGGTGGGAAGTGTTTGGGTCATGGGGGCAGATCCCTCATGAATAACTCAGTGTCTTCTCCAGGATAATGAGTGAGTTCTTGCTCTATTAATTCAGGTGAGAGATCTGGTTGTTAAAAAGAGTCTTGTATTGGTGTAATATTTTAATATTTGTGTGTATTGCTGTACATATTTTCCCAGAGATCAGATCTTCTCTACTTTTCTGCTTTTTAAAATAGTCTAATTGTCAGTAAACTGTTCTTTAGAAGGACAATGAGAAATTGTGATGCACATTCAGTAGAATGCTATTTCATAACGGAGGCTGGAAAACAAAAACAAAAGCAAAAGCACACTCAACTAAGACCCATGGAGACATGGGATCTACTTTCACCTCTGACACTAACTTTAGGGAAGTCCTCTCTTCTCTTTCGCTCCCTCTTTTACCATGTGACATGCATGCTCCCCCTTCACCTTCTCCTGATTGGAAGCTTCTTGAGGCCCCCACCAGAAGCAGATGCTGGTGTCATGCTTCTTGTACAGCCTGCAGATCCTGGAGCCAGCTGAATCTCTTTTCTTTGTAAATTACTTAGTCTCATGAATTCCTTTACAGCAACACAAATGAGACTTACACAGACTCCTTACTGTATGTAACATGCACATACTTTATAATATATAATACCATTGTGACCTGTTGTAGTTGCCTGGTTGCTATGGGAATATGCTGAGCTTAAGTTTTGTGTAAGCACAGAAGAAGATATACAGGTGATATAGTAAAGAATAAAGTTCAGTTTTTAACTAATTGTTCTTTCACTATTTCAATAATTATTTTAAAAATGTTTCTCCATTTTTGTTATATATTTTTTTTCCAAGGGAAAACCATGTTGAGTTCTGGGATAATCATAGGAATTGAAAAGGGGAGGTCATTTTATTCACAGTACATTTCATCGCCTCTCCCCTGGATTCCTGTTATAGCCTCCTAAGGGGTCCCCCTGCTTCTTCTCTGGCCCCCAATTCTCAGTATAATAGCTGGGGTGGTCTTACTAAAACATAAACCAGCTCCTGTGCTGCCTTGTTCAAAATCTTCTAGAGCTTTCTATCTCACTCAGATCAATGGTAAAGGACTCAGGGTATCCCTCAAGGCCCCACGTCATGTGTGACTTCATTATCAGCCCTCCACTCCTCCCCATTCAGGGCATTGGTACTTGCTCTTGTCTCTGCCTGAAGAGTTCTTCCCTCAAATATCTTCTTGGCTCTGTCTCTCATATTCTTCAGTCAAATGTCTTCTTTTCAGGGAGGCCTTCCTTGATTACCCTATTTAAACTGTAAATCACCCCCTCCCCTTTCTCAGAACTTCCTGAACCAGTTTCTTGCTCTATTTTCCTCCATAGTACTTATCACCACCCAATATATGATATATTTCACTTACTATATGTCTCTCCCTGTAAGGATCATTTGCTTTTTGTTCAATGCAACATCTCCAGTCCCTAGACATACAAGTGGTGCTCAGGAAATATTGCTGAAATAATAAGTGTATTTAACTTATTTCGTAGACATTAACTAAAAAATAAGTTATTTAAAAAATAACTACTGGGAAATTAGGTTAGCATATGTTAAAACCAAGAGATTTATTCATGGCCTAGATCATAGCCATAAAGCAATACATTTGAAAACCCAAACTGGTTTTTCTTACACAGATACACATATATGAATTTGTACATACATCTATAACAGAAATTGGTCTTTAAAAAAATTGTGGTCAGGCACAGTGGTTCATACCTGTAATCCCAGCACTTTAGGAGGCTGAGGTAGGAGAATCACTTGAGATCAAGAGTTCAAGACTGGCCTGGCCAAAATAACAAGACTTTGTCTCTATTTTTGTTTTTAAATCATAACTCCACTACTCTAAAAACACCATGGGCTTTTCTTCTCAAGGCAAAACTTATTCAGTTAGGCAAGTCAAGGAAGATAAGAGAGCATAAGACAAGGATTATTTTCAAAATTGCTTAAAAATTAGAAAGGATCATTTTTCAAATCTCAAAGAAGCAAAAGTTTTTCACGGACAAAGGGATAATTTCTCTTAAATATAAAGAACTCAGCCGGGCATGGCGGCTCACGCCTGTAATCCCAGCACTTTGGGAGGCGGAGGTGGGAGAACTGCTTGAGCCCAGAGTTCGAGACCATCCCTGGCAACATAGCAAGACCCCTATCTCTACAAAATATTTAAAAAAAAAAATAGCCAGACATAGTGGCATCACCTATAGTTAGTCCCAGCTACCTGAGAGGCTGAGCAGGGAGGATCACTTGAACCTGGAAGGTCGAGGCTGCAGTGAGTTGTAATCGCACCACTGCAGTCCCACCTGGGCAGCATCGCTAAAAATAAAATAATAAAATAAAATATAAAGAACTTCTAGAAATAGGTTTAAAAAAACACAACTCAACTGTAAATTGGCCAAAAGATAAAAAGAATTCAGAGAAAAGGAAGTACAAATGATCCTGAAACATATCAAAAGATGCTCAACCTCATCACAAAACACATGCAAATTAAAACTTTACTGAAATTCCTTTTGTCATCTAACTGGCAAAATCCAAAAGTTTGGTCACATAGCATAGAGAGGAGAAGCAGCTGTGGGAAGAAGTATTCTCCTGTATTCTGGCAACAGAGACAACAGATACTACCCCTTTGGACAACGGTTTGATGAAAGTGGTCAAAATTATAATTGTCTATACTTGTTGGCTCTTTATCCTTATTTCTCCTAATTTATCCTTCAGAAATATTTACATATATGCAATGTGTATGTGTATGTATAGGCACAAGGTTACTCAATGCATTAATATTTATAATAGCAAAGCACTGGAAACAACCCAACTGTCCCTAATTAGTGAATGGGTTAAATCCAGAAAACAATGGTGCTCTACGAGACAAGAGGGACACCACATTGGCCTCCTCCTTGCCGTGACATGAGAAGATCAATGAGATGCATTAATGAGAAAAACAAGACGAGGAATTGTGTTTAATATGAGAAAACTAAAAATTAATATTAATTTCTTACATTTACATAAAGGAAAGAAGTATAAGAATATGCTGGGGGCCTGTGGTGGGGTCAGTGGTTCAGGGGAAGTTGGCAGAGGGGAGGTGGCTCTGCACTACGCTCCTTGTTCCTATTGCTTGATATTTTTAATTGCTTAAATTTATTATCTATTAGAAAATTAAACAAAGTTTGTCCTTATGTCTCAGATTGCCTTTTCCAGATTCTCTAGGGCACACTTCGGGGTAAATCAAGGAGCTGGAGAGTGGAGTTGGGACAGGTGGACTCTAGCACTGATATTTTCCTTTTTGGGCTTGTATATTTTCTTCCCCAGGACTATGAGATCTATGAGGTCAGGGACTGGGGCTCCCCTGGATGGTCTGGTAAGTGCTGCTTGGAAGGACTTGGAAATTTGTTTCCTTTGACTCAGTCTATTGTTGTGTCTCCTCTTGACTCCTCTCAAGCAAACTCAGGAAACAGTTATGTGCTGTGGTTCACAGCCCTGAGCTTTGCCTGGAATAACCTTCTTGCTCATCACCACCCATGCTTTCCACCATCTTCATATGTTACTTTTCTGTTTCCCCATTACCTTCTATGCGTTATGTGTCTGTTGTGGGGCTTACACATAATGTTAATAACTTAAACATAAATATTCTAGTTTGTATATGCCCACCAGAGGAGTCACATACATAATGTCTGTTTTAACATTCAATACGATCAAGTGCAACACACATTGATTGAACACCACATATGTACAATGAACAGTCCCTGGTGTCATGAAGTTCACAATCTGTTAGCTTAATGGGTACCACATCCTCGTACTTTCCAAAATAAAACTAATAAATGCTTTTGTATGTTGTTGATGAAGATAAATTCTATTCCCACCAAAACACATAAATTACTCCATGTTTTCTAATCCAGAAACTAGGCAGGCCAAATGATTTCACCTTAATTGTTCCTTTTTGCATCTAACTTTATTCATTTCAAATCTTTTTAAAGTCTCCTGTTTCATTTGCCTAGGACTTAAAATTTTAGGTCCTAACACAGGGAAGTTAACCTTCTTTAAGAGCCCACAATTGGATCGTTTATAAGGAACTGTGTTCTTCACTCCATTAAGAACACGTGGATCAGTTAGAGGATGCCTCTTAGTTGCTTAAAAAAGAAAGTCAGTCCATTTAAAATTGTTAGGTTTCTATAGTCTTTCAGAACATAGAAGTTATTTAGAATTTCTAGTAAAAGTACAAAGAGTCTTTAGGGCAGCTGAAGAAGATAAAAGAATTCTGAACACACTGCGCAGAAAAATATTAAGAATAAAAATAGTTTCCCAACTCAGTCATTCTTTGGAACTGATAATTTATTCCTCATGGTTCCCCAAAAGAGGGGAAGAGAAGCAAAATAATATACTTGGCTCCTCTAACAGATATTATTCATAGCTCTTTTCCCTCATAGGATAATAGACTATTACAGCTTCTATAAAATCCCTTTCAGTAATTTTATGGTGGGTCTGCATTTTGTAAGCCATGTTTTATAACTGAGAAAAGAAAAAAAAACACAACAACCAGCAAGAGAATCATTTTACAATAATTCATTCTACTGATTTTATTAAATTTTCAATTCCAAACCTTTCCCTTCTCTTATAAAAATCAGACCATGTTTGAGATTCATCTTTTAAGTGTAATTATTAAAACAAAGTTTCACGCCTGACACCTACTGGTGAAAAAAAAGGACAACTTACTTTAAAAGTTCACATTTCTTTCAGATTTTTCAGTGTTCAGGTTTAAATATTTTACATGAAAACATATTGAATGCTGTACAATAGAACATTCAGAGCATCTTACATGTTTAAACTCAAATTATAGACCATATATTTACTAGTTTTGTAAAAAAATAAAAATATGATTTTTCCTTTTTACAATTTAATACTTTTCCTGGTCACTTACTACAAGAAGTGACACAGATGGATTACAGCAACCCAATTTAAATTTTGTTTTTATAGACATGGATGCTAGTCTAACTGATGATGAAATTAATGGTTACTGCAAGATCAACCAGTCAAATAAAATAAAGTATATATGGTGAAAATCATCAGGGATGTCTTTAACTCTGTCTTCACAGACAAATAATTTGTGAAAATAAAAGGACAATTCCATTAATAGACAAAGTACACAATGGCAAAAGTAACCAGAATTTTTCAAGGTGGTATATTGCTTGAGAGGGAACATTTATATACTCACCTTTTGCATATAGGAAGCACCTAGTCATCTGTAATTAATGAAACATACCTGGCTTAAAATGTGGTAAAGAATGAACTCCAGGCCATGTGTCCTCATTTGGTGTTCCAAGAACCTAGTGGAGAGTAGGAAATTGTGGAAACAGCCTTATTATTTCCAAAGCACTCAAAATTCTCAAGTGTAGAAAAATAGTACACTACATATTATGAAACTCTGGTATTTTTTTTTCCATTATCGTATGCCAGAGATTTTATTTCAGTAAAAACAAACCCAGCTAAAGAGCCACCCAAGATGAATCTCTGTGTTATAACAAATACAGCTGAATGTGGTAAGACAAGTTAAATCTGCTATATTTTATCAAGTCCAAACTTAATAAGTAGGCTAAGGAATCAAACAATGAGCTGTCATCTTCATGCTGCTGAATGAAGTTTGTATGTGTCCCTCATGATTCTTTCATGAGCTTTTGTCTTTCACTCCAGTATCACATGTCTCATCATTTAACAGTTCCAACAATTCTTCCATTTCTACCCCACATCCTCTGTCTGAGCATCATAATGTTTCAAAGAGGCAGGGTCGACAGCTTAGAATGCTCAAATTCTCTCATTACAGTTAAAATCTGTAATTACGTGATTTACAGTTTCCTTTTGCCAAAATAATGTTCTTTCTACATGTTTTCCTTTTTCTATCCATATGTCTACCTTCTTTCTCCATCTATTTTTCTATCACTACAATGTTTGATCTGGGGAAAGGAACTAATGGGCAATTTCAGCTCACATGTAACTGGGCACATTCCATTGGAACATTGTGTTCCATGATCTATGGCTCTTACACTCAATGATCATGGCAAATCACTGACTGAGAACAGAGTTTCAGGGTTAAGAACCTAGAAAGGGGAGATTCAGGGTTAAGAGGCCAGGCTCTGAAGACACCTTGAGTTCAAATCCTTGCTCCCCTATTTACCAGCCATGTAAGCTTGGGCTGAGAAATAACCCCACTGAGCTCCAATTTCCTCATCTGTAAACTGGAGGGTGTTAACAGCATCTACCTCAATTGTGTGGAGAACGCTACCTGGCACATAGCACTATGTCAGTATTAGGTATTACTCAAAGAACCCACAGAAAACTGGGTCTGTTCAGATCAGGGAGGCTCCAGCCATGTGGGAAAATTTAGACTGCCCACTTCTTCCACAGGGACTATATGTTCAAGGGAGTGCCAGATGGTGTCATTCCAACTATATTGGATAAATGGATAGACAAACAGGTTAGAAAGGGCAAGAGATAAAGCTGGAAACCAGCAGAGGAGAAGAAGGACCACTAGATATTATGAGAGGTGTAAACCAAAAATAAAAGTATAAGCCCTTCAACCATCTGAACGGACCCCTCCTCTCAGCCAAAGGCATTCTCAAGTTAACCTGAAAAACCAGCTCAGGCCACGATGGGGAAGGGGAGCTGGACATACCTCATTATACCTGCCTCCTTTTTGGAATTTAGGCACAGCTGACCAGCAGAAACATCAACACAGGCCTTAAGACTGATAGGACAGATTTTGTAAGTCTGTAAATGTAAGAAACATTTACATTCTATTGTCTCTGAAGCCTGCTACCTGGAGGCTTCATCCGCATGATAAAGCCTTGGTCTCCATCCTTTTGGTAACCCCTTTTGGTAACCCAGACATTCTTCTCTGTTGATTCCAGGTCTTTAGGTAATAACTCTTTCAAGCAATTGCCAATCAGAAAATCCTTGAATCCACCTATGACCTAGAAGCTCCCACGTCCAGTTGTCCTGCCTTTCTGGACTGAACCAATATACATCTTACATGTATTGATTGATGTCGCATGTCTCGCTAACATGCATAAAACCCAGCTGCAGCCTGACAACCTTGGGCACATGTTCTGAAGATCTCCTGAGGGCTGTGTCATGGGCCATTGGTCACTTATATTGGGCTCAGAATAAATCTCTTCAAATATTTTACAGAGTTTGACTCTTTGTCAACAGAGGAAATGAAGCATATTCACTTTATCCAAGGATTTGTAGGCACTACTAGGCAATAAGGTAATACAGGGCTCAAATTGTTCATGCATTTATTTACTAGTGGGTGACATGGCAGTGATGTCAGAGTGGCACATATACAGTAAGCGCCAAACTCCCTGCTTCCTACTCTGGTGAATCAGGATTAAATACATGTATTTATATTCCTGGCTGAAACATGAATCCAGCATCAACAAATGAGAAAATAAAAATTCTTTTAAGACTCATACTTGGTTACTTTTTCCAGCACTAATTAATACTAACATCAATAGATAGATCTACACAAACTAGGTCACATTATTGATGGGCTGGATGACGAAGGGGAAGGAGGCAGGCAAGAGGGCTGAAGAGTTGTAACATGAGAAAAGAGACAAAAGCATTGTCTCTGACATAAACGATTATGATAACAGTGTCTGCAAAAGGCATTTCTCCCTTTCTTTTCAATAATTCCAACCATTATTTCAAGAGGAGACAATTAAGTTTGCAGGCAGCACATACAGCTAATCTGGAAATGCTCCACTTTGTTCTCACTAAAATTTGCATCAAGGACAAAGGAGTTCAACAGTACTAAACTTTAGCAACAAAGGGAGGAAATGTCAGCTCAAAAGCACAATTTGAACACAGCCAATCTGTCACATGTGAAAACAGACCCTATGGAAGTTTTATAAACAATGAAAAGTCCAGCCAGAATCTGAGCCCTGTTCTCTTGCTCCTAATAAAGTACAATTGTTTTCCTGGCTGCCTCTGTTTCTACAATGCTTGCGTTAGCAAAACTTTTTTGTAGGCATTATCCTCATCCATATCCAGTGTTCTGTTTCAAAGTGATTATGATATATTATGGTCATACCATAAAAATTACCAGGAAAGAAACAAATACATTAGACTTTTCTTTTTCAATTATAGGCTTAACTATTGAGATTCCAGACCTCAAACTGTCCTGCTTACAACCCTGAACCATTTACACAGAAAAGACAAAGTGGGCAGAAAGTGGGCAAAGGAAAAGAATAATTAAAAATTAATTTTGCTTCCTGTAAAAGCCATTTTGGAAAAAATTGTTTGGGTTTAATGTATGATTAGCAATGACTGGCTACCTGTGCACTAAGGAGAGTATGTATGGTCTCTGATGTCAGATTTTCATTTCTATTAATTCACTAACAAGTTCCATTAACAAGACACATTTAAGTTAGAAGAAAAAGAATGTTTTCTAAAAGTCAAAAATTATCTTTTGCAAATGAAACAAAAAGAAAATTGCAACTGAGGTGCCACGAGCACTTAAAATGTGGTCCCCAGCTCTGTAAATAAGCAGGTTCATGACACTTGAAGCCCCTTTCCATCTGTGATATACTGAAAAGTCTTCTACACATCCATTTAAGCAGATTTACCCTAAACTTGTGTCTGTGGCTTGTCCATCTCCTGTTTCTTTTATTGGTTCAGCTCTTTATTTGGCTAACACTTATTGTACTCCTCACAGAAGATGTAAGGACTTGGACTCTGCCTTGAAGTGCTCCTGGTCTAGTGATGCAGATGAACAGGGGTGGTGATGAATGGCCTTCAACAAAACAAAGCTGATGGTATGGGAGAGTGAGGTCAGAGCCTAAAGAAGGGAGGCTTGAGTCTCCCTGGGGGCAGGGAGAAAGGCTACCGGGAGAGGGTGGTTTAGTGGGAGAGGGAACACTGAGTCATGGTTTGCCAAGTAAAGAAAGGGTGGGAGTGACAGTAGAGTATACGGTTATAAGGAGAGGCTTATATCAGAACACTTTCAGCTCTCCAAATTAACACGATGCTCAGCCCCCGTGTCTTCTCATAGTGAATTCTCTTCCCTAAGGCTCTGCCCTAATTTTGCCAGCTGAACTCCTACCTCTATTTGTAGCTTCAGTACAAGGGTCACTTTTTCCTGAAAGACCTTCTGGACTCTCTGGTCCAAGTTACATGCTACCTTTTTGTGATGTCTAAGTGCTTTATGCAAACTTCTATTTAGAACCTAACCACTACCTGGTAATTGCCAGATTACTCATCTGTCTATGCATTGTGGTCCTCAGAGTGGAGACGATGATGTTGATCTCTGGATACTTAGTGCACCATGTGCCCGGCACCAGATATGTACCCAGTAAATGTTGACTGACTGAATGAATGAATGGTGTGTCTGGATAACACTGTGGCTAGACTGCAGGTTGGGCTACAGGATGGGAAGGAAGCAGAGGCCAGACGCTGAATTCAAGGAGACTGCATTTTATCTCTGTTTAAGGTTTTCACAAATTGCAGGTCACATGACTGGTTGGGGGACTGTAAGTAAAATTCATCAAGGGAGTTGACATCGGCACTTTTCAAAAGATGGAATTCAAGAGAAGATATCAGAGGGCAACATAAATGTAAAGATACATATTGTTTTATGAAACTGTTGTTCAAGTTACATCTTTGTGTGTGTGCATAGTGAGTCATGATGTAAAATGTATATTCTGCTGTTTAAAATCCACTTATATAGGGAAGAAGTTATTAGCTGAAATCAAGAATGCCAGACATAAAGCAAGTTTGGGGGCTGAGGGCAATGAGTTTCATTCTGGATCTATTAAATGTTAGAAATGCCTGCAGGTCAAGATTGGGCAGCTGGAAATACAGGTCTGAATCTTGGGAGAGGAATTTCAGAGGGAGAAAAACATTTGGAACTCTTCAGCACACATATGGTAACAAATAGCAAATGCCAAAATGCAAGCTACAAAATGGTCTCATGTCCCTCTGTTCAGAAATATACAGTTGCCAGAAGTCTTTTCTGTGATTTCTTAGACTATTTAACATCTGTTAAAAAAAAAAAAAAAAAAAAAGGACAAGCTCATCTTATCCGTGGAGGTCTACACCCCTGACCCTGAGGAACTAAGAGGTAATCATGGCCCCATACTCATTCCTCCAGGTGTGCCTCTGCCCTGGCAGGTGTGGCCCAGGTTCTGCCTGTTATGTCAGCCTCTGTCGGGCAGAGAAGATACTGAGAAAAAGAGGGGCTCGCTGTGAAAATATCTACTCCAAATAACAGGAGAAAAGCAAATTCTAAACTTCTAGAGCTCAGAGTAACTCTAACAAACTAGTGTTTGTCAGAAATATTTACTTATCTTTCTAAACTATCACTAGTTCCACCAATTCTCTCACTTTCTAGTCTTTGCTTTTGCACAGGCCTCAGAGCTGCTCAACAGGAGTCCATGGGCTTTTCCCTGAACACCTGTGATTTCAGTAGAACAAGTCCTGCTAACGGTTCTTCCTGGGTCAAGGGGACCGAGAGGTCTCTAACAGAGACTACAGCACAGAGGAATTCTGGCCTATGGGACACAAAACTGGCTCACACAAGTTGTGTCCTAATGAAATGATATGGAAAGCACCAGATTCCCACTTCAAGGCTTTAAGTTTTAGGGGCAGGACTACAGTGGCGATGTGGATTTTAAATGGACTCGGCTGTGGATTCTAAGGGACTTCAGAACAACCTAATAACTGATGATTTTTAAGCTGCAACTCTGAAAGTCCACACATATAACATCTCTAAAATAATGATTGCTTCACAGCTGTACTACTTTCGGATCTGGAAGATTTTTTTCTAGCTCCTTAGTGAGAAGTCCTAAAAGAAACCTGTGAAGTGGCTCAGCAGAACTCAGCTGCAATATTATACACCCTGCTCTGGAACAGATGGTATGAAGTTCCCAGAAGAGCCAGAGAGAGAAAGCAGAACCTCCTAATTCTGATCCTGACTGTGCACTCTCCACCTGGAAAAACGATAATCAGGTGGAAATGCAGAGGAGCCACCTGGAGCTTGCACTGCCCCCGACAGCACAACGAATGTGCTGCAGACAGGGCAGGTGGAAGGTGAGGAGAAAGGTTTCAGGATCCAGTGGCCTCATGGGTGATGGTGAGAAGGAATTGTTTTATTTTTCGAGATAGGATTTCATTCTGTTGTCCAGGCTGAACAGTGGCGTGACCATGGCTCACTGCAGCCTCAATCTCCCAGGCTCAAGTGATCCTCCCATCTCAGCCTCTCGAGTAGCTGGGATGACAGGCACACTCCACCCTATTCTACTAAATTTTTTATTTTTTGTAGAGATGGGGTCCCACTGTGTTGCCCAGGTTTGTACTCCTGGGCTCAAGTGATCCACCTGCCTCAGCCTCCCAAAGTTCTAGGACTACAGGCGTGAGCCACTGCACCCGGCCAAGAAGGACATTTTTTAAGAGGAGGATACAGTGATAGAAAAAGCAGAGGTTGAAAAGATGGAGTATATTAAGGGGAAGGGGAAAGATGCAAGTAAGAGGAGATTATAAGAGTGGCCAAGGACAGATGGAAATGACCAAAGAGAGCAAATTTTGGCGTGGAAATCTTAAAAAATGCCAATTGCATACTTGAATCAAATATTCATTTTCTCTACGTAGATAACTTCAAGAGTAGGCAAAGGATATCCCTAAAAAACAAACAAACAAATAAACTAGTAACAGCAGTGGGTCTCTGGAAAGGGGAATGGGTGGCTGGAAATCAGAGGTGGAAGGGGCCCACGCTTTTCACTGGCCATCCTTATGTATCTTTTTCATTTTATACTATATACATGTTGTTCAACTGTTAATTATGTTTTCCCATCCATGTAATAAACAGAAATGTACTGAGTGATGACAACATGACCACCTCTTTCCTATGTGTAGAAGATAAAAGATTTTTTTAAAAAGTGTCTGCCCTGGAGTTGCTCAGTCTGGAGAGAGAGACAAAGAGACAAGCATGTGAAACAGAAAGTCAGCATGACAAGGCTGCTCAATGAGGGGTGTAATGAGTGCGGTGGGGGCCCAGGAAAAGAGGTGAAGGGACAGCTTGAAGAAAATGAAGCCTTAAAACTGAGACTTCAAAAGTGACTAGGCGCTTGTCAAGCAAATGAGTAGGAGAAGGACACTCCAGACAGAAGAGAGTGTGTGTAAAGATACAGAGGTATGCATGTGTGTGTGCCAACTCTAAGTGATCTGGTGTTGTCTTCTGGGAACACCCCTGTATTAGTCCATTTTCATGCTGCTAATAAATACATACCCAAGATTGGGAAGAAAAAGAGGTTTAATGGACTTACAGTTCCACATGGCTGGGGAGGTCTCACAATCATGGCGGAAGGCAAGGAGGAGCAAGTCACATCTTATATGGATGGTGGCCGGCAAAGAGAGAGCTTGTGTAGGGAAACTCCCATTTTTTAAACCATCAGATGTCATGGGACTCATTCACTATTACGAGAAATATTACCCACCCCCATAATTCAATCACCTCCCACTGGGTTCCTCCCATGACACGTGGGAATTGTGGGAGTTACAATTCAAGATGAGATTTGGGTGTGGATACAAGGCCTTTACACATGTATTTCCAAAGCCTGGACATCTGTGCCCATTCCACCTGATTAGTTCCTGATTCATTTTTCATCTCTGAGTTGAAACATCCTTTTCTCAGGACAAGCCCCTGCATATTGGGGCATAATCACCATAATATACCATTATAGCACTGTAGGCTTCTTAGTAAAAATTGTCACAGTTGAAACTTTACATTTATTTCTGTGAAAATTTGATAAACGTCTATTTCTTTCATTGGACTCTAAGTGTTAATAAGTAAAGAGGTCATGTCTTTTTTAAAATTTTTGTTTACTTTATATTCCTTTTGTTTATCAAAGTACCTAAAGTAGGCACTCCTTAAATATTTGTTTAATTAACTATATAGACCTGAAGGATCCTTGTAAAT
This sequence comes from Pan paniscus, assembly GCF_029289425.2. Classification (NCBI taxonomy): domain Eukaryota; kingdom Metazoa; phylum Chordata; class Mammalia; order Primates; family Hominidae; genus Pan; species Pan paniscus. The sequence goes on along the minus strand of NC_073255.2, from coordinate 108,938,132 downwards.
GACAAATTATCATGACTTCATTAAATAAAAAGTCATGTTAAACTAACCTTTTTAAAAAGTAGAAGAGAGTCATCTTCAGTTTCAAGATTTCTGTTTTTCCTCCTACCTTACTCTACCTTCCTGGAGCAGAATGGTAATGCAAATTAAAATTCTTCTAGAAGCAGTCAGGCAGGTGACTGAGGGAGAGGGCCAGGGAGAAAGAAGGCAGGACTGAATGTGACAAGGCCCCGTCCACAGAGAGCAGCGACTGCTCAGCTTCTGCCGGAGGCTGCCATGCACAGTGCAGGACCCCAGTATTGCTGTAGCTTTCATTTCACTAAGGGAACTGGAGAATACCTGGATTTCCTGTGAAAGTACCTTAATCCTATGACCTAATTCAAATTTCTACAAAAAATTACTTAATTGAAATTTAAAACAAAAACTAAATAAGATGTGTCAAACAAAACTTGTCAACATCCTGAATTCAGAGAAGAGCGTCTGGGCAGTAACCTTTGCTCCTCCAGCATATATCGATTTTAGCCAGGCATCAAGAAAATAAGCTATCCTTTATTGATATCATGTGTGCAATATCAGGTTTATAACCAGTTTACTGACAAACTGGTTGTTCAAGGTTGCACAGCTAGAAAGTGGGGCAGCTGGAATCCTGTGTCAGGTTGGTGTGACTAGAGAGACCATGCTTTGAAGAGCTATACTATCTGCTTCTAGGAGAAGCTGGCTGAGAAATGTGGCTCAGATGTTGTTAAACAATTCATATCCACCTGACCACACCCTAGAAGGAGGTTTTGAGTATCAGAACGAGGTTTTTTTCATGCTCTCTCTCCCTCACATTCAACACACACATGCGCGCACACACATACACATGCACATACATACGTATATGTCTATAAGACATGTGATGTAGGTGTACATGTATATTCTGTATAATGTTAGGTATCATCCTCTTCAGGATTTTTATCAGTTACTTGAAGGAAGACAGAAGGGATGTCTTACATTTTTCAGATGACATGAAATAGAAGGGATGTGTAGTATTCTGACGGCTGAACCAGGATTAAAAAATATTTAATAAGGCATGAACAACTGGCTGAACCTAACACCAGGAAAATGTGATAGCTATAAACATAAAGTCCAGTACTTAGATTCTATTAATTGATCGTTCAAGATGGGAACAGGTGGCATGCAGCAAGCTGCATAAAAAAAGACTTGTGGTTTTTAGCTGAATAAAAACTTCCATAAGATCACCTACTAGAAGTCAAAAGAGATTAGGAGGGTTGACTCTAAGCTCACCCCTGTGATTCCCACCTCCTGGTGTTCACAACCTTCTCCTTCAGTGTGGGTGGGAGCAGGAACTTCTAACCAACAGAATATGGCAAAAGTGATGAGATATCACTTCTGAGATTACAACTGGCCCTTGAACAATGCAGGGGTTGGGGCACCAACCCCATGCACAGTCAAAAATTCCCATGAAACTCTTGGCTCTCCCAAAACTTAACTACTAATAGCCTACTGTTGAACAGAAGTCTTACCAACTATATATATGTTATATTTATTATATACTATATCCTTACAATAAAGTAAGCTAGAAAAAAAGAATATTAGGAAAATCAAGAGGAAGAAAAATGTAGTTACTAATTATTAAGTGGAAGTGAAACATAAAGGTCTTCATCTTTATCTTCATGTTGAGTAGGCTGAGGAGGAGGAAGAGGGCTTAGTCCTGCTATCTCAAGGGTGGCAGATGTGGAAGACATGGAGGTGACAGAAGGGCAGGCAGGAGAGACAGGCACATTTGGTATAACTTTAATTGAAAAAAAATCCACATCTAAGTGGACTTGTGAATTCCAAAGTTGTGTTGTTCACAGGTCAACTGTATATTGTGTACAATGATAACAGCCATTGTGCTAGTGGACTTGCTCCCTTGCTGGCTTTGAGGAAGCAAGCAGCCACGTTGAGAAGGCCTGAAGGCAAGGAACTGGGGGTGGCTTCAGCCAACAGCCAGCAAGAACCTGAGTCCTTAGTTCCACAGCCTGCAAGAAACTGAGTGTTGCCAAGAACCACATGAGCTCCAGCCGACCCTCATGTCAGACTGCTGCCCCAGCTGATACCTTGATTACAGCCTTTTAAGACCATGAAGCAGAGGGCCTAGCTAAGTCATGCCAGGAATCCCAACCCACAGAAACTGAGAGATGATAAATGTGCCTTAGTCACTACATTTTTGTTAATGTTATGCAGCAATAAACAATTCATACAGATGTAATCATTTAATCATATGATATACTAGTCAGAACACATCTGGATTGCTGTGCCAGTACCAGATGCTACATGTGACAAGGGACCAAAATAAACGGTCTTCTGTGGAATGTATTCAGAAAGGTTGGGGGTGGGGGGAGGGGTGTGCCCCATGTCCCATTGGGCTGACTGGAAATGCTGTTGAGAAAAAAATGTTTTGGGATATCGCTTTGAATAGATTAAGTGCTACATTGTGAATGGGAGACTGACTTATGCGGAGCCACATGACAACAAGGACCAATGGGGTAAAGATATTAATATACAGCAAAGAAGGGCATTCAAACGATAAAAGCTGTGTAAAATGGAATCAGCACTTTTATGAGGTTTAGGCAGAATTAAGGTTGCATTTTGCATTCAGACAAAATAAGGATCATATTCTGCCTCCATAGACACAGTGCACTAGTTTAATCCTGAGGTAATATAAAACAGAGTTTGGGTGACAAGATGAGTTCACACAGATGCCCATATATTTACTTTTGTTTTTATGTGGCTGCAATTACAGCTTAGAGGGTAGACAGGGAGAAGTGGGTTGATAAGGAAGGGTATAATTAGATGAAGGAGGGCAGAGAAGTTAGTCATGAAAGCTTTCCTTCCCCACTTTCTACAGTGTCAATGCTAATTATTTTGCAGGGAACCAGCACAATCACATGGCTAACAGAATATTTTTCTGGTAGCCGGATAAGCTATCAATGAGTGTGTGTGTGTGTGTGTGTGTGTGTGTGTGTGTGTACAGGTGTGAGTTTATCTATTTACATATATATAGTTCCTTTCTTCCATCATTCCCTAGGCCTTACCTAAACTACCACTAGGTAAGAGATTAGAGTATTCTGAATGTTCATTTTTGGCAGTGACATACAGGCTTAATGTGGGATTAGAAAATCTTCCTTAAAATACTATGATTCTGGGTTGTGTTTTGCGGAGCAGCAGAATCTGTAGTGAGGTTCTGTAGAGAAGTGAGCTCTACCTGGTAAAGACAGCAGGGGGAGCCACTGGACTGAGAAAATGAAAAGCTGCCAGGGCTTCAGAAAGCAGCTTCAATATTTAATCAGCTGCTTGGCTGCAGGTGATGGATTGAAGGAGAGGGTGTTTCCAAAATATTATGTAGAGTTTTCAACATTGCAAAGGTTTATATAGGAAGCAACACACACACACACACAAACAGCTCTTAGGGGTTTTTTAAAAATGAGTTCAATTCACCTGCTAGAAGGTTACTGTCTCATTTAGCAGTGCTTGGCTGGACACAGGAATCATCTAAGGAATATTTTAAAATACTGATTAAAAAAAAAGAAAAAGAAAAAAGTGCGAATGACTGTGACCTATCCCCTAAATTCTTATTTAACTGGTCCAAGGTGCAGCAAGATATGCAGAATTTTCTAAACCTCCTCAGTGATTCTAACATCAGCCCGGTTGGGACCACTGTCTGGCCCGATTTAACTAGACAGTCTCTCGGAGGCTGCAGCACTTAGTTATACAGTTCAGAGATTTTTTTAAAAAAGTTTTCAGCCTGTATACAGAAGGTCACAAAAGATTGGTGGATGAATGAACACAACAAGCAGGTGGCTGCTAAAGAAAGTCGAGGATAACAAATAAATAAATCTAAAATTACTCCAGAAAATGCTCTTAGTGCCTGGAAAATTCTGCAGTGAAAGTAGCACATTTCAAATGTTTTTCCCCAACTAAATTTTCATGCTTTTCCCTCTCCCTGTTCTCCTACTGTTTTTATATTCCCTGTCTCTCTAAACCCTGATTCCCTTATGGATTTCACTCTCATCTCAACAACTTTTCTCTCTTTTCAGACTGAGTGATGTTATTGTGACACAGCTTCAGACTCAGTCCCCAACTGTGCACTGTGGGAGCCACAGCAGTGGAAATGTACGTGCACGTGCAGCGGCCCAAGGGTGGAAGCTGCAGAGGCTGGAGGGAGGTGATGTTGCCAAGCAAATGCAGCAGAACCAGCCTGACTGCCTGAAACTGTGCCTCAAAATAGGGAAAAACAGGGAGAAACCTGTAAGCAGGAGCACTAGATGCTACAGCCCTGCTGCTCAAAGTGTGGTCCATGAACTAGCAGCATCACCACCACCTGCAGAAGCTCAGGTCCCACTCCCTGCTGAATCAGAATCTACAGCTCATGAAGAACCCCAGGTGGTTTACAAGCATACTGAAGTTTGAGAAGTACTGCTTTAAAAGATGCATTCTAATTGGACTTTTCGACCTAAAAAGCACGAACAGAGGAGAGGAAGTTATGGTCACAGGTCCACCTTCATCTGGAGTGCCTATGTAAGATTATTCTTTAAAATAGCATTTGTAAAGGAAGGGTTGAGGGCAATTTCAAGTTCTGTGGTGTCAGGAGCTACCACTGATGATAAAGACTGCATGGAAAACTGGCTTGGCACTCTGCAAGTCACAGCTCACCTCTAGGCACCTGCTCTTCTACCTTTAACAGCCTTATAGAATAGGTAGCTCCAAGAGGTTTTGAATCATTTCTGGAAGCTGGCAGGACATAATAATAAAACTGCTCAATTCATCCACGATGCTTTTACTTCAGCTGCAAACTTGAGGCCAATGAAAATCCTCACGCTTATGTCAAAATGATACATAGGCATGCCCAAATTGCTCACCATCTTGTTGTTCTGTAATGTGTGCTGATTGTCAACCTTTACCCTGAAAAATGTAGTGCTTTAAAAATTTAATTTAAATATTCATTTCAGTTACATCAAAATTAAATACGACAAAGTTATTGAATTGATTCAGAGCACTTCAAAAGCTTGACATCCTCAATTGTGTTTTAGAAAATTACATTATCTTCAAAAATATGTTAATATGAATGTATTGATTTCCTGTGACTGCTGTAACAACACAAACTTGGTGGCTTAAAACGAGAAATGTGCTCTCTCACAGTTCTGGAGCCTGAAGCCAAACTTGTTTTCAATGGGCTGAAACTAAGATGTTAGTAGGGCCTTGTCCCCTCTGGGGGGTTTAGGGGAGAAGCAGTTTCTTGCCTCTTCCAGCTTCTGGTGGGTGCTGGCATTACTTGGCTTGTGGATGCATCACTCCAATTTCTGCCTCCCTCTTCACACTGCTTTCTCTTCTGGGTCAAATCTCCTTCTGCCTCTCTTTTATAAGAACATCAATGACTGAACTTATGGCTTACCTGGATACTCAGCGATAATTACCCCATTTCACGACCCTCAACTTAATCCCACCTGCAAAGACCCATTTTTCCAAATAAGGTTGGATTATAGGTTCCAGGTGTAAGGACTTACTATCTTTGGGTATCCATTATTTAACCTACTACAGAGTAAAATTACCATTTACAAGATATTATTTGTAAATGATACTCAACAAGGATAGTTTATACATATAAGGTATATGAAGTAAACAGAAAAATCTGGGGAAATACGTCTAGTTACAGGAATAACAACTTCTCATAAGCTGGTTTACTATTTGCAATTTTACACCTATTATTTTATGAGTGTGCATCAACCCAACGAAATAGGACATAATAATGAAAGCTAAGAGGGGACCCTGCCTAGGTGCCCTGGAAGAGAAGAACAGAACCAGGATGCAACCTGGATGTATGACCCTTTATGAGGTGCCCTTCCCCCTGCTGTCTGGTAAAAGACTACTAATAGGACTGTTAATTCATCTCGATTGACTCACAAAGAGAGGCTTATGTATGCAAGGCCGGCAAAGACTGACAGACTGAAGGTGAGTGCTCAACTGGGTGACCTCACTAGCTAAATGACTCCTTTTCTCCCAGCAGGTGCTGCTGTGCTTCTGCTGACCTACTGGACATACTTTGTTTGGTTTCAAAGTCAAGGAGCGACATTCCCATATGGATATTTCCTATGAAAACCAAGTTTGTGATTTATTCTTATTTCATCCTGGAAAATGTAACAGTGTTTATCCTTAACTAAGGAGAAAAGAACGTGTTTGTTATTTTTTTCTTGCTTTGGACCTGATGCAGGGAATTTTATTTTAATTAACTTAATAAGGACCCATGAACTCACTACGTCATTTAACAACAATCCACATCTAATCGTTTGGCTAAGGCCCCATGCAATCTCCTGACCTCCCCCAAGTGAAGTAAGCTCCATCCTGAATCATGTTCATTATTCTCTACATTTCTTTTTTAGGTAACTTTGTTGTCCTTATAACAATTATAAAATAATTTTAATTATTTTAAATTTTACATACAAGATATAATGCTGTATCTAATATTTTGGGATTTTTTTTCACTTAACATTACATTGCTAAGATTCATCCAAACTCCTGTATGACTATTATCGAAAGGGAATATTATTCATCTGCTTGCCTATTGATGAGCATTTGCATTGTTTATGGGTTTCTGCTCATGATACAGAAAGGAAAATCACATCATGCAAAAATAGCAAGTAAAGCCTAGCAGCAATCATCTTATTGTCCCTTTACCACTATAAAATTCCACAGTGCAAAAACAAAATATTGGCACCTAAAATGGAGTTGTGTTCCAACAGATTCAGAGCTGTTTGAGACTCACAATATATTTCCCCGAAGAAACAATTCTCTACATGGTGGTTAGTCCACTGGCTGATGCACAGAAGGCTGCTTAATTCATAATAAACCAAAAAGGACGACAGAGCCAAACCATTCTGGTACAACAGCCTTCCTGATGAAAATGCATCCACCAGGGAAATCACAGCACTCCTATAGAAGCAGACCAGGCAGCAGGACAAGGCTCCTGTTTTCTTTTCCTGAAGTCTCACCTAGCCTTAGCCAGAGGCAGCAACTCCAGCCAAGGGAGGGAACAGGCTGGCCTGAGGCTTCTAGGCCCAGGGAGATACTGGGAGGGAGACTCTGAGGCCAAGAACTGAAAGGGAACGGTGACTTAGAAGAAGTGACAAGAACTCTAGTGGAAGGAGTGAGGGATGGTCAAAAAGTGAATAGTTTCCTCTGCATTTTTAGCACTGGTCAGTGGGGATCAACAGCAAGGTGGGGTCAGGAGGCAGCTGCATGGTGCCTCTACCAGGTGACAGGCTTGCATTTTCTTTCTCTTCTTCACAGTCTTACCTCCTCTTTCACAGGGGCACCTACTTGCACTTAGGATGGGGCATTTGAGAGGCAGAATATGGGGCTCTTGGAAGAGATGGAGAATACTGAAAGGAGGTGCCACCTCCTCTGTGCTTTTGTGTCTGCAGTGGTTGGGAGGGAGAGCAGGATGGAGCCTCTGGGTGCTATGCCCACAGTAACTATTGCTCTCTAAGGACTGGTCCTGTATTGGGAATATGTAGGTCAGAGCCTGTATACTGAAAGAAAATGCATACATTTACCTGTTCTAAAAAAAGACGCTGCTATTTTTAGGGCTTTGAATGAGGTATGCAGGAATGTGTGAGTTACAACTAAACCTCTGGTAAGTTTAACGTTAGGAAATCTATTTAAAAATTTGGGTCAAAATAGCTCTATAAAAATGTACTACATTTGCAATATTTTGTTATAGTTTTTGCAACTGTATATATAGCATTTAGATATATACAATTAAAATTTTAATATGTGTATACTATTACATATGTATCCGTTTATTTTCAAAAGTTATTGAGAGCTTATTTTTGCCAAGGAAAAGCTAGGATACAAGTATGGAAAAATATAGGTCCTGATAAAGGGTGATCCTCATCATACTCTCTGGGGCCACAAGGCCCTACAAGCCTACTTCTGGTTAAGAACAGACTGCCCTGGAAATCCTAGCCAGAGCAATCAGGCAAGAGAAAGAAATAAAGGGCATTCAAATTAGAAAAGAGGAAGTCAAACTATGTTTTTTTGTCAATGATATGGTCTTATACCTTGAAAACTCTAAAGACTTTTTGAAAAGATTCCTAGATTTGATAAATGAATTCAGTTACAAAATCAAAGTCTCAGGTTACAGAAATTAATGTACACAAATCAGTAGCACTGCTACACACCAATAATGACCAAGCTGAAAATCAAATCAAGAACTCACTCCCATTTATAATAGCTGCAGGAAACAGAAGGGGAAGGGGAGAGGGGAGAGGGGAGAGGAGAGTGGGGAGCGGAGGAGAGGAGAGGAGAGGAGAGAGAAGGAAGCCCATTCAGGAACACACTTAACCAAGGAGATGAAAATTTTCTATAGGGAGAACTATAAAACACCGATTAACAAAAAAAAAACAGAAATGATACAAACAAATGAAAACCATTCCATGCTCATGGACTGAAAGCATCAATATTGTGAAAATGACCACACTGCCCAAAGCAATCCACAGAGTCAATGCAATTCCTATCAAATGATCAATATAATTTTTCATAGAATTAGAAAAAATAATCCTACAATTCATATGAAACCAAAAAAGACTGGAAATAGTCAAACCAATCCTAAGAGAAAAAGGACCAAAGCTGGAGGCACCACATTATCTGACTTCAAATTATACAACAAGGTCACAGTAACCAAAAGTATAAAAGTGGAAAATTTAGAGCCGTATTCAGAGGAACAAAACTGGACCCCTATCTATCACCACATACAAAAGTCAATTCAAGATGAATTAAAGACTTGAATGTAAATGTAAGACCAGAAACCATAAAAATTCTCTAAGAAAGCTTAGGAAAAACTCTTCTGGACATTGGCCTAGGCAAAGAATTTATGACTAAGACCCTAAAAGCAAATGTGACAAAAATAAAAATAAATAAATGAGACTTAATTAAACTAAAAATCTTCTGCATAGCAACAATAATAATATTAATAATCAATAGAATTAAAGAGACAACCTACGGAATGGGAGAAAATAGTCATAAACTATACATCCAACAAAGGACTAATATCCAGAATCTGTAAAGAAACTCCAACAAGACAGCCCGCAAAAAACAAAAACAAAAACAAAAACAAATAATCCCATTAAAAGTGGACAAACAACATGAATAGACATTTCTCAAAAGAAGATATGCAAATGACCAACAAACATATGAAAAAATGCTCAACATAAGTAATCATCAGGGAAATGCAAATTAAAACCCAATGATATATACTACTTTATCCCAGTGAAAATGGCCATTTTTAAAAAGTCAAAAAATAGGTGTTGGTGTGAATGTGGTGAAAAGGGAACACTTATACACTGTTAGTGGGAATGCAAATTTGTAAAATCTCTATGGAATACAGTATAGAGATTTCTTAAAGAACTAAAAGTACATCTACCATTCGATCCAGTAATTCTACTAGTAGGTAGCTACCCAAAGGAAAATAAATCATATAAAAAAGATACCTGCACTCCCACGTTTATTGTAGGACTATGCAATATGCAATATATGGAAAAATACAGAATCAACCTAAGTGCTCAACAGATGAGCAGAAAAAGAAAATGTGGGGTGTGTGTGTGTGTGTGTTTGTGTGTGTGTGTCTGTCGTGGAATACTGAGCCATACAAAGAATAAAATAATGTCTTGCAGTGCAGCAACTTGGACGGAACTGGAGGCCATTATCCTAAGAGTAGTAACTCAGGAACAGAAAACCAAATACCACATGTTCTCATTTATAAGTGGGAGCTAAGCTATAGGTATGCAAAAGCATAAGAATGGTATAATGGACACTGGAGAGTCAGAAGCAGGAAGGATGAGAGAGGGGTGAGGGATAAAAAAATCACCTATTGGATACACTGCACACTATTCGGGTGACAGGGGAGAGGGGAAAGGGGAGAAGGGAGCGGAGGGGAGCGGAGCGGAGGGGAGCGGAGGGGAGGGGAGGGCAAGGGAGGGGAGAGGAGAGGAGAGGAGAGGAGAGGCCCAGATTTCACCACTAAAGCCCAGACTTCACCACTATACAATTTATCCATGTAACCAAAAACCACTTGTACCCCTAAAGCTATTGAAAAACAACAACAGCAACAAAAAAAGAATCAGTTCCCATTCCCCATGCAATGCTCTTTTGGCAACTGACATACAATAGTACAGACTTTCACCTACAAATGGGCTACTTATTCCTAAAAGCTTGTGGGTCAAGAATCAGTATTTGGAATCCCAATACTAAAACGTGGTATGCATAATCTAAAATTAGTAAATTACATAGAGTTGAAAATGAGGCATCTTCCGAGGAAGTATGGCTGCCAAGCAAGTCCTGAAACTTTGGGGCACTCCTAACAACACTGGCACACGACGAGAGTGGATGTCTGCAGTTCTCTGGATGACACTGAGATATGGGGTCATTGTCAGTATTACAATCAGTTGGTTGCAACTCTCAGTTGCTGTTAGTTTTGGTTCAAATTGTAAACTGATGTTAATTTAGCTTCCTCAGCACCAGCTTAGATTGTTGTGTTACCTGGCTAACTACATGCTATACTTTAATGTATTTCTACATCAGTCATATATTTGGCCCATTATTTTCCAGTATCTAGAAATTATGACAGTTACATATTGTGGGTTATACATGAATCAGCTAAGAGACTAATGCTGAAATAGATATACATCTAATTCTTCCCCACCCTTTAATCAGTGGTTTTTGAACACTGATACTGTTATCTCCACAGTTACGTAGGAAAGGGTAGCAGTAGGCAGCCTAAGAGATCTTTTGCCTAAATGTACCAAGGAAACAAAGAGGGGAACATGTTCTAGAGGAGCTCCAGCAAGAAACACATGACGTTTTAATTTATCCAGCATCATGATAGTTTAGACAGAGAATTTATAATGGTCATAATAGTCTGGGCAGGGAATTTATAATGGTCAGAGGAGTTAGGAGGAGGGGGCCTCACCATATATGACTATGAAATGTGATATAATGAACAATAAACCCTAAGTGGGAAGCACTGATTTACGCAGACATATATAAATGGTGTGTGAAACAGATTGCATAACTTGCCAAAGGTCACGCAGCTAATGGTGACTGGTGAGGGAGGGGAGAGAGGATGGTCTCTGGACTCTAGTGATCTTCCCTTAAGATTATATTAGAAAATTAATTTAAACACATATGTTGACCTTTGATGGAGAATTTTACCCTCATATGAAAGACAGAATGAAGATCAAAGATACTCTAACACATCAGAGGTTGGGCGAAGAGTGAGTATCTCTTCCTATTTTCCAACTTACTTCTATGAGACTATCCTGTCTTGTGATTACTTTAAGAGTTGTTTTCACTCTGGATTATCAACACATCACAAAATATTGCCAAGATGGTTTATTGTTTTCAGTAAAGGATAAAGTTTCCCAAAAGTTAGGAATCTAGACAGTAGACACGGCATGGCCTCCTTACACAGCTGAAATTGTCAGCAGTTGCTCTTCCTCTGATCTCTCAAGAAGGCAGCTCTCCTCATTGTCTCTCCGCTGTGCCTCTGTTCTACTCTTCCTCTGATCTCTCAAGAAGGCAGCTCTTCTCATTGTCTCCCCACTATGCCTCTATTCTGCTGACAGGTTACAGGGAGAAAGGACAGCCTTAGAAGACTGCCTGTCAACAAAGAGGAGCAAAGGGACAGCCCAACCAAGGTGCAAAGTCTTCTAATGATTATGTTCACTAAAAAAAAAAGGTAACTTAGTCCTCTAAAATATGTCACCTAGATTTTTAATTTTCAGCCACTTTTGTCTGGCTCTTTCTTATCAATAAAATAGGCTTACAGCACAACAGGTTGAGGAAAAGACATTGACAGTGAGTGGGTATTTTTGAAAGATAAAATATTAGGACTGGCAACAATGCAACTCCTGCCTGAGATCTGGGGACTCATTCTTTTAGAATATACAAAATTAAACTGAAAAAGGAAGAAAACCTTCACTGCTACTCTTTTTTTCCCATACTGCTCTAGAGACAGGCACAGGCAGTGCACAGGCAGTTGCCTCAGATTCTCACTTTCAAAAGATCATCCTCAATAATGTAGCATTTCCAGGCTACACTGTAATGCCCAGAGCCACTTGTGTCTTTCTTTCTCCTGCTAGCTTTGTCAGAAGAAGGCAGCAACCATATGATCAAGGCCACCTATAATACATTAAAGTACCACACTTGAGTCCAAGAACAATCAACATCATTTTCATCACTTTCTCATTCCATGAACCATGCTTACATTAATGTCATTTCATGAGATTTAAGTCATAAAATTCATTGTTCTTTACTAAATTACTCACTGAGTAGGCCTTAAACTACCTCCTGCTTGAATGGAATAGCTAGGTTTCCCCAAGATGCCTTTTAATATGTACACTTCTTTGGACAATCTTTGGACAATCCCTTGGCAGAAACCCTTCTCTACCTTAACAGGCTCATCTGTGGCTGATTTTAGACTTAGGAGGTCAGAAGAACAAAGTGCCAGGTACAACTGCAGTATAGTGCAAAGCAATCCAGTTTTGTTATGGTGCATTCATAATATAAAACAGAATTTGAATCTTTTATTAATGTATGCCATGAAAAGCTCTGTTACTAGATTAGAAACAAACACTTCAAAATTACACAGACCCTCCCACCTCTTAACAAGGCCTCCTTCATTTCAGTTGATGCCTGTGTCTCAAAGCAGTTGAGCAAACACCAAAAGACTTATATCCTTGATTCCTAAATTACTTCAAAATTGTTCAACAGTATTTGCATTTGAGAACTGGCTGGATCGCATTTGGAGTAAGGGAATCAATCACTAGCAGAAAACTATTAGTTGGGTATAAGGAGTGTTCATGGGAGTAGCTCTGAAGAAGGTAAATAATCACATCACATACTAAAGACAACCTATCAAATAGACTTAGCTGAACTAATTAGCTATACTGCTCAGTGATTAAGAGAAAGTCTACCAGACCTAGGTTTGGGTCCAGGTCTGCCACTTACTTACCAGTCACATGATCATGGAAAGGCACCACGATAAGATTGCGGCTGCCGAAATCAATCTATCTGCATTCAAGTCCCAACTTGTTTATTTATTTATTTTTGAGACAGAATCTCACTCTATCACCCAGGCTGGAGTGCAGTGGCACAATCTTGGCTCACTGCCACCTCTGCCTCCCAGGTTCAAGTGATTCTCCTGCCTCAGCCTCCTGAGTAGCTGGGACTACAGGCGTGTGCCACAACACCCAGCTAAGTTTTCTATTTTGGTAGAGACGGGGTTTCTCTATGTTGGCCAGGCTGGTCTCGAACTCCTGGTCTAAATGATATGCCTGCCTTAGCCTTCCAAAGTGCTGGGATTACAGGCATGAGCCACTGTGCCCAGCATCCAACTTAAATATTTTGAACCCAGTAATTTAAACTCTTTTATTCTAGTTAGTTAACTTCCCTGTGAGTCAGTTTCCTCTTTGATAAAACAGGTATAACAAAGACTACCTACCTCACTGGATTCTTGGTAAGAAGATTAAATAAGGTAATACATGAAAAGTACTAAAAATACCATTATAACATATAGTGGCACTCAGTAAATATCAGCTGACATCATTATCATCATCATAATCATCATCATCATCATCATCATCATTTTGGATGGGTTGCTTAGCTTCTTTAAGATACGCTTTCTGGCTGGGTATGATGGCTCATGCCTGTAATCCCAGCACTTTGGGAGGCCGAGGCGGGCAGATCATTTGAGGTCAGGAGTTCAAGACCAGCCTGGCCAACATGGTGAAACCCCGTCTCCACTAAAAATACAAAAACTTGCCAGACATGTTGGCGTGCACCTATAATCCCAGCTACTTGGGAGGCTGAGGCAGGAGAATTGCCTGAACCCAGGAGGCGGAGGTTGCCGTGAGCTAAGATCGAGCCATTGCACTCTGCACTTCAGCCTGGGTGACAGGTGAGACTCCATCTCAAAAATAAAATGAAACAAAACAAAACAACAAAACAAAAAACCACTTTCCTTTTATGGAATATGGGATAATAATAACACCTGTTTCCCAACATTGTGAGAGTTCATGAAATAATGCATAAAAATGCTTAGCACAGTACTTTGTCCCCTAATGACAACAATAGTAGTGGTAATAATTAAAATAATTTGTCTATCTATTCCCTATAATTGAACTCCTCAGAAATCTTTACATTTAGTGAGTATTTAGCAACTCTGAGAAGTCTAGTGTCTGAGCCAAATGGTATGGATATTTAAAAATTCTTAGTAATCTATTCTGTAGAATCATTATATCAACTTATAATCCCATTAAGAGTATTGAGAAGTACTTATTTCATCTTGTCAACAGTAGAAATTGTCTCTTTGAAAAATCTTCCCTGAGTGATAATATATCATAGAAGACATGAAAATCAAGAACACCACCATCCCATCACCAACAAAAACCAAACTTAGGGTTTATGGTACTAGGATACAGAAAACAGATTTACAGAGCAGCAGGAACAGTAATGTATTTATTATGAAAAACAGTAAATCGTGTACTGATTAATGGACAAGTCTTGACATGAATATCATGTTCCACTGTGGAATAAGGTAGTGCTATAATATGAAAAATACATCATCATGGTGGACTTTCTCAGTAGCATGAGGAAATCAAGAAACACCAAGTTTCACATGTTCCCAACAGAAAAATAGTTGTTGGTACTTTCAAAGGATTCAGTTGTTTCATTAGACGAAAAAAAAAAAACGTATACTTCAAAGCCTTGAAATATTGAAGCCCAAAGAGTTTTTTCTTCTAGCCATACGGCATCAGTCTTTAAAGAGACCATAGTGAGAAGCTCCACAAGCTGAGAGAATAAGTTAAAAGGACATAGCTTCCTAGTGGGCAGGAAATAATTCTTCTTACATGCAGCATATCAGCTCAGAAAGAGCTAATGAGCTTTTAAACAATACAATGGAAACAAACTAAAGCAGATTCATTCTGGTCATTTTCTTGTCATCTTGAACACAAATGAAAAAAAAAAGCTGCTAATAAAAATGTAATACACAGCTGCATGTATTATAAGTATATGCCCGTAACTGCATTTACATGAAATTCAGCGCAATCTCTGGAGATCTCCTGTAGCCTTAACAATGGTAATGTGTTTGCCTTTAAAAGGGAGAACGTTTTGCTGGAGTAATGGCATAAGATAAATATTTTTTACTATTACTCTTTGGTACTGTATTGTTTGGATTTATTAAAATCATGCACATTTCCCTTACTTAAAAAATGCATGAGAAATAAGCAAGTAAATAAATACGTAAAATATACTGAAGATATTTGACAATTTCTGTAGGCATTTTTGGAGGAGAAGAATGCCACTGGCATTTAGTTGATAGAAACCAGGGCTGCTGTTAAATATCCTACAACGCACAGGACCAGCTCAAAAGGTCAATAGTGAGAAAGTATTGTCAGTAGCTGAGAAACCCTACTCTAAATGATGAGCCCTTACGAAGAGAACATAAACACACAGAGTATGAATTATACAACTACTGAAGCTGCCTCTTGGCTCCTCACTACCCCAGACAGAACATATCACCCAAAGAGACAGGGAATGGAAGTGATTCTACACACAGTCCCTCAGCCTCTGGCACTTTCCTGTCTGGTGGAGGAGGAACAGCTTTCATCAGCAGCTCTCAGCACAGGTAGCCGTAACAGTAAGACTGGACCCATCCTGTTTCCTCAGCCATCTTGGAGAGATGACTGTCAGGCCCCCTCTTTGTGGGCTTCTGTGGGTCTAAGAGGGCATTTAGAGGCTGAACTGTCCCAGTTATTCATGTTTAAAAATATTTGGTTAAAATCTACTCACACTTTCATATACTAAACATAGCACTGGCACCTATATTCAAACTGTTATATTACAATCCAATGGCATCATTCAACAGTATATTTAAGAGTCACAGGCTTCAATTAATTTAGGAGGGAGTATGGTGACCAATGAAAGTTTCTTACAAAGAAATATTTACTTGGAGGAATTCAGGCCCCCAAAGGGATCCCTTGACAAGGTGTTCCACAAAATTTCAAATCAGGAAGAACTTATGGAGGGTCCACTGATGGCAAAATAAAAGAGGAATGAATCTTGCTTCTTTGTAATGCAAAATCTATTTAGGTTAATTTCAACATGTCTCTATATTATGCTTTTTCTATCTCTCTAGTCAGTAGATTTCTTGTACTTGTTCATTTTTGTATCACAGTGTGTGGCAACAAAACCATAATGTTGGAGCTGGAAGGGATCTTAAAAATCATCTCACAAAATCCTCACATTTTGTAGATAATAAAAACAGCTATCATATATAGAAATTTCTATGCAGCAGGCGTTGTCCTAAGTGCTTTACTTCTAACTAATAATTCTTTAATCCTCAAAGCCATCCTATCAGGTAGATATTATTACTACTCCCATTTTACTGAGGAGAAAACTGGGACACAGAGGTTAAGTCCCACGTTGTGAAGACAGAACTCTAAGATGAGCATCCATTAGTCATGCCCTTGTACAAACCCCTCCCACTGAATGCAGGCAGAAACTGTGATGTTGCTTCTAGTTGATAGTATATGGCAATGGTGATGGCAGAGTCACTCCCATGATTGCATTATGTTATATAAGGCACTGTCATAGGAGACTTAGTAGACTAGAGAGAGAAAATCTTTTACTGGCTTTGAAGGAGCAAGTTGCCGTGCTGTATGAGAAAGCCTTCTAGGGAATCATGTGGCAAGAAACTACGGCACTTCCAGGAGCTGAGAACAGCCTGTAGCTGACAGTGAGAAATTAGGGACATCAGTTCTATGGCCATAAGAGATTGAATTCTACCAACAACTGCATGAGATTGAAAGAGGATTCCAAGTTCTAGAAAGGAAAGCAGTCCAGCCAACACCCACGCTGTAGCCTTGTAAGATCCTGATTCCAGGACCTGGCTAAGCTATGCCTGGCACCTGACCCATAGAAACTGTGACAAAATAAAGGTATGTTGCTTTAAGCCACTAAGTTTGTGGTAATTTGTTATGCAACCATGGAAAAATAATAGGCATGTCCAAGATTGCAAAACTATTAAAAGGAAGAACAGGGATTCAAATCCCAGTGGTCAGGCTCCACTATTCATCCCCTCAAACACAAGCACCAAACTGTTAACAGTGGCAAGCTCTAGGGCAGGGAAAGGTGAATTATTTTGCTTATCTTAATTTTTCCTTATTGCATTTTCACTCTCTGACATATTATATACTCATGCATGCATGTACACACACATTATTTACTGTCTATCTCTCTGACTGGAATATGTGATCCATGTGAGCAAGGGTTTTTATTTTGTTCAATGCTGTATTCTCATTACCTAGGACAATGCCTGGCACTCAGTAGGTGGTAAAAATATTGGTTGCATGCACGAATGAATGTAATCATTGAGAATCTGAGGCTTGGAGACTGCTCAAAGTCCCTTGATGGTTAATAGCAAAGCTAGATGTGGTCAGTTTATTACTGATCTTGATTCTTTAACCATTCCCATAACTAAACCCTCTGCCATAGGACTTTGCAATCCCTCCATGGAGGTTTGACTTGATTGGTCAATGGAATGGGGCTGGAAGTAAAAGGGGGCAGTTACAAGCATATGACTTAAGAGGCAGCACAGGTTTCCATTGGCCCTTCTTACCTTTCTACCATGACCAGAGAAGAGCATGCCCTGATTAGCCTGCTGGTCCAAGGGGGATGAAAAATATGTGGAGCAACTCTGGACCTAACCTGTAGCTGATGGCTGAGCTTGAGTCAGCCAACCTTGATCAATCCATGAGCATTTGAGCAAAAATAAACAATTGCTCTAAGCCGCTGAATTCTTAAGTGGTTTGTTATGCAGCATGGTCATGGAATAGGAAGAGTTCTTTGGATTTCTGTTCTGCCAGAGGCCTTATTAGCATGGTATTTCACAGCAATGGCATTCTGGGGGAAGAAAGCCCTAAGCAGTAAAGAAAGGTATAATTAATCCTTTAGTAGTCCCTTTGTTGGTCATAGGATGCTTTGTAATCACTATGCTAAAAGCAGCTTTTATGATTTATGATATCAAATATCATAATTTTGATAAAATAACAAAACCAATGCATAAATATGTACTTCTGAAATTAAGGCATTACAAAAAAATATATTATACAGGTTTAAAGGGAGAATAGAAGTGTGAATTGGAGCCAGAAGTTCAATAGCCAAGAAAGCCCAAGTCAATATAGAGCTGACAATGGTTAATCATCTACTTTCAAGATCTAAAAAGACTAAAAAGATTTTGAATTTTTGTAGCCTGGAGTCTCTGGCTATACTTTAAAATCGTGTATTATTGTTCATAATTCAGTCAAAATTGAAAACAGATCAAAGCTAGATCTATTTGGTGTAATTTTCCCTGGGTAAGGATGCAGTAGGAGTGCTAAAGCTTAACGTTACAGACATGAAAGAAGTAGTCCCAGGAAGCCATTAGTTGAATGGAGTTGTCCATTCACAGGAGCAAGCCAGTCTACCAGGGATGATGGGGATGATGAAGAGAAAGCCAGCTCAGGACAGTGGCTGCTGCATCTCTGCCAACAAGAACAGCAAATTCTTCTTATTTATTGGAGTTTACTATATGCCAGGCTCTCTCTGCTAAAAACTCTCTTTCTATGTATTATCTTCAATCATCACAATGATCCTAATAAGTTAGGTACTTCCTGTGGTCTGAATGTTTATGTCCCCCCAGAATTCATAGGCTAAAACCTAATCCCCAATGTGATGGTATTAGGAGATGTGGCCTTTGAGAGGCGATTAAGCCATGAAGGTGGAGTCCTCAGGAATGGGATTAATGCCTGTATTAGTCCATTCTCACACTGCTATAAAGAAATACCTGAAACTGGGTAATTTATAAGGAGGTTTAATTGGCTCACTGTTCCACAGGCTGTACAGGAAACATGGCTGGGGAGACCTCAGAAAATTCACAATCATGGAGGAACATGAAGGGGAAGCAGGCACGTTTTACGTGACTAGAGCAGGAGGAAGAGACAGAGAAGGGCGAGGTGCTGCACACTTTTAAACAACCAGATTTTGGGAGAATTCACTCACTATCATGCAAACATCAAGGGGGAAATCCACCCATGATCCAATCACCTCCTGCCACGCCCCTCCTCTCACACTGGGGATTACAATTCGACATGAGATTTGGGTGGGGACACACAGCCAAACCATATCAATGCCCCTGTAAGGAGTTGAGGAGATAGAGTTTTCACCTTCTACCATGTGTAGACTCTGCAAGAAGATATTTTTTATTTATTAATTTTTTGTGTGTGAGAAAGAGGGCCCTCATCAGATACCAAATATGCCAGGGCCTTCCCAGCCTCCAGAACTATGAGAAGTAAGTTTCCATTGTTTATAATTTACCCAGCTTATGGTATTTTGTTATGGCAACTCAAAGAGACTAAGACAGTTCTCTTATGTTCATGATACAGACAAGGGTCAGGAAGTGAAGTTCATTGTATGAGGACAAACAGCTAGTAAATGGAAGAGGAAGAAGAAGAATGGGGAGCTCACACCCAAAGGCCTAGGTTCTTTCTACAAGATCACACTGCTCCTCGGGCTTTAGAACAAAGATGGCTTCCTTTCCTTCCTGTTTCTTTTGCTTCCTTTGTACTGAAGATTTCAAATTTATCCAGTATGTATGTACTTGCCATTTACGTCATCAGTTATAAATTCACTCAGAAATACCACTGTCCCCCATGCCTCTTTTAGGAAACATGGTCACATTTATATGTCTGCTGTTTGCCAGCACAACCTCTGTCCGATGCACAGTAGATCTAATTTGGTTTCATCCAATCCCCGAAATTGGATGAAGCTGGTTTGCAGCCCATTTTTAGTTATGAAAATAATCTGGAAGGCTGGCTAGCATTTGTACCCTAGCGGCCCTGTAATTCAAAAGGGCTTGTTATCTCTGTGCACAGATTCACCTACTCAGAGAACAAAAGCAATATCAGAATACATTGGTGTTAGCCCTTCCTAAAAGAGTTATGTGAAGGCAGAGCCCTTCCAGACGCTGTGATACTCATCCATCATATAGCAGTGCCCATTTATTCTGTCTATGTCAAACACAAACACCTATCGACCATCTGAAGTAATCAATAATAGCAATACACAGACCAAAAGTCCATCATTCAGGCAGCACCACCAAGCACCTACGGCTGAGCCTAAAGTGTATATGAAAGCTGACCTGGAGATACCTTGTTTTAAAAGAGTTCATCTCTCTAAAAGCATTTTAAACTCCAACTTTAAAAATTATTAGGAAAATATCACATATGAAAAACAAAATAACAATTAACAATATTTGAGAGTATTTAATAAAAAGTGAGTCTGTTAGCATAGGCCCAGTCCTGAGCCCTGTAAGAAACCACCAGCTAGAAATCCTCCCTGCATGCCCTGGACATTGTATCATGTCCATCTGTTTAGCCACTTTCTCTTCCTTCCTCTAATGTGAACTTAGACCTAGTTTGTACTTAGCTTTTTTCCTTTACATATCTTAAAGAGCTTCTTCTATTGGAGAAAACAGTGGGGAATAAAGTCTTAAGTCAATCACTCTTAAAAAGTGAAATATATCTCACTAAGAAGTATTAACTTCATAGAAAATAGACCTGTGTACTTAAATTATTTTTGCTCATTACAAATAGATTCCAGCAGATAAAGTGAAGAAAGGAAACACCACTGGGGGCTCAAGAACAGTCAAAAAAGAGCCCCATAGGAATTTTGCCTGCCTTCTTCCTTAATATGATTTTGTTGCTTATTTCCCTTTCTTCTTTTTCTTAATAGGAAAAATAGGCCCAATGAAGTTTTTGGGAGGCTTTCGCAAAGGTCCCTTCTAGGTCATCTTCTGTGCCTTCACTGGTGTGTGCAAAGTTACTATAGACAATGCTTTGTTTAGTTTTGTTTGAAAGTTTGGCTTATGAAAAAATATCACTCCTATTCCTCTAATAGAATCTAGGTTCCGAAACCTTAAAACATGCTATAGATGATGAATATAAAAACTACCTAGCATACATAGTAGCAGTGGATTTGCCACAGCAAGGTCAGAGATAAATATGTTATTCAAATTTCAAACGCACCCTACAATTCTGCTTAAGACCTGAACTGCAAAGCTCTCAAGAAGTACTCCCTCAACATCTGAAATAACTGAAAACCAGGTTGGGTGGGCTGAGGAGGGGTAGTTAAAATGCATAACTCACTTTCAGAAGAGGTTGATAGTCTAGCTGGAGCCATATGGTACCATAAAACAGGGTATAATCTAAATGTAAGTATCTATCTAGTTCATTGTACCACCTAGGATAATGGCTTGATGGCTTTTCATCAATATATGAGAGCATGTTTAGGACCGTCTAAATTGAGGAATACAAAATTCAGTCTGTGATTCCTGAAGGGCCATAAAAAATCATGGTAAAATGAGAGGCGTGTGTAAAGGGTGATTGGTAGAAACTAACATGTTAGAGTACTATGTTTTGTCAGCAGAGAAAACACATTGGTTTTCAAATATTCTCAAATCAAAATTCATAATGGAAGAAGTGCTAACCTGCAGGCATTGTTCTGAAGGTAGATACTGGTTGTAGGGCTGCTTTTCTTGTGGGCAGCTCTATGTAGCTCCACACAACATCCTCCAGGGTGTTAGCAGCAGGGATCTATTTATTTAATGATGGTTCATATAGGCATTGCTCACTTTAGGTCAGTTATCCATATCTGAAAAGCCAATGTTCTCCATGAAAATACTGAGAACCTATTTCCCATTACTTTAAATGAGAAATATTTTGATATAGTACATGTCAACCCCAAAATCCCAATCAACTTCCCAAAATGTAATTAAAACATAGTAATCTGCTAACATGTAAATCATCAACTATCATTTTAGGATGCTTGTTGAAAATCTAACAAATATTTTTGTGAAATGTTTATATGCCTTTTTTTTTTTTGGTATATAAACACAGAACTGATTCATACCCATATTCCATGAAGTAAGGTATAAAAAAACCAAGACAACCCCATCACTACTAAAAAAAATACAAAAAATTAGCCGGGCATGGTGGCAGGTGCCTGTAGTCCCAGCTACTCGGGAGGCTGAGGCAGGAGAATGGCTTGAACCCGGGAGGCGGAGCTTGCAGTGAGCCGAGATCATGCCACTGCACTCCAGCCTGGGCGACAAAGCGAGACACAGTCTCAAAAAACAAAACAAAACAAAACAAAAACCCAAGACATACTCTGCTGGGGTAGGGAGACCCAACAAACCTATTCATTGGGAAGATGAATGCTACAGGATACATCTTCAATTATTGTGAGCAATTCTGGGAGCAGATGGCATATAGGGTAAGTACAATCTGTTTGATCTGAATTGCCAGTGAAGAGTAATTATGAAAAGGAAGAGCGTCCTGGGGCTAAAGACCCCATAGCAGTGAAGAATGTACAGAACTTGGGTAAGGGAGTGAAAACAGGGAGTGTCTTGAGGAAGGAGTTAATGCTCAAGGAAAGAAAAATAAGAATGACCTTGATTAGTAAGAAAACTGATCTGATTTGTTAAAGAGGAACAATGGGCAAGTAAGGTTGAGACAGATAAGAAGAGATTAAAGTATCTGGACTTCATATAAAGCAGAACAAAAATTAGCAAAAACACAAATAGATTAAGGCAAAGTCAAATGACACATTACACAGAATATTATCTATTACATAAAGATAGATAGACTCCTATAAGAGAAAAATACTAAGTATGCTAATAAGGAAAATTAGGGACAATGGACATAGGTTTCAAAGACTTAGCTGCAAGCAAGCAATATGAATTTTCATATCAACAAGGAACTAATCATAGACTTTGAAAAACTGAAAGGGAATTTCACAGTTGGCCCTTGCCCCAGTCAACCAGGCATCTTTAGAAATGGTCGGTCCATACAGCTAGGCAGGAGGACACTCAGGCTCCTCACCCATGCTGGGGCGTGCACCATAATGGAATTTAATATTTATATCTGAAATTGAACAAACTTCTATTAGTAACAATACACATAGCTAACCTTTACTGGCAGCTAACCTACTTTAATGACAATGAATCCATGGTATGGCTGTTTGATATATTAGCTTGCTTAGTGCTTTCAGAATCCCTATGCTTGTTTAATACTACTGCTACCTCTACATCACACTTAGCTTGGTCACAACATAGTCTTCTAATAAAAATAAGGGAAAAATCATCATCATTGTATGTTTTATAGTTGGTAACTCTAAACTCATTTATTAAAACTCTTGGAAAAAGAACATGGGCTAAATCATTCTAAACATGATCTCATATTTGACTCCAAGAAAGGAACGAAAAGTTCACAAAGTAATATCAAATTCTGTTCTGGATTACCTTTGTGTTTCAGATTTCTCTTGTCTATAATAAAATGTTGAGTTGCAAAAGAGAAAAATCCCTGAAATATAAGCTAATTTGAGAAAGCAAGGGGGCCAACTAGTGCACAGCTTAATATACACAAAAAAGTGTAATTTTACAGTTAAATTCTGCTCCCTTGTTCCCCAACCCCCAACTCCTCATTACCAGGAATGTATGTATTAAAACTTTGGTTTTTCTAATATGTGACTTCAAAAATCAGCATTGGATTATGATAAACTGAATGTGAATTCTGGTAATGGGACAAGTAGACAGACAAGAGATGTCACCTAGTGTGATGTTTCAAGGTTCTAATACCTTGACAACTAATAAAACCGTCCTCAGCTTAAATACCAGAAGAGTTTATGTAAGGTACTCTCACCACATATGTAACTATAAAAGAAGAAAAAATTAGGTCACCTACTTTCCAGTTCAATTTCCCTATTTTTAATAGTTATTTCGCTAGTCACACAGACTCATGCAGGGTTGAAAATGTTCTCTAGAATTCCCTCCTGTGCAAAGCTAAAAAACCTCTTCAGATTGAGTCTTCATTACATGTTCCCTCAATTAATTCTGCTATATAAAGCTTGTGATTATCATTGTTAGACACTATGATTCTCCTAACTCAGAACCACTCTTTCTTAACTTAAGGTAAATCAAGGAGAAGCAGTAGAGAAAAAAAGAAAAAAAAAAAAAGAAAAAGAAAAAAAAAAAACAGAGGCAATGAGACCGTGTGATCCACAGAAAGATTTTTCCTTAAAAACACTGGTAATTGCCAGGACAGGAACGTAGGTTTCAACCAGATTGCTCAAATTTTCTTAGTGCCAAAGTGACATTTTAACAGGAAAGGAGAAAAAGCTCCCTGTGGAAAACGAACTGGTAGTTTCCTTTGATGATTTCTAGAATGTCTTTCTTTAAAATCTTGACTCAGTTTCAGGGCTTATAAAATTGTTAGTCATAGGTAATGAAGTCAAATACAAAGTTTTAATAATTGGTAGAAGCAAGTGGACAGAAGCAAAGAACAATCCATTGCCAGAAAGCAGAACTCAAAGTAGAAAGTGAAAATAGATGAGTTTAATACTAGCTGGTCTATCTCCTATTGAAGAACAAATCAGAAGCCTTGGTAAGACCTCCCTAAGGGAGGCCGTGGGCAGGAAGCTGCAAAGAAGAAAGGAAGAGAACAAAGGAAAAAGAAATTTGGGGTTCAGTTTACTATGTAAACCTAGGCCTGTGTTTGGGAACTTCTAGAGTAGTGATAACCTGTTGCCTCTCCCACTGGCTTTGATCAATCAGGTTAGGTAGTAAATTAAGTAGTTTCATGCCCACGTTATTGCTGTTATTCAGCAGTGCTGGAAGAAGGTGAAATTCTGCCCCACTAGTGCACTAAGTGACTGGCCAGAGCATGGTGCAATCCCAGGAAGCCTGCTCAGAAATGCTGTGTTGTCTGACATTTCCTACTTAATGTTACGCCCTCTCAAAAAATTACATATTTTTCTTTCACTTACATACTACCCCTTTATTTGTATATGAATCTATGTAAATGACTCTCTATCTTTACCCTTTGAGGAGTATTTACTATATATCTAGCATCATGTTAAATGCTAGGGGACATAAAGAATCAGTCACAACTTCCCCTTCCAGTCAAGATAAGTAAGAGACATTGAACTTACCTTCCTGCCTGAAGCAACTCAACACCATAGAAAACATATAAAATAATGGCCCTCAAGCACTTAAATATAGGGCAATAAAGAAAAGTGATTCCAGAGACAGGTAACAAGTTGAATCTATGATTGCTCCAATTTGCTGCCTGAAGAAAATTTGCAGACAAGAGAAACCCAGAGGAAGTCTGAAAAACTCCCTGAGTTGAAGACACATAGCTGGAAGTCCAGGAAGGCTAAGGCTACTATAATATGCAAAGCAGAGGATCAAAGAGGAGAAATCTGTACCAAGAGAAAACTGTGAAGATCTGCAGAAAGTCCCCTTGATGATTCAGTTAAGTAATGTCAGTGCATAAAGTTGAGGAAACTACTCAAAGTTAGGGAAAGGACTATCCAAAATATTGAGGGAATAGTGCACAGAGCTCACACAGGGATGACAATGGTGCCTATTCCCATGGCCAGAGTAGGAAATCTCAAAATTCACAGGCATTGTTTACAGGGCTAAAAAGGATCTTGTTTCAGTAGTGCAGAAAAATTTATCCCAGGCTAAATGCAGCAGCTTTGATAATCTTGCCCATCAAAGTCTAAAAGCAAGACCAAAAGGCTGAAACAGTTTCAAGTAACTTGAACATGTCACAGAACAAGCTGAAGAATATTTTTAGGAATATAAAAATATCTAGAATCTGGCAAGAAAAAATTCACGATATATGGCATTGAATAAAAAATTACCAGGCATACAAAGTAGAAAGAAAATACAACCCATAATGAGAAGAAAAATCAACTGAATCAATCAAAGTGACCCAGAAATGACAAAGATGACAGACTTTGTAGAAAAGAAAATTACATAGGTATTCCATATGTTAAGAAAGTTAGAGGAAAGACTATACATGTTAAGCAGTGGTATGAAAGAGATTTTTAAAAAACTTTTAGAGATAAAACCTACAATATATGAGATGAAAAATACACTGAGATTAATGATACATTAGATATTGAAGAAGAACAGATTACTGAACTTGCAGATGTAGCAACAGAAATGCTTCAAACTGAAACAAGTAGGGAAAAGAGACAGAAAAAAGAAAACAGAATCGGTGAGTCATGTGATAACCAGTCAATGAACTTGCCCAAAAGACATGTAATTGTAGACCCTAAAGGAGAGGAACAAGAATAGGAGGCAGAAACAAAATATATTAGGAAACAATAGCCTAAAATTTTCCAAAATTGAAAATTATACAGTAACATCCAGAAACTTACTGAATGCCAAGCACAAAAATATAATAAGCATACCAAAATGCATTATAATTAAATTGCTTAAAACCAGTGATAAAGAGAATATCTTTAAAGCAGTTTCTTCATTCATTCAATTATTTAGCCAGCACAGAATGGACACTTAACCCTCTAGGTGCTGAGGACTGTGATTCCCAACCCTCTCCCCTATTTATTAAGTAACTCACCTAGTATCATGCCTCAGGTAGGGACAATACCTATTCCAGGATACAGATAAGGAAAACAGCAGCTTTTTGTTGTTGTTGTTCAAGATGATGCAAGATGATATCATAATCTCAGTAGACAAGAAAAAAAATTTTCACCATATCTGATATCCATTCCCGATAAAAATTGTCTGCAAAGCAGTATCAATTGTCTGCAAGCAGTATCAGGCTCCTCAGCCTGATAAAGGGAATCGACAAAAAACCTAGAGCTAACATCATCCTTAGTAGTTAAAGATGGAATGCTTTTCACCTGAGTTTAAGAACAATGCAAGAATGTCCATTCTTACCACCTCATTTAATATTATACTGGGTTCTAGCCAGTATAATAAGGCAAAAATAAAAGAAAGAGAGAGAGGGAGGGAGGGAGGGAGGGAGGAAGGAAGGAAGGAAGGAAGGAAAGAAGGAAGGAAAGAAGGAAGGAAAGAAGGAAAGAAAGAAGGAAGGAAAGAAGGAAGGAAAGAAAGAAGGAAGGAAAGAAGGAAGGAAAAGAAGGAGAAAAAAGAAACATAAGGACTACAAAAAGAAAAACTACCTTTATGCACAGAGATGATAACTTACATAGAAAATCTATGTAATCTACCAAAAAAAACAACTAGAATAAGTTGATTTTAACAAAGTTGCAGGATATAATATGAATATAAAAAAACCAATTGCATTTTTATATACTAGTAATGAAACATTAGAATTCTAAACAAAAATACCATTTACAATAGCATAAAAATATTAACAGTTATGAATGTGAAAAGATGGGCAAGACCTATACACTGAAAACCATGAAACACTGCTGAGATATTATAGAATAAATACATTGAGAGATACACTATGTTCATAGATTGGAAGACTCAAGATTACTAAAATGCCAGTGATCTCCAAACTGATCTATAAATTCAATATAATCTCATTTAAATACCAAGCAGGCTTTTTTTTTTGTAGTAAGTGATCAGCAGATTATGAAATTCACATGGGAATACAAAGGATCTAAAATAGCCAAACTTCAGAAAAGTCTGTATAAGTTGAATGACTTATACAACCTAACTTTCAAAACTTATTATAGAGCCACGGTAATCAAGACAGTGTGGCACTGACATCAAGATGAAACAGTCTATGAATACTTATACACACATGGCCAACTGACTTTCAATAAAGTTGCAAAAGCAATTCAGTGGAGAAAGGATAGTCTTTTCCACAAAGGCAATGGAAAAATTAAAAAACGATATGTCAAAAATAAAATTTAAAAAGGAATTTTAATCTGTCCCTGGCACCATAAACAAAAATTAACTAAAAATCGATCCTAGACCTAAACATAAAACCTAAAACTATAAAACCTCTGGAGGAAAACAGAAGAAAATCTTTGTGACCATGGGGTAGATCAAGATTTCTTGGGATTTCATCAAAATTATGTCTCTTGCTCTTCAAAAGAAACTGTGAAGACAATGAGAAAGCAAACCAGAGACTGAGAGAAAATATTTACAAATAACTGATAAAGTTCTCTATCCAGAATAAAGCCCTCTCAAAACTCAATGATCAGAAATTAGTAATCCAATAAATAAGGAACAAAAGATCTGAACAAACACTTCACCAAAGAAGACATATAGATGGAAAACAAGTACATGAAAAGATGCTCACCATTAATCATTAGAGAAATGCAAATTAAAACCACTATGGAATATTAGTTCATACCTATTAAAACGTCTAAAATTAAAGATGTACAACAACTGGAACTCATACACTGCTGGTGGCAATGTAAATGGTATGGCAACATTGAAAAACAGACTGGCAGTTTTTAAAAGAGTTAAGCATACACCCACCGTATTGATTGAGCTTTCCACTCTTACGGGAATCCAACGGAAGAAAAACATGTCCCATAAAGAATTTTACATGAATGTTCACAGCAGTTTTACTTGTAATAGAAAGGTACAACAAAACTGGAAACTAAAATGTCCATCAACAGGTGAAGAGTTTAAAATATGTGTGAAATATCTATACAATGGCATATCACTTGGCAATAAAAAAAAGAATAAACAACTGACACTAGCAACAACATGGATGGATCTCAAAATAGTTATGCTCACTAAAAAAAGCCAGGGCAAAAATCAAAAGTAGATAACTTATGTTTCCAATTATACAAAATTTAAGAAAATGCAAACTAATCTACAGTGACAGCAGACAGATCAGTAGTTGCTTGCGGATGGAAGCAGAAAGAGGGAAGGAAAGGGGGGACTACAAGGAGGTTCAAAGAAATTGAGGGGGAATGATGGATAGATCACTATCTTCAATGTGGTGATGATTTCATGGGATTATACACATGTCAAAACTTAAGCTGTACACCTTAAACATGCAATTTACAGTATGTCAATTATACCCTGATAAAGTAATTAAAATTTTTAAAAAGAATGACATAAAGAGGTAAAAATTTAACATGGAATACAACTTTGTATTCTTGTACAGTAGCATTTCTACACTTTAGTTAACTCAATACCCTCTTTTAAATATAAAACCCTTAAGCCTTTCATGACTGTTATTTACAATTTCAGAAGTAATCAAGTATCCTGACAGAAAAAGAAAAACTGAATATGCTTATTCAAACTGCAAATTCTCCCCCACTCACTTTGATATGTTCCAGTCTTTTTGAGATTCTGATATTAAAGGCTTTAAGAAAAAAAAATTACTGCCAAATAATAGGCATTTGGGGGACATAATACAAATACAAGAAGGGAGGGAGGGAAGGAAGGAGCAAAATTAACAACAAACAACAAAAACACATGAAACCTCAAACAATGACTTCAAATGCAGTCTGAATTTAAGAAAGTTTACATTTGGTCTTTATTCTAAACTGAGATCACAGGCTGCACTGCTTGTTCAGGTAGCTGTTTGTTCATTTTCCTCACCTGCCTGTCTTTCTCTCACCCTTGATTATTCTGGTTATCCCGCCAGCCACACTGAATTCACAATTTCAGGTTGCTAGCTGGCTTCACCTTGAGTTAGCAGAGCTTTGTGAAGTGTCAGACAACAAATTCCTGAGTGGAATTACTGCAACGAATGCTGCCTCCACCATCCACTGTTTTTTGTTGTTGTTGTTGTTTTTTGTTTTTTTTTTTGTTTTTTTTTTTGGCCTTCTCCCGGCACTGGCTCCCATTTCTAGGCGCCCTGTAAGGCTCTGGTATACCCAGAATGAGCAATCCTAATCCAATACTGGAATATCTAAAGAAGCAGAAGTCTTTTCTGGGGAGGTCAGCACCATCCCTCACTGAACCATACACACACTGACCACAAAGACTGCAACTCTTACATGGAGTATCTAATGAAATATTGTGTTTATAATGAAAATATAATGTAAAAATGTATTCATAAAAAGATTTCAAGCACATAAAGATACTGACAGATGGACATAAAATAGAAGGACATGTGTAAAAATAAAAATAAAGTACTTGTCAGGATTTTTTTTTCCCTCCCTCCTGTTTTCACAAACTATCTTTATTGATGTTATATTGTCTATATAGAAAAAAAGAACAGTTTACTGACAGCTGCTAGCTGGAAGGCTTTTTCATTCTATACAGCTGAAATGAATCTGAGGGTTCTATTCATCTGGGAAAAAGGAAAAATAACATTTATTTTGCTCCTGTGGTGGGTGGATTTGTAGCTGGGGTGGATTTGCTTGGCTGCCAATTACTGGCAACAGTTATCTGATTGTTATACATTTTATAAATGTGTCTAGCAGTGTTCTGTCTGGAAATGCATGCGGTGTAGAAAATAACTAACATAACTTAATCTCCCTTTCCATGGGATGTGGAAAACTGACCCTGGTTAACTTAGTGGTGTGGCCCACACCTGACTATGCACAGTGTATGCTTTGGTAAGTCCCAGGAAAGTCTGGTCTGATACTGTTCTCCAGGGAATAATGCTACTGCGGCAAATTATCTAAGATTGAAAACCAGGTTTTGTTGAGTTTATTGTGTCTTAGGAAAGCAAATCACGGTTGAACAAAAATGTTAACTCAAGTGCCAACCAGTCCAGGCAGAGGGCAGCTTCTAGTGGAGAGTCAGTAATACCGGCACTAAGGTGGGATGGGAGGGTGCATGTATCACTGCTGATGGGAGCGTAGACTGGTTCAACAGTTTTGGAGCATTATTTGTCAAAATTTATAAAAATGTTCAAAGTGCACCCAGCAGTCCTCCTCTAGGAATCGTTTCTACCAAGATAACATATGAGTGCATAAAGCTCTGAGCATGAACAAGGATGCAGCAGGCTTGTCGTTCCATGACAGTAAAAACAAAAACAAAAACAAAATTGGCACGACCTAAATTTTCAGGAATAGGTAGGATAAATATGTAACAGCCATAGAATGGATCATTATGCAACTGTTCAAGCAAAATGAAGATTTATATGAAATTGCTGAGAAAGCTATCCATGACTGATTTAGGTGACAAAGGCAAGTTGAAAACCATGTTTGTATCATTTTGGGGTGAAACACACATCACTCACAAACACATACTGTTTATGTGAATGATTGCATGGGCATAAAAGAAAATATATAAGTGAAAGTTTTAATAAACATTACCAGACAGGGAATTATAGTGAGGTTGGAGATAACTTTAATTTTTAAATTTACATATTTCCAAAATCTAGTGGAATTCTGAGTACTTTTTAATTCAACAAATCACAAAGACAAGATCAAACAAATTTCAAATAAGTGGAACAGGATATTGATATAGGGAACAAATTATTTTTAAAAATAAAATGTGATCAAATTAAGAAAATGAATTTAGTAGCACGTGTGTTGGTAGTAAGGAATTTCTATCCAGGAGTTATGTGTAATGTTTTCTGAAAAAAGAAAATGAGCACATGTTAAATGGCTTTCTCTCTTCTTTCTACTTAACTTGCCAGAATTGGTTTCTGAATAAATGCAGCCTATATAGCAGACAGAATGGAATATTAAAGAACAATTCAAAGAAGGGTAGTAGCCTTTGGGGAAGGGTAGTTTCAATGGAAACTTATATTCTTTAAGAACTAAAAAGAGCCATGAGGGGAAAAACTTCAAGTTCTTTTCCAAATTAAAATAAGCATGCTTATGCTAATTCTGAACATCGCCAGCAGGCTGAAGCAGGCTGAGTTCCCAGATGCCCTGCAGTCCAGGCGCTGCCTGTCTACGGGGTCCAGCGGTGTCCACCCACGGGGATGGCTGACACCATCTTGTTGCAGAGTTGTTTGGATGAGCCTGGAGCCATCACTGCCTATAGGGTGGGACCAGGACAAGACTGGGTGTCTTTATGAACCGAGTTTAAGATCTTAAACCACAGTCGCCCACATCACCATCTGTTAAGTGCCATGTGGACCCCAAAAGAAAAATCCGGTTTGGTTCTAAAAATACCACTATTTGCCTCACAAGGAACGGTCTCCTCCAGCTCTGCCTCACAGGCCTCTGTTTTACATAACATTAATTAGAGATGCCAATTCTGTGTCAGAATGGTACAACGGCCACACCTTGGAATGTGAAACTGTAAACCTTAAAATTCTGCCAAAATGTGCCATTTTATCCAAGTGTAGAAAACTCAGTTTAAATTGCTTATGTTCCAGGGTGCCCTGACCACAAGTCAACTGAATTGGAATTCAGCTGTCATCTTGCTTGGACTAGGAGCTATAACCTTTGACCCACAATGTGTAAGATTGATTTATTTCTCCTTTGGTTAATAATAAAATGATATGTATTCATGTGTGATTTAAAAAAATAAAGCCTTTGAAATTTTTAATTAGTGCTCAGGGTAGACCTTAAGTTTCTGCTTACGTGTAATGCTGTTCCACTCCAAGGGTATCTTCCATTGCCTCCTTGTGATATTGGAATATTTCTCCCCTGCCAGCTGACAAGATGCTAAGTTTTGTCCGTAGATGGTGCTGGAGGGACCCTGAACGAGGAAGGATCTTGATCCAGTGGCTTGTGTTCCCAGCAGTGCACCCACCACGAAGTGGTGTTCACCTTCCAGCTTTCCAGCCCTTGTCAGCAGTTCCCTGCTGGCTCACCAGCCTCAGCCTGCTAGAACCCAGGAGGGGATTTCCTGCTCACAATGCCCTGCCCACCAACCTGGGCCCACTGGCACCCAGAGGGAAGCCACCAGCGAGCTAATGCTGACCTGGAATCTCACGCCACCAGCCTCTGTCCTGCTGCTGTGGGCCAGATCTGGCCCAGGGTAACACAATGAACCTCTCCATCACCCAGTGGACCACACCACTCCTTCTCCAATGAGATCTGAATCTGAACTTGGCGAGGGAGAGCCTTTCCACGCTGGTTTCTTTCTTGGGTTCTCTCCCTCAGCCTCAGGGTATTCTTCAGATTTTTCTTTTATATCCTCTTAGTAGCACATCCCTTGTAAATAGTTCACAAGTATATTAAGCCATCCTTGTTCAAATTATAGTGTGGTTTTGACCAGGCTGAACCCTGATTGGTACAGGAAACTTCTATGATAACCATCCATTGGTGAATGCAACAACTTTAAACCTCAAATTGGGCCTCAGTGCTGTTCATTAATTTCAATATTAATTTCCCATGGTCAGATCTGCACACTACTCACCGCTTCACTTCAAAACTTCCCCTGTATCCTTTAGGTTCCAAGTCATCCAACTTACCAACAACTTACTACCAGAAGATGACATCAATTGATATTCTTTAAGGAAATAGGAGTCTCCTTCAAAATCCAAAATTTTAATACTGGCTTTGTCCTTCTATTGACCTTGCTCACATTCCTTTAGGCTTAAAAGAAAATAGTTGGAAATGCCCCTCACCAATACCACTCCCCAGTAGATTGGTTACTTGTACCTCCTCAAATAAGCTTTAATAGGTTTGTATATTTCAAGGAACTTGTCCATTTCATCTAAGTTATCAACTTTATTAGCATATATTTATTCACAATGTTCCTTTATTAGCCTTTAAATGTCTTCAGAACAGAAAGTGACATCTCTTCTTTCTTTTCTTAGTAAGTCAGGCTAGATGTTTATCACACTTACTAATCATTTCAAAAAACCAGCTATTGATTTCATCGCAGTTTTCTACTGGTTTTATGTTTTCAATTTCATATATCTCTTCTTTCATATTTGTCATTTTGTTCTTTCTGCTTGCTTTCAATTTAATTTGCTTCTATACTTCTACTTTGTAGTATGAACGCATAGATCATTCATTTTAAATCTTTCTTGTTTTCTAGTATAAGATTTTAACGCTATACATTTCCCTCCAAGCACTGCTTTAGCTCTATTCCACATATTTTGATACAGTGTGTTTAGGGGAATCTGGCTTTTTAGTCAAGGTATACTGCAAGTTATCAAAGGGTGATACACGGGGACCAGCATAATCTGACATTTTAAAATAACCACCCTGGGCAATGGAGTTTACTTACTGCCTGCCCCCATAATCATTTTCTATTTTCTCCAATAAACAATCAATTTTCTTGAATTTTATATGAACACCCAGTGACCCAGCTAGAGGTTACATTTCCCAATCTCCTTATTATCTTGTTCTGGCCATGTAACAGGGTTCTGGACAAAATTATATGGGTGGAAGTGTGCAACTTCTAGGTCACACCTTTAGGAAGAAGCTCTTGGATTTCTGGAATTTGATGCTGTGGTGGTTACCCAGCTTCTACTATGTAGATGATGGCAATACCCAAGGAGAGAGAGGGACCCCAGATAAAAGAAACCCAGGAACCTGAAGGACTTCATGCAGCACAGCCCATCCATCCACCAGCTTGCATTACACATGAGAAAGGAACAAACGATTTATTTTTTTCTAAGACATGTCATTTTTGCCTCTTTTTCAGTAGGCAAACCAATACGCTAGCTAACACACCATGGCTGCCATTTAAGATGACAGGAGTGTTGTCAAGGGGTGGGGGCAAAATGGAGGTGATATGGAGACTGCAACAGTGACCAGGTGAGACATAATGATGACTAGGACTAGTATGGTGGAAAACTGTGGATCAATATCTATTTTACAACTAGAATTAATAGAACTAGCTGATACATCTGATGCATGGGATGAGGACAGGATAAGAATTAAGAGTGACTCTTAAATTGTGGGCTTGAGCCACTGGGTGAAGGATACTGCCATTCACTGAAATAGGAAAAATTGGAGAGGAACAAATTTGAATGATTTTGTTTGATATATTAAGAGCTATGACTTAGATAGATTGCATCTGTTTGTTTTTTGTTTTTTGAGACGGAGTCTTGCACTGTCGCCAGGCTGGAGTGCAGTGGCGTGATCTCGGCTCACTATAAGCTCCGCCTCCCAGGTTCATGCCATTCTCCTGCCTCAGCCTCCCAAACAGCTGGGACTACAGGCACCCGCCACCATGCCCGGCTAATTTTTTGTATTTTTAGTAGAGATAGGGTTTCACCGTGTTAGCCAAGATGGTCTCGATCTCCTGACCTGGTGATCCACCCGTCTCGGCCTCCCAAAGTGCTGAATTACAGTTGTGAACCACCGGGCCCGGCCACATCTGATATTCTTATTAAACATCCAAGGAGATAAATTAATCATGAGGCTAGATTCAAGAGGCTGGGGTTCAGCACTTAACACATGGTGTCATGACTATCTGCCTCCTATCTTTCTCCTTGGCCAGACTGTGAGATCCCTGAAGGTGAAGACAATGTCTTGTTTGCTTTTACATCCTAGGTTCTAACACAGTAACTGACATAAAGTAGATACTCAATACATATTGGTTGAGTTGGTTTATGAATACTTAGTTTTAGTAAAAGGCAGTTCATACTAGGAGTTATGGAAAAAACTGCTGTGGGATCAAAATACTTACACTACACAAGTGATCAAAATAATTAAATAGCTAAGAAAAATCAGAAGACAAATATTTTAATGGAGGTAATAC
Organism: Pan paniscus; assembly: GCF_029289425.2. NCBI lineage: Eukaryota > Metazoa > Chordata > Mammalia > Primates > Hominidae > Pan > Pan paniscus. The sequence goes on along the minus strand of NC_073255.2, from coordinate 108,902,671 downwards.
ATTCAGAACATAAAGGCATAAAGAAATCTTTATGACATTAATTTTTAAATATATGAGATATTATAACATAAAGCAAATATAACTACTGTGGAGAAAATGAAACAATTTTGGAGATACTGTAAACATCATTTGATCTAGTGCTTCTCATAGTATGTTCCTTGGAGTCCTGTACTTTCTTGGAGACACTCTAAGGAGGTTGGGGGGATACTACACAGGGGAAATTTGGCATTATTGGTGAAATTTCATTTCAACAAACAATTACACTAATATGTTTTTTATTTGCAGGCTATGAATTCTTTAACCTCATTCTATAGGTAAATAAATCAAACCCTCCTTAAACCCAGTTACAAATAGACGGGACTACAGGTTGGGTCTTCCAACAACCAGTCCAGAGGTAATCTTTCATTCCAGAATTTACCTTAAATAAACTTGACATACTTCCATATTTACTATCACCCCCTTGAGTCATAAATTCCATTAGTTCATTACAAATGGTTAAGTTGTATCACTTACATTGGGCTTAAACATACTGTAATGCAAAGACAAAGAGCTTTAAAGACAACAACTGGGTTTAAGCTCTGACAGCTCTGGTTACATGGAAGGTTTATGTGTCGGTTATTTTAATGGAGGTAGCACACAGGGTGCTCGGCTCAACCAACTTTGTTCCTGGGACATTGCTAGGAGATACATACGCAAATTACTGCAACATATCCTAATTTTCCCTCTTGGGTTTGAGTGGGATTAATGAAATACTAAATAGAAGTAAAGGAGAGAGTAAGAGGATAAAAAGAAAGTTTCTTTATATTCATATTTGAAAAAAGTATTGCCTTTCCCATGAAAGAAACAATAAAAAACAGAGCCACTATTGAAGGAAGCTTCATATTGTATTTCCATTATCACTATATTATTTATCCAGCAGGTTAAGCTGCAACACAGCGTGGATAAAATCTCTTCATTTGCTTTCTTCTTTCTCTTCTGAGTGATTTTTTTATCTTACCATCTGAAGCGACAGGCTGCTATTATCAAAGATACGTATTCTGAGAGTCAGTAGCAGGACTAAATTTCCTTCTTTCATTATTTTTGGTAGAACACACAGACCTTAAGGGGTAAGCTATCAGCATCAATATGTCTTCAAATTCTTACTAGTCTCCCTTAAGGGAAAAAGAAGGGAATTAATCTGTCATCCTGGACAGTATACTGTTTCTCCCCAATATTTAAAAGCCTATTTCATTGGGATAACATTTTTTCATAAACAGATGGACTAGAACAAAAGAAAAGAAAGCATCTCTAACCAAAAGCTGCTTCAGAGCACAAAGGTAAAGATTAATTTTAAGAGTTTTCAGAGTTTAAGACAAAAAAAACAGTAACAATAACAAAAAACTAATATTTTTGCCTGCTGATCTGTAGTTGCTATTTCTGAATTTAGTTATGTATTTCCAAAAACTAACCTGACACGAATAGCTTGCTCCCATAAATTTTATTCCAGCGAAGACCATACAAATATGAATAAAGGCATTTAGAAATGCACTGAGTTTTAAATGTGTAATTCTCTTAGTTACTCTGTTGACCTCCTGAATTTCCCAAAGCATAAATATTCTAGATGATTTGCTTCACAAACTGCTGTTTTGAGAATGTCATTAAATGTGAAGACCTCACTTAGATAATGCCCTTTCTTAAGACTTTGGGAAAGAGCCTCTTAAAACAAATTCTCATCTTTGTCTTTCTGTTTTCTAAAACTTGTCCTACATATTGTCACAGGTAGCCCTGAAGCAAATAAAGTTCTCAAAGAGCAGCCTGGGTTATGTGGAGGGAATAAAGAGTACTCTCTGTCATTGTAGCAACACCTTAATAAACTACTTATACTAACACGAATCTCGGCTACATCCTTCTATTACTTTCTTGAATCCTATCCCAATGTTATAAACATATGGTGTGGCATGTCAGACCTGGCTATCGGTGGAAACAATCTGGAATAAGTGTGTACATCAGCAAAAAGTAAGCCACAGCTGTTTTTTGGCAAAAAGTAAGCCATAGCCACAGGATCACATAAAAAGAGATGGCAAAATATTGAGCAGTGAATTGGAAGTAGCCTACAGAAGACTGGTTTGTAGTTCTTTTTACTTAAGTATAGGGTTTTGAACACTAAACACAAATTATAGGCTAGATTCCTGGCATTTGTCAAACTCCATTCTTGGGCTGCAGGCCTACAGGGGATGGTAAGTCAAAAAGCAAGAGGAAGTGAGCATTCTGCTGTGTATTTTTCAGCTAACTTTCTAAGCAAAGAAATACCAAGCAGTTGGCTTACTGAAACAATAAAAAAAAAAATTCAGCTTGCTTATTGTGGTATTTTCATAAATAAAATCACCACTTTAGAAACTAGAAGTCAAATAATTGTATACATCTCTAGAGAAGATGAAACTATTTCATATGGCCCAGTCATTACTTTTTTCAAATTGGTATTAAAGAAATGCCAAAGTGGTGGCTGAGACAGAACAGTTATACTAAGTAATAATAATTTTTTGTAAACTGCAAAATACCTATGTTTGAACAAATAGGCCACTCTTAAAACTCAAGAGTAGAAGGTTGATTATTTTCTATTAAAAGTTGCTGAGTTTTGTGTGAATGATAATACGGTATCGCATTTCTTACCTTTTTTGAAGTAATGTTGACACAGCTGTGCTCAAATAAGTGAATGCTGCCATTTTAACCAATTCATAACAACTTAAATACACAGGAAGGAGAAGGTCAGCAGCAATGTCCCCCAACAGTTTTTCCTACCCCAGAGTACTGATGACAGGTTTTTGTTTTGTTTTGTGACAGAGTCTCGCTCTGTCACCCAGGCTGGAGTGCAGTGGCATGATCTCGGCTCACTGCAACCTCCGCCTCCCAGGTTCAAGTGATTCTCCTGCCTCAGCCTCCCAGGTAGCTAGGACTACAGGCACACGCCACCATGCCTGGCTAATTTTTTTTTTTTTTTTTTTTTTTGTTTTTAAGTAGAGACGGGGTTTCACCATGTTGGCCAGGCTGGTCTCAAACTCCTGACCTCATGATCTGCCCACCTCGACCTCCTAAAGTGCTGGGATTACAGGCGTGAGCCACCCTGCCCAGCCCTGGTGACAGGTTTTTAATGCTTCAGCTTGATCCCCTATTATACCGTTAATTCCTCTGCTTCATAGCCTGGCATTTGCTTATTTTGGCACCACCTCCTGCTACAGTTTTAATGTGTTCCCCCAAACTTCGAGTTTTGGAAACCTAATCCACAAATTCACGTGTTGATGACATTTGGAGATGGGGCCTTTGGGAGGTAATTAGAACTAGATAAACTCCCCCATGATGGAACTGGTGGCTTTATAAGAAGAGAAAAAGAGAACCGGAGCTGACATGCTCTTGCCCTCTAGCCATCTGATGCTCTCCACGATGTTACGACATAAGAAGGCCCTCACCAGATGCAGCCCCTCAGCCTTGCACTTCCCAGCCTCCAGAACTCTAAGAAGTAAATTTATTTATTTATTTATTTATTATTTTATTTTTGAGATGGAGGCTCACTCTGTCACCCAGGCTGGAGTGCAGTGGCGCGATCTCCGCTCACTGCAAGCTCTGCCTCCCGGGTTCAGCCCATTCTCCTGCCTCAGCCTCCCGAGTAGCTGGGACTACAGGTGCCTGCAACCACACCCAGCTAATTTTTTGTATTTTTAATAGAGATGGGGTTTCACCGTGTTAGCCAGGACGATCTTGATCTCCTGACTTCGTGATCTGCCCACCTGGGCCTCCCAAAGTGCTAGGATTACAGGCGTGAGCCACCGCGCCTGGCCTACTTTCTTTTTAAGTTACCCAGTCTGTGGTATTCTATTACAGCAACAGAAAATGGACTAAGATACCTCTCTACCCCACCTACCACAGTTTCCATAAAACTGTCAGAGAATAAATATTTTTATTGCCCAAGTGTCTATTCACTTCTGCACTGTGTCTCACTGACAGAAGATGAAATTCCTGAAAGGACAATCTTACTATTAACTCAAAAAAAAAAGAATGGATTTTGTGGACAGTATTCTGTTTTTATTCATCCACAACATCCTTTTTTTAAATCATGTATTTTATTTTTTAAAGCAGTTTTAGGTCGACAACAAAATTAAGTGGAAGGTACTGAGATTTCTCATATAATAGCATATTTTATTGCTTGTAAAAATTAGCTTAACATTTGGAAAGATAAACAAAAAACACATTATATTCATCTAAAATATTTTTTGCTAGAAAGGTGGTTAAAATGTCATTCAAGTTAATCCTTTTTCCATTTCACATCTAATTTGACATGATGGTATATTAGGAAGATCAAAATAATGAGATGAGCCACTCTATGCACTGATTATTTATGCCTAAAAAAGATTTTTGGTATAAGGTAGAAAAGTAATAAGGAATTGAAAATCAATTTTAGTTCCTTTATTATTTTACCTTCATAATATCCTCAGAGTGGCATTCCCAGTACTAAGCAGTAGAAAGAACATTCAATAAAAATTTTGTCAAACTTCTTCAAAATAGAAGTTCACTGAAGCCCACTGTCAGGCTTACTAAAGACACTCACAACTGCTGAATGACTTGAATCACATCCCAAGAGTCAATAATCAAATTAATGTGCATATATCACTATTCTATATGAAAGATAAGCAATATTTCATTTTATTATGAATAATATGAGAGCCAAGAAAAGAACCTAATATTATTCTCCCAAAAAGGTTTTATTAACACCTCTCAGCTGTTTACTTTCTACTTGGCAAACATGAAACATTTTTAATACCAAATTTTACTTAGAGCAAATTGATAGTAATTTGTTCTCTTGAGCTTCAAGGAAATGAACTCTGCATCTGAATGTTAAATGTTATCTGCCATTAATGATTTAGGTATTATTAGAACAAAGAACTGCAACAGGAGAAACTAACAAAAAGCATGAATTTGCATCTATTTTTAAACAAACAAATGAAAGAAGGAAAACCATCTTTAATTTTTAAACTTTGGTTCTAACTTCATTCCCACAGAATTCTCCAAAAGATGTATTTAAAAAGGGACACAGAGAAGTTCAAGAAATGTCCTTGGCCTCTGCAATAATTCTGTCATCACAAGTCAATATCTAAGCCATGTCGGGGCACATACTGTTTGCTCCACACAAAGTAGTCCTTATCTTCTTACCTCTACTCTCAAATCCTAAACTCTATTAGGAGAATAAGAGCAAAACAGCTGCAGTGCAAGGCAGACACTGAAGAGAGACACCAGAAAGTTTGGGCAAAGAGACCAAGAGGTCCAGGAGGAGGAAAGAAAATTTCCAATTGAAAAATCAGAGAAAAATTCACTGGTGAGGGGGAACATTTCATATATTTTGAATGTTGGGTTATATTTAGACATTGGAGATAGAGGAAGAGGAAAAACTGGCAGATACTTAGGCACAGAAGTTTAATAGCACCATATGTGTCTCTAAACCAATTCTTGCATCTTTACCAGGGATTGACCAACATGAAAGGTAAAATATGACAATACTGACATTTGCTTTTGTCCTGGAGAATATATGCCCACACAGAGACTCAGATTCACTGACAATTTTCATGTCTAGAGTTATTCAAAATTAATAGAAGCCTGAATTTATATTAGGTATTATACTAAGAAAAATTTAATTCAATGGTATATCTAAAATACAGTTTTCAACACTTCCAGTACAACTAAACCCACAAAGAGATTTTAGTAAGAATATGAAAGCCATAGCCTCCATACATACACATTACCTGGAAACGTATGACTGTCATTGTCAAAAGAGACAAATGAGATAGAGGACAAATTCAGCTCCAAGGTCAGATAATCTGTTAACTTGACTTAGAATAAAACTGTTCTCTAAGGGAAATGCTTCAATGACTTGGGTAGATTATTTTATGATAAATTTTAAACAGCCATAGCTTTTTATCAAATTATGTAATAGACATAAGAAATCAATTTAGGATAGAATATTTTGAGGAGGCTTTTTTCTTGCAGGGCGTTGGGCAAGAGATGATACAAGGTCAGGTTTTAAATGAACTCATGCCTCACTAAAAGATTAACATCCTGGACAGATTTATCCTTGAGGGTAAAGACTTCTGAAGCATAAGAAAAGGTAAGTTGCAAAATGAGAGTGGAAAACAGAGTGTCAATCAAGTGGCCAGCTAAGATAAGAAGTCACAGTGCTGGGACATGATGATTACAAATATTCATTTGCTTGTGTATGCAATTCTAATAATAGTCACCTGATACTAGTAGCACAAAGCCATGAATATACTCATTATAAGGGAGGGTCCCTTGAGGTCCTATCAAAAGTATCTCTGTGAGAAACAAAGGACTCAGTCTAACCGAAGAATGACTTCCACATTCCAGATAGAATGTCCACACTATCTAGGTTTTAAGGTTGTTACATAAGGCCAGGAAATTTAAAACATGCTTAACATTTCAAAGAATTCCATGTATCTTTTAGAGTAGAGTTCTTAAGAGAACTCATCAACCAGGGACTGCTTATCTGTTTTACTACAGAGGGATGTCCCATCCCCTGAGACTCTGATTCAGAATCCTCAGTGGGGTCTAAGAATGTGCATTCAACAAATAACTCTAAGTCATTCTAAGACATACTCCTGATTAAGAATCAGAGCAAAAACAACCAAACAAAAAGACAAAACAGAGTATTCTGATGAAAGAGTAAGCAGATTTGGCATTTAGTCTCAGTTCTGGCACACACTAAACATGTCTTCTTAGGGAAGTTCATATGATCTCCAAAGATAATTTTCTCTGCTATAAAATAAGAGTAATAATAGTATCTACTCTTTCTTGGTCATGGGATATATTAGTTATCTATTAGTATATCTCTATAAAAGAGTTATATTAGGTAATTATTGGTGTGCAACAAGTTACTACAAAACCCAGTGGGTTTAAGTAACAAACACTTATTATCTTACAGTTTTCTTTGGTCAGGAATTCCAATGAATCTTGGCTAGGTGCCTTTGGCTCAGTCTTTCATAAGGAGGCAATTAAGGTGTTAACCATGGCTGTGGTCTCCTCTGGGGAGGCATCCACTTCTAAGCTCACTCACAAAGCTTAGGTCAAGCCTCAGGTTTACACCGGCTGTTGGCTGGAAACATCAGTTCCTTGATATGAGGGTCCCTCCTCAGAGCAACTTGTAACATGGCAGCTGGCTTCCCTCAGAGCGAGCCGGTAAGAGAGGAAGACAAAGTGAGCAAGAAGTAAAAATCATTTTGTTACCTAGTCTCAGAAGTGATATCCCATCATTTTTGCCATATTCTATCCATTAGAAGCAAGTAATGAGGTCCAGCCCACGCTCAAGGGGAAAGCATTACACAAGGGCATAAACGCCAGGCGGTGGGGGCACACTAGGAGCCATCTTAGATGCTGCTCACCTCAAGAGATAACATATGTAATGTTCTGAGAAATCAGATTTACGTGGGGAAGTATTCTGCAAATGAAAGTTTTACTCAAAGGCAGAATGGGAATTATGAAAACACGCTTTATGGAGAACATTTAGGGAATCTGCTAAGAAGTGTCACCACCTCCTCACTTGCCTCAGATGTGTCACACTATGGCAGTATTTCGCCATCTTTTTCAGTCTGACACATCCATGAACTTGTTAGTCAACAAGGGAAGAAAAAAGGGTGAGCAAATGAGGGACCTCATGACCCATGAAGTAACACTCTTGACAATTCACGCTTTATATTTAGCACGGGAAGCAGTAATATAATGGCTATAAGGAGTATGGGAAAAACAAAAAATTCAGGAACTTGATAAAATTGTTTCCTGGAGTTTTTCCCTACAAAGCTGTTTATCAGCTCGACTTGGTGATATGCTCTAATGAAAATTTACATGGTCAGTGTGGCAGCTTGAAAACACAGCCACAGCGTTCTTGACATTCTTATGTACAAATGGGATCTATGTCCCCTTCCCTTCACTTTGGGTGAGAGTTTGTGACTGCTCTGACCAGGAGAGAGTTACTGCATGACTTCTGAAGCTAAATTAAGAGAAACCACACAGTTTCCATCTGGTCCTCTTGGGCCACCCACTCTTGGAACCCAACCACCATGACATAAGGAAGTCCAAACCAGCCCACATGGCAAGAACCCTTGGAGAGCCCTAAGACTCTGAAGAAAGAAACAGGAATGTTTGGCTAGTCCCAACTGCTCCAGCCCTGATTAGTCGAGCTCCAGCTACCATGTGTCTGCAACCCAAGTCCAGAACTGCCCAGCCAAGCTCTTACTGAATTCCTGACCCTGAAACCATAAAAGAAAATTTAAAAATGACTATTGTTTATTTAAACTAGGGGATTTTGAGGTGGTTACATGAGAAAAAATAACCAGAACAACCAGGAAGTAGTCATATATGTTAAAAATAAAGTCATGTATATTAAAAAGATAGTAATATTAAACAGCAATACATTAGGTTAAATTTTTTTCAAAACATTTAAGACAGATCACAGAGGTAAACCATAGCCTACAGAAAAGTCTTTGGTAAAAATTACTACAACTGGGAAATATTTACAGGTGGTAGAAAGATATAAAAGCTTATGTTAATAGAAAAGTAAATAAACTATCACAAATCAGAAATTGGGAAGACAACATTTCTATTTCCATAATAATGTCTCAGATAAAAAATAGATTAAAAATCAAGTCAGCAACTATTTCCTATCATATCAGTTGCAAATCATTTATTATTTCACCAGCATTATGAATATTATCCATTCCCTCAACATCTGCCCTCCATATGCACATCACTGTGCCAGCCATACCCCACTCCCTTTCACGTAGGAATCATGCAGATCATAAAATCTTCAAATTTCTTCTCTCTCCTCTAAAACATTTATTGAAATGTCCCCCTCCTTCCTTCCCCTTCTTCTTTCAGAAAAATTTTTCATCCACATTTCAAGGCACTGTCTCCTCCCCCATCCTCTCTTGCCTGCTCCAATACCTTGATCCATCCAGTATGGCTTTTTGGAACTTTGGTATCCTTTACCTTACAAATTTACTGGTTTTCATTATTTTAAAAATACTTAGATTATAAAATATATGAATATTGATTGTAAAATATCCTCAAGGTGACATCAATTCTCTTCATTGACCCAATTCTCAAAGTTGTCTACAGGCTCAGTGTCCCCCAATTCTTCACTACCCACTCACCCTTTAAATCCATTGTAACCTAGCTTCACATATTCAGCACTCAAAAGTCACCAACCAGTGGCCTGTCTCAGCTTTCTGAGTATTTGATGCAGCTGATACATAGTTCCTTCTTGAAATTCTTCTACTTTTGACTTTCAAAAAAAGCACTCTCTGGGTCTCTTCATCCTCTGGACATTCTTCCTCCCTTCTCCCTTCTGAACTATCATCTACTCTCCAAAACAGAAACATTTCCATTTTCTTGTATCTATACTAACTCTCATGGTGAACTGACTCAGAAAACCCAAATCCCTAGCCCCAGCATAATTCCTACTTGGAATACGTATTCAGTTGTACTTCAAACTCTGTGGATTCACTCAATCTAATGCCTGAATTGTAACATATACAGAAATTTAATGTTCCACACAAAGCAAGCATTTCCCAAGTAAGAAAATGCTTCATATAAAGGATGACTTCAATACATGGGAGAATGATCCTTAATTTAACATATGCAGGCATGAGAATTCTCATTTAATACTATTATCATTAAACCCACCCAAGTTGCTACTCCCTCTGCCTCAAATGCTCTGATCCCTGTTATTTGTGAGTTTGGTGCCCTTACAAACTTCAGTGAACAAGTATCACCTCTGAGAGAAAACTCCCCAGAACATGGTATGTAAAATGGCATCTCTCAGAATAGCACTTAAGAAACACATTATATATTTATTTTCTCACTGTCTATCTTTCCTTACAGGAATATCAGTTCTATGAGAGCAGGAATGTTATTTTGTGTACTGCGGTCTCCTCAAACCATGAAAAGATTATTTAGCCCAGAGTAAGCACATAATAAATATCTGTTGCATAAATGAATAACTTAGAAAATGAATGATTTAATTAAAGTGTTCTCATTTTCCATTTTATAGAAAGTTTGTGGTACTCCAATGCAAAAACACTGAAGTAAAAAATGTTTTTTCACTATGTGAGTTAATTCAAATCTCTGGGTCACAAACAGGTTGTCTTTTAATAGAAGTTTCTTTTTAAGCAGTAATGTGATGAGCTATTCTATAGATGGATATCCCACTGTCTTAGCTTTCATGTAAGACAAATGACCTTACTGGAGTTTGCTACCAACATTTCCATTCGCTTAGAAGCATAGAACTTTCTTTATTAGAACATCCATCTAATGTCTCCACACATGAACCACTCAATGTTTATTTTTCCAACATCTTCATTTTCACTGGATCTCTTCTGAACACTTTTCTTCCACATAGACTTTTTCTTTTCATAGAACTATTGACCAGGGAGGACCTTAAGATGTTATTAGTCCAGGGTTTTTCAACCTTTCTTTCAGCAGTGGGATCTGTTTCACATGCAAAATCTTAATAGAAGCAGAGCCAAGAGTGGACAACCTAGTGCATCCCTCTGAGGCTATACCCACCTTCACTCCAGCATCACTGAAACAGCAAGGAGAATCACAGGTCTCCTTTGAATAACCACGGAAAGTCTAACCTTTCTTAATAAACCCACGTGTGTTTTCTGTGTTGACTCTTACACTTTTGGGGCAGGAAATCTTTCTTTTCCTCTGGGCTAAAAGCATTTACTGGGCACATACAATGTGCCACAAACTACATGAGCAGTGTGCAGAACATGCTGGGAACAAGCAAGGAAGGGAATCTGGCTTCATAACCCACCACCCCTACCCGCTGAACAGACCTGAGCTGAAGTATTATCTTGCTCCAGGGAGTGATTTTCTTTTTCTGTTCTTACCCTTCATTTCTCTTCTGGTCACCCTTCCCTTGATTTGTGTCACTGTACTGATTTCTCCCCTGGTCTAACCCTCCAATCCCCCAAAACATGAACATCCCCTACAAGGTAGGCAGTGGTCCACTGCATTTCCCTCTACCTTCTTATGATTCAAGAACTAACACGATGTGGGAACCAAGATTGTCTCTTTTGGGTGAATGGCTCCTTCATTCCCATGCATCTCCCTGATTTTGTTGTGTATGAGTTATATACTGGACATGTCCATCTGAGGTCACCCCCGCTATCACATAAAGTCCAGTACCTTGAGTTCTCTTCTTCCTCTCCCTCCAGGGGTACTCCTTTTCAATGTTCTCATTATTTTCAATGACATCGTTGATCACTTAATTCCCCAAATTTGAAACTTTTAAGTTATCTTTGACTCTTTTTCTCATCATTTATATCCAAGATGTGTAACAATCGTTTTGCAACATCTTTCTGACTTGGTTTCCTGGAAGCTATTCAAATGTAGCTCAGCTGACCATATTTTCGAAGCAAGTAGGGGCTATGTTTGTTGGTTTATCACCATAGTCACAGTGACTGTCACATAAAGTGCCTAATAATCTTGCTGAATGAATGAATAATTAAATGTGGTAAAAATATGCAATGCTTACCGTAGCATAAAAACTGTAAGCAAATTATCTAGTAATACAGAAATGTTTGAGTTTCTCTATTTGGGCACATTTGTAAGATATTATAGTATAATTAAAATAACATTTTCAATTACATATTAATGGCTTGGAAATGGCTCTCTATTTCCTGTTAAAGAGAAGCTAAACACAAAACCATAAATTTATCATGAACTCAATTGTGAAAATCTAGAAAAGGGAATACAAAAATGTTTAATGTTGGTTATATCTCAGTGGTGATTTTTTTCTCATACTTTTCTTTTACTTATATACAGTTGATTCTCTGAAAAAGATTTTTCGCCATGTAAATGACTATGCCTATAGATGAAGCTTGAAGGAAACAAGTACAAATTAAGAGGTACTTGTTCCAGGGTGGGAGGTAGAGTATTATAATCTATTGTCCCTATTTGTTTTTCTAAAACTGATTTAAAAACTGTAGCTTAATATTTTCAATGTTCTTCACCCTAACAGGTGTTGTTTAATTCTCTACTTCTGCCAGTCTTTATACAGTTGAATTTATCATTTTATCCACATTGTATTTTTCTTTTCTAGAGACGGGGTCTCACTCTGTCACGCAGGCTGGAGTGCAGTGGCACAATCATAGCTCACTGCAGCCTTGAACTCCTGGGCTAAGTGACCCTCCCACCTCAACTTTCCAAGTAGCTGGGACCATAGGCACATACTACCACACTGTACTGTATTATTTTTGTTAAAATGCTCTTAACATTACTCTCCTGTTATACTGTTTTATTACATTATGGATAAAATGAGATTTAAAAATACTAAACTATCAAAGTGCAGTCTTGAACATTCAACCTCACCTTCCACCCACTCCTATACCACTGCCTGATGTCTCCTTTTCCCTCTTATTTTCACTTCAAAATCTTATACTTTCTTTAGTGCTTAATAAAAATTTTCTTAGCAATTTTTCTTTAAACACCCATAATTTATACATAATACAGTAACATCAAGCATTTAAAAAAAATTAAAAATGGTTACAGCTACAAGACAATATTGAAATCACTTAGTTTAACTTCCTCCTTTACAGATGCAGAAACTACTGTCCAATTTGAAAAGGTGGCTTGCTGGGGGTAGTGGGTGAGGGCGGGTAGAAAACAAAAACCTTGGATTAGAGCACAACATTTAACTCTTAGCGTTCAGTATTTTAACTAATATAGAATCCACTGTTATTGCTGGGTCTCACATCTGCTAATCAATTGCTCAGCAATTATTCATGATTCCATTCCTGAAGTATGCCTTGCCCACCTGCCTTGATTTTCATGGTCATTACTACAGGCTGACACCATGACACATAATTCTTTTATGTCTTCATTGTACCTAGTGCTACAGAGTAACTGCTGAAGTAGTATGGCAGAAATAACCTAAAGCAAATCCAGTAATGGTAATGATGATACAAATCTGTGATAGCAATATTCCATCCTAACCATGTGGCTGTTAGAATACATCCACTTGAATGGTAATAACCGTCAAAGAGGTGATATCAGCTTTCCCTTACATTCTACAAGGCTTCCCTAACCAATCATGAAGCTGCAGGATTATGGTTCCAGTTCTAAAGACCCTGGAATCGGAGCCATGTGGAGGAAACAAGGATAGGAACTGAGTCTGCAAACTATATCTCCACAGTCAGTTTAATGCAAAGCACAGCGGCTTAAGGAATAATCCAACTCAAAAGCCAGACTGAGTACTATAGTAGCTTTCAAAGTTGCATGTGGCTCATTACACACACACACACACACACACACACTCACACACAAACACACTCAAATTCTGAATGGCATATATTGATGAAGAGGACTATTTTAACAATTGTACCAGTCAAATAATGCACAATAGTTTAACAACCAGTGGATGAAATTTCATTATAAGCCAGGAGACCCAGGAGACAAGGAAAGGTGTGATTTGTCAGGGTAATCAACGTTCAAATACAGAGAGAAAAAGAACAGATCTGAAAAACAGAATCATTCCAGCTCCTTTGTCATGACTGTCACACAATGGGCCATGAGCCACAGAGACCCAGAAGCATCTACCAAAGGTTTCAGACAGCTGTGCAAGCATTCCCTGCCATTTGTTCAGCTGTTTTGAAGTGAGAGAGAAACATATTCCCAGGGTTGTACAAGTACCCTTCTTTTTCAGTTCAGAATAATATGTTTAGAATACAAATTTTTTATTAGTTGTGATTTTGTCACTCTGAATATATATTCACCTGGATGAATGCATTTGCTGCTTATTTTGCAACTAATGGAGGTGAATAGAATACACCATGCCACATTAAAAACTGGGTAATGCTAAAGAAGTGAAAATAAATACTCTTTCCACCTAAGAGCAGAGTTACTGCTTGGAGAATTAGGTGCCTATTTACCTGCCAATTCAAAATGTCTTGAATATAATTCATCAAAATTCCATCATCTTCCTTCCTTTCTTGCATGTATCACAATGTCAAGGAAAAGGATTTAACAGTGAAATTTCAGATTGTAGCATATCCCAGCTCACCTTATATACATATGAACATGGTTATTATATTCCAGAAATGAATTCACTGAACTTGTTAAAATTGTGAACTGCTCCCTTCAACCAAAGGAAGAAAAAAAGAGAATAGGGAAAAAAGAACCTTAGAAAGAAAAACATAAAGACTTTTACTAACCGATCTTTATTTCCTTTCACATATTTTATAAAGACTCAGTGTGTGGGAGCTAATTATATTAGCTGTCTTGGGTAACAAGCTATTAATTTTGTGCTTCAAAGTTATTAACTACCTTTCTATGTACAGTTCACAGGCAAATGAATGAACTTAATCCTTGTATTAAAACACAAAACAAACCAAATAATCCCATGTTTCATGACTTTACAAAGTTGATTATCTCCTTGGCAATGCTTTACCAGAGGCCAGATATACAATTGCCACTTTAGAAAAGAGTCTCTGGCAGTTTATACTATAGGCCTGTTAAAGTGGATCTAATCACTATTTAATAGTCATTCCTCCCAAGATTAGACATAAAAGGTCACAGAGGAAAAGCATTTTTTTTTTCTCAGTGATTTAACCATACTGGGTTTATAAAATTTCCTCCTCCAAGGATCACACCAGTCTTGAGAGAGTCTACTTGTGTGATAATATAGCTAATATTTGCAAATTTAAACAATTCAGTGGAGAAAATAAAATATTTAAGTTGATAACATTTAATGTCAAAAGAATTCTTTAGATTTCTCTTTATCTGGCTTCGTCTAATTCTTCAGGGCAAAACATAACATCATTTAATTCTACAGCAGTAATTTTATATAGATGATGATCTTCATTTCCTAATTATCAAAGGACATTTTATTGTAAGAGGCATTAGACTTGTAAAATAACTACAGTAAATGAAAGAATTATTGCCATAAACCATGATGCTTATCTGCATTTGAGGGTCTCTGTGCTCTAACAAGAGCAATGGTAGTTTAGTGTATCAATAATCCCATGGGAAATTTAAAATGATTTATTTATCTGACTTATTAAAAGCCTAGTCATAGCTCAAAGGTCTCTGAATACCCATAAAATTGGGAAACTAATGCCATAAAATTAAAAAATAATAGCAAAAATTTCATACAAGAAATAATCCAACAAGATATTACCCAACAGAAATTACTTCTGTTAAACAAAGATTTCAAATGAAAGCTTTGACAAAGCTATGTCAATAAATTATGCTTTTATGAAACTCACCTTTTTGTTCTGTTGCTGTATATCTCAGTTATATAACAATTTCTTTTCCTTTATAATTCAACCTAAAGTAATATGTAAGTTGAGCTCTTTCTTTTCAGTACAATTCCCTTTTTAAAGTTTTCTGCTTTCAAATACAGTACAGTAATAATTCTACCATAAATCAGTAATTTGACAAGTTACATAATTGTTGTTCAACAGCTATCAGAGGCTGAAAAGTGGAGTCTAAAGTTCAGAAAATTATCAGAATATAATTTGGTTACACTATTATTATCATTATACATGAGCTTTATGTAAATAAAAATGCTAAATATTTGGAGATATGTCTTTGCATAAAAATTTATATAAACTACAGCCCATTAAAGTTCTCTCTAGGCCATTTTTGTCAATACAAAATATATGGAACAGTTTATATTTTTAAGAAACTTATTGTGAAAAAGTTATTTAAAATAATTGAATAAAAGTAAAGTCTTGAGTAGAACAAAAAACCAAACATGTTTATACAAACTGTACATTTATGCTAACAGCCATGAAATTGAATAATTTAATCTTGGATAGGAAAGTACAATTTTGTATTATTTCCATAGACTCAGTACAATCTCAATAAAGTGAATAAGAGATTTTCTTGGGAGTAGGTTTCATGAGTTTAAATGAAGGGATGGATATGAACAAACAGTCTACATCTATAAAAATTAAATTGTATTGAAATAAGGACTTCTTATTCTAATAATGATTCTTAACTAACAGGATGATTGTGCAATTAATGTTTCTGGCAGCATTTTATTATAATAAAAAACTGAAAACAAGCTATCAATATGGGGCTGGTTAAGTAAATAATGTCTCATCCATACAATGAAACACTTCCCAGTCATTAAGAATGATGATAGGTTTCTGAATTTATTTTTCACTGAAAGGTGTTAATTACAAATTGTTTAGTGGAAATAGCTGGTTCCAAAAGAATATACAAGATATGATTCAATCTTTTCAAATACATATAGAAAAACTCTATAGAAGATATATGTCCAAATACTAGATGTGGTTTTCTCTGGGTAGTAGGACAAAGGGTGATTTTTCAGCATTTTTTCATTTTGACACTGTAGGAATTTTCCATTATAAAAATACACTATTTTTATAACCATGTTAACATTTGTGTGTGGGAATTTATAGATATTGAATAAAATAAAATTGAAAGCAAGTGGATACAGATGGTTTCTGAAAGAACAAAACCAACAGGACAACACTTTGAGGATGGTTTCTATGTTAGGGACTTTGCTGATTGTCCATTTGTTGTTAGCACACAGCGACTCACAGGGATATAAGCTACTGCATAGAGGAATCACATGTGCTTTAATTTCCTAGTTTCCAGTCTTCTTTTCTTACCATTTTATTGCTGACATTAAGGGAATACAATAGTGATGGGGCCTCAGTTTGTATTGCTACGTTCTACTGCAGATTGTATTCTTAAAATGATAGCTGTATTTAAATGTTGCGCTTACTTAATTTGTCTAACTCTGATTTCATGTTTTAAATTATAGGTTTATATGAATATTAGCTCTACTGGAAGCTCTACTGAATATTTGGCATAAAATGATGTAATTAAAATAACAACGATTTGTATATATGTAAAGTATTTACTATATGCCAAGCAGAGTCCTAAAAGAACTATATTAGTCAATTATTCTTCAAAGCCACCTATGAAGAAGGTGCTGTTATTATCCCTCATTTCACCTATGAGAAAACTAAAGCTCAGAGAACTAATAAGCCCCTTGCTTAAAGTCCCATGGCTAAAACATGACAGAGAAGGGTGATAAGCCCAGATAGTCTGGCTCCAGAACACTTACATTTTACACATTTTCAAAAGTTTAAATAAGCTTTTAATTTTAGAATAGTTTTAGATTTACAGAAAAGTTACAAAACATAATACAGAGAGCTCATGTATACCCCTCGCCCAGTTTCTCTCTCTAATTAAAATCTTACATAATATGGTACAACTGACACAGCTAAGAAATTCACATTGGTATATTGATATTAACAACATACTTAATAATGTTTTTCCTTTCTAGTATTTCATCCAGGAGACCACATAACATTGACTTGTCATGTCTCCCCAGTCTCCTGTGGTTTATGCCAGTTTCCCAAACTTTCCTTGTTTTTGATGACCTTGACAGTTTTGAAGACTACCAGTCATGTATTTTGTAGAATGTCTGTCAGTTTTGGCTTGTGTGATATATTTTTTGTGATTTAACTGGGGCTATGGTTTGGGGAGGAAGACCACAGAGGTGAGGTGCCATTATCAACACATCATATCAAGGGTACAGCCCACTAACATGACTTATCTTTGATGATGATAGCCTTGAAAACCTGACGGAAGTACTGTTTAACTGGTGTCTCCACTGTAAAGTCACCATCTTCCCACTCTCCCTGCTCTGCTTTATGGAAGAAAGTTATCAAAGCTCACAGTCAAGGGGGACGGGGGAGTTAAGCTCCACCTACATGATGGGGAGGGAGTATCTATAGTAATTATTTGGAATTATTCTGTCAGAACCTTCATTTTTAACTCATTACTTTCTCTATATTGCCTCTCCCACCCCATTCCTTCTTACCACTTTGACATGTTATTCACGTACAGTAGTATAAAAACATAATTCTTAACTGATTTCCTGCTTTTTCAAAGGTCCAAAATATGTTAGAACCAAATGTGACAACAAATTTGTTTTAAATTATTTTTCCACAGACTGCTGTAGAATTTGTCACTAAGTGACTAACTAGAAACCAATTTTTCTTAGAAATACTCTGTAAAGGACTTACCAGAAATATTCGTTCAAGTTGATCCTGAATGTCTTTCATTCCTGGAAAAGCAGCAACTCCTTGGATCATTTCAACAAAGATGCAACCTACTCCCCTAGAGAGAGAAGAAAGAATCGTTACAAAACTTCAATATATTCTTCTTAGGAAAACTAAATCTGGAATTAGAATATCCACTCCTACAGAAGAGAAGCGGTGAGTAAACTGTTTCCTTTTTCCCCTCTAACTTTTATTTTAGATTCAGGGGTACACGTGCAGGTTTGTTACATGGGTATATTGTGTGATTCTGAGGTCTGAGGTATGAATGATCCCATCATCCAGGTACTGAACGTAGTACCCAATAGTTTGTTAACCCTTGCCTCCCTTCCTTCCTCCTCCTTCTAGTAGTCTCTAGTGTCTATTGTTGCTTTTTATGTTGTGAGTACCTGATGTTTAGCTCCCACTTATGAATGACAACATGCAGTATTTGGTTTCCTGTTCCTGTGTTAATTCACTCAGCATAATGGCCTCCAGCTGCATCCATGTTGCTGCAAACAACACTATTTCATTCTTTTTTTTTTTTTTTTGAGACGGAGTCTTGCTCTGTCCCCCAGGCTGGAGTGCAGTGGCGCGATCTCTGCTCACTGCAAGCTCTACCTCCTGGGTTCACGCCATTCTCCTGTCTCAGCCTCCCAAGTACCTGGAACTACAGGTGCCTGCCACCATGCCTGGCTAATTTTTTTGTATTTTTAGTAGAGACGGGGTTTCACCGTGTTAGCCAGGATGGTCGTGATCTCCTGACCTTGTGATCCGCCCGTCTCAGCCTCCCAAAGTGCTGGGACTACAGGCATGAGCCACTGCACATGGCCAATACTATTTCATTCTTTTTTTATGGCTGCATAGTATTCCATGGTATGTATGTACCACATTTTCTTTCTCTAGTCCATTGTTGATGGGCACCTAGGTTGAGTCCATCTCATTGTTATTGTGAATAGTGCTGTGGTGAATACGTGAGTATGTGTATCTTTTTTTAGAATGATTTGTTTTCTTTCAGATATATACCCAGTTATGAGATTGCTGGGTTGTATGACAGTTCTGTTTTAAGATCTTTGAGAAATCTCCAAACTGCTTTCCATGGTGGCTGAACTAATTTATTAGACATTCTCACGAACAGTGTATGAGCATTCCCTTTTCTCTGTAGCCTTGCCAGCATCTGTTGTATTTTGAATTTTTAATAATAACCATTCTGACTGGTGTGAGATAGTATCTCATTGTGGTTTTGATTTGCATTTCTCTGATGATTAGTGATGCGGAGCATTTTTTAGTATGTCTGTTGGCTGCTTGTATGTCTTCTATTGAGAAATGCCTGTTCATGTCTTTTGCCCATTTTTAATGGAGTTACTTGATAAGCAGTATTTTTAATGAGCACCATGAGCTATCTAGGTGACGTACACCTAGATCCCATAACCTACCCACTCCCCCTGCCCCCATCTACTGCACTGAAAGAACTCTAAATAGATGCAACTATACTGGGCTCAGAAAAGAGTGGAAACCAATAAAATAGCACATTCTAGTGCTATTACTTATAGAATACAGTTAAGTCCTTAGCCTGATGTATAAGAGTCCTCAAGTCATGTTCAAGTATCCTTTTCCAACTATATTTCACAAACTTATAAAGTATTGTAGTCTCTAGACATTCAGTGGTTCTCAATCCTCTTTGCATTAGAATCATCTGGAGAAGGTTAAGAAACTGCATATCTCTGACCACAAACCCCAGAGATCCTGTTTCAATTCATCTAGGTTGGAGCCCAGGCATCGACATGGGCTGCTCAGATGATTCAGGGCAGCTACAGTGAGAATCGCTGAGCCAGACTGATCTACCTGAGTGCCAGGCATAAAACTGTACCATTTGGCTCAAATTGCTTCACTATATAGAGTACCCTCCTTCTTCACCTATTTGCTCTTGATAGCAAATTCCAACTCAACCACTATAATCCTGTTTAAATGCATCTCCTCTGTGATGCCTTTCATGGATCTTTCAGCAGACAGAATTGCTCCCCTTATGAGCTTATGGATTACTCTATCAGCCATCTACTATGCTCGACATTCTTTCGCAGCTTGACCTGCCATGCTTACAGTTCCCACCTAGCAAGTTAGTCCAGTAAATCAAAAGACCTTGCCTCCCAGACCACTGCAGCTTGCACCAAGCCCAACAGGAATAACCAATCCATAGTATGGACAGAGAGCCAATTAGATACTTCTGCCGGGACTCTGGAGAATGGGGCAGTATGGTAAGAAACTAGCATATGTAGATGGCTAAGTCACATTAGTGTCAGGGAAGTAGCATGAATGGCTACACATTCCTGCAGATGAAGTCCCCTGAAATGACTTGGTTCTTGACTTCTGGAGGCTTAGATGTTCAGATGATCCAGTGTTTTGTTTTGTTTTGTTTCTAGAACTCTCCACCTCCTGGAAATTCTCCAGATTTTTAACATTGGCTCTATTTGAATGGGTTTATGTTTCTTGCAAGTATTCTAAAAAAACCAGAAACATATTGGGACACTTCTTCCACTCCTGCACCCCCATACTCAATTTAGGGCAAGCAAACACTTGTGTCTTTAATTTATTTCATAAACCTAGGGGTTAAGACCAAGTGTCCTACTTCTCTAAAGCTACTCCAGTTGTTATCACAATTGTATATAAACAATGTTTTGAATTAAAGAAGTAATGTATTTGCAGAAATTGCTTCCCTATTGTACCACATGATTCTTATTCAAAGTAAACACCAATAGTATACAGTGTTATAACGACTAAAAACAAACAAATGCCATTTTATATCATAGGATGTAATTTTATTTAAGTAGTAAAGAACTAATTTCAAACCAGTGTTCTAGGTAGATGGGTTTTTACACAAGTTGTTTTCATTTTAGATTTGAGAGACAACATAGGTATCAAGAGAATTATTTTATTAAGATATTAAAATGCAATGATGTGCTTATAAATATTAGGGCTTCAGATGTCTGGTTAAGTCTACTTAAATTTTCAGTACGGTGGCTTTCCAAATTTTTCTGTCAGGAATTCTTTTCTAAGACTATTTTCTTCTTATTTTAGTTTATACAATAAAATACCTTGGATCTTAAATAGCTACCTGCACCTTCCTTTTTTACACTCAGTGTATCCTCTCTGCTCTCTACTTTTTGGCCTTCCTTTTTCCCACCATAAGCTGCAGTTCTGAGTGTGAAGAGCCTCAGCAGAAGCCATAGCCACCCCCATTATGTACACAGCTAGGCTGGCTAGAAAAATAACTATTACATTGCCAGAACTATTATAGAATTTATTTTAGCACTACTTGTGTTTAGTCTATATCATCTCCATAATATGTTACTTAGAATGATTAAAAGACAAATCTATTCTATGCTGCAATTCTATTCAGTTGGAATGAAATGATGTAGCATTTTTATAAGCTCTTATCTGCTTAGCTGGCGCTGGCTAAGACTTGGATTTTCATTTCTAGTGGATGTTTCCTATGACGTCATCTTTTTCAAAGATGCTTGAGGATGTACTAAAGAAGCTGAGAGAATTATACTTAAAGGACTCACAACAAGAGATAAAATGTACAAGAAAATTTAAAAGTATGTGTATAAAACATATCAACATATGAATATAACAGAATTCCTTATTACTGGACTGCCTTATTGCCACACAGCAATAAGAGCTCTTCAATTTAATATAAAGAAACTAGTGTCTGCTTTCCCTCCACCTCTTTCTACCCTCCATTAGCCCCATGCTCCCTCTCTCAATGGATTAAATTGACTGCACTGAATGGTTTACTGAGAAAAAAAATTCATCTGCTTAAGCACTATAATTTATGATATATAATCTTATATCAGGAAATGTCTCCTTTGTTCCTTCTTTTGAGAATTTGAATAATTATGTAATTATCACCCACTTAGTCTAAATTTTTCAAGAATAAGAACTGGTCACAAAAGCTTAAAATCAAAGGTGTCACAGGATGCAGTATGCTCAAACTCTTATTTTAGGATTAGTTACCCAGTAAGGTAATACATAAACACCCACCTATGCTCACACATTTTTCTATTTTTTGAACTCAACATTTCCCAATTTAATTTATGTCTCAGGTATATGAATGATTTTTTTTCATCACAATTCAAAACAAAATTTTAAGCAGAATTGACAATTTGTTGTCAGTACAAGCAGAGACAGACAGTCTTTTAGGATTGAAACTTACATAATTTGGGAGTTTTTGTTATTAAAAAGATTATAAAATTATAACTAAAAAAATGGCTATAGAAGTTCATTTAAAATGAGCAAATCAGTCAAAAGCAATCACAAAATTTTAAAAGGTAACAAATGCAACAAACAGTCTGACATTCAGGAAAACAAAGTAAAATTAACTATCTGACATTTATCATTATCTGACAAATCTCTCTAATACATTTATTTCTATAATTTGGCTGTATAACCTTCAATTAAGTCTTCTTATGACAATTCTACAGTAACATTTTCTGTAACGAGAATGTAGAGATAATTTAGACTTTCCTCTAGCATGATGATGAACATTGGGTACGTCTAATAGTTTAGAATTTTTTTTCTCTGCTTCACTTCTCATTGTTTGTAAGGTCAGTAAACTTTTAGGACTGTTGTTAATTTTGGGAAAACGTCTATCAACTTTCTGTTTAGTAGATCTATATGGTATAAACACAGTAATTATAACGTATTCCATTTTACACAGTTCCTTGAGCATGAGAGGACATGCTTAGCTCAGAGTGTAGGGTTAGGAAGGATGCTTAACGCCTGAAAGGGCTAGAAAAGTTGAAGCTGGTTGGATTATGGAGTGATGGCACTGGGAATGGAAATATTCCAGGTTGAGAAAACAGAGTCTAGTAAACTGAAGAATCTTTAGAGAGCTAACTGCTGTTGTTATGGCTCTATGTGGACAATAGAAGAAAAGTCTAAAAAGAGAGCAGAAGTCCATATTCCATTCTAAGAATGGCTTCTACATTTTTAAATGGTTGAAAAATATCGAAAGAAGAATATTTGGTGACATACGAACATTACCTGAAATTCTAATTTCAATATCTATGAATAAGCTTTAATGAAAAGCAACCACACTCATTCATTTAGGTACCATGTATGGCTGCTTTCTCATCGAAGTGACAAAGATAAGTAGTTGCTACAGAAACCACATGTCCTGCAAAACCTAAATTTTTACCATCAGGCCCTTTACAAAGTTTGTGAAATCTTGACCTATGTTATGCTCCACTTGCAAAAAAACACAATAATAGAAAAAGTCATACTAATCAGTTATGGAAAAACAAATAAAGAAAAGAAAGTATAATATATCATGATTATTTGTAAATAATAGAAATAATCTCTTAAATATGATCTGTTTTTTCACTACTGTCTTTAGCAGTTTTCCTGTAATAAAATATGCCTTAGAAGTTTCCTGCATTTTGTCAAAAATTAGTAGATATTTTAAACTTGATTGAAGATATTTTAATCTCTAAAGTATTTTGAACTGAGAAATAAATTAGGAGAAAATATGTGGAGTGATTTTTTTAATAAGGTGCTATCTAACTTTTTCCCAAAATAGATAATTTCGTGAGCTGATATGCATCATGGGAGGGAGAAGAGGGATAGGTTATTTTACTAACTTAAAGTTTTTATTTTATATTTAGAAGACAGGGAAGCATTATATCATGCTTGGAAGTACTACCTTTTATTTTATAAACATTAGAAAATTTTACTTATTAAATTTAATTTTATAAACATAAGGGGTTTCCAAAATTATGCTGGGTTCTATCCTAATTTCAGAGGATTTTCTTTCCACCTGTTTTCTTTCTACTCATACCCTACATACGTGCCCCTATATCGACAAAAGGAGAGGAATCCAATTTTTAAAATTATCCCTTGAACTTTTTTCTTCCTTAAAATCAACAGTAGAGGCTCGAGGCAGTGAAGCCTCCGCATGCTGTGCGGCTGACCTCTATCTCCAAATTTACATCATGTCTGTATCCACATTAGATTTCCTCTGCTCCAGCCATGCTGTTCCACTGTCCTCTCCTAAAACTTGCCACACTCTTTCCCATCCCAAGATCTCTGCACGGATTGTTGTTCCCTTTGCCCTCTCTGTACCTGGTTAATTGCTTTTTGCTATTCAGAGGTCAGTGCAAATAGCTCCACTTAGAAATGTCTTTCCCAGCGACCACCTATAAGGCAGTTCCTCCTTACAGCCCCAGCCCCAGTGTCTCACCCTATTTTTCCTAGTTTGTCCCCTTTATAACACTTAAAAATGTTAAATTGTGTTTGGCTTTTGGGGGTGTGTCTCCTCTAGATGGAACATCTACAAGATCGGGACAAGGTTGTGGACATCACCTTATTCCCAGGATATAGCAGAGTGTCAGGCACATAATAAGGGCTCAAAAATATTTGCTGAATGAATCGAAAGCAACATGACCCTCCTTCCCCCTGGCTATTCTGTGTGAGCTCAGCTTAGTGACTTGTTTCCAAAGAGTACAGCATGGAAGTAGGAGTGGAGAGGGAGTGTGGATGCAAATTTACAATGGAGAAAACTGGCAAACACTATCTCAGCCATGTGACAAAGGTTAACATCATGAGTGACATGTCATGATTTCCCGTAAGACTGATGTTTATGGTCTTTTTAAAAAAATAAACATAGAAATTGATCTCCTAGTCTTAAAGCTTGAAACATATTTGTCTTATCTGAGTTCGTTTCTCAGGAAACCAACCCTCAGAACTCTGACAGCATTATGGAACTAAAACTCCTCTTCCTTATTCCTCCCTAATTCCTCTTTCCCCGCATGTAGCTACATTCCTTCCGCATTATATAAACCCCCAATTTTAGTCAGCTGGGGAGATGGGTTTGAGACTTTTCTCTTGTCTCTTCAGCTGCAGCACCCAAATAAAGGCTTCTTCCCTGGCAAAACTCATTGTCTCAGTCATTGGCTTTCTGTGCAGCAGGCAAATGGAACCTAGGCTGAACCCCCGGTGTTTTGATAACGGTGCCAAGAACATTCAAGGGAAAATGACAAGCTCTTCAAGAAATGCTGCTGGGAAAATTGGATATTCTCATCTGGAAGAACAAAACTAGATTCCCACGCTTCACCGTAGACAAAATCACCTTAAAATGAATTAAAGACTTAAACATAAGGCCCAAAACGGTAAAACTACTAGAAGAAAACACAGGACATTGATCTGGGAAACGATTTCATGAATAAGACATCAAAAGCACAGGCAACAAAAGTAAAAATAAACAAATGGGATTATATCAAACCAAAAGCTTCTACACTAAAAGCTTCTGTACAGATGGGAGATAAGTCTCAAATCCATCTCCCCAACTGACTTAAATTGAGTTTTTATATAGTGGGGTAGGAATGTAGCTACACGCAGGAAAACAGAGTGAAACAATCAACAGAGTGAAAGAACAACCCACAAAATGAGAGTAAATATTTGCAAACTACTTGTATGACAGTAGATTAACATCTAGGATATATAAGGAACTCAAACTTCTCAACAATGAAAAAACTATCAATCTTATTTAAAAATGGGCCGATGAGGACAGGTGCCATGGTTGATTACCTGTAATCCCAGCAGTTTGGAAGCTGAGGTGGGAGAATCGCTTGAGGCTAGGGAGTTCAAGACCAATCTGGGTAACACAGCAAGACTGTCTCCACAAAAAGTTAAAAAAAAAAATTTGCCAGGCATGGTGGGACTGCACCTGTAGTAGTCTCAGCTACTGGGGAGGCTGAGGTGGGAGGACTTCTGGAACCCAGGAGATTGAAGCTGCAGTGAGCTATGATTGCACTACTGCACTCCACCCTAAGTGACAGAGAAGGACCCTGTCTCTTTAAAAGAAAAAAAAGCGGGGGGACAAATGATCTGAACAGACATTTTCCAAAAGAAGACACACAAATGGCCAAGAAACATGAAAAAGTCCTCAACATCACTAAACATCAGGGAAATTCTCATCAAAATCACAATAAGACATTTCACTCCAATTATGATGGCCATTAAGAAAAAGATAAAAAATAACAAATGCTGGCAAGGATGTGGAGAAAAGGGAACTCTTATATACTGTTAGTGGGAATGTTCTATGGAGAACAGTATGGAGGTTTCTCAAAAAACTACAAATAGAACTACCATATGAGCTAGCCATCCCACTACTGGGAATTTATCCAAAGGAAAAGAAATCAGTATATTGAAGAGACATTTGCACCCCATGTTCACTGCAGAACTATTCACAATAGCTAAGATAGGAAATGAAGCTAGGTGTTCAACAACAGATGAATGGATG